>NC_084644.1:416294-1036794 GCF_019802595.1 Syngnathoides biaculeatus
GGCCGCGCGTGTGTCCGGACTTTGCCGGTCTGACGCCGGCAAGAAAGCCAAAAACGAGACTCGCGTCGGTCGGAAGGCCGAAAGTTGCGCCCCGGTCGAGTCCGGGAAAATCCACGTCCCCGGTTTGAGCTCCGGACCCGTTTGGCGCGCGGGTCTTGCCTTTTTCTTTTCAGCGACGGACGGCAGCAATCAGAGCGCAAGTAACTGGTAATCCTCTGCTTTCATCTCCCGCGTAAGTCACGTCGGCCCCCGTCTCGGCCGTTTACGTCGGCCGGCCGGCGTCTTGTTGTTCGGAGTGCCGCCGCCGACCTTGACGCTCGCCGCCCGCGCTGGAGTTTTTCTCCGTGTCTGTTTGAGTGTTTTACTCGTAATGAAATGCGCACGTCCGCTAAAGGCGTGATTAGCATATATATTGTATTGACACGCGCTTGGCTTTTTTTCTTTTTTTGCTCTCTCTTTCTTTCAAGTGTTTTTATGTGCGCCGCACGCCGCCGCCGCAGCGGTCCGCACGATAGCGCGCGCCGCAGCGGTCCGCCATTATTTACACTCCACCTCAACAAGGAATTACCGGCAAAAACAAGACGTGTCCTCCATTTTTCCTTTGCACTTTCACGCCTCGCCGGGCGATGATGTCACGTTTTGCCGCCGCGCGATAACGACGTCACGCGTCGGCCCGTCGTTGGCACGAAGTCAATTGTTGTCGATTTCAAAGGACGTTTCGTTTCTTCTCCCTGGTCGACATTTGCTGACTTCTTTCCTTCCTTCCGTCTTTCCTTGCGCCCTTTTCCGTTAGCTTGTCAGTGGAAACTTCCCGCGGCCAATTTAAGTTCCGCCCGTCCGCTCTGATTGGAGGAAAACCGTCGTCACCGGTCTCGACGAGCGGTCCGTGTGGGCGTGCGAGCGTGGCCCGCGTCTCCGACGGCGACCGGATGCCTTTTTCCCCGATGGCGCGTCTCCACGGAAGCGAAAGCGGGAAACTTTGCATGGCGCTGACCCGAAATCCGTTCTGGTGCTCCCGTGAACCGCCGCGCTTTGGTTTTGACTGACGCGATTTCCGGACAGCGTCAAAACGGATTGCCGACGAAGCGGCGACGTTCTGGACTTCGGTCGTCGTCCGACAGCCGAAGTGAGGGAGAATCTTGAATCCGTCCGTTTTCTGAGCTGCTTATCCTCACAAGGGTTACGGAGCTTTTACCGGTTAGCTCAACCGGTCGCCATCTGATGCATCTTTGTTTCGTTCCCTTCCGCACGGGGAGAAACATGCGCATTCCACAGGGAGGGGGGCCGGGATTGGAACCTTGGACCTCGTAAGTGCGTGTGAGGCAGCCAGACGCTGTAACCGTGAATCCCCCCCGCCTTCTGTTGCCGGCTCCCCCGCCTCCTCTCACCCCTGCACAAATCAGATATGACAGGAAATATTGTCCTTGTAATGGAGACTCGGGGCACCGGGCCTGAGCGCGTGCAGCTAAATAGGCCCGATATACATCAACGCACGCGTGCGGCCACTGCGAAGCGAAGCGAAGCGAAGCGAAGTGAATTATTGCTCTGCAGTGTGACGCTCATCTGGGCTTGTCGTCGGCGTACGAAGCTTTTATATCGTTAGCTGCTAATTGGATGCTGCTTGATTAAAAAAAAAAAAAAAAAAAAAAAGAGAAGCCCACGTGATTGTGTTTGTGTTTTTTCCTCTCGCGTGTGCGCTGGCAGAGGTCGACGTGACGCAGGAGGCCGGCCGGGCCGTCGCCATTTTATTTATTACGGCGAGTAAGTGGCGACCTCCACGTATTATTTTGAAAGTCGTTTCCACGACGGCAGCAAGTTTTCGGGCGGTCTCACCTGAATTTTTTCGGACTTTTTGCCGTCTTGTCACCAAGCCGTCGAGTCGCCGATCGGCGTTTCTATTTCGGGAAGCGAAGCGGGCGGGTCGGTCCCGTCGTCCAATCGGACTGCGAAGGGCGCGAGGACCGCGTGCGACGCCTTCCCAAGGTTACCAAAAAAAAAAAAAGTAATTAAGCAGAGCCGTCCATCAGCTTTTGGACTTCACTTTTTACAGCTCACATCCATCCACACGCTTATTAGGAATTATTTCTCATCAAAGCTTTATGAAATATATTTAATAGTCCTGCAATTTGTTCCGTACCATTCGTTAATCTCCTAATTTTATGTATATTTTTTTCAAGCAACAGTGATCATCCGTGTTTTGATATACGGTGCCGGTTATTATCTGAAATTGATGTCACTCCTCATTCCAAATGACGAATATCAGCAAATCTTTTAGTTGAGTTTCGAGACGTCGTCTCTCCGGGAGGTCCCGGACAGTCCCCGGCGTCTCCTTCCGGCGAAAACGTGCCCGGAAGGCCTCACCGGGGAGGCGTCGGGATCAGACGCCCCAGCGGCTGCTCTCAACGCGGAGGAGCCTCGAGCCCCTCCCTGATGACCGAGCTTCTCTCAGGGTGAGTCCGGACACATTGCGGAGGAAACTCATTCCCGCCACTCGTATACGGGATCTTGACCCGCAGCTCGTGCCCACAAGGGAGGGTAGGAACGTAGAATGACTGGTAAGTCGAGAGCTTCACCTTTCGACTTGGCTCCTTCTTCACCACAGCAAACCGATGTACAAAATCCGCATGACTGCACGATCTCAGGTTCTGTTCTTCCCCCAGTCGTGCACAACACTCCCAAGATCCAAACTGGAGAAGGCCCGCCCACCCTTCCCAACTGAGGACCACGGTCTCACATTTGGAGGTGCCGATTCTCATCCCGGCCGCTTCACACGGAGCCGGGAACCGCACCAGTGAGGGTCGGAGATCACGGCTCGATGAAGCCGACGAAACCACATCATTTTCAAAAAGCAGAGATGCAATCGCGACTCCTCTCTACGCCTCTGCTGCGCCTAGAGATTCTGTCCATAAAAGTTGGGAACAGAATCGGTGACAAAGGGCAGCCTCGGCGGAGTCCTACCCTCACCGGAAACAAGTCTGACTTAATGCCGGTGATGCGTACCAAAGCCTGACGCCGTTTGTAGGGCTAGCAAACTGCCCGTGTTAGGAGGTTCGCCACCATATACTCCCGAAGCATCCCACCGCAGGACTCCCCGAGAGGCACGGAAGAACGCCATTTCCAAGCCCACCAAACACATGTAGACTGGTTGGGCAAAGTCCAAAGCACCCTGGAGGAGCTGCCGAGGTTGAAGAACTGGTCCACCGTTTCCACGCCCATTGCCCCCACCCCCACCCCCCACCCCCTTCCGACGCGCCCCTGAATCGACCTTACAGGAGCGAGATCCCTCTGACCCTCGGGTCCCCCTACTTCAAAAGGCTCGACCGCCTCCCCAGTCTACCAATCCAGAGGCACTGTCCCCAATGTCCACGCAACGTTGCAGAGGCGTGTCAACCGGGACAGCGGCACAAGATCCGGAGCCTTTGGGCACTCCGGCCGAGGAGCTTTTGTAATCACCGCAGAGAACCCAGACTCTGCTTCCTCACGGGAAAAGGAATGTTGGCCAAACTGAGAGAGGTAGTAGGAAGTATTCAAAGTTCCGATTGGAGGTCCCCGCTATACGCAGTCTCGATGCTGTACTGGTTCCTCTCCGAGGCCTCAGCGAACTCTGATCAGCTTCTTTGCATCTCTTTTGTGGGTTGGGAGCCGGCGTCTGGGTGGTTTCTCTGTCCGGCGCTCTCCTGTTCTCGCTCTCTTTTTCCATTTTAAGGGAATCAGCGGCTCATATGCTCATAGATGGAATGCTGCCCCTTAAGGTGTTCAGTGCTGGTTGGTTGGTTGGTTGGTTGGTTGGTTTGTTTTTGTTTCATTGCCAACTTTCCCGCTCCGTTGACTTTGTGGGTCTTATTGGTACTCTCGTTTCCTGGCGTTCTCCAAGAAAACGATGAAGCATTCACACAGCAGGCGTATTCATGGAGTTATTTATTGAAGCTTTATGTCTACTCAGGTGGACTCCTTAAGTGACAAGCGCGGCTTGTCCTCCTCCTCCTCCTCCTCCTCCTCCTTCTTCTTCTTCTTCTTCTGCTTCCTCCTCCCGGTACAGTTGTTGGTCCTCCCGGCGCGGGCGTCACCTTTTGGTCCAGACATGCGAAGCGTTTGATCGAGTTGATCTGGCAGCCGACACGCTCGCTCTCACGCTGCTCTCGAAGACGCCAGGCGGGACGCCGCCAACATCAGACGCACCTCCGGCGCTTTATAAACGTTTCTTCGGACCCCCCACCCCCGACTCGCCTCCTTTCATGGGCCGTCACGTTCAAAGTGAGCTCAAACAAAGACCAGTCGCGTCTTCTTTGACACGGTTGGATTATTATTGCCTTTTATGTCATTGTGATGTTATGCAAATGAAAAGCACGTCGCGTGACTTCGTCTCAATCCATCCATCCATCTGTCCACTTTCTGAGCTGCTTATCCTCACGAGGGTCACAAGAGCGCTTTTGAGCCTATCCCAGCTGCCAAGGGGTTACGGGTACGCCCTGGACTGGTCGTCAGCCAGTCGCAGGGCACACGGAGACAGACAAGAGTCGCACTCGCAACCGCACCGACGGGGAAATTTAGAGTCTTTGATTAACGCGAGCATGTTTTTGGGATGTTGGGAGGAAAGCGGACGGCCCGCCCTGAGAAAAACCACACAGGCGGGGCCCGAATTGAACCCTGGACCTCAGAAGTGGGTGGAGGCCATTGCGTTACATTCTTTGTTTTATATTATTAATTGAACGAAGAGATGGTGATGTCATTGTGATCTTTCGGGCGTTTGTGTTTGTGGATTTCTCGGCTTGGTACTGGAACGGCGTCGTGCGTTTTTGCGGCTACTTGCGCGTGCCCTCGTGTCGAGCCCTCGTGCCTGAAAACGTCGGCAAAAATCTGCAGGAAATCTGAGCGCTGGCCCATCGCGACACCTTAATAAATATGCCTCGTGCGCATTTGTGAATGCGTATTTGCGGGTGAAGTCGCGACGGTCCCTGTTGAGCGTTCCTGGTGTGGCCTCGGTCGGGTGGACGCCCGCATCAGGACCTTCTTCTGACAGACTCAGCCGCCTCCCGCCGTTCTTATTCTCACTGATGCCTTTTTTTTTTCTTTTGTGTGTGTGTGTTCCACAGCGACCCCTACTGGGAGCGTCCGGCCAACGCGGGCAACTGCCCGGCCGCCCGGCCGAAGACCCTTCACCTGGCCGGAGGACAGCAGCATACCTCGTCTCCATGGTAACCACCCAGACGCCACGCGTGTCGAGCCGCACTTGGCATCATTTAAGGCCGTGCGACGATTTCTTTTGTTTCTCAAGGACTTTGAAATGCTGGCTGCGATCGGCTCCAGCGCTCCTGCAACCCTTGTGAGGATAAGTGGCTTAGAAAATGGATGGTAGCATTAGAGGGCTCGTTGTTGCTGTGACTTTCTACTCGTCCCCTCAAAGCTCGCATGTTTTTCTTTGGCTCCGTTTTTACGTCTTTACGGCCCTGCGGACGCAAGCCTCCGTTTCTTTTTAAGTCGGGCAGGAATCGTACCCGCGCTGTTGGCCAAAAAGGCAGCGGCATGTAGCGCTATGCTACCAGTGCAGGCTTAGCCGTGGAGAAGGACTTGCTGAAGCTGCTGTTAAGGTAACTGCAATCAAAAAGTCAAATGGATATCTCAGATCGAGAGTCCCTGGGGGGAGGGGGGGGGGGGACAGGCTGACCTATCCAGAGCCCCGGAGTCCTGAAGGCTGGTCTTCATTGGGGACACGGGGCCCAGAGATGGTGCCGATCCCTGGACGGGGGCAACCGGAACTCCGACAAATGCCAAACGGGTCTGCGACCTGTCAACGCTAGGATGTCGTACAGGGCCAGCCACATGCCGGACTGACTCCGATCGACCGGATCCAAAATAAAAATGAAAATTCGATGAGTGCACTGCCGAAGCATTTGGATTTTAGGACCCTGGCATCCCAGTTGAAGACCACGACGTGGAAAGTGGGTGAGCGACACTCAAAGCCGCCTCCAAAACCATCGACGTAACACGGAGATTGTTTTGAGTCAACGTCAAGTCCACCTTGACTCGCTTTCCCAGCCTCAGCCGCCATCGCGCCTCTCCCATAACGACCAACGGAGGATCAGTGCCGACTCCCCCAAAAAAAGTCGACGAGATCCAGACTTGTGCTGACACCAGCGCCCGGCGAGTTTTGTTATGATGCTGTGAAATCCCTCAAAGGCGGAACATCGTGACGGCAAGATCTGCGCACAGACTTCAATTACTCGAGGACTCACCTTAGGACGAGGCTGAACAGCGGAAAGGGTTCCAACCTATCGGCGAGACCTTGCCGCCGTCCCCCGCCCTCGATCAAGCCCGAACGTCGAAGAATGTCTTCCCTGCGGGCGGCAGTCTTGACCACGGGAGCCCTCGCCGGCCCGGACGCGAGGACGGGAGCCCGGTCTTGCCAACTTTGTCCACAAGGGCCGGCAAAGCGGGAACGCCACCTCAGTTGCGGAAAGACGGTAACGGCGTCCATAAAAGGCGTCCCGTGGAAACGGCCACGGGATCTGGCCAAAGTCACCTTGACGTCAAAGCCTGACGGGCATGTCGGCGCAGGATCTTCCAAAGCGACGGCCGTGCAAGTTCCCCGGTGTCAGGCTAATGCGATCCACCGCCTCGCCAAAGCTTTTGTCACACTTGGGCGCCACGAGCGCTGGCGGACTCCCCCGTTCTCGGGTTAGGCGAGGCGCTCTTGGACGGACGGAGGACCTCGACCCCAAAATCTTTTGACAGCGAGGCCGAGTCGCCGGAATTCGACGTGTTCAAACCCGACCACGGCGTTGCCTTTGCGTCTCTTCCCGCCTGCTGAGGATTTGGAAAATCAGGGCGCAAAAGGAAGATTTGCGTGGAAAGATGGCCAGCGTGCTGATTGGCCCGTTACCAGGCTGGCTTAACACCTGCACAGGCGTCCGGAAACTTCCTCCCCCCAGGAACGTTTCATGTTATTGTTTTGATTCTTTTGTCGGTTTTCTCTTTTTTGTTTGTGCTTGTTTGTGGTTCCCCCAACTTCTTCTTCTGTGTTTTGTTGCAGTCGTGTGGCAGCCCGTTAATAATAGATTGACTCCACCTGCGGGTCGCGTGCACGCGCCAGGCCTCGTTTGAAGTGTTTCCGCGTTGTTGCTCGCTCGCTAGCGCGCGTATCGATCGTCCGC
Organism: Syngnathoides biaculeatus; assembly: GCF_019802595.1. Lineage (NCBI taxonomy): Eukaryota > Metazoa > Chordata > Actinopteri > Syngnathiformes > Syngnathidae > Syngnathoides > Syngnathoides biaculeatus. The sequence goes on from NC_084644.1 coordinate 423,446, forward strand.
CGCTTTGTTTCGATTGCGCGAATACGACGCTGAGAATGTGAGACCGGTTTCTTTGATGAAGACGACGACTGTTTGGGCTCATCTTCATCACTTCGGGCGCCACGTTAAGCGGCGCTTTGATTTCTTTTTTTTTTTTTTTTTTTTTCTTCAGACCGCAAGAGCTTCTCGTTGTCCGCCGATGTTTTGCTTGCGTGGAAACAACATATCCGACGTGGAGGGAGGGAGGGAGGGAGGGAGGAAGGAAGGAAGGAAGGAAGGAAGGAAGGAAGGAAGATGCGCAGGCAAAACGGCGGCTGGCCTGGCTTGTCGCGGTTGGCCTGAGCAGTTCTCGCAGTCGACTGAATAGCGGCCGCCGTTGTGCGTGCGGCTGTCCGGCGACGCAAGCGCGATCTCTCGTCCGCTGGATTTCTTCGGCTTTCAGCGTCTTGGCGGTGCGCGTCCACAGCGTCTCGTAGAGCGACGATGTCGTCGCCAAAGTAATTAGCGCGAGTGTGTTTTTGCGTCAAAGCGGCTCCTCGCTCGATTTTCTTGAACAGCACAAAAAAGTGTTTGATTGCGTCGAACGTGAAGATGTCACTCACGCGCGTGTGTCACGTTCATAAGGTTGCTCCGCTCAATAGATTACTTTTCACCGACGTCGAGCCGAACACGTGTTTGTTTGTTTGTTTTGGACGGCAAGGTCGTGTCTACATATCATGGCTAGGAAGCGATCAACGTATCCCGTCATGTTTTGGCTACGGTTATCGTTTCATCTTTTATCTTGAAAGTCCTTTGACAAACAAACACTAACCAGAAGCGACTGAGGCACTTGAGGAAGAAAAGGAAAGAAGCCGCATGGGAAACGGAGAACACCGGACCAGACAGGACCAGAAGGAAGTGAGCCGGGTGGTAAATATCAACCACGTTCAAAAAAGGTACAGTTGGACTCACGTCTGCGTCGTTCAGTGACGCGACAGCAAGGTCATGACGTGGTGTCGGAGCGACGGAAGCGTAACCACGGACTGACGACCGGGAGGCGTTCGGTGTTCCAACTCAGCCAATCGAGCGGATGCGTGGCGGAGATTCCAGCAACTCGACCGCTTAGAACAGAAAAGTGCAGTTTCCTCCTGCTGTGGGTCGGCAAAAAAAGGAGGCGATGTCAGCGGTACGTGGACGCTGACCCGAGACCGGGATAGGTTGCAAAAAAAATTCTCTCTTGAGCTCACTCCGGAAACAAAAGCCCATATTTGCTAGACAGAAGTTTCACGAGAAGGCGCGAGGTCGGCCAACCGTGAGGCACGTGAGCACTTTGGGACACAACTCAAGCCGTTGCTCAAAGACTGTAACTCCGCAACCGGCCGCGAGACGCTCAGAGACGGACGGGCAACGTTTTTGCCAGCAACTTACCGAGCGTGCGCAAAAAGTTCCTCGGCCAGGGCCCTGCCGGAGCGGGCACGTCGGCGTAGAGTTAGCAAAAGCGCAGCTAAAGGCTACGACTAGCGACAGCCACGTTAGCCGCCGCCAACCCGGAAAGCAAAGTTTGACTGGAGAGCGAACGACAAGTGGGGAGGATGGCGCAGGAAATGAGCTGAATTCCCAGCAAAAGGTCAACAATTGCCTCAAGTGTCAGAGACCTTCTTCCGTCCGTTCTCACAAGCGTCACGAAAAGGCCAGAAGACGCTCGGAAGCAAGCCAAAAAAAAAAAACCCCGCCAGCTGTCCAGTGAGTGAGCGTCGTAAACAAAAGTCACGTGACTGAAGTGTCTCTCGTCAGCCAATGAATGTGAATGAAAATGTTCCCAACGGTCAACTGAGAAGGAAGTCCAGCCTGACTTTGACACCGGACACCGAAGAGCAATTTTGACAACGCAAGATTGGAAGTTTGCAATTGTGAGATATTTACCCGGATGGGAAGGGGAAAAAAAAAAAATCCCTCCTGTAACGCGGGACCGACCGAGTGCAGTCAGTTTTGAAGGTGCCGACCCACCCGATCTCTTGACACCTCCCTCGCCGCAAAATCGGAATCACAAAGTTCATCTTGCGAGCCCCTCCCGGCCGCCGGCCGTCTGTCTGTCATCTCTCGGTCTCCGTCCGTCACGGCTTTCCTGTAGCGCGTCCCCTCCGCGCGTCGGATTAGCGGCCGCTCGTCGCCGTTTGCCGCATCAATGACGTCGCTGGATCGGAATCCACACACGAATGATTAACTTTTCTCTTCTGAGAAAAGTCAAATCAGTTTTTTTTTTTCTTTTGCGTCTTGAACTTCTCATCACCGCTTTATTAGGTACGCCCTTTCACGGCAAACCCAACAGAATGACGATCATAACACGATATTATGTCGATCGTCACTTTTTCGGGGGCCGAAATGACGACCCACCGTCCGCCGGTGATCCTTTGACTTGATCCGACACTTATCCAGCCGTCCATTTTCTTTGTGGCTTATCCTCACAAGGGTCGCGGGAAGCGCCGGAGCCGATCCCAGCCGTCAACGGGGCGACAGACGCGCCCACAATCGCACCTTGGGGGCCATTGAGAGCGTCCCGTCGATCCTGCGTGTGGGAGGAGAGCCGCACAGGCAGGCACGGGGAGATTGCATTTCTTTGGGGGAACCATTCCCGTTACTGGTGTCAATCCATTCTTATTTGTGTGTGTCCCCGCCCCCTAAAAAAAAAAAAAAAAAAGGGGGGGGGGGACCCAAAGCCCCAATTTTTTTTTTTTTTTTTTTTTTCCCCCTTTACTTTTGTGGCGGTTTTGGGCCCGTTCCGGATCCCTCCCAAATTGCGACTCCTCAAATCATTGATTGCATATTGAATGAATTAAGGCGGACAGTTAAGGCCTTGGGGCTCCCGGTATCCCCCCCCCCCCCCCCCCGCTCCGAGTGCAGATCGGCTCCTCCAGACGGCGCCCGGGGGCCCACCTGGGTGTCACGTTTTGCTCTTATCTCCGCCCTCACGCGAGTCGAGTCGCTCGCCACTCGCCGAAAGGCGTCTGTCGGCGTACGACTGGCCTTCCTCTTCAAACGCATCGTCATCATCGTCAACTTTTTAATTCGTTGACATTTGAATGGCTTCTCGGATGAATCTCCGCAAAATTGTTTTCATTTAAAAAGGACGGAAGGCCCAGGTGCGTTCGAGGCCCTTTGACGCAACACAGTAATCAAACGAAAAATTGTTTGAGCTGCGCAAAGGAGAGTTGTGTTGAGGAACTTTGTGGATGTGAAGTTAATGAGAGATTCGTCACGCTGAGAATCTCGAATATGAGGAACGAATGAAGCAAGTCAAGCTGGACGCAAGACATGAACACATTACCTGATCCCAATTTTGCTGTTTTGCTGACCACGTTCTCATCCTCAAGAGGGTCATCTTTATTCATAAATATCCCTTTCAGCGCTGGAGGAATAATGTCAAGTTTGGTGGCATGCCGGGAGGATGTCAAGGGCGTTGTCGAGGTCCATTTTTATTTGCTAGGAATGCAACGTTGGTTGCCGTGGTGGCAAAAATGGCATTTCCGTGAGCGGGTGCGACACGGTCAGTCGTGAACAGCTTGCCTGAGCGCTGTGTTGGAGTGTCCTTTTTTTGGACAAGTCACACAATTTCAGTTGTGCGCAGAAGGCAGGCCGTCCATTTTGGAGGAAATGGACGAAATACGCATTTGTCATTCTTAAGCCCCACCGACAACAAGGGAACGCCGCAGAGCTGAAGATAGTCGAGTTGCGTTCGCGGATTTAGGGAACGTGTGCATCATTTACATGTCAAAAAAGAAAACCAAGACATGATTGACGCTGAGGCCTTTGCCGACCAATGAAGTGGAGGCGCGTGCGAAGCTCACCGTTGAGCCTTCAGCGCACTCGAAGGCAACACGCGAGCAGAAATTGCGTTGAGGGACAAAAGGAAAAAAGCGTCAGTAGACTTGACCGCGGAGCGTCCTTGTGAACGCCGGGCCGAACTTCCCACACCTCGGTCACGTGACGTCAGAGTTACCGCCCGCCTGTCACGTGACGCGCCGCCGCCTCCACCTCCGCTCGACCCGGAAGTTAACCCTCGATCCCGGCACGCTCGGCGCCCTGCGTCGGGGCGCCAAAACACACATCGAGCGCGACGCGCCTCGCTGAGCTTTACGACGCCATCAAGTCAGCGGGGCCGACCCACTTTAGCACTTTTACTTTCGGCGCCTTTCCGACGCGCAGACGTGCGCTCGCTTGCCCTCGTCGAATTTGTGCCACAAACGGGGGACGGTAAATCCATTTCGCGAGCAGCCAGCGGCCGAACCTTAGCCGGCGTCGTCGTCGTCGTCGTCGTCACGAGGTTGAGGATGATGAAGACCGTCTACTGTCAAGTTTTGAAGGAGATTTCTGTCGTGTTGAGTTTCCAAGTGCCGTTTTAGTCATTGAGTTTGCTTGGATGCGCAATGCATTTTTATATTTTCCTACATTTAGGCGCAGTGTTAACGTTATGGCGGCTTTCGATATATTTTTTTTCGACGCAGATTTGGAGCGCAAAATATTTTCGGAGTCAGCACTTGACGTCCAGCGACCGAGACGGTCGGCGCCGCGCCGCTCTCGCCGTTTGTCTGCAATACCAACGGAGAAGAGCCTTCTCTTTGTCGCCGCGACGGCGTCGAACCTTCGCCCACGGGTGTCCCTTTGCGTTTGCAGGCTGCAGGCGCTCCGCAAGGAGAAGTCTCGGGACGCGGCCAGGTCGCGGCGCGGGAAAGAGAACTTTGAGTTCTACGAGCTGGCCAAGATGCTTCCGCTGCCGGGCGCCATCACCAGTCAGCTGGACAAAGCGTCCATCATACGCCTGACCATCAGCTACCTGAAGATGAGGGACTTTGCCAATCAGGGGGACCCCCCCTGGAACCTGCGCACGGAGGGACCGCCCCCCAACACCTCCGTCAAAGGTACAACCGGCTTGAATTTCTTCAAGGACCGCGCTCGGAATCATCCTTCCCCACGCTATTACCATTGTCTTACAAATAACGAAACGCCATTCGTCTCTTCCAGCCGTCGTTTGCGAAGTTTTTGATACGAAGAAGAATTATCATTTCGTATGGTACACCTACAGCCACCACGGAATGAAATGTCAAATGTAAAGAATTGAACAGCTTTTGCTGCAACTCGTTGGACATTGTGCTGCTCCTTCTCTCGCGTTTGCCTCGTCTTGGCCATCTGGGGGCAGTAGGGTTCAGACCCACAGACACGCGTACATTTAGACCCGGGCCCCAAGTCCTGCGTAGTAATAGCTGTTCGAGCGGCCAAAGAAAGTGTGCCCGAGTGACAGTTGTCTACATGTGTTCCTGCACCATTTGTGTTGTCGTATTCATTTTTGAACCGCTTCGCGTAGCGCCCGTTGCATGCCAGTTTTGCTTGCGTGTTAGCTTTCAAGCCGTAGCCGAGTGTCGCACAAAGCTGTCAGCGCGGCAACGCTGACCTGCGAGTTGCAGCCTCGGCGACACCGTCGACTGACTTTGTTGTTTTTCAGCTTTGAACTGCAAATCCGAATTTGAGTTACGAGCGACGCCTGACTGGAGTGTTAAAAAAAAAAAACAGATTCCCAGACGAGGCCGCAATGGCACACGGAGATAACGACAGCTGTTGCTCGCACGCACGCCGCCCGAAGATCAGCTTCTATTCAAGGCCACGCCCCTTTTAAAGGCACACTGCCCACACGAAAAATATCTCGTCTTTTTCTAATCAGCTGTTATTTTCTTGATTTAAAAATAAACGTTTAGAGGAGGCGGGAATGGATTAGCTTCAGGTGCTATGCTAACGATAGTTCTTTTCCCGTCGGGCAACATTAGCTTTGAATTTGTGCTGAAGTAGCGAACGCTTGTGAAGTTACGGGTGAACTTTTACCTTTGAAATCAACAACCACAGCAGCGTGTGCGCACGTGCGTGCGTTCACATCGGCGTCGCCGAAGGAAGACGGCGGCGCATACGCTCGGCTCGCCGCAGCAGATGGCATCATTGTTGTCAGCGCTTTGAAGAGCCGCGTGCATTTTAATGAAACTAACCCATACACGTGTGTGTGTAGTCATTTTTTTTTTTTTTTTTTTTAATGATTGCCTATGAGGAGACTCTTTGATTGCCATCTTTACTGCGCACGCACAAAGTTGGCCGGACGTACTCTGACGTTCCACTCCACACCTGTAGGGGGGGCAATAGGAGCTAATCTCAATTGTCGAGGAAAAGCGAGCCCTAAATGCTGACTTAGGAGGCGCGTTGTTCGACTTCAACGTGTTCCACTCCAGACCTGTTGGGGGGCGTTCCAGAACTTTTGGGTAGGATGAGAGGAAGAACAAGGAAAAAAAAACTGCAAAGTTCAAAAGGTACTCGGTCGGACCTGCCCCTCTTCTTTTCGGTTTTGCCCGCGTGTTCCAAAAGCTGCTCCTGAGCCACTACTCTCAGTTCAGCCGGTTGAGTATTTGCCCGTAACGAGTCCTCTTCGGGGAGAACGGACTTCAACTCGTCACGCGGAGCGCCCGTAGAGGCGGCGGGAACCCGACCGGAACGGCCCGCGGCCAAAGAAGACGGCTGCGACGCCGAGCCATCAAGAATTCCACTCCGCCGTTGTCGATGTCGTGCCAATTCCGACCCAACGGCCGCTCGGGCGGGCGCGGCTTCTCCCGGTGCGGAAGAGCTCGTTTGGGGGCTCCGGGCCGGAGGGGGTCCGTCCCTGCGCCCGGCGTGCTTCTCAAATGTTGTCCGAGGTGCCCGCCTCAACGTTTTCGGTGGGCAACTTTGACGTCGAGCTTCCGCGCGGACAAAGTGACTCGTTTGTCCTCTGTCTGATTGATTTTGCTCGATTCGTTGGCGCTTTGGTTCTTGTCACGTCCAAATGAAAGGAGCGACCACGAGCCGGCGAGTGCCGGGCGCGGTCGTGTCAGCGTCCCGACTTGTACCGGCGGGGGCTAATCCTGTTTGCAAAGTTTGTCAAGTGGGGACAGATTGTGGACTTTTGGAGTTGCCCCGGCTGGCTGAGCCGTAAATATGAGGCCTGGCCTTTGCGTTAATTGACCCATCGGTTGCTCTTCTGCAGCTTTTGACTCGCTGTCACACACGCTCGGCATCTGCCGCGCCACACAAACAAGCGTGACCTTTGCGAGCGCGTCGGAGGCCGCGGAGATCCGGACCGATCCCGAATCTTTTCTCCCGGTCAATCCTGCTCCGACTTTGTGAAAGTGGCGACTTGCGGCCTCGGGTTCGCCTTTTGCGTTCGCTTCCGTCAACTTGCAAAGGCGATCGCGGGTTTTCTTTCCCGCCAGTGCTACCTGAAGTCCTTGTTTTGGGTCACGTTTATCTTTTTGATTGTCTGTCATTTATTCTGATTGAAAGCTTCATTTGGAGCTTAAAAGTCCCGTTTGGTAAAGAACGGTGCCATATTTTTCTCCCCCAACCATAAATCCTGATCGCAGCATTGATTGCGATTTGTATTATTTTGCCCGTAATGATGCAGCCCTAATTGTGGGTGTTTTCTGTTGGTTTTGGTTTTGGGTTTTGCCGGTCTTTTGCCTTGGCACACGTGCGACCGAATTGCCGCCATCCAGTCTAACAACAACAGCAACTTTGTACGTTAGCATGTAATAAGCGTGTGTACCTTTGTACTGCTGCGGGTGTGTTTGCGAGTCAGGCGGTCGCGTGTTTGCGGTGGGTGGCTGCAAAAACTTCAAGCTTACCGAGTCGATTCCTCCGATTTCTTGTCATCATCCTCACGTATTTATTTTTAAAGAGCCTTTTCAATTTTCAGCAAGATGCAATTTAAGCGCAAAGATCACATTTGAAGAATTGTATCCAGCGAAGACGGGAGGGAGTTTTGCGCAAAGTCGATGCAGCTGCGCTTCACGCAGACTAAACCATGTCAGAGCGAGCGTGCGGGCGAGGGATGACGAGGACGAAGAGGGGAAAAAGACAGCAGGCGCTCAGTGGCGACGGGAGTCTGGTGTCGCGCCGGTCTTGTTGCTCCTGTAATCCATCATCTTTGGAGCAGCAGCTCACATTTTTCCGTAGGACGGCCGGGCTAACGGCTAACGGCTAACGGCTCGCTATCCTCCACGAGCGCGCTCGGAGGGGTCGGGGACGATAAAGCCGACGCCCGTTTGAGGGACGCCGGCGTCTCAGTAGCGGACTTCTCAATCGATATCAAGAATCGGTTATTTGCCAGTGCGGCGCGTCGATCGGTCACGGAAAACGCGACACGAACGAGGAGCGTTCGGGGATGTTTTGGCCAGAAAGCGTCGCAATTATGAAAGTCATTAGCGAATGCTGATGACGCCCTCGGGGGCTACGTTTACGGCAGGAAGTTGCTTTGGGCGGCCGCCGCGCGCGCGTCGTCTTTTCGCTTTGTTTTTCCCACCCGTCCAGCGGCGACCGCGATGAACATAATCGCCATGGAAACAATGACAGCGAGCCCACCCGCCTTTATCCCCGCGGGGGGCGTCGTCATTCCGCAAAGCGCCGTAACGGCGCAAGAATGGCCGCCGCCGTTCGCCAAAGACGTCGGGGCCAATTACGCCGCTTTGGGACTGAAGTAGTCGCTTCAGGATTCGTTACGTCGACATTAGCGTCTGGTGTCATCTTTTTTTGGTTTTGTTTTTTTTTTTAAACAAGAGCAGGCGATTGGCCTTAGTGGCCGACCCCCCCCCCCCCCCCCCCGACACCTACGGCCCCTCCCACAGGTGGCGAGCCCACGGGACGGGGGGGACCCGCGTTACCCTTAGGGGTCGTCTCTGTGGCCCGGCCACCGGGTGCTCACCCTTCAGCCCCGCCTGCAGGCGTGCCCCCCGGGGGGCTAAAGGGAAAACCTGAATCCATTCAGGATTTCCCCTCAGTGGGGTCTTTTGACCGGTCGCTCACTTCAGACCTGCCGGTTGGCCTCAGACATTGCCGGGGGGGTGAAAAACGGTTCTATTATTCATGAATTTCTTTTTCTTTGTTTCTATGTTATTGTACCATCAAACTCGTTTCTTTGTACATATGACTAGAAGATTAAAAAAATATCAGGACATCTTTCTTTCCTGAATCATTTTAAAATAAATAAACATTCATAATATTTGGTCATATAACTGACTATAAATTCAGCTTTAAAAAAAAAAATAATGAAGAATCACCATTAAGGGTTGTCATTTTTTTTTTCTTTTTAAGAAGTTGAATGAATGCAGCAAATACGGCGAGAGAAACATTTGGTGGGCGGGAACTGGGAACATTCTAGAAGACGCTTCCCCCATCTGTGCGCTGGAAGGTCACCTTGAGCACCGTAAACAAGATTCAAACGTCGGTCGTCTGGCTTAGTGATGTCGTCACGGCGCTCAAGCCCGACCTCCGTCCCGACCTTCACGGCGACCTTCGTGCACGCGGGCTGCTTTTATTGCGTTTCGGTCGCCGGACTGTGAGGTTACGACGCCATTGGCCGGCCCGCCGGCTCCGCTCTTTCCGTCTTCTTCTTCTTCTTCTTCTCCTTCCTCTTAACGTTTGTGAAGCGAGTTCCCAAAACGGCCGAACTGCTCATCCCGATCGTTTGCCGCCCGAGACGCGCTCGGGAAAACGTTTGGCATCTTGACGGGCGGTTTGCTGGCGACTTTGATGTTCTTCAAAAACATTTTTCATGAATCCAAAAGAGCAAAGCGACCCCCCCCCCCCCCGAGAGAACAAGAGCCTCTTCATTTGTACACGAACAGAGCAAACGAAGCTCATTTGGCGCTCTTGTCACATGATTGCGTCATTTACGCTTGGAGTCAACAAAGGCGCCTCCGTTTGGTTTTGGGAAGGAGACAAACTTCATTAGGAGGCTGTCAAAAGTCGCCTTTGTCCAGTTCCAACTTGCGTCTTTGACTTTTTAGCCTTCGCTCGCCAACAAACGGTATGGTGCGCTTTTCAGCGTGGACCAGATTTTTATTACCTTCTTATCAACTCACATCACTTGTGTAGCCTGCGTCGGAGGCCGGGATGAGCGTCATTCATCATAGTTGGACTCCGGCAGATAGCGACCACGCGCGTCATGCGGCAGGGCGCGCTGGGAGTTATTATTGCGCTGTTGTTGGGTTTTTTTTTTTTTTTTGGTTTTGTTTGGTTTTGTTTTGTTTTGTTTTTTTTGTCTTCTCTCTCTTTTTCAATTTGGTGCTTTGAGATAAAACCCGGACTGGACATTTTGGGACTGCGGGAGTTTGAAATGTCAACAAGAGCACAAGTCTGCACCCCCCACCCCAACCCCGTGTTGTGGATTGTGCAAATGGTGCAGATACTTGTCAAGCTTGCACGTGAGCAGATGTGAAGCACTCAAGTCTTTTCCCATCTTTGCTGCAGAATTTCTCTTTGCCGTGTCGATTTCGAGCACAATTCCACAGGGCTCCGCCCCCATTTGGGTCGGCGTTCTCGTTCGTGAGGGTGTCTTTAGCGCCCGACCCCTCGGGCCCCTCCCGCAGGGGGCGAGCCCGTGGGAAAGTGGGCCCCACCTCCGGGCCCGGCTTCAGGTGGTGGAGCCCCAACTGAAACTTCAAAACATTTCTTTTCTTCATCTTGCGGGTCCCCCGACAACTTAGCTCTTAGGACCGGAGGGGCGGCGGCGGCGGGGGGGTCGACGGCTTTCGGGAGCCGTTAACATCTGATTGGTCGTCACCTGCATCTTTGGCGTCGGCGCCACTTGAAACATTTTCATCTTCACTTTGTTAGCGAAAGTTGCTCATAAACACATCAGCCGCTTTGCCAGATGTGAGAGATTGTGGAGGAAAACAAAACACTATCAAAGGGTTGAATTTAGTTGATTTTTTGGGGGGGGGATGCGCGGCGGGGCGGGTCAGTCGGGACGTCGAAAGCGAACGGCGTAACGAGCGGCGGCAAATTATTAACACGAGTGCTCGTCAAATTTTCAAGAAGCAGAAAAGTCAGCTAATTAAATTGAAATAAATTCAAACGCCTGCAGTGCTGATGACTTTTTAAGCAGCCCAGGGAGCCCGTGCGCGCGTTTACGGCCCGTTGTGATGTCACTTCCTGCCCGGACAGGAAGTTCCTGTGCTACCTCGTTTATTTGGAATGCGCACGTGTATTGATTTTGTATGCACGCGTGTCTCATATTGTCAATACGTGAGACGATCAAGATGTTTATGCTCAAGTACGCTACGCTAATGCGAGCGGCCACTTATCTGTGCTTGAGTGGAAATGTGAAACGTACTTGCCTTGATGTCGCGCGCACGACGCATTCGATGTTGGTGATGCTAGCAGTAGCTTGTCGTTTTGAACCCTAATTAGCGTTTGTTAGTGTGCGTGGCAGCTTTAAGACACACATGCGCGCGCGCAGGCTTGAAGCGAAACGCTGAGAGCATGGCCGCGGGGCGTTCATCGTTTGTGGACTTTTTTGGTTTGTTTGGTTGTTTTGAAGTCTCCGCAGTCCTCTTAGTGCGCCTCGTCTGTCTGAGATGATGATGATGATGACGACGACGACGGTGATGATGAAGCGTGCCCGGAATCTTCCGACGGCGGGCGTGCAAATGGGCAGCCCGATGACATCATTAATGGCGGCTAACTGCGAGGGGCGGGGCCAGGGGGGCTTGAAATTTGCCGTAATGAGGTCTGGAGGGAACCCGCAAACACCTCAGGCCATGAAAAACACGCACACACCGCCCGTCTGTCTGCTTCCGATGCAAATTGCGGCCATGTTTTTCCTCTACTTCCTGTTGCTTCAACTTCCTGTTTCCTCGACTGCCTTGTCTGCTTTTTTTGTTGGCGGTTTCAAACGTGGATCCATCCCCCCTTTAGTCGGTGTGCTTAAAAGACACGTCGGCACTCGGTCGCTATCTGGAATCTTCTTCTTCTTCTTCTTTTTTTTCCCCCATATATCGACCACGCAGATGCGCACACACAAAAAAGTGGAACGCAGCACGAGAAATGTTTTTACTCTTTTTCCCCTTTAAGCTGCACACGTTAATTGTGTTGATGGCGCGCGATTAGCTCCCGTCAGCTAGCTGTCATGTTAGCGTGGCGCTAAGTGGCGACCTGCACGTCTGAGCTCACTTGGTTCTTTTTGTCCTGTGCAATGTGTGTCACGTCACGCCAGGCTGTGTGTGCGCGTGTTTGTGTGCGGCTTTGCTCGTTTCAATGTGTCCGAGTCTCACCAGTCTTCTTCTGTCCTGTCCTGTGCTTTCTTTCTCCTTGTGTGCATGCGCGTGTGTGCACGTGTAGCAATCGGCAACCAGAGGAGGAGGACTCCCAGCGCGTTGGCCTCGGACATCTTCGAGCCGCACCTGGGCAGCCACATCCTGCAGGTAGGACCGCGTCGACGTGGCGTGATCTCCGCGGCGCCGGTCAGCTCCCTCGGCTCCTTTCCCCTCGACTTTGGGTGTGAGGTCCAAAAGTGACGAGCGTCTCCTGAAGAAAAGTGCAAAGCGAGGGATGGCGCTCGTCAAGTTTTGTGCGGCTGGCCGGCGCCTGTGCGGACGCGATGAAATCTGCCACCGCGTCAGACGTCAGACCTGCGGAACCCGAACCGACCCCCCCCCCCCCCCCCCCCCCCCCCCCTCCCGCCGCATCGCTAAGTGACTCGATGGCATTCATTAGCGGCACGCTCGGGCCCGATCAATCACGCCTCCTCGCTCGCTCGCTTTCTTTCAAATGTCATCGGCAAACTTCTCACAATCAATTAGGCCGACGATTAACGAGGCCAATTTGTAGACACGGCCGCCGCCGTCCCGCTCGCGCAAAGGTTAATATATGGACATGGCTAGTTGGCCGGGAGAGTCTCCAGCTCTCCCGCGAGCCTTGTGAGGATAAGCAGCTCGGAAAATGGAACGGTATTTACGTAGCGGTGGGTTAGGTGAGCTTCGTGCTTGGGGGGGGGCACTTTTGATGAGAAATGCGCGTTTGGGCCTCTCAAAGGTGCAAGTCATCACGTTCGTGGCACTTGAAGCAGAGCGCAAATAAATGTCCCGCGTCAACGTGGAGAAAGTAACACGTTGCCAAACGGCGGGCGGGTCGTGGATTTCTTTCCGGAGGTTCATGTCGTGCATCTTTCATTTGGTCAAACTTTTGAGGCTCATTGATTGACGTAGCAGCCATGACCCAAAAGAGGTCGCTCGGGTTCGAGTTCCTAACCTCAAACAATCCACACTTTAAAGTTTTAGGATGGGGGGGTCAGGAAAAGAAGCGCGGATAGTTAAAATGTGTGAATAACTAATTCTCATTCGAATTTCCATGAGAATCAAATATCTTTCATTTTTTCCATTTTTTTTTTTTGCCATGCCAATTGTAATGGACGTCAATTAGTTGCAGATGTTCGCTATTGCTGGGATATTTTTTTTAACCATATTTGCTTTTTTTTTTACCAAAGTGCTTAATTTTGATTCTTTTTTTTCATGGCAATTATAATAAGCATGAATTATTCACAGATTTTTGCTATTGCAGTAATTTTTCACAATCCCCTCCCTATTCATGTTTTTTTTTTATCAATCCCAAAAAATCCTCATCGTGTGAAGGCCTTTTCTTTTTTTCGTTTTTTTTTTTAATAACGAGCATCAAATATTCAGAGATTCTTTCTCCCAGCTCAGTGTTTTTATTTTTTTCAAATGTATTTTATTTTCCAATTTTCAAGTGTCAAGTATTTGTGAATATTTGTGACTGGCTGTAATTTTTTTTTTTTTTTTTGACCCATTGACCCGCTAATTATTATTAGTTGTTTTTTTTTTTTTTTGCGGGGCGGGACTGCATCGGGGATGGGCCCCGAGCCCCTTCCTGTTTGCTGTGGTAACGGATAGGCTGACAGATGAGGTCAGACTGGAATCTGTTACGTGAGAATTTAGAATAAATCTCCTTGCTCAAAGCAGCAAAATATAACAAATCATTTTGTATTGCGTTGAAGACAATTGAATCACACGCATAACAAATGAACCCAAAATAGAAGTTGAAGGACCGCTTAGTCGAGCCAAAACGACGTAGGATGAGGTCACCAAAGTCGAACCGACGTTCCAAACGGGCGAATGGTCCGGAAAGGCCGTAAGGAGGCCCGTCGACCCTCGTCCTCGTCCAAACGGCGTCGTAGAGGACCCCTCCTCTCGCAACGTAACGTCTTAATAACTTCGTCAAGTAAGTAACAAAAGAAAAAGAGAGAAGATAGAATCGAGAATGAATAATAAAAAGGTAGACATGACAAATCCCCTTGGACCAGGGGACGTTCGCAGACGACATTGTCATAAGCAGAGGACAGGTGGGGTGGGGGGGTGGGGGGGGGACACTTTGAAAGACGGAGGCAAGAAGATGAGCCCAAGTCAAACTGAATATATATGCGTGAAAGAGGGGGGCCGAGGGGGACCGAGGGGGGGGGGGGTGGGGGGTCTCTGGCTCCGGGGAGAAGAGATAGCGAGGGGGGGACCACTTCAAATACTTGGGCTCAACAAGCCAGTGTGAGCGGGGGTCCAAGCGGGGTGGTGTCGGGTGTCATACGGGACAAAAGTTTAGAAAACAGCGTCGACGCCACGCCGGCCGCGGCCATGGACGGACGAAGGCACCGAAGAGGCAACAGGAAGCAGAAGAAATCGAGGGGCTGAGGTGGGGGGGCCCAGCCAAAAGTTGCAGGTTTTGGGGACGAGGTGAGATCGAGAGAGCAGACGTCGACGGTCTGGACGTGTCCAGAGGCCAGAGAGGCCGAGCAGAAGAGCCAACTGCCAATGTTTGCTTTTTCCGGGAACAATATTTTCAATAACAAGTCACTTATTTGCATATTTTTGCTTTGTTCCCGATGTCTGCTGTTTTGCGGGCAGGTCGGGTTACGCACCCGCTCGCTCACCTGCGCCGACGTCGGTCCCACATTTTGATTGACGGCCCGTCAAAAAGGAACATCGCCGTGACAACGGGGGGGGGGGGGGTTCGGTTCGATCTTAAGCGAACTAAGCTCAGCTCACCCTTGACCGCACACACGTGCGACTTCCTGTCAGCTGTCTGTCAGTTTCAAATTGGGGTTTCAAACTATGAACTTTCAATTCGGGTTTCATATTTGATGTGCGAGCAAAGGTTATGGATTCAAACGAGGCTTTTCAGACAGGACAAGAATTCCGCCTTTGAATTTCTGTCGACGCTTGAAACTGAATTTGGAATTTGATTTTGCCTTTCGACTCAAAAGTCAGGCTTTTATCCTTGCAAAAAGTTTCGGGCGCCGCTCTCGCGCTTCGTTCGCTCGTCCAATGGTTGGAGGGCGGGGGCGGAGCCTTCACCCTCTGCGCCGACAGGCGAGCGAGGTCGTCGTCACCGGCGCCGTCCGTCAAAAGGTGGCGCGGGAGAACGCCCGACACGACCTCGGCGGGGGGGGGGGGGGGGGGAGTTCCTCTGGAATACAGAAAAAGATCGGCGCTGCTTATCCTCACCAGGGTTGCGGAAGTGCTGGAGCCAACCCCAGCTGTCGTCGGGCAGGAGGCAGGGTACGCCCTGAACCGGTCGCCGGCCAATCCCAGGGGCACATAGAAACAAACGAGGAGTACCCGGAGAAAAGCCACCACGCAGGCACGGGGAGAACATGCAAAGTCCACACGGGCGGGGCCGGGATTTGAACCCCGGTCCTCGCAACTGTGAGATTCTGCGTACGTTTCGGAGTTAGAATCTCCCCCCTCCCTTGATGCCGTGTCCTCGTCATCAGGCGATTTCCCCGCCCCCTCCCTCGAACTGAAGGGCCGAGTAGTATAGTCACCAAATACCAATACGGCTACCCGCAGTTCAACTACAAATCAAGCTCAACGTTGCTCTTTTCCTCCCAGATTGTTTGGAGCGTGCGCGTCAGGTTGCTCCTCGGGAATTTGTACGGTTTTGTTTTCCGCGCGTCTGTGAGGAATTGTCGCCGCCGCGGTCGTCCGAAAAGTCTGTGAATCGCGAAGGGATTCGGGCACTGCCCGGACCGGAGGCCTCGTGTGACGGGCGTGTGCCTTTCAGGGGCGTGGCCAACTCCATGACGATGGAGACTGTGCCACCAAATTTGCTTCGGCACAGGCGAGAGAGGTGAAAGCAGATTTCGGGGAATAATTCAAATTCCAAGGTTGCCATCCAGTGGATTATTGCTTCAACTGTCACGGAGGAGACGACCGGGGATTTGGGACACGTGTGTGCGTGCGTGTCTCCAGCATAATGATCAAGAATTTAAAGAAGAAGAAGAAGAAGAAGAAAAACAAACAAAAAAAAAAAAAGAGAAACAAAAGCAAAACCACGCACACCTGCTTGCTGTCTCTCTGTCTCTGTCTCTGTCTCTCTGTCTCTCCATTGACTGGTAATACGTCTCGCCCTTCATTCAGCCACTCTCACCCCGTCATGTGATTTTGCGTGTGCCGATGCTGCAGCAGCTGGCAAGGGCGGTCCCCAGAGGCATTGTGGGTAGTCGGGGGAAGGTTACGGCTTCGGTCCCATCAGCAATCTGTTGCCCGTGCGCGTCAATCCCATTTGTCGTGTCATTGCGTTGAGCTCCTCGACATTCTCGCGCCGTTTATTTCGTCCTTGGCGGCGCCCCCGGCCGGGCGGGGCTTACCTCAGCCGGGTGCGTTCGTTCTCGGGGTGGCGGACCGACGTTGTTGGCGCTTTTGGTGCTCGGTTCAGCAACTTTTTCCCAAAAAGCACCTTGTGACAAATGTGTGCTTTTCGGGGTCCGGGTCCGGGTCCTGCGGCAGGCGTAGGAGTCTACGTGTCTTTTGTGAAGGTGCGGAACCGTGTCCACCGCGGTGAGAGTCCTTCGCAGGGTGCTTCGGGAGTATGGTGGGACCGCACCCGCTGATACCGGCTGTCGCTCGGTCTCAGCGTTTGGTCCGCACTCCCGGCGGGAAAGTCGCATTCGTTTCCAGCAAGCGTTGGACATTTTGTCACCGATTCACTTTCATGGACAGACTTTCTAGGCACAGCCGGAGCGTAGACGGGGTCCTCTTTGGTGGGTTCTTTTGGCTTCATCAAGCCGGGATCTCCAGCGCTCACTGGAGCATTCCCCCTTTTTTCAGAATGAAGCGGCCGGGATGAGAATCGGCAGCTCCAAATCTGAGACCGTAGTCCTCTTTGAGATCCTGAACCAAGTATCTTGGGGGTCTTGTTGGCGAGTGAGGGAAGAATGGCAGAGCCTGCAGATCAACGGGACCTGGTAACGGTCCAGTGTGGCGAAGAACTGATTCTTAACTTAGCAGTCCGTCTCCGTTCCCGCCCTCACTTGCGGTCACCAGCTGGAGGGCCTGATCCAGAAGCAGGGTTGCGGATTCGGGTTTGATCCGGGCTCTCGTTTACGCAACAGGTGAGCAGTTCATCCGTTCCACGTCGAGCCGGCTGAGGTGGCATCGGGTAGGGTTCCTCCCGTATGCCTGTCGGCCGGCCTGGGAATAGCCTGGGATTGCCCCCCCCCCCCCCCTAACCCTGGAAAATGAAGTGGCTGGGGAGAGGGAAGTCTGTCCGGATGAGGATCTTCCTTCCTTCAGCTGCTGACCTCAAATAAGAGGAAGAAAATGGATGGACGGATGAATTTGACGCTTTCAAGATGCTGCAATTCAGTGTATGAAGATGAAGATGAAGATGAGGGCAGAGAAATGGCAGCACATTGGAAGGCGGCCCCGAGACGTGCTGCTCACGGCCCTCCGAAATCCTTTGTCAACGGACGGGCGACACGAATCGGGCCCCCGGTTCCACGCCCCTCAGTTTGTGTCGTGGTCGGCGGTCCAAAGCGCTCGTCGCACTTCACGGATTGAACGGCGGAGGTCTAGGAAAACCGGCCCGTACGTTGCGGGGGGGCTTCCCGCATCGCTCACGCCAATGATTTTGCCGTCGTCTCGGATCTCACAAACGGCCCAACAAATATCGAAACACTGAAGACTCCAAAATGTGTGAATGGGATCTGGCGACCAGTTGAGGGTGTTTTTCCCGCCCCTGGATGAGGAGAAGTCAAGCCCCCAGAAAAGGGAGGGATGGATGAACTTGTGCTGGGTTTGGGACTTCGCACGGGAGCCTGGCGGAACAACCAGCGCGTTTGATGATGTTGAAACTCAATTCTCGTTTCTTTCAAGATGATACGACTTCCTGGTCCGCCTCCATCTTTTCTTCTCCGCACGTCCTTCGCGCGCTGACTGCTTTTTCCTTTTTCCCTTTTTTTTTTTTTTTCCCCCCCCATCTGCTTGATTTCCTGGCGTGCGTGCGCTAATCAAAACGCATGAAGGCCGTCACGGCAAATGAAGACAAATGCAGGCCGGCCGCTTCGGACTTATTATCCCTCCGAGCGGCGCCCTCCTCCTCCTCCTCCTCCTCCTCCTCCTCCTCCTCCGCCTCCGACCACGATGACTTAATTTGGACCCGAACGCGACAGCGCCCCCCGCCGGTCTCCAAAAATCGATCCGGCTCGCCGTAACGTAGCCCGATTGGTCACGCGGTCGACGAGGCCGGCGGTTGTCATCGACGACGGGTCACGTGACTCTCGACGGCGAGTTTAAAGGCGGGAAGCTAAACCGTTTGAAGGGGAGACTTGCGCTTCCACCGGTGACCACGGGTGGCAGCGCAACATGCTGGGAAATACATTTTCAACACGCTCGCTCGATGGGGACGTTTTTGGGAAATGACGGCGATGGTTTTGCCGCAATAAAGATTTCTTACAAAGTTTTGACTTTCAAATTCGGATTCCAAATAAAGTTTGGGGTTTGAAATTAGGCTTCAAAGGCAAATGTGACATCTCAAATGCGCTTTTGAGCAAGAGTTAGCGTATGAAGACAATTTCAAAAGAGTTCCGCTTTTAAAGTTGGGATTTGGAGCAAAGCTTTACAGTTTCCAACAAGGGTTCGGGTTTCAAATGAGGTTTTCAAGTCAAATCTTTGCAATCCAATACTAATTTGAACATTTGTGGTTTCAAACCCTTTCCCTGGCCCTGGCCCTGAAACTGGAGCCCTGACTTGAAAGAGTGCGGGGCTTTCAAGTACTCGGCGCACTTGCAGTTCCAGCAGTGACCATTGGCGGCAGTAGACGCGACCTTTAAGGGAATCAATTAGTTGTGACTGAAAGATTAGGATGCGGACATTATTTGTAGCGTTTTCAAGTCGGCGAGACGTCTCATCGGTTCGGAGCGCTAATTAGCGTGAAACATTAACATCGGCGGCGCCCGCCATTAATCCCCGATGAAGATCGTTAGCCACCGTGGTGACTGATGAGTCGTCACTGCGGACGCTTCCTGCCGCTAAATCATCGCCAGGCCGACGTCGCCGTTGTTCTCCCAGATCATCAAAACGTGACGAGGACGACGACCAGGAAGCCGCGCGAGCGGACCCGCCACGCCCCCGACGCGTTCTCCGACGTGCCGCGTAACTTTCGGGTTAATAGCAACGTGCTAGTCCGCTACATCCCCGCGCCCGTTGATTGATCAGGTCCGTGTGACGTTTTGTTTGGTGTATTTCGGAAGAGTACGGCGAGAAGAAGCCTCAGCCATCATTTCGAGCGCCCGTCCTTGAGTTTGAACGGTTGCCGTGATGTCTGGTCGCCACGGCAACGCCCCGGACAAGCCATCGGGCGTCACGTGTCAAAACCGGCCCGGCCAGTGCTAATGCTAATGCTAATGCTGCCTTTCATGAGTGAAGGTCTCACTTTTTCACGTGACCTCGAACGCAGCACTTGCAAATACTTTCCATCAACAAGGACGTCGTCTGTTTTCCAAAACATTTTTCATTTCTCCAACGATCACGCGCGCTTTCCTGTGTCGATTATGGACGGGCTTCTTTTTCCCGCCGAGCTCGTGTCGGCCGCTCTCTCTTCCTTTTTCCTCGCTCGGCCATCTCCGCATTATTGACACGTTGACCTTTTCAGCCTCCCCGCTCTCACCTCGCTCGTACGTCCCCCGGTTGCTCGCCCCGCCGATCGATGACTTCATCCTGATCGTTCTATCGCCAATCAGCAGGAAGTTGACCTTTTGGACTTGGCAATGATGGTGCCAAAGCTGACCTTTGCGTGCCGAATGTCAGCCGGCCGGCGGAGCTGTCGGTGCGGCGGGAGGACAGGAAGTGGCTGGGCTAGACAGGAAGTTGTATAGCGTGATCACAAGTACGTCAGGTAGAAAGTAACTTGGGTAGCGGGAAGTACTGCACATAGTTAGCCAGAAGTGAGCTATTTCAACTGAACGGCAAGTACTTCCTCTTGTCAGGGAGGGGTTCAAGAGGAAACAAGAAGTACCTCATCTTAACAGCAAGACAGGAAGTGCCTGAGCGAGATAGACCAGAAGTACAAGTCAGCCAGGAGTCAGGCATTCCAACTAAGCAGGAAGTGAGCACAGCTAACGAAGAAGAAGAAGAAGAAGAAGAAGAAGCAATGCACGTGGACAGACAGGAAGTACGTGAGGCCGGCAGGGTTTGCTCTTCCGGTTGAGGTTTCTTCCTTCCTTCCTTCCTTCCTTCGTTCAGCATGGACGCCGTGCTGGGAGACGGGCGTCTTCTTCCTCCTCCTCCTCCATTGCTCTTCTTCCTCCCAGCTTGCTTTTGACGCTTCCCGCCGCTTGATTTCTTTGCCCTTCATCACAGCTTTTTTCTTTTGACTTTGTCATTTACTTGTCGTTGTACGCGGACGCGCACTTTTGCCCATTCGTCACAACGAGGCAGCTCGACGGTAACATTTCGAGCGGCCGCATCGAGGCCAGGCGATGGACGGACGCGAGAGAAGCATTCTTTTTCCTTTGCTGGACCGCGTCAGTGCCTGTCCTGCCACCGACTGTAGTTGGCGCTAGTGAGGATTTTGATGTGGTCTCGCTCTCGTCGTCATCAAACCATTGCAGCTTTCGTTACTTCATTATTTTTATTACTGTTATTATGTAGTGCCATCCCAAATGAAAGTACAGTCCAGCTCTCGTTCCCGCGACAACAAAGCGAAGGCTACTCGTTAGGGATGTCCCGATTCATTTGGGTTTTTGGCTTTTTTTCACTCGAAATCTGATACAGATATCGGTAATAAAGCATGATTTTGATTTTTTTTTTTTTTTGTCGTATGCAATGTTAGCAAAGGCTGATTAAGTGACGTGAACGATGATGAGAAAACACAAAGGAGCGGTAGCTGGTGCCGCTTTGTGCCGCGCGTTTGGCGACGGCGAATCTTCACCCCGCCGAGCCGCCGGGATATTACGTCAATTAGACACAATCGCTTCGTTTGCGTTTTGAAATCGAGAGTCTGACATCTCGCGGTGAAAAACTAACGATCATGGCGTTCATATTTGCGATGAGCAAAAGAAAACTTTGGCCATGTCTGCAGAAGCCACTTTTTCAACATTTCATTCTGCTTAATAGGACAAAGCAATTTATTGTGACGCACGCACACACACTTTTTAACTCCACACACAATGAATCAAATAAATAAAGGTACAATCAAAATTGCAATTACCTGCCGAATTTGTGAGGGGTAAACAAATCTTTGCCTCGCGCGCACGCACGCGTCGGCGTTAGCGTTCTAGTTAGCATGCTGAAATGAATACAGTTAGATCCAAAGCAATTTCCTTTTATTTATCTTAGCAGCCGTGCATAAATAAAGGCAAGGGCATCCAGGCAATTAGCATAATTACTACGAGGCGGTCAGAGCCTCTGCGATTTCTCCACACACACACACACACACACACACACACGCTGCCACGGGGTGTGTGCGCGCGGCGTGTCTGCATGTGTATAGAAAATGAAACGTGTGCTTGCGTGCTGCTACTGTTTTTTATTTTCTCAAGTTATGTGAGTGGCCGACTCCTGCTAGAGGCCCAGTGCTCGCGTGTGTGTTATTAATATGCAAATAGGCAGCAGAAACAAGCGGCGGGCCTGGGAAACAATATCCCGTCTGACAGGCGAGGTCAGCTGATTCGGGATCGGCGGCTCGCTCGCTCGCTCGCTGGCTCTCGTCTGATTGGTTTGCTTGCGTCCGGCCGGTGAATATTAACGAGGCCCGCCGGCTGCCTGCCGCGCGCGTGACAGACGCAAACTTTTTCCTGTCGTTCGGGGTGATGCGCAAAAAACGTTGGAAAGCCGAGAGGGCTTCCGTCACGCCTTGGAGCCGACCAACAGTTGTGCGGTTCAGTGGCGTCATCCAGATGCCGCAAATGGTTTGGACTTTGCGTACGGGTGAGAGTCCGGCGGCCTTTGAGGCCGCTTCATACTCGGGCGCCCCCTTTGTGTCACGTGACCGACACGTCGCCCCGCCGAGGCTCATCTCTGGCGATGGGCCCGTTTCAGTCACGTGCTGTGCAGGCGCCTTTTTCACAAAGGCCAACGTCGTGGCTTCCTTCCTTGCGACGGCTACCGGAAAGGGCCAAAAAGCGCTGATAGCAGCTGTGGCGACACCTCTGGCTCGGAGAACAACTGCAGCCCATTTTCAAAATGTCTCCACCTTCCCGGGAAGTTGTTTTTTTACGGCTTCCTGTTTCCACCCTACGATATTATAATATATAATATCAGTATGCATTAGCGTCCTTTACGTACACACGCATGTGTAATTAATCTCTAATCCGTTTGCGCTTACCTGGGACTCCGTTTGCATCATTTTATTTGAAGTGTATTCTGTATTTAAAGTTAATATTATTTCCAATATTAGCAGTGGTACTATTGAACGATATTTTACAGCAGTAATTTTGTCTTTTTGTTCGCCCCCCCCCAACACACACATGCGACCTGCCGCTGGCTCTTTCGTCAGTCACCCGAACGCACCATCGGATCGCTTTGTGCATGTTTTGTGCGTCTTCATCTTTGTGCTTTGTTGTCGATCTGCTCGTGTTTGTTTTTGTTCTTGTTTTAGTTTTGCCTTTTGCGTCGTCGATGTCTTGCGTTTGTTTCTTCGGGGCGGACGCTAGCGAACGCCAGCTCAGGCGTCCGCAGCTAAGGCAACGACAATCTGGCTCGAATGTGGCCGACGATGACGTTTTGATGTTTGTTTGTTTGTTTTCAGTCTCTGGACGGTTTTGTGTTTGCGCTGAACAAGGAAGGTCGCTTCCTGTACATCTCGGAGACCGTCTCCATCTACTTGGGACTCTCGCAGGTCAGTCTACTCTACGCATGGTTTCTCTTTCCTCCAAGTATTATTTAAAAGCTTTGCCTTTCAAACGAATAAACTTTAAAAAAAAATTTTTTTTTAATTTGAAGCCAGTTACCGGCACCATTTTTTTTTGAGCCAAAGAATTTGCCTTGAAACGAATAAGCCGCCAGCGCCTCGCAGTTTCCGAGGTTGCAGGTTGAAATTTGCACGTTCTTCCTCCCTCGTTTCGAAAATGTGTACGCGAGGTTAATTTGTCCTTTTATTGGGCATCCCATTCAATCTATCTTTTCCTTAAATATTATATTTGGCAATTTTTCAAGCGGCAGTTTGTACTTGTGTTTTGTGCCCCCCCCCCCCACCCCCCACCCCGAGCCACCTCTTTGGATTCTCGCCTTACTTTTTTGTCAAGCTGCGTCGCCGGCTGGCATCTCTCCGGCCGCTCTGTGCCGCACGTCATCTACGCGTTCCGCGCCGTTTGCTATATTTGCAACGCGGCGCCGTCGTCGTGGTTTGGTCAACAAATGAGCTTCATTTCCAATCTCATCAAGGGCAAACGCTCGTCATCTCGCTAACGAGCCGTGCGTCTCCATTGGTTCACTCTCCGCTGACTCGCTTTAATGGAGGCCTGAAGGTTGACCAGCGCGTTGACCTCGACGAAGCTAATCAGTCATTAGCGACCAGCCGCGCGCCAAGCCGGTCGCTGCCCCGACAAACGTCTCCTTTTCTCTTCGGTTTCGACGCTTCGGCGTGGACGCGGTCGAGCGGCAGGGCCTGAAAATGGCTTCGGATCTTCACACAACTCGGATCATCGCGTCAAGCGGGGAAACGCAGTGTGGGGGCGGGAATACGCAAACTCGCCAGATCCGCCATATTTGTAAAGCGGAAAAAGGACGGCGGACTTTCTATTTGCGCGACGCTAACCAGCGAGACCGAGGCCCGATGACGTGATTGGCTGAAGCCCAACTTGGTTTTCTCGATGGCTGCCAAAAGTTAAATCCTGTGCATTGTACATCATGATGAATACAAATATGATGAGATAACCCGAACCTAACTTGGACAAAGGTGCAATAAGAAATATTGTCATCTTTGGTGGCTCCGCACTGATGGAAAATAAAAAGAAGAAAAGCGTGAAAACATGAAAGGCCGCCACGGTTGCGCCGAACGCCATTCCGACGAGCCACCCCGGACGTTCTTGGACCCGGTTTGTGACCAGATCGGAGAAGGTGTCACAATTTGCTCTCAAAATGTGAAGAAGTCGCCCTCGTTGCTCCTTAAACGTCTCGTACTTGAACTCTGGTTAGCGGCAAAGTGTCCATTTCAGTGAAAAAAATCAAATCAAACAAACACCTTGCGTTGGAGACACTTTTTGTCCAGATTTGGCGAAGACCGCCCACATCCCCCCATTGGTTGCCTCTGTGTCGGTGATGTGGAGAGCTTCGCTGGCGTCGAGCGGGAAAGTCCACGGAGCTGCTTGTGAGGATAAGCGGCTGGATGGCCGATATGAGCAAGAAGAACACCAAGTCTCAGCGTTCTGCACCCAAAAGAAATTTTCCAACAAACATTTGCTTTTAATGTCGTCGCGGGCACATGCGCTGACGCTCGCCGTCAAGAAATTGGAGTGACGGCTCATCACATTTGTGAAATTACTTTTTTTTTTTTTCTTCCTCAACGTCATGACACCGCAACGCCGTCGCTGCCAATTTTTCATCAAGTTGCATAATAATTAGCGACAAAAAACCTGAAGAATGAACAAGTTGGAGGATGAGGCGACGCCGTGCGTGATTGAAGGCCGCCGCGAACACGCCAACGACACGCACGCCACGGCGGCGGCTAACGTGTGATAAAAGCCAAAGAACAAGATAAGCTTTGCTCGCTCGGGGGACCCGTCTGACAATTAATCAATTATTTGATAGACATCATCAATCAATGGCGGAGGTGGAATGAATCCAGTGGGGGGGGGGCTCGACGAGGCTTCCTCTTTAATTTACTGAGCTGACGGTCCGCCGTCTCGTTTGGAACGGACGACGGAGCGAGAGGATCTTGTCGCTTCCTCTGCTGCTTGCACACGCTGGAACGGACCAGCGACGCGAATGCTGGCGACGGAAACGCAGCAAACAAAGTCGCTCAAAACGGTTGCCAACTTGCCAACTTCCTTTGCATTCATTTCCAGTCGCGCTCGTCGTCTCGGCGACGGGGTGGGGGGGGGGGGGGGCGCCATTTACATGAGGCGGCGCGGCGGGCCGAGGATGACGAGGAAGGTCACCCTTAATTGCGCCTCCCTGGTGAACTTTGTGTCCCATCCATATTTGATGAGTCGCCATGCCGAGCGTCGTTCCGACCAAATGGAATCGTTAGGCGGCGGGTTCATAGTTGAAAGGTCGTGTATTTAAAGTGGGAATTTTGTTCTCGGGTCTTTGGAAAGACCCAGCCAAAAAGCGCTCGCGCATCACCAGGCGGGGTCGGCTCGGGGGTCGCTCGTCCGTTTGGCGAGGCGAGGCGAGGCGGGCGACCTTCACGAGGACGCGGCGCATTTCAATTGCGCTTTTCGAATGGAAGTCGTTCTTTTTTCCTTTTGGTCTGATTCGCTCGCCAAAGTTGAAAGCGTTTTCGGTTTGACCTCGTCAAAGTCAAACAACGAAAGGAGTTTTCGTCTACCGCTCGGAGGAAGGAACGCCCGCCGGCTCTCCGCGTTGAAAGCAGAGAAAAAAAAACCTGCTGCGTTCCAGAATCTGCCCCAAAAATTTGGGAGAAGGAAAATTGGATTCCGTGATGTGGTCCTTGATCCGAGCTCCTATTCATCGGGTTAAATGTAAATAAATCCATTTCAAAAATTGGTTGAACACTCCAAAGACGAGTTCCGCAGTGTCGAACGCGATAACCTTTTCCTTGGACATTTGGGAAGTGAGGACACGATTTGCGGAGGCTCTGTCCCGTTCTTCTGTTGCTCACCAGTCCGGGGTCTCCCTTGCGGTATCTCGCACCCGGGAGACGGGTCCGGACCCCCGGCGGGCCGGTCGCACGCGCCTGAGCGTCGTCTCGCTGAAATTAGCGGGGACGTCGCTTGGATGGCGGCGTCCGGGACATCGCCATTCTTTGAAATGTGCTAGAAATCTGATTTCATGACTCACAAATGATGCGCAGTAAACGTGTCAAGATGCTTTTCAGAGAGCAAATATCTGAAATGAAGTCGTTTTCCTTGTTTTCTTTTTGCCCACCTTCCTTTCCTCCTCCCTTTTTTCCATCTTCGATCACTTTCCTCTTCCTCACTTCTTGTGAACATCGGGGGGGACAGCGCAACCCGAACGAAGTGCGTCCATTTCGTAGTGCATCAAATGCAAATGAAGGCGATCATTTTTATCGACAGGCCTGATCGAACGCAACAGAAGGTCAACGGCCAATTTGAACACGAACCCTTGAAAAAGGTTCTTGATGTCCTCGAGCGTCTCTCGGCTCTTGCAGCCGTTTTGAAGGTTGGAGCCACGGCACGATGACAACCTTGACATCAACTTTCTTTTTTTTGTATCAAGGGTACCCGCGACGATGCCCTTTGACCAAAACCTCGTCCGCGTTTGCTTTTTCTTTGGCTCGAAGACGTTCAGAAGTGATGCTGAATGACGATTGCGGCGTTATGGCTGCGTTATTCCCAAATGAGTGCTAATTAGTGTCGCTAATGATGGTGGTGGGGGGGGGGGTAATTGGGTTTCGTCGTCATCAACTCACACTTGACGACTTCATCAATCTCTTTATTTACGGCACGTCTATTTTTATCTTATACAGACACTTCCGGCGGGGGGCGGGGCTAGGGAGTTCAAAGGTGAAGGCTGGCTTCCTCGACGAAATAAAACAACGCGACGGGAAGAAAACGGAATTTTTTTTTTTTTTTTTAACTTTACTATGGACAACATTTCAATGAAGTCATCATTTGATGAGATAAATGAATGTGGAAAAAAAACAAGCGAAGACCTGACTAATGAATGACAAAAGCGAGGAAATTTGCCAGCGTCGCAAATGGAAATGCGGCACGGCACGGACGGCGAGCCAAACGCAAGGAAAATCGGATCAAAACCTGAATATGATGTAAAAAGCCCGGCAAAGGATGGACTTGTTGCGGCTTCTGAGGACGCTGCTGAGGCGGTTCGGTTCCACGCGGCGCTCGTCGCAGTCTGGTTTGGGGACAAAGTCGGACCGCAACGGACAATCAAAACCGCTGAACGGATTGCCGGCGCCACGCTACCCGTCCGGCGCGGGCAGGATCCTCTCGGTTACCAGCTCCCCAGCTCCCTCTTCCGGGTCGGCGCTACCGATCAATGCAAGTCAAAGGGAGCACACGTTCGATCGTTTTTTTCCCTCTGGCGATGAAATCATGAAATTGTTGATCGACGGAGCTCCAATTTTTCTGCCCTGCGCGTTGTTGGGACACTCCCACTCGCATCCTGCTGGTCCAATCAGTATTCGTCACATATTTTGGAGCCTGTCGCACGATTGGTCACTTGAGCCTGCTCCCTTGTCATTGCGCCGGTCTAGAACGGGAACCGCCAACGGGGTAAAACGGGTCAAGGGACTCAGTCCAAGCTTCGCACAATGACCAACTTTTACCTCTTCCCTGTTTTACATCTTCCAAGGAATACTTCCGAGAAAACAGAAATGTCTCTTGTTCTTGGTTCTTGGGGTTCGGAATGTAGTACCGGGGAAGGACCGACTGCCGGGGAAAAATTCCTTGGCCAATAAAGTTGATTCTGACGAGGATATCCCAAATATGAAGATGACATCGTGGACGTCGTCGTCGTCGTCGTCGCTTCTCCTGTTGTTGCTGTCATCTTTGCTGCTTCTTCGCTTTCTTCATTTTCGATCCTTTCTTTGATTTCTCTCCCAGTTTCTTCTTGTTTTTCCGGTGACGCGAGTGACGGAGAGGAGGAGGAGGAGGAGGAGGAAAAGGGCAGAGGTCAGGCGATCAGCGTCGATGGGCGTCTCCCCGGGCAAGCACCCGGCGCGAGTCGCCGCCGACCGCCGCCGTTTGCGGTTGTCGGCGTTTTGGCGACTTTCTTCGATCTCGCCTTCCAAGATGGCGACGATGACCGGCGCGCGTCGGATCGATGGACTTCCCGCCGTGCCGGGGGAGGGGCCTATCTCTATGCGGGGGCGGGTCCTCGCGCCTCACGCCCTGAAGGCCTCCTCATGTTTGCGGAGATCATGAGACAAATTTTCGAGGCGCATCCCGTCATGGAAAATCAGCCCGAAGGTGCGACGTGCGGACTCGCGTGATGTGCTCATCCTCTGCGTGGCCACCAGGTGGCACCGGTCAAAAGAGCTGAATTTGTGAAAGCGTGTGTGTCAGAGTCAGCGGGTTGAAGAAGCTTCAGCGGTTTTTGTCCCGGTTTTTGAACTGCGGCCGTGCCCGACCGCGTATTGATGGTCGTTATCGAGTGGAGTCGAGCTTTTGGTCCGGCTGCAGACGGGCAGGCAAGGTCGCCGCTGGGCTACTGCAAATTCTTCGACGGCAGCCCACTTGCGGGCCGCCTGACGTGATTGCTTGTAGCATCCTGCGCTTTGTTTGCTTTCATACATCACATTCAGTCACACTCGGCTGACGGGCACGCGAGGCGCTCGTCAACACTTCATTTGTCATCTTTTGCGCGGCTGACGTGCGCACATCTGAAAAGAAGAAGAAATCCCTCCTCATTCATCTGCCCGATAACGTTCTTGCGCTGGCAGCACGCAAACGCAAACATTGACGTCTCGAAGCAACTGCGCAGGCCGGCCGGAATCCCATAATACTCAAGGCAAAGCAAAAGACGTACGTAACGTGGCGGCTTTGCTCGCGGCTCGTATTCGGGCTTGGGTCCGAGAGACATTTTGGGCGCATCCCGTCGGCACAAACAGACGCGCGGAATTTCACCTGGCCGGGTAGAACCGGTGTCGAGGGGCGACTGATGGAGTCTTGGACCCCGAAAGTACATTTGAGGACGAAGGGGAGGCGGCGTCCGTCGTCTAATTTTACGCCGCCAAAGTCGTGAAGTTGGCTCGCTCGACTGGCGTTTAATGTCCCCGTTAATTCCGCGGGCTGCCAACGGGAGTCTGTTTGTCAAAGGGCTTCCTTGCAAAGTCGCTCGGGGTCTTCACGACCGCGCAAGCTCACGAAAACGCCATCAAAGATTGACCTCGATGGGAAGGCTTAGCCCTTCTCGCCTAGCCCTAACCCTAAACCCTATGAAGATCAGCGCCTCCAAATCTGAGACCGTGGAGGGTGGAGTGGCCGCTCTGGCTCTGGCTCTGGCTCTGGCTCTGGGTCGGGGGGGATCTCCTGCCCCCAGTCAAGAGTCTTTGGATCTTGTTCGCAAGAGAGGGATGAACGGAACCAAAGATGGACAGGCGTGTTCAGGGGTGCCGACTCCAGCGGTCTGTCGTTCTCCATTTTACCCTCGATGTCTCCATCTCCTCAGCAGCGACCGAAAGAACAAGAACTGGGATCCAAGCGGGCCGCGGAGGCGGGCCCGGGCTACGTGTCTCTGGGTGAGAAGGAAGTGCGGGCTCCTCCCCCCGCGACTCGACCCTCCGACAAAAAGGAGGCCCGGACGGACGTCGGGTCGGCCTCCCCCGCAAACCTCTCCCCCTTAGCCAAAGTGTGTGCGTTTGCGCACGCGCCGGCGTGATCAAATCCAATTAGCGGCGCTCCGCCGACTCCCATGATGCTCTGTGTTTCTGCCGCCGCCACGCCTCCCCTAATCGCCGCGAGGCTTTACGACACACTCAGCTGCCTGAAAGGAATTCCTTAATAGCAGGATTAGAAGAGTGCAATCCCGTCGTCTCCGCGGACCAACTCCAACCGCGTGCGTGCGCTCGTGCACGCAAATTGAGGTGAACAATACTTTTGATATGCCGCTAATATGCAACATTCTCTGTCTTTCAATGAGCACAAATTATTCTTCATGTGGAAGTTTGTGTTGGTGTCCCAAGGGGAAAACAACCACTCTTAATTTGAAGGGCAGCCCACGTTTGTAAATACAGGAAGTCAGCATCTTCTTTTGCTGGACATTTGGGAAGTCGTCGAGTCCTCCACACGCTGGAAGTCGTAGCGTACAAAACAGGAAGTGTCGAACGTCAATTTCTTCGCAAAACTTGGATCAGACTTGATGGCTCTCAGTCCAGTGCTTGACGTGAAAATCTCTTCGGAATCAGAATCCGAATCATCTTTAATCGCCAAGTATGTGGAAAGGAAGTCACAAGGAATTCGTCTCCGCGACTTGGAACTGCTCGACTTCCACAGTCAAGTGACAGAGGTATGGACTTATAGATATGGATATGCAACAGGGTCTCAACAAAAGGATACTTTGTTCCAGGAGAGGTACACTGGAAAGAAATCCTTAAATAACGCTCGACTGGAAAAAGACCCAACGTGGCGAAGATAGAAAATGGCGCCGGACCGGAAGAAGAAGAAGAAGAACTGAAAGAAAGTCGGGAAGTCAGACAACGAGGCACACCTGGACAAGTGGCTTGAGGGAGCTGATTGGTCGACTCGAAGGACCAACCGCAACGGGTGGAACCCAAAAGCAAAAAATAAACAATAATTGGGAAAAAAAAAAAAAAAAAAAAAACAATGTCTGAACACGAACGGTAGCGGCCTCCCAAGTTGAGTTCTCGATAGCGACGTAGTTTGGTACAAAGGCATAAAAGGGCGAAATCCCACACGAACGCGGCCCAAAACAGGTCTCGGACCGCCATGAAGAAGCGGACAAAAACGCTTGCGTGTCTCGATGACGTTTGAATCTTCCAACCCGCGGTGACGTTGCGGTTCGCTTGCGTTCCCGCAGGTGGAGCTCACGGGCAGCAGCGTCTTCGACTACGTGCACCCGGGCGACCACGCCGAGGTGGCCGAGCAGCTGGGCATGAAGCTTCCGCCCGGGCGGGCCGCCGACGAGGACGCCGGGTCGTCGTCGGCGTCGTCGACGTCGCGCCCCGAGACGCCCGAGCCAGGTACCATTTCTTCACGGCCGTTCCGGCTCGGAACCGAGATCCCGACGACGCTCGCTCGCACGGCAAATGCAAAGGAAACTCGGCGCGCACTTCGAGAGAACGGGGAAGCGCTCGGGACCGGGACCGACCGGAACCGTCCCAATAGAAAAATGTCGCTCCCCGGTTTCGATGGCCGTGAAGGAGAACTTCTGAAATGAAAATGCCGAGTTCGGGTGAGCGGAAAAGAAACGGGCGAGTGGACTCTCCGTCGACTGGCTAAAAAGGAACTCGTGAACGCCGCCGTGAAAAGAATCGATTTCAACGTTTGTTCATTTTGTATTGATTTATGGTAGACAGTATTTCGTTTCGTTAGTTCCGCTGCACCGTACGGCTTTGATAGCGAGAGCGCTCGGGCCGCTAACAAGACGGATTGAGACCGGAACCCGAATCGTTCAAGTTCACTCCGTGTAGACACAAACGACAAAGAATCGACTTGTTTTTCAGCCGCTCGGTGCTAGTTTCCGATAATAGTTGCGAGGTGAGGTGGTCGTGTGCTGCTTCACCATTTGTGTCCAGATGTCCATCCATTTTGTCATTTTGCAATATTTGCTAGCATTTGGCAAAGCTACGTCGTGTTTGTCTTTGTTTGGTTTCAGCGTCGGCTTCGTCGGGAAAGTCCGACTTTGTGCGGCAAAGCGGCGACTCCCAAAATTCCCGCAGGACGCCGTCCCACCCATTAGCATTCCGCGCGCGGCGCGCGGAAGACTTTTCACCTGGCAAAGCTTCTCACGCCGCCGCCGATAATTTGAGAATTAGAGCAAAATCCATTTGTAAATTAAACAAAGCGACTTGATCCGGGCGGGGGACGTCACTTCATCAGGACGTTCAAACACGCCGCAGATTGCCTCGCCGGCTGCGGCGGTCCGCCGAGACGCCGCGCTAATTACATCTGCCGCGCATTTATACGCGGCTCCTTGCTGCTGCTTGACGGCCGGGGGCGGCGCGCGGGGGCCGGGCGGGGCTGGCGGGGGCGGGGGGGTGGTGGGTTGATTCATTAGAGTTGCGCCTTCTTTTTCTTTGACTTTGCGCCAACGTCTCGCAGCTCAAGATGGCCGACACTCGTCACTGAAGGGAAGCAAGAACCGATGCTCACCTCCAAGTAAAAAGTATTGGACGCGTTGCCATCTTTCTCAAAGGAGCTTGGCTGTCGCGTAGTAGCGTTCAGCATGATTTTTATTTGAGTTTCTTTTTTCCAAATGAGGCTTTTCCATGTGCGGACCAGACGGGACCCGAATGCGGTGGCGGCTGGACCGACAGGTTCTCTCTCTCTCTCTCTCGGTCACAAAACAAAACGCAAGACTTCCCGCATGACCTTTGGGTGGATCTCTCGCCGACGGGCACGCTGAGCAACTTTCGTCTTGCCGAGTTTGACCTTCAGGAAAGGCCAAAGGTCACCTCGCGATGGTCAAAAAGTCAAGAGTTTGGGTGGCTTTGCCGACGATAGACTTCGCAAAATTTCGCGTCGCTATTTGAAAGCGACTTTCCAACCTACCCTGAAATTCGCAATTTGCGCAAATATCTCAATGCCAAGCGCACAAACGCCAGCGTCCGAAGTCCCCGGAAGGGAAGACCGAAGGCAAAGCGGACGCCGTTGCCTCCTCTCGGCACTTCTTGGCGACTTTCTTCCTTTTCTTCTTGAGCGTCTTTCCCGCTTCTTCCCCCGGCACGAACGACACCAAACCCGCGTTATTCGCGAGGTACGGCGGCGCCGGCCCCAACGTGCCCCCCACCCGCCTGCGCCCCACGATGAGCGATTCAATTAGCACCAGGATGCGATAGCGGGGGGGGGGGGGGCTGACACTGTTGACCCCCACCCATACTCTGTGATCCATGCACGTGCTAATAACTGCATCTTCATATATATTTCTACGTCGTGTGTGTGTGCACGCGTGCGCCACATTTGCCACAACGGCAACAAATGGCAAAAATGACCTGGGCGCTCATAAAAGTGCAAAAAAAGAGAAAGAAAAGACACCTGGCGCCCCCTGGTGGACAGGTGACTTTGATGATTGGAGTAAAAACAGCAGATGATGTGAATGAATGGCCCTTAGCAGCTAGCTGTGCTAGCGTGTTGTTGTTGTTGTAGCGCTGCTAAGACTTCATCTATGAGGCCTGACTGATTTTCATATTTTTAAGCTGATTTGGTAGGATACATTTCCGATAACAAAGTAATCAGTTGAGTAATTGAGAAGATATATCGTGAATTAAAATACAAATAAACGAATCTGTTCAGCGGCTTTGATTGTCCCTTGCAGTTGGAGTTTGTCCCCAAACCAGACTGTGACGGCGGTACGCGGTACTGACTGGATGTCAAACTGACTCAGCAGCTCGCTTCGCAAGAAGTGCATCCTTTGCGGGGCTTTTCTGAGGATGGACTTGGTCTTCGTCTCCCACTTGAGCTCCTGTGAGACTGGAATTCCCAGAAACTTCAAAGTTGGACAGGGTCAGGGACGGATGTGGTGGAGGACGCCTCCTGAAGTTCACAATCATCTCTCTGCAACGCCAGGTTGTGTCAGCCACACCGAAGCTCCAGTCCGCCACTTCCTGCCGAAACGCAGAGTCATCGTTGGATGGGACCCGAAGTCCGGGCCCGCCGCTCTGTTGATCTTTTTTAGTTTGAAGAGGCGTGACGGTGGTCCGGTCTGCGAAAGGCTCCGTTTCAAATCTGCAGTCGCAGGCGTCGAGGTCGCCGACTGCTGGCCGACGCACGCTAAATCTGGCCAGAACCGCCGGCGGCTTTCGTCCCCGCCCGAGACCGCCCGACGGCCGAGATGAGATTTTTAAACGGCCGCTGTCGGCTTGTTGACGGCGGCTCGCTCGAGCCGGACGGTGAAGCCCGACACGTTTGCAGTTCCCCATTTTTGTCGGGTTTTTTTTTTTTTTTTGGGGGGGGGGGGGGCAAACCTTGAAACCGCATAGCGGTAGCATGTTTGATGTTTTAAAAAAAAAACAAAACAACGGGATGCAATTATAATACGCATCACTTCCGTTTTGATGTCTTTGCGGGGAGGCCCAAGACGACGACGACGTTCCATGTAGCGTGTAACTACGTTAGCGTGTTGAGTTTGCAAACTTTTTGGGCGTCTTCGTGACCGAGGCGTCGTCGACCTTGCCGCTCGCTCACGTTAGCTCGTTATCGGCGCTCGGCCGTGTTTTAGCGCGACAAAAGACGAGGGCGGCCCGCGGGGACCCAGCGCCGTCACGTAGCGGCTTTTTGTCCGCACAGGTTGCTCTTCATCATGAACAATTTGTCCTTCAAAGTTTCCCGCCCGCCGCAGCTGATAATGCTAGAAATAAATATTTTCCTAATAATGAGCTCCCGAGTGGCGCGGCGCCACCTGCCGCCTTTCGGGCTAATCTTTGTTTTTGTAGGAGTCGCGTCCCCCCCCCCCCCCCAAGACGCCCCCGGAATGACAAACAGCTCCTCTTCCTCTTTTCCCGGTCGCCTCTTCTTCGTCTTCCTCTCGGCTTCCTGCGGATCTCCGAAAGGGAGCCGCTCACCGGAGGCGTTGATTCCTTTTCGGGCTGGAGCGACATCATGATTTGACGCCTGTCCTCATTTTGATATTTGGAGGTGTACGAATCATTCAGCCGTGAAACAGCCTCATTTTGTGCTCGCTGACGCCTACAACAACAACGATGCACGTTTGGCTATACGTTAGCCTTTCGGAGCGCGTGATTTTCTTTTGTCGGCGTTTGGCGCGACGCACTCGGCAGTCGTCGGCCTGATTGGGCGCGGCTCATTTTAACGAGGAACGTACGTACGTGCGGTCGAACTCGCGTCGACGAGAAACGCTCGGACAAGCGGCCGCCGTTTGGTGCGAGTTACGTCCTGGTCATCATCATATTTCTGTCCGAACGTGTGCAGATCGTGCATTTCGTCCGCGTGCGCTTGCTTTGGTCGGCCATCCAAGATGCAAACTGTCACTTCCTGTACCTTCCACTTCCCGCATTTGTAACTCAATGACGATAAATAGCGACGTCGGCGGTTTCCCACGTTGCGCTTTTTGGTTTTAGCCTCCGGAGGGCAGCAGAGACGGGCGTGACGCAAACGGGCGGAGCCTTTCGATACGATACACAATACGATTGCGTCAACGATGGCCCTTCTCGCTGTCGTGAGTCGTTGAGCCTCTCTGGGGCCGCCCCCCCCCCCCCCACGAGTGCGTCCAAATTGGCATATTCTTCCATTTTTCATCGTATGGGCGTTGTCTTTCCAGCGGAGTCCGGCAGCCCGAGGCCCGCTTCCCCCGACGGCCATCTGGAACGTTCCTTCTTCGTCCGGATGAAGTCCACGCTCACCAAGAGAGGCGTCCACATCAAGTCGTCGGGATACAAGGTCACTTAGTCGGCGCGCCGGTCTTGGAACGGCCACACTAAAATCTGGTTTTACGGGGGGGGGGGGGGGGTGTCTGTCCTCAAGATAAAAATCTCCTTCATCGAGGGACAAACGAAAAACATTTCATACATATATAATATATTTGGACATGTCGTACTAGTTTATTGTAAATTAAGTGAATTTAATTCAAGTGAAAATGTGTCAAATTTAAGGTTGGAAAAAAAATCCAATATTTTCTCCATCAAAGTTTGTAGCAGGGCACAAATGTGTACATTTATGGGGATAAAGTTGTATTTTGAGGGCAGGGGAACATTTTGGAAAAGCCGTACACGAATAAGAAACGGATATTTTCTACAGTTGAGAAAAGCGTTTTAGTGAGTCTTTTGTGAAGAAAAGGAAATACACGAAAAAGAAGTTTTTGAGTTGTAACCCCCCCCCCCCCCCCCCTCCATTTTTGATGAAAACGCGTGCGGGTGCGCTGGACCCCTCAGGTGATCCACGTGACCGGTCGGCTGCGCATCCGGATGGCGCTGACGCACGCTCGCTCGGTGCCCAATCAGGTGATGGGCATGGTGGTGGTGGCGCACGCGCTGCCGCCGCCCACCGTCAACGAGGTCCGCATCGACTGCCAGATGTTTGTCACGCGCGTCAACATGGACCTCAAGATCGTCTACTGCGAGAACAGGTGAGCTGCAGTACGCGGCTGTTTGGGAGCCTGCTAATGCTAACTACGCTAGCGTATTGCGTGTCCGGACGCAAACGGTGACAAACGATTTGATGTGGCGAATTCTTCCTGATGAACAAATAACGCGCTAATGCTCATCGTACTCGCATATTGTCGCTAAACGCCACTTCATCCGGAAGAGTTCTTTGATGTTTTTTGCGTGATTTCTGCTTCACTGCAGCGACGGCACAGCAAATAAGTACAAATACGAACGTGTTTTCCAAGTCTTTGTCGCTAACCTCAGCTCTTAGCATGCTAATGCCTAAGCGACAATAAGTGGCAGACAATTCATAGGGAAGAATTTACTTCTATGAGTTATTATTATCCGTGTAAAACTTAGCATGTGTAGTTATACCTTTTAGCATGCTAAGGCTAACTATGCCAAATATAGTTGTCTTTATAGAGAAACCATGAAGGTGTTTTTGAATGTGCCTTCCAAGGCTTTCAAGGACCATGTACGTTCTTTTTTTTTTTTTTTCATAATATAATAATCGTGAAATCTAAGAAAAGGTAAACCCTGTATTTAACCAGGATGAATCAATCAATGAAGGCAAATTGACTCCCAAAAAGAAGCCCAAGTCTACCCGTTAGCACGCCAATGCTAACACCTTCGCACAATTGACGGAAAATTCATCATTGACGTCGTGGAACATTTTACCAAGATTTTTCCCTTTTGCGCCGGGGCAGATTTCATTCCAAGCGTCTTTTAAGATTCCCGACGCGACGCGTCCGGCGGCCGCTGGCGTCGCTCTCGCGTGGCGCATTTTTATTCATGAGCCAATCGCGCGCCGTAAGCCGCGGGCGAGTCTCTGATGGATTCATCTGACTCGCCGCCATCCAGATAAAAGCGATAGCATCTCGCCGCCGACTTAACCGGCTGACCGAGGAGATTCGATTCTATCCGCCGCGAAGACGCACAAACAGAAGAAGAAAGCGCCGTCTTTTAATGTCCCCCCCCCCCTTTGGCGGGCCCCGTCGAGGGTCCGTACGCTCTCGTTTTGCCGCCCGACGCTCGCGTGATGGCCTCGATCGCAAACTCGTGCATGAAATTTTGAAATCACAAATGAATTGATCAAATCAGGGGCGTGGCTTCATTTTATGGAGACGCAATATGTATCTATTCATGTGCGTTAGCTTACAAGTATTCAGATTTACCTCTGCGCCGGTAAGAAAAATCCACAAGACAAGAATGAATGCGACATCCCGGGACAGTTCAGAAACGTGTGCGGATAGGAAATATGGACACAAAAACTACAATTTAATATTTTCAACTACGATGACGTCGACTGCATTATCAAGTAGAAAGCGTTGAACTCAATATTGCTGTACCTCCCCCCCCCCCCCCCGAAAATTCCAACGCAGACTCCGGCAGGCCAAAACACTCATCAAATCATAAAAGAAATGGGATTAAGTTTTGAAATGAAATGTTATTTACATGATTTGTTATTTCCGCCCGCAATTTCCTGCGTTGTCGACAGGATCAGCGACTACATGGACGTGTCGGCGGCAGACGTGGTTGGCAAACGCTGCTACCAGCTGATCCACGCCGAGGACGCGGAGGCCATCAGGCAAAGTCACGTCGAGCGTGAGTAACGGCAAAAATGAGAGGAGGAGTGGGGGGGGGGGGGGGACCTGGGGGCGTCGGCCTTCAACACGTGGCCGCCGCCGACGCCGCTTTGCTCGCGGTCCCGATCCGACACGCGCGCTCGCTCCTGGCGCCAAAGTATTTGCGACTCCCCCCTCAGAGATTTGCCGGAGGCGACGAGGAAGAAAACGCGCGACAACCAAAACGGGAAAAGTTTTTCTTTCCTTTTGCTGGTGAAAAAAATCGCTCGTCTTCCTCGCCTTGCACACCTTCACGCTGAGCATCTTCCTCATCCTCAGCGACGACATTTCCGTTTTGGATGGACGGCGAGAGAGAGAGAGAGAGGGGGGGGAGGGAGGGAGAGAGAGAGAGAGAGAGGAGTGAGGGAGGGAGAGAGAGAGGCAAGCGAGCTAGGTCTGGTTTTACGAATCTCGATCTCTCCACGATCTCCCTTCTCGCTCCTCTCTCTCTCTCTCTCTCTCTTAGGTCTCTCTCTCTCTCGATCCTCTCTCTCTCTCTCTCTCTCTCTCTCTTCTCCTCTCTACTCTCTCTCTCTCTCTCTCTCTCTCTCTCTCTCTCCCTACGGATCCTCTCTCTTTTTTTTCTCTCTTTCAGTCTCTCTCTCTCTCTCTACTACTCTCTCCTAATCTCTCTCGTCTCTCTCTCTCTCGTACTCTTCACATACGTCTGCTGTTTTTTTCTCTTCTCATCTCTCGATCGTTCTCTCTTCGCACCTCTCTCTCATCTCTCTCTCTCTCTCTCGAACTGATTCTAACGTCGTCTCTCGTCTGGCTAGCCGTCTCTCTCTCTCTCAATCTCTCCTCTCCCCATCTCGTCTTACTTCTCTCTCTCTCCTCCTCTCTCCTCTCCTCTCTCGTAGGCTCTCGGAGAGAGAGGGAAGCGAGAGAGAAGGAGAGAGCGGGAGAGAGAGCGAGAGAGGAGAGGGAGGGAGGGAGAGAGAGAGGAATAGAGAGAGATCGAGAGAGAGAGAGAGAGAGAAGAGATCGAGAGAGAGAGCGAGAGAGCGACTTTGACACGGAGCTCAGTGTTGAAGCCTGCGGAGGCGCCGAAAGCGCACCGAGGGTCTCTGCGGACCCCCCCCGCCGCCTTTGATCAACACACCACAAAGTCAGCTCAATGTCGCCAAAGTTTGTCTTTTACGGACTTCCGGGTAGAGCCGCGTTCTGATTGGCCGACTCGCCGCCACCCTCACCCGCGATGCCAAAACGCGGTGCAACGCTCGCGGCCATCGAGACCTCGAAAAGGAAGTGGTGCGCTTTCACGCGTCACCGTGGCAACCGCTCCGGTGGTGGCCCAAGTTTTTGGTTTCGGCGGGGCGAGCCAAGTGCACCCGTTTAGCATTAGCATTAGCATTGCGAAAGCGTGGTTGTTTGGGGGTGCGCGGACTCGCGTTTGTGTCACCTCACCCTCCTCTTCGTCATCCGCTCTTACTGACCTTCGTCTTCCTCATCCTCACCCCCAAAGTCAGCATCGAGGCGATGCGACGTCGCATCGTTTCTTTCTCTCCAACCGAGCGGGTTCGAGTTGCGCGCGAGATTTTCAAACGCGTGTGCTTGCTTTTTGTCCAAATGGATCTGACCCCCCCCCCCCCCCCACGTCGAGTCTTTGCGGCTTCCTCCGCGAAATAATTGTTTTCGTCGCCGAGCGACTTCGTTTGAGGGGAAGAGTTGCAGCACCACCTAGCGGACATACCTTCTCATTGCACCAAGATGGCGCTTTGGGTTAGGCCGACGCCAGTTTTGTTTGTCAATTAAGCTGATCACATGACGTGTGTGTGTGTGTGTGTGTGCCCGTTTAGTGATGAACAAAGGCCAGTGCGTGACCAAGTACTACCGCTGGATCCAGAGGAGCGCCGGCTACATTTGGATCCAGTCCAGCGCCACCATCGCCATCAACGCCAAGAACGCCAGCGACAAGAACGTCGTCTGGGTCAACTACGTGCTCAGGTTTGGTGGCGTCGCAAGATTTAAAGCTTTGAATTTCATTTGGAGTTTTCAGAACTGGTTTTGTTTTCACTGCATTGAGAAATTTTTGCGTTTTGAGTTACGTTGTTTATGTTTTTGCAACGACGCGCCGTGGCGACCCCTAACGGGACGAGCCGAAAGGAAAAGAAGAAGAAAAAGATTGATGTTTTTGTAATACTAGAATAAAAAAGCGCACGCCGAGGCTCGAGCCTGCCCCTGGAACTGGACCTCCAGCTTCACCGCAGGAGGAGCAGTTTAGCGGCCGCTGCCGACGGCGGGCGGGAAGGATTCTCGGATGGCGTCGGACAAGATGCGCAGCCTTCCGGCCGACAAGGTGCTGTCCGACCACAGTCTGCCGGATGATGGATCAGAAGAAACTGGACGGGCGAGCGAACAAAAAGGTTGGACCGACCCAAGAACTGAGTACTTGTCACGTCTGCCCCACCTTGACGGCCTTTGAGGAGAACACGTGACAACACCCGGAAGACAACCGGCAAAAATGGCGAGCTCAAGAAGCTGCACATCCGGAAACCGGCCCGATTGCAGTGGGCGCACCGAAAGAGAGAGAGAGAGAGAGAGAGAGACTCCACCACACCACGGCCCGAGTTTGACAAAGGTGGAACGGGACGGAAAGGACTCCTCACTTGTGTCCTCGCGCCACCCAAGCCCCCCTTCCGCTCGTTAAGCAAAGGAGGAGTTCCACGAGAGCAAAGAATCCTCAATGGGCAGCTTCGACGTCTCGGTTGACACCGATCGCGACTCCTGGCCGTCCTGTCTCGGCCCCTTTGCTGTGAGAAAAATGGAAGAAAAATGGCCAACGGTCGCTTGACTTTTGCGCCGTGCTGGCTCGAGGCACTGTCACCAAACGGACCTGATCCAGACCGGGCTACTCACCCGCACGTTCCTCCAGACTGTCTACCCGGTATAACCTGTTGTGTCGCAAGATAGGATTGCAGCGCTTGAAACCGCCAGGAAATTGGCCACGGCGGACAGCTCACGGAGCTTTTTGCTGCCACCTCTAAAAGGGCAACTGGTAACGACACGGAAGCACGATGAGCTACTCCGCAGGCTTTGCGGCTTCGGGGCGGAAAAGCTCCACATTTCCTGACAGGTTTGAAGACAAATCCCGTCCGAAGAAACCTGTTTTTGCAGCCAACGATGTTGCTGTTCCAGTGGAAAGAAAACAAATCCAGATCACTGCCACCACAGGTTCCTGTACCATGGTATCAAAAAGGCGCTCGCACCAGTCCTGATTAAGTCTGCTCCACTTGGATTTTCCAGTGGGGAATTCGTTACTGACAAGAACCGGTAGCTTGAAAGATAACCACAACATAAATGCTGAGACACGCCATTCGCGGATGACGCCGCCGTCTCAATGCGCGCACGAGAAGCCGCAGACTCTGCCGGGAGGCTTTTCCGAGGACTCCGGGGAAAGCCGCAAAATCCTACGACAAGTTTTCCACGTGCCACCTTTCAACAGCAGTCGGGCCGATGTCGTGAATCAGACGAGTGGCCGGGCAGAGCGGCAACGGCAATCGCGTGACTCATTCCGAGCTCGCTAGCGAAACAAAGATGGCGGCCTACAATGTTTGCATCGTACACGCCGTCCTGGTCACAGGCGACATGTGACGAGCAAGAGGGGAGACGAAATTCCTCCCACTTGCGGGGTGCCTGCCGCATCCTGGCATATCGTGGAAGGACCGAAGACTCATCAATGGAGTTCGTAGGACCACGTTCGCGCTGGTCAGACTTCGATGGGTGGGCCACGTTGGTCATCTGGAGAAGGGGAGGATTTCCTTCGATGTCCTCCGTTGGGAACTCGCAAATGGCAAAAGAAAGACCCGCCGCCCTCGATTTCTGGAGGGACTTGAAGGCCGTTGACGGTTCTGGGAGAAGGAGGACGCTGACTGACCAACGACGAAGAAACTGGCCAACGCAGACGGAAGATGAGTGGAACTGAAAAAAAAAAAGATTCCCAACACACGGACAATCCACAGGCGCAGAGCGTTTGCGGGTTTCCCGTGCAGCCGCAGCCGTTCCGCTGACGAGGTGGCTCGTGCTCATCCTTGACCGACACATGAGTCATATTTTGGATTGTTTTGTCTCGCTTGTCTTACTTGTGGAAATTTCCCCTATATTTGTGTTACTCATGCGACATTTGCACGTGTCCACAGTAACCACGAATACAAAGACACGCCCATCGACATGGGCCAGATGCCGAGCCTACCGGAAAAGAATTCAGAATCCTCCGAATCCTCTGACTCGGACTGCGAGTCCAAAGAAAACGCCGGTAAATTTCTGTCTTTGTCTCAAGGGACGACGGAACAAAGGCCCATGACATTGTTTGTTTTTTTTTTTTTTTTTCTCCAGAAAACAACAAGCTGGGCCAACCGGAGCGCAGCGAGAACGCACAAGCGGAGACCCGCCGGCAGCAGCGGCACTTCGCCCAATCGCGGCGCCCGTCCGAGCGGGAAGCGAAGCAGCCGGAGGAGCGGGACGCGTCCAGCAACGCCGAGAGTCCAGAGAGCGACGACAGCCCGGACGCTTCTGACGCGGAAGCCGAAGACGGCGCGGGGACCGGGATGGGCGGCCTCCACATCAAAGTGGAGCATTACGGCGAGCCGGAGGAGCGGGTTCCGCTCTCGCAGTCGTCGTCGTCTTCGTCGGAGGAGGAGGAGGAGGAGCGTGACGAAGGAGAAGATGCGGGCGCCGTGGAGAAACGTCAGCGCCGGAAGAGAAGGAAAGTCCAGAAGTGGAGGAGGACGCAAAGTAGGAAGTTGCGTCTCTCCTCCGCGACCAGCGGCTCGGCCGCCCGGGCCCCCGACGCCGCTCCCGCCCACCTTCTCGCCGCCGGCTCGCCGCTATCTTCGGTCCTAAAGATCAAGACGGAAATGTCGGAGCCCATCAACTTCGACAACGACAGCAGCATCTGGAACTTTCCGCCCAACCGCGAGATTTCCCGCAACGAGTCCCCGTACAGCATGACGGCCAAGCCCGCCGCCCCGACCCCCCGCAAGCAGGGCGGCTCCCTCCAGGTTCCCATCCCCGACGCCGTCCTCACGCCACCTGCCACCGAGGGCGGGGCCAGAAAGCCCCCTTACAACGGAGGCTCCACCCCGTCCGCTTTAGCGCCGGCGGACCCCCTGTCGCCTCCTCTCTCGGCGTCCCCCCGGGACAAGCAGCAGGGTACCCCGACCGCCGCTTCCTCCTCGTCCTCGTCCTCGTCTTCGCTGCTGTGCTCGGGTGATCTGGAGGCGCTGCAGCGCTTGCAGTCGGCCAACGTGGTCCTCCCGCTGGTCCGCCGCGTCGCGGGCACTGCGGCGACCGCCGGCGGCACGCCCCCCCGCGTGTACACCACGGGGACCATCCGCTACGCCCCCGCGGACGTCACGCTCGCCGTGGCGCCGGGAAGCCTGGTGCCTAACGCCTCGGTGAACTTTGTGGACGCTCCGGGTTTCGGCCTGGACCCCAAGACGCCCATGGAGATGTTGTACCACCACGTGCACCGTCTCAACATGTCCGCCGCCACGACGGGAAGCTTCGCGGGCTCCCCGGCGGCCGGCGGAGGCACGGCGGCCCAGGTGCCCGCGGCCGCCGCCAACGCGTTCGGCGCGGCCGACGGGATTTTCTCCGCGCTGCCGTTTCCCGTCTACACCAACGGCATCCAAGCCGAGAGAAAGGAGGACTAGGAGGGACCGGACCGGACCGGACCGGAGACCGACCGGGTTACTGTGCTTTCCGACTCTACTGTGTCGCCGAGGGAGGACGCGAGGAAGGAACGTTGGAAGTCTTGAATTGAAAGATCGGAAGGAGAACCGGAAGGAGTAGGGAGTGAAGGAAGGAAAGTGGAAGGAAGGAGGCGAGGAATGAAGGGAGCAGCTGTCCTAAGAAAGGAGGGAATTGAAGGCAGGCAATAAGGAAAGATGGAGGGAAGAAGCCAGGTTACGGGGACGACGTATGGAAGGAGCGTTTTTTTGACCTCCTCGCTTCTTTCGGCCGCCAACCGAGCTGATGATTCGTGTCGGCGCTTCCCCCGTCACTGACCGCAATCAAAAACCCACAAAAACAAGCGACTCGAGAATGTTGAACTACTTCCCGGTGCATCGTTTCGCCCCGTTTTCATAATGACGGCGTACGTGGCGCTACGACAAGACGGCCGCCGTCGTCGTCTCAGTGACGCCGAATCAGCTAGTTTGTTAGCATCCACGCTCATCAGCTGCCGTTGACGCTCGCCAGCAAGCATTTTGGCTGGTCGCTTTGCATTTATGCTCATCATTTAATATCGATGTGAATCAAACAGCCAGCGTTAATGTGAGTCAGCAGGCGGTGACGCTAATCGCCCATGACTGATACCAGTCGGCTAACATTGGGTTAGCTTTAGGGCTAACTCGCAGACCTTGATGTTATTCAATTAGCGTCGATGCTATTCAGCTAGTGCTGCTGTCACTGGTTGGTTCACCATGATGCTAATTAACTAACACTGAGGCTGTCTGGTTAAATGACTAGCTCTGATGCTAACCGATTGGCGTTGTTACTAATCAGCCAGCGTTGGAATCAGTCAGCTGGCAATTGTGCTAATCGGCTACCGCTGATGACAGTGGGTAAGCTTTGAGGCTAATAAGTGGACCTTGGTGTTAATCAGTTAGCAGTGATGCTAATCAGCTAGCTTTGATGCTGTCACTGGCTCACATTGATGCTAATTAACGTTTAACCTATCCCATTATCATTGAGGCTAATTGACTAGCTTTGATGCTAATCCGCTAGCAGAATTGATGCTCATCGGCAACACTTGATTTTAGTCACTTAGCATTGCGGCTAATCAGCTAGCATTGCAGCTGTCACTGGCTCACATTGATGCTAATTAACATTGAACCTATCCCGTTATCATTGAGGCTAATTGACTAGCTTTGATGCTAATCCGCTAGCAGAATTGATGCTCATCGGCAACACTTGATTTTAGTCACTTAGCATTGCGGCTACTCTGCTAGCATCGCAACTGTCACCGGCTGACGTTGACGATAATTAACTAACATTGATTGATTGATTGATTTACGACGGAGGCTAATTGAGCAGCTAATCAGCAAGATGTCGTTAGTTAGCGTTTCTGCTAATCAGTGAGCATTGCTTTGGATATATGCTAATTAATGTACAG
Organism: Syngnathoides biaculeatus; assembly: GCF_019802595.1. NCBI lineage: Eukaryota > Metazoa > Chordata > Actinopteri > Syngnathiformes > Syngnathidae > Syngnathoides > Syngnathoides biaculeatus. Next base: position 468,164 of record NC_084644.1, read on the forward strand.
GCGTTGACGTTCAATGTTAGCATAGTTGCTAATCAGCTGGCAGTGGCGCTACTTGGTTAGCGATTATGCTAATAGGCTAGCGTTGAGGCTGATCGATTAGCCTTGATGTTAATTGGTTAGCGATGATGCCAGTTATTACTTGGTTACTGTGATCCTGAGCTAGCTAGCATTTATGCTAATTAGTTAGCTTGGCTAACTTGGAAAATGAATGTCTCGGACTCGAACCGGTTGCTGTTTTTTGTTTGTTTGTTTTTCCCGCACTCTTGGGCCATCTTGGGGAAGACGATCGGCTGACTTCCGTCCCATTGTCGGACTTTGGAAAAGCGATTGACGCACATTTATCGGATGCATCGTTGCCCAAAAAAAAAAAACAAAAAAAAACAGCGAGAGTAAAAAAAAAAACAACAACAAACGTGTGCACTGTGAATCAACGTCATTTGTATTTTTTGCTAAGATGATGGAAAAAAAAACGAAAAAAAAAGATCCCGCAAAAATGTGCTCAGCGCGTAAAAAGTGATGTTTTCTTATTTTCGTTTGTTTCTCTCTGCGCGCCGCCGTGTTTTTGAGGCCACTTCCTGTTCCTGTGCGTGTCGCTCTGTGCCGTGTGTGCGCTTCGGTGGCGCCGTCGTCGTGTCTTCTGTGTGCTGTCGTTCGTGCGACCCCAAAACTTTTGGAGGTTTGTGTGCTGCAGGGAATTACAAAGAAAATCGGGAAAACCTTTTTTCTACTTTCTTCTTATTGGTTGGTGTCGTGGGGGGGGGGGGGGTTGTGTCTTCTTCTTCTTCTTCTTCTTCTTCTTCTTGTTCTCCGCTTTGCTTTTGTGCCGTCGTCTCGTTGACAAACTGCCCGACGGCTCCGCGTGAGCCACGCAAAGCATTCTGAGCCTCATTTTCGGCGGAACGGCCGTCGCGGCTCGACGCCTTGGGGGAAATCCCATTTTCGTTTTCTCGTCGCGCGCCGGCCGTCTCGGAGCGCTTTGACCGCTCCAGACCTACGCCATACTTTTTGTTCCGCGACACGATAAGCAATAAACTCAGCAAAAGAAAGCGTAGACGTCTTTGAGCGGCCAAAAACGGAGCTTTTCTCTTTTTTTTTTAATCATCGGGATCAAAAAAAAAACGCTGTGAAAAGAAATGTTCGGAACGACCGTCGCTTTTACGATCGCATCTCGACCGTGGGACCACTAGGAGGCGCACATTCCGGGGAGACCGATGTTTCGGAGCCGCCATCCGTGCCGACTGGCCAAGTTGGCGGGAGCGAGGAGCCGAAGCCATCTTTCGGACGGGGCGCAAAAATGAGCCGCCGTTTATCGGCTTCGCATCTGGAACTGAGAAATTCGGATTCTTTTTGAGTCCGATTCCAATCTGAAGTCGTACAAGAAGGGGAAAAATACCCCTTTTGTCCCTTTTTAACGCTTGGACTGCTTTACGTGTGACGGTCCTTGAATGAAACTTTACGACCGCTGAGGGACAAATTTGGATGATTTCAAAGCAAAAAGTTGCTTTAAATCTTTTTGTTTTGTTTTTTTAACCTGGAGCAACGAAACAAAACATCAAAAAGAGGACGAAAATTGAGCAGCTGGTTTGCTCCGCGCAACGATTGCCATCGATTATTGATAATGACTCGGATTGAGAAGACGGCTCGGAGGTTGCGGCTTCAAATCTGGCACGCGGGGCTTTTCCTCACTTTCCTCGCTCGTATATCCTAAAAACATCTCCGGCGAAGACTTGAAATTGCGATCGGCCGGCGACCACTTCTGGTCCTACGGAAAACGGGCTGAAGCGACTCGTCGTGGCTTTGTCGCCATCCGACATCAACGAGCAAATTTTAGCGCGACGCGGGCGTCGAATCGACAGACGTCCGAACCCGTTTCCCAGAATGCTTTGCGGTTCAGCGCGTGTGTTGCGTGTATTTCGTTGGCTTCTTGCCGGGAGAGAAAAAAAAAAAAGTTTACAATCATTCGAAAGAAAGAAAAGAAAAAAAAAACAATGCAAGTTGCCTTTTCCCGCGTGAGCGCCGAGCGCACGCTAGCTCTTCCTTTCGTAGCCTTGGATCGCGGGCGGCCCAGAAATACACGAAACACACGCCCCAGCGCACGCGTGGCCCGAAAACGCAAAGCGCCTTCTCGGAATTGTTCCGATTCTTCTTCCCGGCTTTCTTCTCCTTTGCGTGTTTTGTGTGTGAAGTCGTCAAAGCGACAAAAACTGTTGTCTGTGTTTTGGAAATTCTTCTTCTACAAACTCTTTTTGATAAGAAGAACAAGAAATGAGCTCTTCTCTTGCTCTCAATGTTAACAATGTTATTCAAGAGTTTGAAAAAAAAAAAAAAAAACTGGGGTCCATTGGTATTTTGTTTTTTCCTGTCCTGGCTGAAGAGGAGAAAGACGAACACGACGCTAACGTAGAGTGCCTGCCCTGGCCCGGCCCCCGGCCCGGCCCGGCCCCGGCCCGGCCCGGCCAGCCTTGGGTTTTTGCTTCTTTTCTTCTTCTTCTTTTGCGTTTGTTGTTCTGCCATGAAAATGCTGCAAACCTCATTTTTGTAACGGTTCTTCTTTTCTACGTTTACTAAGTTGTCACACGACGTCACGAGGCCATCTGGCGGGAGACCTTTTCACAATAAAATCAAATTTCTCTTCACTCGGCTGCCGCATCTTTCTTCCGTCATCGAAACGCGACGACGCAACTTCAAGCTTTGAGGCGTCCTCCGGCTCCCGTTTCAGGGGTCGAACGCGCGAGCCGTCCGACCTCGGCCGCTGGTTTTCCCAAGACGTCGCATGATCTTAAACAGGTCCGTGAACTCCTTTCGTACTCGAGGGTCTGCGTACTCTTTGTGTCTGTACATACAGTCAAGTACAGAGCGTGAGTACTTTGGGCCCCGTTTGGAATCGCTGCTCGGTGTCAAAAACACAAAAGTTAATTTGGACGTTTACCATCATGGAGCCACCAGAGGGAGACAAAGGAGCTTGCTCAAACCAAACTTGGGGAGGATGAGCGACCTTTATTTGTGCAATAAATACAAACAACTGGGACGAAAGACGACGACATCCCCCAACTTTAATGGAGGGAAGAAAAAGTTGAAAGTTTCCTTCCGAGGGAGGCTCCACCCAAAGCGTCCACGTTGCTCGAGGCTGAAACGCCGCCGTGGACGTGGCCGTGGCCGTCACTGGACCATCTGGAAGTAGCGCAGGATGGCCATGATGTGCTGCGGCATGAACACGTAGCCCGTGTACACCGCCATGGCCGCCACGCTGACCAGCAGAGAGTCTGCGGCGCCGCCCGTTAACGACAACAAACGAGAAACCGCCTTCGACGGACAAATAACGCCCAAAATATGAAATTACTATTTTACAAATGACTTCAGCAAACAAAGGTAGGTACCTTCGTCCTTAGTTTGGCAAACCAGGGGTCGCCAGTTCATATCCCACCGGGGCTGCGTCACCATGTGCCAAAACAAATATGAGCGTTCATCTGAGATGTTACTTTCTTACCAAACATTATTGCTTTTGGGGGTTTTTTTTCTTCTGATATGACTTTGGAAAGGGGGTAAACATGGAAACGTCGATTCAGTCATTTTTGGAAGTCCAAAAAATATTGACTTCAACATTTTGGAGAAAGAATTGAAGACAACATACTTGAAAAATGCATTTTTTAGGAAATGACTTGTAAAACCTCATCTTTTTCAGAAACGTAGAACCCTACCAAAAAAAAAAAAAAAAAAAAAAGATATTTTTTATGACTTCAAAAATTCTCCAAAAATGTCACACTTTGCGTTTTCCAATTTTCAGTTCAATTTTCACGCGAACGCACCTTCTCGGCTTTCCGTTCCAAACTATTTGGGGAAAAACAAAAGAACAAAATAATCCAGGATGGACAAAATCCCGCAAACCCAATTGAACGATGACGTCACAGGACAGCACCATCCTCCTTTGAGCGAAGGTTGACTTCGTGACGTCATTGGACGCGCTGACTGCGCAAGTTAACTGATCTTAAACTGACAGTTTGTAATATGCCTGCTTCTCAACTTTTTGTTTTAGCTTCGAATCGCAGAATCAGATTGTTGTTGCTGACGTGAGAAATCCCGTAAACGAATCAGATGTTAGAAAAGCTCCCGAGCGGAAAACTCGTTGACAACTCGCTTCCGTTTACAACGCAAGAGCGTGAAATTATTTGCCCATTAGCCGAATCCGAGTTGGTGCACGTCGACCAAATGACAACGTTCCAATTAAACGCAGTTAGCCGGGGGCCCCTCGGGATCGGGAAAACGTGAAAAGGATACTAAAGACGGTCCTCTCCCACGGCTCCAGCATGTAAAGAGCCGTCACCAGAAGGTACTGGCGGTAGAACCACGACAAATTCTTCCAGCAGTCGCCGAGAGCCATGTCGCAAACTTCTGCCAGCTAACGGCTAAAGCTAGCTGCGGCGCTGCGGACTCGCGCTCGACTTCCCGGAGGCGCTTCCGATTTGCCAGTGACGTCACAACGACCAATGGAACGGAGATGTGGGCGAGGCTCCGCCCTATTAAATTAATATGGCGGATATGATCCAGAAACCGAGACTGACGACGCCCTTTTTTTGTTTTGTTTTAAATCGGAAGATTCTTTGCGCTGATACACGTTTCTATCATCAAAGCATGAGCATTAACACTCGACACGCTTTCCATGGGGCTGACCAATTCAACATCATGACCATGAGCTGTCATCAGTTCAAAATAATAATCATTGTTTTAAGACCAGTAACGTCCCAGTTTGTATGTAGTGTGAAAGGGAAAATATTTTGTATCCTCAGTCAGCAACAATTTATGTATTCACTTTCACAATCGGGACTAGTTTGTATACACTTATGACACTTCATTGACTTTTAAACTTTAGCTTGACACAAAATATCTAGAAAGTCAAAAAGAAATGTCATTTTTTTTAAAAGGCCTTTTCTATGAGAATTGAACTTAACGAAGCCACCTCACAATACGTCATAAGTGAAAATGAAAATTAGAAATCTTTGCTCAGACCTTTAAAAAAAAAAAAAACACACACACACTATATATATATATATATATATATATATATATATATATATATATATATATATATATATATATATAATGTTTTTTTTTAAAGTATGAGTAATGAGGGTGGCTTTCGGAACAATTCAGAAGTCCCGTCAGGAGTTTTGTTGTCCATGAAAACAAAAGTTCAGCAGTGACTGGACAGGATGTTGAAGAAGTGGTAGACCTCGTCCTTATCCAGCACGGCGACCTCTGTGGAGCACTCGGAGCACTGCACCGGGTGGTAAAGCTCATCCGGACCCGCGTCCATCCCTGCGGGCGCCGTCGTCGTCTTGCCCTTCCTGTTCCGCGGCGTCCTCGCAGCGAGCGTCTTGTAGCGCAGGACCTCCTCCTTGTTCACGCTGCAGTTCATGACGAACATGGCGCGGTACTGCGTTCGATACTTTTCGTGCCTGGCCGGAGAGGAGCAAAAGTCTGTTTATTTCACTCTTGGGAAAAATGTATGCAGAAAAAAATCTTTGTTCTCATTTCGAGAGATGCTGAATGTGCGGTTTTCGTTTACTGTAAGCACACACAGAGTATATGAATATATACACATACAAATATCTATATTTCACTCACACTACAATGTTGAAAACAAGAAAAAATATTGGCAGTTTTTTTTCAATGACAAATTAAAACAAAAAGAGGTTGTTTGTCCTTTGAGTGCCACTCACACCAAAATGGGCGTTGTTATCAAAACTACACATCATATTCATCACTTTGATGGCAATCTCAGTTGGGAAAAGTGAGCTGGGAGCATTTTATACAAGCTCAACATTGCGTAACCACAAGGGCATCCCAGTGGCGGCCATATTTGCCTGTGACATCATGTGCAGACATAACATTGGATGCCCGGCATTGAAAACACGACAGCAACCTTCTGAGGCTGAAGCTTCTTTTTTTTTTTCTCCCCCCCCCGGGGGAGTCATCTCAGACCGGGGCCATTTTACCACATCGCTTCGAGCCTCATTTCGACGATATGCGGATCACTTCTCCACTGACAACAGAGGATGAATTCTTCAAAATAATTGATTTCCAAAGCCTTTGCCAATCTCGTGCATGCTGCGTACTCAGGAGGACCCGCGCCATGCAAAGTAAATATCGCGGATGTTATCAAAATGAATCTTTCGTCTTCCCCAGCCCACAGACCGACCGTTAAAGGGAAGGTCGTCCCTGATCCAAGCCCCCAATTGGGCAAGGAAGAAAGTCAAAATGCTCACCGCTGACAGTCGAGACACAGCGTGGTCATGCACGCCGGACAGTTGAGGACGGCGTCGCTGCTGGGAAGACTTTTTGGTCGCGGGTGCGGCGAGCGGGCGCACGTCGTCGGGCGTTGGCCTTGGTACCTGCGAAGGGGGGCGGGGACAAGCGGCGTCGGCACAAAACCGGCCGGACGCGAGCGAAAGACATCCTTACACGCGTCGCCTGGCGTCCACCCAGGCCCGGTCTCGCTCGTCCTCGTCGGGGTCGTACAGCAGCTCGTCGTTGGTCGGGACGCGGCGCCGGGCCAGACGCCGCTGCCTGGCCGAACCGCCTGCGAACGCTCACGGTTACAAAACGCCCCGTGACACGACACCCCGGCCCCTGCCCCCGCTTCTTAAAATGCTGACCACTGAAAGTTTTTTTTCCAATTGGAAGAAAAGGTTGTCGGTAATGATGCACGTTTTGTTTAAGCTTGGGAAAAAAAAAAAAAAAAAAATTGCTCAAAGGTTTGGAACTGCGTTAAGATTTATGCTTACTTTCTTAGCCCATCCATGGCATCTCACATAATAGCGTACATAAATCCAGCAGACGTTTATTCCATCGATTGTTATTGTTTGGGTCAATGTGTTGCCGTTTCCATCCGCAATGTTTATTCCTCTTAAGTTTCAAGTTGGTTTCACAGTCCAACGAGAGGCGACCCGGACAGCTTGAAGCAAGCGCGCTTTGCCTCTTTTTGGGGGGAGGCCCGTGCAAGTGAGACTTCCTTCCTCTCCCCTGAGTGAAGATGGTCTCTAGATACCCAAGGACTTTTTTTTTAATAAAATAACGCCTTTATGGGCAATGTATTCTTGATTTTATTTTTTTCAAGCGCTGATATTCAACAGTCAAACCAACGAGGCCATAATGACAAAGTACTTTTAGTTCTTCATTTTTACTGGACTTTACTCGAGTGGCGAGCTATTTGAAACTTGCTTCAAAGTCAGATTTTGTCTCGCAACACAAAGTCAAAACATGTGACAGCTTGTCATAAATAATAAATAAAATCGAACATGGGGAATACATAAATCCCTGTCGGTGACTCGAGTATGCAACTGAAACTTACTGGGCTCGACGTCCTCGTCAGAGTCCGAGTCAAAGTAGATCTTGTCGTACATCTGAGGTTTGGCAGGGTTAGCGAGCGTGGAACCGTCACCTCCGCTTCCTCCTGCTGGATCGAAGATGAAAACAAGAGTTGAAGAGGTGGGAGCGGGCGACGGCTCCACGTGAAACACAACGTTGCGACGTGTGCTTGCTCCGTCGGGTCCCCCCCCCCCCCCCCCAAAGGAATATTCCCACACACCTCCAAGAATGGGGAGGGGCTTCCGAGGAATACGTAAAAAGATCCCATCCTCACCTCCGTCTTATTGAGTTGGCACAATCAGTAAACTTTGGAGCACTTTCAGACGATCATTTGGACAAAATTTGATTTTGCTTTGATCAGCACAAAACACCACTGACGTGTGAGGCGCATGAATAATTGTTGTCCGCTGGGGTTCGCCACGCTGACGTTCTACTGTACGTATTATGATATTTGAGCGTATACGAGGCCCGGCCCGGTGAGTGACGTGGGTGTCGGCTCGAGAGAGAGAGAGAGAGGACGTGGTTTCGTGGACCTGCACGAGCATGGGCGGGGGCCCAGCCGTCCTCCAAAGTCCTGAGGGTGGAGCTGAGCTCGGCCTCCATCTCCTTCTCAAAGTCGTCGTCGCTGGACGACTCGCTCTCGCCCGTCAGGTACTCTCGAATCAGCTTCTTCTTCTGCTCCGGAGTGCCGCTCAGCAGCACGTCGAGCTCGTCCTCCGAACTACGACAAAGGTGGGGGTATAAAAAAAAAAAAAAAAAATTTACACAAGTAGAGTGCAACCTTAGATTTTATTAATCCGTTCCCCACAAAAAAAAAAAAAAAAAAGTCTGGTAAAACCAAAGCTACATTTTCTATCGTAGAGCACGTAGATCCAATTCATCCGTTCCAGACGACTCAAAATACGAATTACAAAAATATTTGATTGAAAACAGCTGTAGTTTAACGTCAATTTTCTTAGCTGCTTATCCTCACAAGGGTCACAGAGTGCTGGAGCCAACCCAGCTGTTATCAGGCAGGAGGCGGGGTACACCCTCAACTGGTCGCGCTCACAATCACACCTACGGCCAATTTAGTCTCTCCAATAATGGTTGCATGATTTTGGGATGTGGGAGGAAAGCGGAGCGAGAGATGAATGCTCTAAAACATGTGAGCTACATAAGTAGGTTGGCGAAGTCATTATTTTAGCAGACTCTTCTTCTTCTTCTTTTCCTTTCGGCTTGTCCCGTACGGGGTCGCCACAGCGTGTCATCTTTTGCCATCTTGGTCTTATCTCCTGCATCTTCCTCTCTCAACACCCCAACCGCCCTCACGTCTTCCCTCACCACATCCATAAACCTTCTCTTTGGTCTTCCTCTCGCTCTTTTGCCTGGCAGCTCCATCCTCAGCATCCTCCTGCCAATATACTCACTCTCTCGCCTCGGAACATGTCCAAACCATCGAAGTCTGCTCTCTCGAATCTTGTCTCCAAAACATCCAGCTTTGGCCGTCCCTCGAATGAGCTCATTTCTAATCCTATCCAACCTGGTCACTCCGAGCGAGAACCTCAACATCTTCATTTCTGCCACCTCCAGTTCAGCTTCCTGTTGTTTCTTCAGTGCCACCTCTCGTCTCTAATCCGTACATCATGGCCGGCCTCACCACTGTTTTGTAAACTTTGCCCTTCGTCCTAGCAGACACTCTTCTGTCACATAACACACCAGACACCTTTCGCCAGCTGTTCCAACCTGCCTGGACCCGTTTCTTCACTTCCTGACCGCACTCTCCATTGCTCTGTATTGTTGACCCCAAGTATTTGAAGTCATCCACCCTCGCTATCTCTTCTCCCTGTAGCCTCACTCGTCCCCCTCCACTTTTTTTTTACTTTTACTTTTTTTTTCATTATTATTATTATTATTTTCATTATTTTAGCAGACAATTCCAACATACAGTGTGCCGAAAGAAAAACAAACATAAATAAGCAATTCCATCTTCCGCACGTCACCTTTTAACCAGTCAAAAGCAGCCAACGGACTGCGTCCTTGGTATTATCATATCAATCTGACATGAACAACCAGGAAGCAAGTCTATGCGTTTATTTGTTTACATGTTGGCAGCATTAGCCAAACGCCCGGCTTGGTTATCAAAAGACAAAAGTTAAAGAGAGTATTGGACAATTTGGCAAACGACCTGCTAGCTGCTCTCTCCTCGTCGCTCGGCTCCTCGATTTCATACGAGTCGACATCGCCGCATTGGTTCATCTTGTTGGGCGTTGAGGGAAAATGTTTACACTCGTTGATGCTAAAATGTTAGCCACAAACAAGCTTCTCCCTTTTCTTCTTCTACTACTCCCATTGGTGCGGCTTCTTCTTCTTCTTCTTCTTCTTCGTCTTCTTCTTGTTGTTGTTCAAGGCGCCCCGCGTGTTGTCGCCGTTCACCGATTAAATCCGGTAATGGCGAGCACGGACGAAAGCAAATACATAATATTTTAAAAGAAAAAAATATCTTAGTTTAAGGTCGATACACATAAAACGTATGAATTCACGACAATTTTACGCAAGTACGTACATTGTTTCGACGCAGTCGCTTTTTACTTCAAATGATGATTGATGTAACATTATGGAAACTTTGTCGTCATCCATCCATGCATTTTCTTAGCCGCTTATCCTCACTAGGGTCGCGAGAGTCCCGATGCCTATCCCAGCTCTCGTCGGGCAGGAGGAGGGCCCGCACCTCGAACTGGTCGCCAGCCAATCGCAGGACACAGACATGGAGACCGACAGCAGTCGCACTCGCAACCACGTTGACGGGAAATTTAGAGTTTCCAAATGAATGCTGCATGTGGGAGGAAAGCGGAGTGCCCGGAGAAAAACCCAAGACGGCACGGGGAAAACATGCTAACCCTTCCGGGATTTGAACCCCGGTCCTCAGAACTGTGAGGCCCCATTTTCCATTTACTCCAGATTAAAAGGGATTCCGTTACATTGCAATTGTTTCGGCCGACTGCTTCGCACAAGGGACTCGCGGTCCTGAGGTTGCGGGTTCAAATTGGGCCCGGCATGTGTGGAGCTTGCGTGTTCTCCCCACGCTTGTGTGGCTTTTCTCCGGGTACTCCCCTCGCGCGTCTCAAAACGTGGCTGGAACAGAGCCAATTATTGTACTGAAATAAGTTACTCTAGAATGAATTGTGAAAGCATGAAGAAGTTATCCAAATACAGTATTTACTTGAGTAAGAAAGAATATTATCAAATCCGAGCAAAACCATCAAAAATTAAAATAAAATAAAAAAAAAAAAAACATCAGAGTCGACACACAAATGCCACCATTTCAAAAACCAACATCAGACGCATCGGGTCAAAAATTGCTAATTTGCTTCCACGACGTCATGAAGGAGTTCGGACGGACGGACGTCGCCTCCCTGCCGGGGAACGAACCCGACCCTGGAAGTCCCAACTCGATGGAGTCGGGCTCACCTCCGCGCATCCTCTTCCGGGCATCTGTGGCTATACTCATTAAAGTAGAGGAGATAGATGCCGAAATGATCGATATAAAAAAAAAAAATAGTAATTAAAAAAAAAAAAAAAAAAAAAAAACGTTGTTGAACGTGCAAGTCCAATAAGTGGCCACTAGAGAGCGCCAAAACAAAAGAGTTCAAACGCCACTTTTCTTGGAGCAGAAGGTCAGTGAAATGTTGCCAGGAGTCAACATTCAGCACACTTTGGAAATAAAAATATTAAACTTTGGCTGGAATGAGCTCACGTCTATTAAATCCAGATTTCAATAACAATTAATTGACCAGTTGAGGGCGCAGCCCGTCTCTCGCCCGAAGATTGTCGGGACGGGCGACTCACGCGAGGAAACGATGGATGGATGGAGAAATGTAACTTATCATGTCAACAGAATTTATTTTCGTTTTCTTTGGAAACAAAAAACGAACGTGCGCAGCCTCTTTGCGCTTACCAAAGGGAGTCCGAGCGGCATCCGCGATGTCCGTGTTCATGACATATTCGTATCATATTTGCCCAAAGGCACCCACCATCAATTGGAGTTTGGGGCCGCAAAGCCGTTTTCCGCTTCGGCCATCTTTGTCTGTTTTGGTGACGCCATCCGCCATCTTTTCTGCCCTTGAACTTGCGCAGGTGCCGCCGCCGCCGCCGCCCCCGCGTCCACCTTCGCGGCCCCGTGACGAGCTCATTCAGCCAATTAGGCGCAGGTGTGAGGCTAATTAGCCAGGCGGCGTGCGGAGGAGGGAAAAAAGATGCTAATCAGCCACATCTGCACTCACGCGGCGTCAATGGCTGCCCGCCTCTCCCACTGGGTGACAAACACACCTCCATTGTCCCTGGGGTGTGTTTGTGCGAAATCTTCCTCTCATTTGACTTTCCCGGGAAAGAAAAATCAGACGTTCGGCACACAACCGCGTCTCCTGTTTGCCGACACGCCGTCGCCAGACTTTCTCAAGTCACGTGACGTGCCCCGAAACTTGATCGATTGCGACGACACCTGCTGGATCTTAAGCGTCGTCGTCGTCGTCGTCGCTACCCGTTCAACTTATCCTATTCCTTTTACATCTTCATTTGAACTTTGAAGTATCTTTCAAAAGTACTCTCTCGACACGTTTCGAGTCAACTGCCAACGAGTATCCATGAACAATTTGTGTTACGTACTAAATTTTAGTTCTGTATCATTTTAGGTCTCGGTACGGACAAACGGAAGGGATCCATGTCGCACGTCAGAGACACGTGATTTAAAAAAAAAAAAAAAAGTCTGGAAATCATTTTGGTTTTACCAGAAATTACGATTTGCAGAATTTATACTTTTTGTCATGAAACCGACAACAAGTTGGCGTCGGCGTCAAATCGCTCCACCGACGCATTCGCTCGGCTTTCGTACCCACGATCGGCCAATCGGGTGCCACCGGCTGCCGCAAAACAACGAAAGGGCAAACGGTCAGACGACAGGTATTTTAGCGCGATTTTATTGCGTCAATTAGCTAGCGTGAGCGATTTCCCGGCTCGACGTGAACCGACGGATGGCGTATCGCGACCGTTGCTGTTCGTGAAAATACATAAATACGTCGTATTCCCAAACACGGGCTAGCTGGCGCGGAGCGATGAAGCCCGAGACGCGAGACAACCGCATCAGTCCTCTTGCCTTGAGCATTTTCCGTTAGCGTTAGCAAAAAGCTAGCCGACCGATCTAAAGCCGGCGTCGTTTGCTTGTCGGCCGTCGGCCAAATGAATTCACCGCCATCGTAGAGCGAAAAAGAAATTAGCGTCGTGAATGGGGAGGTCGCCCTCGGAAAGTCTCTTGCTGACCCTGTTGAAAATGTTGCAATTTCACACACTTTGGATCGCTTCCATTTCTATTTTCAATTAAACGTTTGCTGGGTGTTTCCGAGAAAGGGGCGTTCACACCTTGGAACATTTCCACTTTCGACAAATTCGAGAGTGACAACATGAATGAAGCATGATGACTTGTCAATAAATGTCACAAAATGTTGCATTCTCAAGTTGTGGCCAGCATGTGGAAAACGCGACGCCATGCTGACCTCATGGCAAACTCACGGATTGCACCACAAGGTGGCGCTCGGTGGTCACATTTGGAGAAATCCGGATGTCGGGCGGACCTGCGAATGATCCCAGAGAGACAATCGCAAGTGACAGCCGATCTGGATGATATATGATATATTTGGCGAGGCGGGGGGGGGGGGGGGGGGGGGGTTGTAATGATTGGAATTTCCAAAAGCAACACTTCCGGGCCGCCGCAGTCATTCCAATGGCATCCACTCGGGAATCAAACGAGGTCGTCTCTTTACATGTCATTAGTCGCTGGCGGCTAAAACGGCAGGCGCGTGTCACAAGAAGCCGGAGTGCGAAGCCATAACACACCTGAGTTGATTCAATGTGAGATCTGGCGGCTCGCGGCCCGCTGACGTGATCCGATAATGACCTCCGTGGAGGTGGCCCGCGCGAGCCCCGTGCGTGACGGGAGGTGAGAGGAAATAATGGAAGTGGTCTACGCCCCCCCCCCCCCCCCCCCGCGGCCCGACAGGTGGAGTCCGAGCTTCTGCAGACCGTCATGCACGGACACGAACGTGTTCTTCGACGTGCGCGTCATCGCAGAACGGGGAGCGCGCGTGGCAGTCCTGCCGACGCACACTTTGGGCCCACGTCAGAATCACGATCAGATTTAATGGCCAAGTGTGTAAAAACACGGTCCCGACATACAGAACAAGGAACATAAGCTTCGTCGTCGTGGTCGTTGTGTTGTCCAACCTTTTTAGGCAGATTGCGTAGCTGTCAGAGTTCAAACACGCAAGCTACCCGCTAGCTTCATGCTAATAGGCTAACTGCTCTTTTACAGCCCTTCAAGACCTTTGAAGACAAACGGTTGTGAAGCAGCCCGCTTGAAGCTGCGCTCCAGAGTACTGACGGCCTTTCCGATTTTGCTCATCCCAAAGCGAGACCACAATGACCAACAAGTCACGATTGGATTGGAAATCAACTGCCGCTAGAATCTCTGTTCACCATTTTCTCTCTTTGCGCCTTTACCGTGACCCCAGAAAACCACTTCCTGTTGTGTCATCAAATAAAAACACGTCCGGCCGTGCAACCTTCAAAATAAAATCACGTCAAACCTCGGGAAAATATTGACTTTTTTTTCCTTACCCACATGTGGACAGACATTCTAAAAATACTCAGTGGCATGTATTCTTTATCTTCTGCATAGACTAACCAATAATACAGCATCTTACTGAGAGTAGTAGTAGAATTAGAAGAAGACTACTTTGCCTCGGTGTGCGTCTGCACGACTGCATCGCACGCCACTGCCATTCGGCGGCCCCAGCAGAAAGGAGCGGCGCAATCGCGGCAGGAAATCAAGATGCGGTGCGGAAAGTGTATCATTCTTTCCATTTTATTCCTGATCTTTTGTAAATCCACTCAATTTTCCCAAGCGTAAAAAGTACCCGCCGACCTTTTGCCACGACCTGGTCCGGTATTTGGGAAAGCAAATGGCTTTTGTCTCAGTCTGTCCCTTTTTTTCAAAAGAAATTCTTTCCCGCACGCCGATCAATCGACCCATAAGGTGCGCCCGATTCGCGCACAGGAAGTGAAGAGCCGTGAAAAGAAGACAAAAAGTCCAGCTGCGAGGCGAAGGCGGCACAAAGGCGGAAGCGGATGTCGTCGATTGCGGGCGCTTTAGCATGTTAGCATTGGCGCACGCGGGCACTGGCAGAGTTGGAGTGCGCGTGATTGGTTGTTTGTGAATGAAGTCGTCTCCCGCTTGCTATTTGGACAAAGTTGCGCATTTGTGTGCAGATGAAATTAAACTAATTGCGCGTTGTGAAGGATTTATTGCTATTTTCACGGGGCCTCGCGCGCTAGGGGAGCCGCGACGTGCGCACACACGCACGGCGGGTGGCTGCACGCGCACACGCGTGCGCACACGCGCGCACTACTTTTACGTACGTGTACAAAAAACGCTCACGCTCACGCACACAAGTATCAGCCTCAGCCTGGAGTGGCGGGATATGGTGGAGGCCGCGAGGGCGTCATTCCGCCTAAACGTCTGCCGCGCGCTTGCTAGCTTAGCCGCGCGAACGCAAACATGTCGTCTGACATCGCTCCAGGCCGACGAGCTAATGCCGCGTGACGTGAAGCAGACGGCAAGCGCACACACACAGGTGCCACGCGTGTACGCGTGCGTATTCATAAGACACACCATGATTTCCATATATGAATGCATTTACGTACGTGTTTTCGTCAACACGTGAGCCAGGACTGTCGCGTCTCCGTCCCGCTCCATCTTTCCCGATCGACGCGGGAGCAACCCGAAAATTGTTGGGAGGTGAACGCGTCGAAAAGGAAAAATGAATTTGCTGATCATCTTTGGGAAAACGATGATGTCATGTGATCTCTTTGTAGGAAGTCAATCAAACGTGTCCCCAAACATTAGTACTACTACTACTTCTTCTTTTTCGTGTTGTTGTTCTTCGGCCTCTTTTGCTCGTGCACGCACGTTGTTGTAAGCCCGGAGAACCTTTCTTTCTCTCTCTCTCTCTCTCTCTTTCTCTCTTTCTTTTGTTTTTTTTTTTTTTGGTGGGGGGGTGGGGGTGGGTGGGGGGAGGGAGGGAGGGAGGGAGGCTGAAAGTGTCCGATGAAACCATCCAGCCAGCAACGTCTCATTACGAGCCTTCCCGGTGCACGCTCCCCATCGCGCGCCGGCGTCCATAATGGCTTTCGGAGGAGCTTGTCGCTTTGTAAAGACATTTGATTGACACCTCCCGATGTCTCCGTCCAATTAGAGAGCTCCTTTGTTAGTGTACACCAGTCAGTGTGTGCGTGTGTCACAGCTCGCTGCAGGAATGAATAATAATAATATGCCAGTGTGCGTCTTTCTCGCGCACTCGGGCACTTAAAGCGGTCGATTAATTAGCTGATTAAACTGCTTCGGCTCGTCAACGCCACCAAAAAAAAAAAAAAAAGATGAAGACAATGATGCTGATGCTGATGAGGATGAGGAGGAGGAGGATGTTTACTGTGTTTACAGGTTCACTTCTTTGTGTTTAGACACCTCACAGCTTGATTTATACACGGAAAAAAAAAATCGACGATCGACGACAAACAACCTGGATTTTGTTGTTGAAATATGGCAGTGGGATTTCAATATTTAATAACGTTATCGCTGTTTCCGGCAGCCTTCTTTTGTTCGACGTTAAATAGAATGGAGCTCCCCGTGAAATGGACTCCCGCGGAACAGTCGAGGCACACGGAGGCTTATTAAAAAGAACCACTATCATTATTGTTGTGATTATTATGAGCCAACAAACGTGATTTCCAGTCCACAGCAAAGAGGTCCAATTAAAAAAAAAAACAAAACTCATAAGAAATAATGTGCAATTTATTTTACACTTCATATCGTGTGTGAAATGCGAGTTGTGTAATATAATGTCATTATCGTGTTTCATAACAATTAAGAGATCATTCATAATATTGTAGCGTTATTGATAACACAATCAATTGTGACATTTAAATTGTATAATTATTAATAGATTTGACGTGGATGACGATGGGATTCAAATAAGGACGCAAAAAATATAAACACAAAATCTCTTCGAGATTTAAATCTTTCATCTAAATTGCAGCTCTAAATACAAATTGTTTTTTTTTAACAATATAAATGATTTTGTATTATATATTTTAAACACCAACTCAATTAAATTCTTGAATCTGAATTCAATAACTACCATTTCCAATGTGTACAAAAATGGCATTCAAACAAATTATGGCACTTTGTATTCAATTCACGTGAAAATTATTTTTTTTTCCCGTTGTCGAATAAAAAAAATGTTTCAATAGTAGTATTATAGCACCTGTAAAGAGTACAATCCAAAGTGGGTATTGTAACGATGTATTATTGTTTAGCGTTATTCTATCGCGAATATTTTTTTTTCTATGTTTGTTTTTGTTTTCCGTTTCTCGGGGACTCCACGAAGCGCAAAAGCCGCAACACAGCGCCGCGTGATGACGTCGAGGACGGCCGGCTGCAGTTCTTGGGCTCTCGGAGCACAATCAGAACCAACCCGGTCGGGTCGGTAGCTGCGCGCCCTACGGTGACGCGGCCATAAAGAAAGAAAAACAACAACGACGACGACGACGACGACGACGACAACATCGAGGCGCCGCAACGGCAACATTTCAATGGCGGCTGCCTCCAAATAACGAGCGCGCGCGCGCGCAGGAAATTGCCGGATTGCGGTCACATGGAAAACGATTCAAAGCATGTTGAAAAAAAAAAAAAAAAAGTCATTTTGGGACATCGCCAACAATGTAAAAACATGGATAAACCCGATGACCATTTGAAATTGAGTCCGAACAAAAGTTAAAGCATTTCTTTTTTGAAAAAAATTCCATTGTATAAAATCAATGCAAAGGAAGACAGAATGCAACAAGCATAGGAAATGACGTCATGATGTAATCTTTGATTTGAAGCAGATAACCCACGTCACAAATTGAAATCATGCAAAATAATATACATGACATCATTTGATGGGTTCAACCAGCATCCAATCGTGTCAAAAAAAACGTCTGTGTAAAGTATTTTCATGTCAAAATCCAAAATGTTTTGATGACTTAACGATGCAGTAATGTCGCGTGAAAATTAAAATAATTTCAGAATTTAACTGCGTGCGGATAATAACGTCGCAAGTTAATGACGTGGTGAAAAAAAAATCATAACGCGGAAATGTCACGTGCAATCATTCATGTCAAGTTGTTGTCGATGCAGTCATGAAAAGTAACCCACGTTTAGGAAGAGTGACGTGCGCGGTGGCCACAAGCGGGCCCCTTTCCGAACAGCCATGTCCGTGACGTCATCGCCGTTCGTCATCAACACACGCGAGCCCAAATTGTTTGAAAGCTCAAACGGCGCCCTTGGGGGCTGCCAGGTCCACCGACCAAAGTCAGTCGGACGCCAGGCGGCCACGTTTTGACCACGTTGGCAGTTGCCCAAACAGGAAGTAACGCTCTCTCACCAGTCAAACGAGAACGAGCAAACAATCGCAAATGGGGAAATAATCGTCTAAACATCAAGCATGAAGCAGAACGTATCCCAAAAAGTTACCGGAGGAAACGTGCGACCCGGCGCCTCTTGATGACGTCAACAGCAGTCCTCATTCGCGACAGATTCGAAGGAATCGGCGAATTTGTCAATTCGGCACGAGCGGGTGTTGCTTTGTCGTTTTCTTCGTGAAGCCGCGCGTTAGCGTGCTAGCGAACCAACAAAAGGCCGCAAAGTTGAAGCTTTTCCAAATGAAAGCGAAAGCTGCAAAAAAAAAAAAAAAACAAACGAAAAGTAACTCCTCCCCGCTAGCTGGCTGGCGCTTCCTTCTTGTTTGTGTCTTCTTCTTCTTCGTCGTCGTCCTCAGCGCCGCTTTTGTTTACTTTGAGTTTAGTTTAGTCCCCCCCCCCCCCTCCCTCCCTCCCTCTGGTAGTTTGCGTGACGCTTGTGGAGTGTTTTTATCGCTGTCGAGACCTTGCTAGCAAACACGACTCACGCGCACACGCACAAATGAACACACGCATATGCGCACTGGCCGTATATTCTCTGTATGCGTGCAAACACATTTCATCTCTCTCTCGCTCTCTCTCTTTCATAAACACAAACGTGCGCACAAATGTTGTGTGTTTGGGCTGTGAACTGAATATTGATCGTTAAAGTAGTTTGAGTGTAACATGTCGCAGTGCGTTAACGTCAACGCACTCAGCCGCACGCACAACGCCGCCGCTAGCACGCAACCACTGGGGGGGGCACAGTACCATTGGACAAAAAGGAAAAAGGGGAGGGGCTTACCGTGCATGCGTGTGCTGTGTGTGCGTGTTGTCAAACAAACGAAGACACAAAGAATCCCTCCGGCTTTCGTTCATTCAATCCGTAAACTCGTGCGAGCGCGTCTGCATACACGCCCACACGCCACATTCGGTAGTTTGCGCGTGTCTTTCTTCACGTTGCACAACTTTTCCTGAGTGCGTTTCCTCAAAACATGCCACCAAATATCATTTGGATATTATTTGCTCGCGTTCAGGCAAGGCCAAAAGAGCACAAGCACGCGTTCTTCTTGTCGGCTCTTGGGTGACCTTTGACCCCGTGGCCCACGACGTCCCGACGCTGCTTCTGTCCGTTTGTGTCCGCAAGCGGGTCAGCGCTTTTCGTCCAAAGTCGGCCTCCCGTGACCCTCCCTCGTGAGGATAAGTGGCTTGGAAAACGGAAATGTGCGGAGGTTCTTCACGGCGTCCCGCAGAGATCCGTGCTCGAATTGTTCCGTCTTCGCCCGCTTCCCTGAGAAAGTTTCTTTTGAAAGCAAAATCCGTTCACTGGCGCCGCGCCGCTGACGACAACCTCGAAGACGGACCGAGAACCGAAGGCCGTCCTCTTCGAGTCGGATCAAAGCGCAATCCAGGAGCTCTCCAATGACGCGCCAGGCCCCAGAATTTCCATCGAGGTTAGAAAGGCGGACGACACCCGGGATTGGTCGCCAGCCCCTGAGCTTTGGTCGCTTCAATTGCTCTTATCCGTCTCATTTGGTTTTAGTGCCTCCGAGGGGGCCTTTTTTCCATCAAACGAATGATTCTTCTTCTTCTTCTTATTAGAGCGCTACGATCCGTCCACGTTGTTGAAGATGGCAGCCGAGTGTTTGCCGGGACAAAGTTGAGATGCCAGCGAGCGCTTTCACGGTGGGAAGAAACGCGACTCAACTCCCTCCCTCGACAAACCGGCAGCACTTTTGATGAAGAAAGGTCGACCGCGATGGGAGCTAGCTTGCGGCGTCCTCCGTGAAGCGGAGAGGTTGCAAACGCTCAGCGCAAATGTCTGCAATGTTTTTTTGGAATCTGCATTTTTGACCCCAAAGATGGATTTTTTTCATCCTCATTCTTTGGTCTGAATATAAGCGAAACACTTGAAGAATCGAACAGACTTTTCCAAAGAATTTTTTTCTGCACAATTGTTCGGAAAACCTCGCCAGGCTACGCGTCGACGCTATAGGGGGTCGCTCGCTGCGCATGTAAAATAACCGGGCGGCACTTTGCTCGAAAGTCTGCTGGCTCGATGCTAAGGAACAACGGGGTTGAAATGCTAACAGTTAGCTTTGACAGACACAATTAAAAAAGCTGATATTTGAAGACGTATTTTTCATCCTTGACAAAACGAGACAAGAGGAAAAAGAAGAAGAAGAAGAAGAAGCAGAGGACCCGGTCTCGGCCGGCGCACCTCCGGGATTCTGCGGGCCTCCACGTTCAATCGTCGGAGCTCTTTGCAAAGATACGAATCTCCCGCTGGAAGTCTCTGCGGCATTTGCGCGACGGTCACCGTAGCAGATCTCTTTCAAAGTGCTTGGAATTCTTCGAGGACTCGGCATTATTTGCAAAAACCAAACATCCTGACATACTTGCCAAATAAAGAAGATTCTGACTTTGATACTTTAGCCGCCTCTGGGCGAACGGCAGGTGCCAAACCCGATTACGTGTGGGTACACTGTGTAAAGTATACTTAATATATTGCGTACATTTGTTCAGCGACAACATGTAACGGTACTCACGCTCATATATTCTTTATCATCTGCATAGAACAACAAAGATTAACGTCGTACTGATGAGCTGCGGAGGAGGTGACACATCATTGTGAATCCACTGAGATCCAGACGGCACACGCCCAGCTGCAATATCATTGGCTGCTGCGCAAAAAGGCAAGCAATGACTGCCTGGAACTCAAGTAGCCTTCATAGGGTTAGCCCGTCCATGTGCAAAAAAACAACAACCATTTAATCATGTTGCTCCTACATATACACATCTATTTTTTTACAATGAAGTAGCAATATTATGAAGTGCTATTCTTCCTCATTCAAGTACACATGACGAGATTTTTGGGGGGCGGGGCGGGGCGGGGGGGGTTCAGGGAAGGCTGGAAGTGAATTAGCGACACCTGCGTTCATTTCGACGCGACAGACATGGAACCGACTTAACATGCCGCAGAGCGATTTGATACGCGCGCGCGTTTGCTTTCGCTGTCGCGCAGGAACACGAACGACGGCGCCGACGTTAGCGTCGGCGTCGTCAGGGCGACGAGCCGAGTTCATATCCGATGGCGCAAAAAGACTGGCGGCTGCACAGCGGAGACAAAAGACAAACATTTACACCTCCCGCTTTTCAGCGCAGCGCTTCCGACTCATCAGCGCACTTTCTCGCCACAAAGGTGTGCGCGCTAACAGCCGAGCTAATTGGGCCGCCGAGCCCATTAAGGCGGGAGGAGCCTGATGGAATTAGCGGTGATGAGGCTCATAAGCGACGAAGGCCCGCGGCGAGGCCGACGTTGGTTTTGACTCGCCGCCTCCCCCGCCTCTCCCGGGCGCCGTGCGTCGCCCTGACACTAGAGGGAGGCAGAGCGGAGCCAACCCACGCAAACGTCGCTCAACCCGAACCGGGTTCTTGTTCGGCCGCTTGGTGGCGCACACAAAAGTCCCCGCGTGATGACGTCATCGCAAGCCTCCGATTCCAAAGGCTCGTTCGCATCGGCTGTCTTGTTGCCTGGCGACTGCGCTCTTGTCACTCAACTACTGCGTGGACCAAAAAAAAAAAAAAAAAAAAGATCAACGTGCGAGTGTACGTCTGTGTGTGTGTGTGGGAGAGGGAAAATATGAGTGTGTATGTTTGTGTACGTATATTGCATGAACATGTACATACGTGTATGCGTTTGTGTACAATCTGCGTGTATGCGTGTGTGTGAGTGAATGTGTATGTACATATTGTGTGTATTCATGTACCGCTGGGTGTGTGTGCACGTGTGTGAGAGTTTTGTGTATTTACTGTACATCTGCGAGCGTATGTGACTCCATATGTATATGCGGGCGTGTGCATACGAAATGTGTGCGTTTCTTTGTTTTTGCCCATGCATAACGTGTGTGTGAGGTAGGTAGCGCATGTTGGCGTGTGTGTAAAAGATGCACGTGTGGATGTGTGTACGCAGCTTGTGTACTCGCGTGTGTTTTTGTGCACATGTGCTTTTGTGTGCGCGCGCGCGCACTTGTAGGCATAATTACGTGTACGCGTGTGTGTTTGTGTTCCTTTTTGTGTCTTTAATGGCGCGTTGCTCCCATCCTGCCTGACAGCCAGGAGCGAGCACGAAAGAAAGATGGCGCCGATCAATGCGCTCGCTTGCTACACGCCCGCACGCACGCACACGCGTGTTGAGGGTGTAATTACACGGCCTCCGCTCCGCCGCCATTGATGTGCAGATGATGAGGATGGCGCGGTGAAAGCGGACGTGTTTGGTGTGTGCGTTGTGTGTGTTTTGCTTCACGTTTGTGTCAACTGAACAGCTGGATTGCCATTTTTCACTCAAATTAGATTTGGCCTCAAGCACCGGCGCTGGGGGGAATTAAAAAGCAAGCGCCCTCTTTTGGCGACGGCGGCGGAGGCGGCGCTCTTTTGCGTCTTTTCATCAGCCGCTCGCTCGGCTTCCACTTTTGCGCTTTTGTTTGCCGTTCTTTCCGAAGCGCACAAAGGGCTTCGGCGCCAGGCCCCCGATTGGCGGCATCTGCGGCGGGGGGGTCACGCCCACGTCGCAACGCTCGACGACGTTCGCCGGGCGCTCGCCTTGCAGTCGCGAAACATTAAATTGTTTCAAATGCTAAGCTAATGCTAATCGTAGCGTGTCGCGATTGTGAGAGGTGTCACAAGACGATGCTAATTACGTTCCGAGTCGAATGCTAAGTCGATGCTAGCCTAAGGCTAAGCTAATACTGATTATTATATTGTGTTGCGTTATCGTGTCTTTTTTTTTTTGTGACGCAACATGTTAAAATAATGCTAGCGTGGCGTTTTAGCTAACACTAGTTATAACGTGGCTAGTTTGCCGTGCGCTCTCGCCAATTACGGCGGCGCCCACGTTGGAGTGACTCCGCCTCTCTTCTCACCTTGATGCCAATGACGTCACGATCACACGGTGACGGGCGAAGTGCGCCACCTGGATGTGTCTAAATGTTTTATTCTGTTGATTTATTTAACCAACAAAGGACTTTATTTTATTCGTTTTATTGCATGAAAATGAACACTCGATGATAATGTTGGTCGTCGACAGAGTGGAAGGTTCCTTCGGCGGCCTGCAGGTGGCGGCAGAGCTCAGCGGACAGCGACGCTGGGAACTTTTCAAAAACACGAAGCATCCTTTGCGGCATCAAGAAATAATATTTGGCTTCATGCTCCATTGACACTGTCCCAAGGTGAGCGAAAATAACACAAACCCTCCTTTTTATCCATAAAATTCTAGTAAATACCTGTCACCATCAATCCTAAACAACAGTCCAATATTGGTCTTTTATAGATTCATTTGTATAGATTTTGACCGATTTAAATGATTGATTTGTTCAATGAGGAAATGTTTAGTTCATACTGTGAAAGTTGAAACAACATTTGCAAAATTGAAGACTGATTTATTTATGAAATATAAGGGACGTTTGAATATGAAGTGAAAATCTTTTTCTTCTCGAAAAGGTTCGAACAAGTCGAACATAGAGATATTTGTCTCTTTCTTCAAATTCTTATGTCGTCAAATACAAATCTAGTTTTAAAATTCTAGCAATGGATGAACATCAAATTGTCTTTTTTTTTTTTTTTTGGTCCTGTAGTTTTAAAACGAGGTTTTTTTTTTTTTTTTATACAGCAAACAGACAAAGATCACGCGTTCACGTGCATTTGCTTACATTATTCATTCATGTCAGTCAATAGATTTTTTTGAAATGTTAGTCATGCGCGGAGTTGGCACCTGCGCCCGGTTGTGTGAGCGCCGAGGCTGGCTGCTCTCTTATCTGGCCTGTGAATGGCTGCTGTGGCCTGAACTGGTCGAGAGTCACTTGCGAGTTTTCATTTCAAACTATCATTATCTTTTTTTTTTTTTTTTTACATTTGGAATTGCATACAGGCGATGAATTGTTGGTGTTTCTTTTGAAGCGTTTTTTGTTTGGAAAGATTCTTTTGTTGTTTTCTTCCCCGCGGACGAATGGATGCCATGTTGTTGTGTTGTCACTTTGTCATTGTTGTGATGTGTTGTCTTCAACTTGTGTTTTCACTCCACCCGGCAAACATGGCCGCGTCGTTTTGTTCCCGCCGCCGCCGCCGCCGCTCGCTCAACCAATTATTTCACGCACACACAAACAATGGTGTATGTTAACGTTGATGGAAGTCGACAATAACAATTACACACCTTAATTAAGCGGCCAACATGTCGGTGGATGTGAGCCAACGCACACGCAGCTCGTTGCAATTGTATCGTCATAATTAATACATACAATACTTAATGGTTGGAACAGATGCGAGAGTCTCTTTTTTTTTTTTTTTTTGGAGGCTGAAAAATCTACTTGAATTCAAAATAAGAAAGGGTTAAGGTTAGGATTATATTAAAAAAGGATAATAATAGTTGAAGTCTCCAGGTACTTTTCCTTCATTTCGAAGCACCTGCGCGTGCGCGTGCGCTATTAACAAGTCGCTACATGTTTCCAGCAGCAAAGCGAAAGATTAATTCCAGCAGGACAAATCATCAACCCCGCTCAGGGACTTGTTATTTTCATTTTCAGTTTTCTCGCTTCTTGGCTAAGCTAAGCTAAGATGAAAGAAAACATCTGTCAAAATAAATAGCGAGAAACGGTGAGCGAACGCAGGCGCAAACGGGCAAACGCTAACCTGAGATGGGCGCCGGCACGCCCGTCACCCGCGTGAAGAAAGTGGACGCAAAGCCCGATTTCAGTGTTGCTGGAAATTTCCACAAAGCCTTCAACACGCTATCAAGACGAGATCATTTTTCATGGATGTTATTGTTTTCGGCAAATATTCTCAGATATTCAATGCGGCTCCGCCGACATGTTTTTAAAACAGATGGAACAAAAGAAAGTTTGAAAAGAAAAAAAAAAAAAAACAATAAAACAACAACACGTGGAACATTCCACAGGTGAAGTTAATTGGAACGAGGGGGGGTCTAAGGGGTTAACCTCCCAGAAAGCCTCATGCGGGGAGGGGGGGGGGGGGCCTTCCAGCTCCAAGAACAACAATCACCGGAAGAAATGGAGGGATTTCATCATCTACGCTCCATGATCTCATCAAAATCTGGAGGAAGCACTTCATGTAAACAGGAAACGGACAGCGAATGCCCTTGACCTTTGACCCCTCACTCGGGAACACTTCAGAAAACCATCATCAGTGGATACGCTTAAAACTCTACCGTGCAACGCGGAAGCGGAGCGGCTGGCGCGACCCGGGGCTGTCGGACGCCCTCGAGACCGCCGGGGTGATCTTCAGGAAACATCCTCGGCCACGTCGACCCGCCGCTGTCGGACGCCCTCGAGACCGCGGGGGTGATCTTCAGGAAACATCCTCGGCCACGTCGTCCAACTGTCTCACGTCAACCGTCGAGACCTTCGACTTCTTGGAACTCTCTCAGGACCCGAAGTGGGAGACCGAGATCAACTCCATCCTGAAAACGGCCCAGCACGGCACGCGCTTCCTGCGGCTCTGGAGGAAGCACGGCCAGTTGCGGGAGCTGCTAAGAAAGTCGTACGCCGCCATCGTCTGGTCGGTCCTGTGTTGGGGTTACGGTTGGGGTCCTTTGGAGCCGCCGCAATAACGGACAAACTCCGACCGGAACGGACGATCAACAAAAGATTGGCAATGAATGGCTGGCGACCGGTTGCGGGTGTGCCCCGCCTCCGTCCCTTGTGAGGTTAAGCGGCTCAGGATAAAGTACGTAAGATGCAGGCTAGGAAATGTCACGCAGTCAACGTACTTCATGTATGGAATATGCAATGAATGCAAAAAAAAAAAAAAAAAAGTGCCAGCGATGAACGGGCGAGGCCCGCGTCTTGTTTCCACGGCGACGGAGCACATCCGACGCATTTAATGTCATTTTTAACGCAAAAGATGATTTCAAAGTTCTAACGGCGTGTTTAGGCTCCCAAAATAAATTGCCGCCTTAATTGCGCTCGCTGTGTGTTACCTTCATTAGCACGCACACACACACACACACGCCAGTGCAGCAATATGGCAACTGTCGCCCCTGCGTGTGCGTGTGTGCGCGTGCGCGTAAGACAACAGGTGACACCCCCCGCCCCCCCCCCGCCCCCCCGGGCCCCACCCGGGCATGTTCGACACACAGCTGAACACGTTTATGCGCCGTGATTGACTTTAACGAGGCTTCACGTGTTGCAGCCGCTGGGAAGGCTTTTTTTTTTTTTTTTTTTTTTTTGCCTCTCACAGGACGAGGAAACAATTCCACGGCGTGCGTGTACGGACGTGTGTTGCGCGTACACTGCTGCCGCGTATGCGTCCCCCACCGCTGTACTGTGTGTGCACACTGTACTGTACAACCAGCGTGCTGCAATCGTGTACTTTACGCGTGTGAGCATATATTTTTTTATCTGGATTGTACACGTGCGCGTGTGCTGTGACTCGGAAGTTGTGCGCGTGCGTGTGTAGAGTGTACTGGAATCTGTGCGTCCGCGTTGTGTGTGTGTGTGTGTGTGTGTGTACTGTAACGTAAGTACGTGAACGTGAGAGTGCACCGTGTTCATGCATTGACACAATTTAGGTGGTCGTGAAGGTCTCCGTGTATTTATACTGCAGTGTCGATGCGTGCACGCGCGTGTTTCTATACTCTTTGCTGGAAGGTTACCGTGGCAACCCCGGGTCATCACTCACAGCTATAATGGTGATCAAACATGATGTGTCCAGAAGGATGACACATTTTTTTTTCAATTTTAAGTCTGGTTTTATTTGAAGTCAGCGCACGATCCGTCTTTCGCGCACACGTGAAGATGACACGCAAACGCCCACCCGCGTAAAGGCGCTACACTGGTGCAATTACATTTGCGCGACTCATGCACGCGCGCATGAACACACGCGTCGAAAAAGCACGTTCCCGCAACAGGGTACTTTACGCACTCGCAATGAATGCACGCACAAGCCGCGACAGACAAACAAGTGCGCGTGCGTGCACCTGTGCAGCACATCATCCTCGAGCGCGTCAATCAAAAGCTTTGCTAATGGAGCTGGAAACTCCACACGAAACACACAAAGCGGGACGGGAGGCAGCTGGAGCTCGCGTGGGTGCGTAATGACGAGGATGACGTTTGAGCGGGCCGGGTCACGCGACAAAGCCAAAGCAACAATCTCAGCCGCCCGCTAGCGTCGGACTACGGAGGCTCGACCCGAAGAAGTCAGCCGCGTCCATTCTGTGACTTTGAACGCTGTGGCAAACGTGAATAGGAATCACGCGGAGAGGAGGCCTCTCAACTCGCTTGAATCGGAACCAGAATCGGCTTTCGTGGCCAAGTGTGTAAAAACGCACCAGGAATTTTGCCCCGCTGCAACGTTCTCAACAAAGAACGAGAAACATTTCTGAATGAAAGAATCTGAATCTCTGGATGAAGGAACGAACGAGTCGAGTACGTGGAAGCCCCCCCCAAAAAAAAAAAAAGTAGAAGCCGCCGCAAGTTCACACACGAGGACGTCGGCGCCAAGACGTTGCCTCTTTAGGACCGACGGCTGACGCGGGATCGGAGGTCAAACGTCGAAGGCAACCACGACGTTCCACTTGCCATGCGGTCGTTGTCCTGAGAAAAGACAAATCTGGGACCGCTTTAAATGTGTTTGTGCTCAGGAGGCTCCTCCTCCAATTTGGGCAAAAAAAAACAAAAAACAAACTTTGTCATTGGGATCATTTTGGCCAGCCAAGTAGGCTAGCGTTAGCATTAGCACATCTGGTAGGGTTAGGGCGAGGGGTTAGCTCAACAAAACAATTGTCACAAATACGGGACACGGGGCACGACCCAAATGCAGGACTCCGAGGCACTGACATGATGTCCGAGGATGCTTTAATGCCAGGCAGAGGGCATACACGGATAGATATCCATCCATCCATCCATCCATCCATCCATCCATCCATTTTCTTCACTGTTTATCCTCACAGGGGTCACGGAAGTGCTGGAGCCTGTCCCAGGTGGAATTGGGCAAGAGGCGGCGGACACCCTGAACTGGTCACGAGCCAATCGCGGGGCACACGGAGACCGACAGACAATCAAGCGCACCGAGGGGGCAATTTAGGGTGTCCCCAATGAATGTTGCGTGTTTTGGGGATGTGGGAGGAAAGCGGCGTGCCCGCCCCGAGATGAGCCACGCAGGCACCAGGAGAACGTGCAAATTCCACAAAGGGGGGACCGGGATTAGAACCCTGGTCCTCGGAACTGTGAGGCCGACGCTCTAACCATTTGCTGCACTGTGGTGCCCATAGATACACAGCATACAATTTTCACAAATTGAAATGACACGTCTAACGAAAGGAGCTCGCAATCACGCTCCGACGACGGCCACGGCTAATTTGGGCCACTTCGGCCAGCCGGGCTAACGTCAACGCGCACGATCCCGAATAAAGTCGCACCGACCGATCGCAATGCAAGAAAAGGCGGCCAGAATTAACGAGCTCGCTCTGCAGATGCCGTTGAGCGGCGACAGACACGCACACCTGTCGCAATTAAATCAAAACGCGCTCACCACAACAATGAGAAAAAGACACACACGCAGGCAGCATCCAGGTTCTGTTGTCGCACCGCTCGGCATCATGGGACTCGTCCGCGTTTATTTACCAATACGTAAGACGGGCCGTCGTAGCCTCGTCCGTTTGTGTTGTTTTTGTGCATCTGTCGACTCGCTGAGCAAATTCCAAACTCGTTAAAGTTACAAAACAGACGCACACGTTGTTGGGTTTCGATTTTCACATCAGAGTAACGCCTCCCTCGCTCCCCTCCGTGATGAATTACTGCAACACACGCGATTGTGACAGATTTGACGCCCGTCGCCCCCCCCCCCCCCTTCTTCATGGGTGCTATTCCCGTCACTCGTGCTAAGTGCTAAGTCAACTTGTTGTGTTGGTGTGCAAATGTTTGGAGGCAAAGTTTGCCCGCGACAGCGGCAGGAAGTCCAAAACATTTTCAAAATCATGTCAAAGATTGCACAAAATTATGCACCTTTTCTAACCCTCTTTTTTCAATTCTTCAAAATTTTTAACATCGTAACATCATGACTCATCATTTTGAAATATATTACCATATTTTTCCGTGCCCCATATATATATTTTCTCCTAAAATTAGTGAGTATCATGGTAGAAGGATGCTGAGGATGGAGCTGCCAGGCAAAAGAGCGAGAGAGAGGAAGACCAAAGAGAAGGAGAGAGGAAGATGCAGGAGATAAGACCAAGATGGCAAAAGATGACACGCTGTGGCGACCCCGTACGGGACAAGCCGAAAGGAAAAGAAGAAGAAGAAGAAGAAGAATTTTCTCCTAAAATTATGAAGTGGTTTTGAAAATACAAAACTTATTATTCTCTCGTGAGTTTAAGGCTTTTTCTTCCAAATATATATATATATTTGAGAGGTATATGTATTTTTGGGGGAGAAAATATGACTGTGAGTTATAATGACCCTAACACCTTCAATAATGACTATTCTTAAATAAAATCTATCATCCCCCCCCCAAAAAAAAATACATTTGTGTCAATTATTTTCTCAAACTATGTGATTCTTTTTGTTTTATTCCTGTCAATGTTTTTTGTCCCTCTCTCCCGACGACGACGCTAGCCTCCGTTGCTAATGCTAAGCGCGCGCCTTCCCCGTGGCGACTGGCTGGCGCTTCGGGTCACGTGATCGCGCGCGTCCAACGGCAGCGGCTTGGGAGCGGGCCGCTGCGTCTCCATGGCGACGGTGATAACTTTGCGCTGTTGTTCAGCAGACTTGCGCGCGCTTTCTCCGTACGAACGTGTCACGTGAGCAGCCTCGTCGTCATGATGAAGAGGAGGACGCGTGTCCGTTTTCTTCCTCCTCCCCTTTCTCCTCCTCTTTCTAACCCTCCACAGTTGCGCCAGAGTCCAGTGGAGTGTTTCTTTTTCCTTTCCCTCTTCGCGCTTTTGCACCTTTTGGCTTCTTCTTCTTCTTCTTCTTCTTTGGCTTTTTGGGAACTTCTCGAGCGCTCCTCCTCTTCCTGCCCGGGTGGCCGTCACCTTTCGGCGACCGCATCTTTTTGCTCTTCTGCCGCGATGAGTGCGCCTCCGCTTATTCGCACGCCCAGCCCGCTCGCCTTGCCTGGGGGGGGAGGAGGAGGAGGAGGTGCGCTGTCCTTCCACATCCAGATCGGTCTGAGCCGAGAGCCCGTCACGTTGGACTGGGCGGACGCGAGTCTGGCTCAGGTGCGCGAGGCGGCCTGCTCCATTGTTGACCAAAAGGTAAGAGAGCAAGGAAGTCAGGAAAATAATCAGCTGGATAATGGTAACGAGGCCGTCGGGCTCACGGTTCTGACGACCGGGGCTCCACGTTTGCGCCTTCTCCCCGCGCCCGCCTCTGTGGCTTTTCCTCCCACGGCCCCAAAAACGAAATTGGCCTCAGGCGTGATTGTGAGCGCAGCTGTTTGTCCGTCTGCGTGTGCCCTGCGATCGGCCGGCGACCGGTTCAGGGTGTGCCCCGCCTCCCGCCCGGGTTCTAGCGCTCCCTCGTGAGGATAAGCGGCTCAGATCATGGACGCGGTGACAATCGTCGTAAGCGTCGACAAACATCCTGACAAGTAAAAATGCTCACGCAGCCTCAGAAACATATCAACCAATGAAGACGGAGGATCTAAATATTTCAAGTGAGCTAGCGTACATGCTAATACGTATTTGTGTTCACGGCAGCATACGTGCTAACAAATGGATGGATGACGGGTAGTAAGTGATTATTTTACCTGCCAAAACTGAAAAATACACTTTGGAAAGGTGTCCCGCAGGGCTCCGTACTCGGTCCATCGATTTTCGGTCCCGACACCAACACGCGAAGACTATCACCCACGCTACGGGTGACCCTCTCGGCCATTTCCGGGCCGTGACACTCCAAATTCCCTCCACGGTCCGCCGTGGTCACCGAACATCATCTGACGCCAACGCACGATCCTCCCGCAATTTGAGCAAGTGGTCAATGCTCTCGTCTCGTAATGGTTCCGCCGCCGTTCAGGTGCTCGCTTAGTCCAAATCCCGCCACTTGGGCTCTATTGGCGGACGCGTTCTCCTTGTTAGAAGGGAACAAATGTGCCAGTGGAACGTTTGGAACCTTTTGGCCAGCATATGCTATGCTGGAATTTCACATGATGTGAATATGTAATATCGGCATTTGCTTTGACTTTGCAGTTTTACTCTCGTCTGCTGCCGTGTCGTCATTCCGAATGAGAACTGATAAAAACACCGTGACGGACAGATTCAAATTTTCAAAGTAATCATAATGATGACTGATGTGACGGTCACGCCTGGAATCAAACTTTCGTTCCCCTTTCAAATGTCAGCGGAGTGTTAAGCTAACAGCTTTTGCAGCCTTTTTCTTGTGTGTGTGTGTGTTGAATTCAGTGCGGGTCATGCAACGATCATGAGTAGTGCTGCAGGCTAACCATGCTAACCACAAACTATGCTGCCAGGTCATGTGATCTCAGCATGCAATTCCACCTTGGCTCCTCCCACACAGGAAGTCACGTGAACTTTTGTCGTCACTCAAGAATCTAATCAAACTGCTAGCGTGCGCGTGCCCACACGCGCACCAACGCGCCATTCAACAGCCGATCAGCGTCAAATGATCATTTGGCGCCGTTACCGATCAGGCCGATAAAACCGGTGGGAACTTTAGGAAAGACAACCCCCCACTAAGATGCACTAGTGTATAGCTACACATATGCGCACACGACACACACATCTACATACACTACACGTGTACACATTTATAACCACAAAAAGGCACAACTGTACATACATGCACGCAAACGTACATAAACAGTGACACACAAAAACATGTGTGCCCACGAGCATAAACACAAACTAAGTGAAGCATCCATAAAGTTGCAGTAATTGTCGCGACGCTTTTGCACCTGGACTGTTAGCGACGATGCTAACAGCGAGGGGCAGGTCACACACACACACACGACGTTGACTTGACGCAGCAGCAGGTGACGTCAACACCTTTTCAGGCAATCACACAAATGAAGTGATTAAAGTGTGCGTGTGTGTGTGTGTGTCTGGCAGACGACTGCTACAAAATGAAATTTCATAAAAATGAAAAATGCCCCCTAGCGGCTAAGGAGTTCCTACAAAAGCGCAGAAATCAGCAACGCGGTCGTAAACTTTCAAACAACGTCACACACGAAGCAGCGACGCATTCAAAGGGAACTGACAATCCTACTCACAAGGACATCCGTCCATCCACTATCCAAAGCGCTCAGCCTCACAAGGGTCACGGGAGAGCCGGAGCCCATCCCAGCTGGCTTCAGGCGGAAGGAACCGATTTGCCAGTCGGTCGCGACGTGTACCGACCGCGACACACCGTCGCTGAGCTCCCAACGATAGTTTGGCTGTTTTGCGGGAATCGTGAGGATGTTTTTCTTCTTGCTTTGAATCGCGCCGGATTTCTTCCGGTAGAGCTCAATGCCTCCAGTGGCACAACCCGCTACTACACTCTTTTAAGACTGTCGGCGCCATCTAGCGAGAGATTTTCTCCACGTCTGACATTTCTTTCTCAATTTATTTCTCAAATGGCGGCCACTCGGAATTGTCTGTCATGTTGTGACGAAAGATGGCAAAGTCTCTTGAAATGTGCGAACGTTTAACCGCAACAAGCCTCCCGTTCTGCTCGGACAAAAATGCTGCAACATCCTGCAAAAACGAGGCCTTCAAAATAAAAGCACCGCAGCGCATTTTCTTTGGTCACAGCCCAAAATAGGTTAGGACGTCGACAGAGAAATAAGCCGCCGTGTGGCCCGAGAGAGTCTGCTGAAAGTCAACGCGGAACACCCTGCTTTTATTGTGAAGGCCTGCCTGCCTTTTGACAGGATGCGTCACGCAGAACTTGAATTGGGCGAATGCGCATCGAGGCTCAGTGTCCATTCGTCCGTTTTCTGAGCCGCTTATCCTCGCAAGGGTCGGCAGGAGGCGGGCGCCAGCCAATCGCGGGGCCACACGGAGACCGACAGACAATCAAGCGCACCGAGGGGGCAATTTGGAGTGTCCGATTAATGTTGCACGTTTTGGGGATGTGGGAGGAAAGCCACGCAGGCGGGCACATGGGGCGGAACGTGCAAACTCCACACAGGCGGGGCCGGGATCGAACCCGGGTCCTCAGAACAGAGTGCAAGAGCAAAAACTGGGACTCAAAATTGTAAAAAATGTTTTTTTTTTTTTTTTTTGTCAAATAGCCAAATCAAAGAAAAGTTGTTCATTTGAAATTCCCAAATGAAGAGCGCTTGACACTCGGAATAAAGTCGTCAGTGTCACTTGAGGGTTTTTTTTTTTTTTTCCCCCCTTCCTGTTGCCCGGCAACCGCAGCCGCCGATGACGCCGATGGCGCCCGTCGAGTGTCCTCCCGCCGCGCGCACACATCGTCAAGTGCGCCGCGCGCTTAACGTTTTGCGTCGTCGGCCACCCAAACTATCAGCGCGCGTGCACGTGCGCTACGAGAAGGCCGAAGGGGAGGCGGCGGCTGCTGCCATGCCAACGGAGTAGCGTTACTATGGCGACGAGCATCACAAGGATGAGGAGAGGAGATAAAGGAAGTGAAGAGGCGAAGGTCCGCCGAGGGACAAGATCGTCTTCCTCTCGTCGTTTGTGCGATGGTTTCAAGTTGATGACATCATCACACAGCGACCGGTGGCCGGCGTCGGACTCGCGCTCAATCCAATCATAGAAATGATATCAAAAAGCTCTCGGAACGAACGAGCTTTCCAAATGATTCTCTTTGATTGCTTGGAAGCATCCATCCACCCATCCATGTTTTAGCGCTTCTCCGAGGTCGGGACGCCCTTCCAATCCCACACTTCCGGGGGGGGATCCCGAAGCGCCCCCCCCCCCGGGGCCAGCCGGGAGGCTAAGTCTCCCTGGCCTGTCCCGAGTCGTCCCC
Source organism: Syngnathoides biaculeatus (assembly GCF_019802595.1). Taxonomy (NCBI): domain Eukaryota; kingdom Metazoa; phylum Chordata; class Actinopteri; order Syngnathiformes; family Syngnathidae; genus Syngnathoides; species Syngnathoides biaculeatus. The sequence goes on from NC_084644.1 coordinate 502,000, forward strand.
GGGGGTCTCCCCACATCTCGCTGGGGGATTCGTCCGGGAGGTCCCCAAAACAGACGACCGAGCCGCCTCCCCCACGATCCTCCCGATCGGCGTACCCCAACGTAAAAAAAAAAAAAACGTTTCTTTCGGCTTGTCCCTTTCGGGGTGGCCACAGCGTGTCATCTCAGATGACCGCACAGATATGTTTGGCACAATTTGTTTTTTTTTTTTTTACGCCGGACGCCCTTCCTGACGCGCAACCCTTCTCAGGGAGCGGGATTCGAACCCACAACCCCTGGTTTACCAAAGCAGCGCTCTAACCACTGAGCTACGCGACGTAAACAGTGTGAAAGCCGTCGGAGGACTCCCACTCCGCTTATTGTCCAGGCGACCTTGACCCTCTGGCACTGGTGAAGGCCGGGAAGGCGAGTCCAATTTTGGAGGAGCAGAGTTCAGGGCAGAAATGAGGCAAGGCAGGAGTCTCACAAATTGGGCCCAAACTCCAACGACCCGAAAGCAGAGTAACAAAGAAGACCTTGATTGAACCCGACGGCAACCCCGTCCGTCAAGAAGTTGTCGGCGGACTGAGGACGTGAAGAGCGCGACAGCAGCTACCGCGCTCGCTCGGTTGTTGGCCGCGGCTAATCTCTCCCGTCCGTCCGTCCGTCCGTCCGCCTTCAGATCCCCGAGTGCGGCTTTTACGGCCTGTACGACAAGATCCTGCTCTTCCGGCACGACTCGGCGTCGGACAACGTTCTGCGGCTGCTGCGCTCGGCCTCGGAGATCCGAGACGGCGACCTGGTGGAGGCCGTCCTCTCGGGTAGGCCGACATCCGGTGGCGAGGTTACCGACGGGAAGTCGGCAAGTTCCCCGCCGTTCGTTGTTTATTTATGATATGGTTATGCGGGGGGGGGGGGGGGGGGCAAAAAAGGCTGAATATAACAACAGCTGTATTACATTAGAATATTTTTCATCCCACCATCGATTATCGGCGCCGTTGCAAAAAAAAATAAGCAATACAAAATTTGCGCGAGAGGCGCAGGAATTATTTCATCCCCTCGGGGTCGCTGTTCGACTCTGTAGTATCTGTGACTTTGTGTGTGCGCGCTTTCAAAGGGCCGTCGATTGACGTGCCAGCCAATGTCGACGCTCTAAGCCCGAGATTTTGTTTGGACTTTTTAGAATGATTCAAGTTATTTGCGGCATTTGCCAGAATTCGCCACAAGCGAGTCGAGGCTTCACGTTTCCGCTGCTAGCACGCGGCTGCGCTAACAGCTGACGGCTGCCGCTTGCAATGAAGCGGGATACATTTGCACTTCCTCCCGTGCCGCTAAGTTAGTTAGCACGGGTGGCTAACAGGAAGTGAAGACAGCTTCCTGTTCTGAAAGTCGACACGCAACGACAGCACGCGCGCACGTGTAAGCGGAACGTACGTACGTACGTGTGCGTGTTTTTGGGACAAAATGGAAGGAAAAAGGCGAGAGGCACGAGAGTCGACGTGTTTTGTTGTCCGAAAAGCGGCCGGGATGTTTTTCGAGCCGGTCGCTTTCAGCTTTGGGCTTGCGGCTGTGTGCCCAGCTTCGGCCACGGCGGACGACTTCCGGATCCGCCCGCACTGCCTGTTCGTGCACTCGTACCGGGCGCCCGCTTTCTGCGACCACTGCGGCGAGATGCTGTGGGGGCTGGTGCGCCAGGGCCTCAAGTGCGAAGGTAGGCGCCCGCCGTCGCTCGCTCGCGCGCGCAACCTCGGGATGCCGTCCGCGTACGCTTTACGCTTCGCAAAATGCTAAATGATTCACTTGGATCCTAATTTTTCAGAATCGACGTTTTTCCCGCCCTTCAAACTGCGGCTATCAATGCACAAATATTCATGAAAGGATTTACACCCTAACCCTACAATTGTAGTAGTAACGACACGATTATAAATTCATATGGCATTTCTGCTATTGTGTGAGTACAAAATGGCCGCCTCGTCCCGGCACTTCATGTCACAGACACCTCTGGTGCATTGCAGCAACACCATTGGGCTCCCTCCGGTGGCGTTAACGTTAAAGACAGCTCGAGTGTCACAAAGACGCCGCCAAAAAAAGAGAAAGGGACACAAAAGAAGCACCTGTGTTTGTTTTCTTGGAAGAAGAACAAAAAAAAATGAGGAATCCTTTCAATGGATGACAAGTGGCACACGTGCAAATACGCAGAGCAGACGTGAAATTCTGCGTGTCGTCTCTTTCCCGTTAGTGGTCAAATGATACAAAAATGACCCATCGGTCTAAAATGCCATGACCATATTATTTCATATACACAAGTGCCCCGACAATTGATTGATTGTTCCACACTGTATCAAATTGAATGTGAAGTCAAAAGTCACAGAGAGTTGTGACATAAACTATATGCAGTATACAATTATTGTTCTTTGAACATGAAGAAATTATTTGGCGCTTGTTAAAAGTGGGGATTTTTTTATTTTACGAAAAATGTGATCAAGTGGCGCGACGGGCCGGCTCCGGCCCCCAGGCTGCATGTTCGCTAGACGCTCTTTCACAAGAACGCTGAGGCCCTGGCTAATTCCTGGACATTCCGGTGCCGGGACGGACGACTTCTCGATTCCTTTGCGTACGTTTGACTGCCCCCGGTGGCCGAGGCGAGCGCAGCGGCACAAAACGAAATCATGCAACAAACTTCATCACGTTCACCGCACTTTGTTTCCGCAGAAGATTCCAATTTGCTATTTTCCGCCTTGCGAATGTCGCCGTCGTTGTTGTTGTTTTGTTCTTTTTTTTTTTTTTTTCCTCCCCCTGGAGGCTGCGGCCTGAACTACCACAAGCGCTGCGCCTTCAAGATCCCCAACAACTGCAGCGGCATGAGGCGCCGGCGGCCGTCCAACGTGTCTCTGACGGGGGGGCGCCCGCCGTCGGCCGAGCCCTCGCCGCCGCCCCACCACGGTGACGACGCCCTGCTGGTCGGCACGCACCCACGCACGCCCGCACGCAACCGTAAATCGCGTCTCACTTCCTGTGTCCCGTTTTGTCTTGCAGTCGCCGGTCAGTCCCAACATGGAGGTAAGGCCGACCGATGAGGGCGACGACTTCGACCGAGGTTTCAAGCCCAAATGACATTTTGGAGCAAGATTTTATAAAAAGGGGTCTGAGTTTCAAGACGGGGGCAGGGTCTCAAAAAAAACAAACAAACAAAAAGTGTTAAAGGTTACAATTTAGTGGTTGAAAGGAAGTTTTAAGGTATGAAAATCACGGTTTCAAGACAGGGTCAGGTTTTTAAATTCGGGTTTCAGGCTTGCGTTCGGGTTCTCAATTTCAAATGATACCTTTAGCCCGGATTCGGGTTTTGTCGCCGGTTTGGCTTTTCAAAAACTGTCAAAGGTTTCAAGTCTGAGTTCAGTTTCAAGTGAATGGGCTTTATTGGTCAAGTGAGTAACGACACACGAGGAATTTGTCTCCGGCAGGCATTCAGAACAAAGTTCTTCATTCGTTCGTGACAGATCTTTTTTATTTAGCGCGCCCCCCCAAAACCCGTTACAGGCCAGTCGCACTCACAATCACACCTTGGGGGCAAATCAGAGACTTGAAACATGAATTTACGTTTTCAAGATGCGGGCGGGGCAAAACACAAACTAGGTTTGAACCCCGGTCCTCAGAGCGGTGAGGCAGACGCTTGAACCGGTCGCCCCACCGCGCCGCCCGATGTTTTTATGGTCGTGACTGATTCCGAAGTCGGTCTGGGGGGTTTCATGCTCCGAATTGGGGCTCGAAGTTTCAAACGAGGTTGTCGGCGTGCGCAGAAGTCGTCGGCGGCGGCGTGGTCCCCGGACGCGTGGCGGCTCCGCGAGCGGCGCGCCAGCTCCCAGTCGTACGTGGGCCGGCCCATCGAGCTGGACAAGCTGCTGATGTCAAAGGTCAAAGTTCCTCACAGCTTCCTCATCCACTCGTACACGCGCCCCACCGTTTGCCAGCACTGCAAGAAACTCCTGAAGGGGCTCTTCAGGCAGGGACTGCAGTGCAAAGGTAGCGCACGGCACACTCGCAGCTCCTGCCATGTTTTTTTGCACACCAAATGGGCCACGTGTTGCGCTGCGCTGCGCACACGGGTCAAAGGGACTTCAGAACCTGAGTCCCAGTCAGCTCGATTGGCCCAGTGTGTCGCACACAACACGCGGGCCAATTTGAGACGTGCGGAAGGCTCGATTGCTCTTTGAATATTTCCAAGTACACACAGACGCAATTCAACTGCAGTAGCAAGCTGCGACGGTACCAAGTGTGCGTCCCGACGAACCAACCCGTGTCCGGTCGTCATTTTCCCTCATTAGCAGCATCATCTAGTCGTTAAATGAAAATCAGTGCACTATTGGGCGCTGTCGTCAAATACGACAAGTTCACTTTTTTGTACCCGCAACTGCATCCACTTGTTGTTTGCGTCTAGATTGTCGCTTCAACTGTCACAAGCGTTGCGTTCCAAAAATTGCAAACAACTGCTCGGGAGAAGTTGCCGGAAACGGAGGTACGCACACGCTACACGTACACGCAAGACACGCGCACGCACACACTCTTGAACCCGCAGAGCTGCTGAGTCCGGGGGCGGAGTCCGACGGTTGCCTTGACGATCAGGAGAGGGCCGGCGGTCCGACGGACGACGTCGGCGCCACGGCGGACGAGATGAGCGCCGCCGCGACGACAGAAACGGGGCCCGGAGACCCCGACGGGGACGAATCCAACCGAGCCATCAGGTACAACGCGAGGAATGCGCTTTCGAGACAAGGGGATGGTTTGCTTTGACTTTTTGAAGACCCAGTTCCGCTTACAAACACGGATTACCAACTGAGATAAAGTAAGTAAGTAAGTTTCTTTCGGCTTGTCCCTTTCGGGGTGGCCACAGCGTGTCATCTCAGATGAACGCACACATATGTTTGGCACAATTTTTACACCGGATGCCCTTCCTGACGCAACCCTTCTCAGGGAGTGGAGGCCCCAGTGGGATACGAACCCACAACCCCTGGTTTACCAAACCAGTGCTCTAACCACTGAGCTACGGGGCCTCTCCTGAGATGAGGCTCCAAAAAGAAACTTCAAAGATGAAATCGTAATTCATTCTTTGGCTTCCAAACCAAAGTTTCCAGCCGAGGTTCACGTTTAGGGGCGCGGTGGTGGCAAAATCTCTCTCGCACCCTGCGGTTTCCCAGCACCCACAAAAGTAAAAGTACTTATGACAGAGCCCTGAGGTCATGAACCGATCAAGCGTTTGTCCCGCCCCTGCAGCCCATCGACCAGCAACAACATCCCCCTGATGCGAGTGGTCCAGTCGGTCAAGCACAGCAAGAGGAAGAACAGCAACGTCATGAAGGAGGGTTGGATGGTCCACTACAGCAGCAAGGACGCGCTGGTACGGACGGCGGCGAGCGGGCCCGAGTCACGCCAAGCTCCGCGGAGTTCCTTGGCGCTCATGTGTCAGAAGACGCTGCCACACAAAGACGGCACCACTTCTGACAAAATTGACTCTGTCCACTCACTTCGACATACTTCCTTGACACAAAGATGGCACCAAGCAATCATGTCAAAAGCTACTAGTTACTTACTCGTCTCATTTCAACTTAACACCGAGATGCCATCAGATGGCCCCGAGGCACTACTTTTGTCAAAATGAAACTCCTCAGTTCACTTCAACATTGTGCCTCGGAAGGAACATGCCACAAGATGGCGCCAATGCGCTACTCTCGTCCAAACGGAGCTCCTCAACTAACTGCAACAAATTTTGGGGGGCCCAAGAGGCTTGAAATTGGCACCAAAGCATTTTTAAAAAATGTTTTTTTTTTTTGTATAAAATCCATTTTGAACTTGAACGTGAAATTGAAATTATTGGAGGGTTTTTTTTTTTTTTTTTTTTAAATTTGTTTTTGCACCATAATGTGGAATGTTCCGTCAATTTCATCATTTCATCATTCGGAATATGTATGGTGTGCGTTTCAGAGGAAGCGACATTATTGGCGGCTGGACAGTAAATGCATCACGTTGTATCAGAGCGACACAGGAAGTAAATATTACAAGGTAAAAAAAAAAAAAAAAACGTGAACGTGAAAGGAAGAAAAAAACCGAGCAATGGATGACGGTAAAGTTTTGTGGCGCGCTTCATTCAGGAGATCCCGCTGTCGGAGATTCTGTCGCTGGAGGCCGCTCGGACCTTCTCCTTTCTGCCCGAGGGCGCCAACGCGCACTGCTTCGAGATCGCCACCGCGGCGGCGCTGGTTTACTTCGTCGGCGAGGACCGGCGCGGCTCTGACGGCAACGCCGGGACGGGCGCCGACATGCCGGTGACGCGAAAAACACCTTCGATGGTCCGATTGGGGACTCGCCAACATCGACGTCGGCGGCGGCGTGCTCCTCCCACGGCAAAATTCAAATTCTTCCCCGTTTTGTTTGCAGAATGCCGGACTCGACTTTTCAGGCAGAACGTCTCCAGACCTGTTTTTGGTGGGTCGGGAGGACCAAAGTCGCCCTAGAATGGGCACTTGAAGGCAAAATGGCCGACTTCCTGTTTTTGTTTGCTTTTCCTGATGTGGATTTTTTTGGTAGCTCTACTCGGGAAATGGTTTTTTTTTCTGGCCGACGTAAGGCCGCTAAGTCAATCGTCGTCGCCGCCGCCGTCGTCTTGATGGGATGTCTCCTGCGGTGTACCCAATGAAGCGTCCGGCGTTTGCGTTTCCTTGACGATGTCACTTCCTCTCCTTCCCAGGCGAGCGGCGCGGGTCAAGACGTGGCCCGGACGTGGGAAATGGCCATCCGCCACGCCCTCATGCCGGCGGTCTCCACGGGCGTCTCCCGCCACAGTGAGTAGCTCCCGAAGCGGCGCCGACTCTGCCGGTCCGTCCGCGGGCGGCGAGGCCACTCCCGCGCGGAGGCCTCACGGTTATTTCCGACTTTTGCTGACGTCAAAGTGCTTGTGACTCGCGTGGATCTGAAGGCTTCACTTGGGGGACAAGTTCCAGTCCCTGATCTTACATTTGCCATTTTGAACTGAGGAGCAGCTCACAATTTGGGGGGAGGTTCAGCCCCCAACACCCAACCCCCAACCCCTTACCCGGACCCACTTTTGCCTTAACAACCGACCATTCGGTATTCGGTATTTTTAATGCGCCTTCCATCGTGAGCAGGCCGAGGCAGACAAGCCGTGTCAGGAAACAGTCGGGACCGACCGCTACGGTTTTCCGCTCCTTTGCTCATTTCAATTGGAATCAAAGCAATTTGGACTTAGCGTCATGACGTTTGGTCGGCGTGGTTATCGCGGCTAGAGTCTGCCGTTTTTGGTACGAAGGATCCGTCTGAGATTAACTTTGGGAAGTTCCGACCAGATAGGGTTTGGTACCGATCCTCTCGAGAAGGGTCGGACTCGGTTCCGCTCTGGAGTTGCCCAGGGTGAGGACCGGGCACACTTACTGGCCCCACCTCGGCCCTCGTATGTTGAGGTTCACCCTGGTGGACTTGTTGGACGGGTCCTGACTGTCGTTTGTGCCGACGCACCAAAGAACAGTTCAGAGCGCCCACCCTTTTTGGAGTCCTTAGGGGGGGGGGGGGGGGGGGCCGCCGGGGAGCGCTCCCTCCGGGGACTCCATCGTCTTCTGGGGGACTTCAATGCCCACGTGGACAATGACAGTGAGACCTGGAAGGGCACCTTTGGGAGGAACGCCTCGCCCCGATCAGAACCCGAGCAGTGTTCGGTTATCGGACTTCCGCGCTCATCACAGCGTGTTGAAGCATTGGAAGGGTTTCCAACATGCGGACTTGGCACCAGGTCACCCCGGGTCACAGTTTGAAGATGGACATTGTGGTCGCACGTCTCGAACGCTCGCGCGAAGGGAGGGGCGCAGCTGTCGGCTCCGACGTGGCAGGCCCAAGCGTATTGTGAGGGTCTGGTTGGGAGTATCTGGCAGACCCCCCCCAGAAGGGGCTTCAACTCCCATCTGTGGCAGAACTTCACCCACGTCCCGGAGGACCACGTCAGGTGGCGGGCAATGCCGGAACCCGTCGGTGAACCCCAAAGGTGAGGGACGCCGACCCTCGCGCTGCAGAAGAAGTCCTATCGGGCGTTTTTGGCCCGCGGGACTCCCGGGCCAGCTGACGGCCGAGCGGAACGCAGCTTTGGTGCTGGCTGAAGGCAAAACTCGGGCGTGGCAGGACTTGAAAGGACGCAGGAAGTCCGCCGTTTTCATATCAATTGACAATGTCGTCTGTTTGGCCGCCTTGAATCGTCTTAAAAGATGTTTGGCTTCTCATCCTCACGAGTAGCCTTCATCACTTGCACGTGCAACAGGGCCTGCCGGTCACTGAAATGATCTCTTTGTATTTGCAGCAGAAGAAATACCCATCAGTATTTCTGTGTCCAACTGTCACGTCCAGGAAAACGTGGTAAGAATACAACACTCGACACGCACGGCGGAGACGATCGCGATTACTCAGTGAGGCTGAGCGAGCGTCGCCATGGTGACGCGTGGTAATTAGCCACTGAGCAGCCGCTAATATGGTCTTCTTTGTGCGCCCCTGACCGAGGTGTGATATTAGCCTGTCAGCTGACGTACACACACACACACACCAGCCGATGTTACAATACAGCTGGAAATATTTCATAGACAAAACAGACAAGAAAACACGCAAAGTCCACATGAAATAAACACAACACGTACGCACAAAATACAGACAATCAAAATGTACCAGCGACGTCCGACGCAGCATCTACACAAATGGATACCATATGGCCACATCACGCACACAACATACACAATGTCGAAACAATGTCCACAAACGTGCGCGCAACATCAACTAAATGTAGCCACAAGATAACGTGCACACCAAATCTACACAACGTCAACACATCGTCCGTGGGAAAAACACACCCAACATCCGCACGGCAAACACACAACGTTAGCACAAGTCCGCAGCACGCGGACGACACACCTCCGCTCGCGCGCACGCACAAAAGTGATGAAAAATCATCAAGCTGTTAGCTCGCTAGGCGACTACGAGGACCCGAAGGAACTCGGTCGGACGATCGCTCCTTCAATACGATCAAAGGAATTCACGCCAGCCGCGCCGACACATTTGAAGGCAGCCCTGGAAATACAGTATATTAAAAATGAAAAAAAAAAGAAAACCCCCCCCCCCCCCAACAACACACACTCACACTCACACAAACACAAAGAGCCGCCCGCACTATTTTGATCAAGAAGATGCTTCACCTGGAGCTCCGTGGCGGTTTGAACACCACCTCGAAGGAGGACCCGTGAAGGTCAACGGGCTGAGGTAGAGATCGGACCTCGCCCTGACCGGGGAGTGCCACAGAGATCCGCTTTGGGGCCACTTCTGCTCTCAATGTACGTGACCTTACAAACCGTTGTCAGGGGGGATAATTGCCAACTTTACATAAATGTCAGACTCTCAGAGATGAACCCGTGCGAGCAAACCATTCAATCAGTCAGTCGGTGCCTTGATGACGACGACATTCGGGAGCCACTTGACGAGGCAGACAACAAGGGAGCGAGCTAGCTAGCTAGTGACTGGTTGAAATAACAAATGACTTTGTGAATTTGTCAGTAGATGTTGTAAATTAGCAAGTCACTTTCGGAAATAATGACCAAGTCAGGAACGAAGCGAGTAAGCGAGTCGATGGCGATCACCACAACGCTAAAAGTTCTCCAAGAGTAAGTTATCGGACCGAGAGCCGTTTCAAGAACACACGAGTCCGTGAAGTCAATCAATGGATCAATCGCTGCATCAATCAAATGTCATTTTTCTACGTTTCAGGACATCAATTCCATCTATCAGATCTTTCCAGACGAAGTCCTCGGGTCGGGACAATTCGGAATCGTCTACGGAGGTAAAACTCCCCGAAACCTTCGACGTGAGCTGAGGCAAGATGGACTCGCGTGTGCGTGTGCCCCCTCGTCGCCAGGGAAACACAGGAAGTCGAGCCGCGACGTCGCCATCAAGATCATCGACAAGCTTCGCTTCCCCACCAAACAAGAAAGTCAACTGCGCAACGAGGTGGCCATCTTGCAGGTGAGCAAAACGCCGGAGGAGGACTTTTGCCAGGAAGCGGAGCTCGGCCACAGGAAGCTCTTTTGTCGTCCTCGGAGAACCTGCGCCACCCGGGCGTGGTCAACCTGGACTGCATGTTCGAGACTCCCGAGCGGGTCTTCGTGGTGATGGAGAAGCTCCACGGAGACATGCTGGAGATGATCCTGTCCAGTGAGAAAGGACGACTGCCCGAACGCATCACCAAGTTCCTCGTCACGCAGGTGGCGCTGGCGCGTCGTCGTCGTCGTCGTTAGCTTGGCTCTTCTGTTGGGTGGCTTGTTACCGGATTGACTTTGATTGCTGCTCAGTTTCTTCACGATGACGAAACTTTCTTTGGTTTCTAGTTTGTTCTTTCGCCCTTTTCAACAGTTGAGTGATTTTTTCTCTTTTGTGCCTTTGGGTTCACCGACGTAGTGTGTGTGTGCCCCCCCCCCCCCACTTTGTTGATTTTGCTGTTCTTTTGAGTTTGTGCATTCTTTCAGATCCTGGTGGCTCTGCGTCACCTTCACTTCAAGAACATCGTCCACTGCGACCTGAAACCGGAAAACGTCCTGCTGGCGTCGGCCGATCCTCTCCCGCAGGTGAGCCGCGAACCAGGGCGGCAGATGAATCGCACGTTCCGCTTTTGGGTTTTTTTTTTTTCTTATTGTTTTTGCGACAGGTGAAATTGTGCGACTTCGGATTCGCTCGCATCATCGGCGAGAAGTCGTTCCGGCGCTCGGTGGTGGGCACGCCGGCGTACTTGGCGCCGGAGGTGCTCCGCAACAAAGGCTACAACCGCTCGCTGGACATGTGGTCGGTCGGCGTCATCATCTACGTCAGGTACTTGCTTTTTGGGAAGCCAAGCGGAAATATTTGGTTGGTCGTCCCTCCAAAACTACTCAAACTGGTTTGTTTATCTCTCAGTCAGTCAGTTGGAGAGCGACTACCGCTTAATTATCGTTTGTTAGTCGGCTACTTCCTTTGTGCCTTTTATCACGTCAGCCAGTCCGTTAGTGTCTTTTGTCTGCTCGTTTGTTGTCAGTCGGTCTGTCCGTTTGGTCCGTAGTTACTCTGATTGTTAGTTTTTTTTTCAGTCGGGTATTGTCAGACAGTCGGTTCGCTCTTCAGTTTGTTGCTTGGCTTCTTATTTTCCAATTGTTATGTCGGTTGTCACTTAGCTCGTCCGTCGCTCACTCACTCAGGTCGTTCGATTGGAGTTAGTTCATCAGGAGCGGGGGGGGGGGGTTCGACTCAAATGACTTGACGCGAGCTGACTCCTTATGACTTGCAACTTGCTCGCTAAATTCTTCTGACTTTGACAATGAAGGACGGGACTTGCTCAATCATCTCCATGAGAAGAGCAAATCTGAGGCGGAGGCCTCGGTGAGATACGAACTCGCATAGTCGCCAGTGTGAGGGTTCGGGTTAGGTTTGAAGGAGACCCAAATAAAATCCAACTCAGGTTTTAGGATTTGATGTTGTCACTTTAGGGTGTGGTCAGCTGAGCTAAGTTCCGGCGCCCCCGTGGCCCTCACCGGGAGAAACGCCGTTGAAAATGAAGTCTGCAAAAAGACGACGGCAACCTGCACCAATAGCAACTCGCGCGTTCAAGACGACGACGATGACGTTCGACTTTATCGGTCACTGCAAAACTCACAGACGCCGAAGCCAATAGAACAGTTTAGCTCGCCGCTCAAACGGCGGTTGGGATGATCAACAATGGTCGTCCGTTTCTACGCGCCCCGCGATTGGCTGGCGACCAGTTGAGGGTTCATCCCGCCTCCTGCCCGAAGACGGCCGGGATAGGCTCCGGCGTTCCCGCGACCTTTGTGAGGATAAGCGACTACGAAACTGGATGGACGGACTTGGGACTGTCTCGATACTCGTTTAGGACTTCAGGCCTGGGTTCGTGTGGTTTGCCGACTTATGTCGTCTGTTTCTTAACAATCGCTGTTGTCACTTTCTTTGTGCGTGTTTGTCATTGGCTCAGTGCGTTCATTACTTTGTCGTGTGGCGTTTTGCTGTCTTCAGCCTGAGTGGAACTTTCCCTTTTAACGAAGACGAAGACATCAACGATCAGATCCAGAACGCCGCCTTCATGTACCCGCCGTACCCCTGGAAAAAAGTCTCCCCGGAAGGTACGGAATAGCCGTCCGTCCGTCCGTTTTCGGCACCGCTTATCCTCACGAGGGTCGCGTCCATTTCAAAAAATGGACGCCATACTTCCTCGATGAATTCCCTCAGAATCTTTCAACAACTCCACCAAGAGCTCAAAAAAATGGAGTCATCCCTCTGGCGTGGTCTCGCGAAGTTGTTGTTCTTTTTTGTTTGTTTGTTTGTTTTCCTTCTGCCTCCGTCACAGCGCGAGCATTCCCCCGCTCCAACGTATCTTTTCTTTGATTAATTTGGACATTTTGCCGTTAACTCTTCTTGTTGTATCTTTGTACCGGCTGATTCGAGAGTCTGGAACCCGCGAAGAAGGCGGGCCGCCTCCCGGTCAGAAGTACGTCGCGCTGCTTCGGCTCTGGCAATTAACGTTGCCGTCACGTTTGTCCAATATGTATTTTTGTTGCTCGGACGCCTCGCGTCACGCTGTTGGCGGGCCGGCGGGGATTTCGCCAGCCAAAGTTTTGAAGAACCGACTCATCCACGTTTGTTGATACGGTGCTTTGCCGATTTCCGTTTGTCGGGAAACATACCTCAATGGATTCTGAGGTGAAATATTGGGGGGGGGGGGGGGGGGCAATTCCCATTTGCCGGAGAAGAAGCGAGTGTGTTTTCGACGTTGCTCCGAGATTCAGACAAAAAGCCCCCCGTGTGACTTGGTTAGTTATTATTCTTAGTTCTGGCAATAATTAGCTCGTGTTATTGTTCTGATGCGAGGTTAATCACGCCGGCATGAGTGCCCGTGGCAGAATTTTGACAGCTTTTGACATTGTGAGCGGTTTTGTCTGTTGCTGCCATGCTAGGCTAATCCGGCTAATGTGACTTCCCGCGACAGAATGTTTGACTGCTTTCTGACTCGCCGGAGCGTAACACGGATGAAATATGAAAGGGGAGGACAACGCGGACTTTGCGTCGGCCTTTGTTAGTCGGCCTCCCTCCCGCTGGCTTTAATGAGCAACTTTCACATGCGGCCGAGGTTGCTGTTAGCGTTAGCCTGCTCGCCCGTTTCACGCCGCCTGTCGCCCACCATTACGCTCACGCCTCTGCGATGCTTCCGTGTTGTTTTGTTCGATCGTCAAGGGTTGACTTTTGACGCTGTTTTTCCCAGTGTGAGTGAGAGATTGAATGACTTAGTAAACTGTCGGTGAGGTTAGCGGGTTAGTTGGTCTGATGGTTGCTTCTTCCTTGTTGATGTGTTTCTTGCGTCGTCTGTTGGGAGTTTTGTTCAGTGAGTCGCTCTTTACTCCCAAGTCGAATTTGTTCCGTTTTTGGTTCCGTTTCTTTGGGCTTGTCCCGCGAGGGGTCGCCCACGGCGCGACATCTCAGACCAACGCTCGTATTTGTTTGGCAGAGTCTTTACGCCGGATGCCCTTCCTGACGCAACCCCCCTCGGGGAGCGGAGGCCTCGGTGAGATACGAACTCACCGCCGCTGCTTCACCTCAACCCGTCATTCCGGATGCCAACGGTTTGTTTGCTCGTTAGTTTGGTCACGATACCGTTAGTTTAATTTTCAATTTTCGCTTGGTCTTTTCAATTTAGTTCTTCCACGCAATTTTCATTTTGTCCGTATGTGCGAGCTTGAAGGTCGGACGTCGGCAGTTCCGGCGAACGTTACGGAGGTCGCGTTCATTTCGTCTGCCTCGCCGTCATTTCGGTCGCGAAGAGGCGGCTCACCTCAAGAGTGACTCACGGACGTTTAAGCGGGCGAGATGACCCCGACGACGTGACTCACGCGCCAAATTGAGGCGGCGAGCAGGTTTGCGTGCGATTCGCCTCCCGCGTGACACTAAACGTTTTCCCGCTGCTGCTGCGGCGGCGGAAAGTCACCCGACGCAAAACTGGAGATTTCGCTCTCATCTGGTTTGTGACGGCTTTGGCACGAACGAGCGAGGAGTCGGCTCGCTCGGTTCAACGTTTGCGTCTCGGTTCATGACGTGACCGCTTCGTCCCTTCATTACTTGCGTCAGTCACAATGTTTTTGTCGGTTGGGAAACATTTCAGATCCGTCTTGGAGATTCAGATTAAGTTGTTGGTTTTTTTTACCTCGTTAGTCATTACTGAGTTGCTGCTACCATAGATGAGTTAGTTGCTCTCTTCTCTTTCTGTTTCTCAAGAATGATGGCAAGAATTGAAAAAGAGAAACTGACGCAGCGAGCAGCTCTGCGTCAAGCTCAACGTGTTTGATTGACTGCGTTACTACGGCAACGAGGAACGCGATGCTGCGGAAAGAGACCATAAAAAAAAAAAAAAAAAAAGAAAAAAAAAGAAAATTCTTCTGCTGTCTTTGGGCGACGTGATTGTTCCTCACAGCGCACAAAAATGTGCGAGCGCTCGCAGGAAGCGGGGCTTTGAGGTGGGGGGTGTCCATTGAAGCAGGGGTGCATTCATGTGCAAATAACAAGCGGTGACCCCCCCCCCCACCACCGGGGGCCCCGCGCTGCCGGAGTCGCTCAGCGGACCGCTGACCCCTGAAGAATTGTTAACATCATGTTAGCTTTGCTCATTAGCCTCTGCTGACCCTCATGCCGTGGGGTGGGTGGGGGGGCACGACGGGGGTACCCCACATCCTCCGTCTTGACCCCCCCCCCCCCCTCCCGCTTCTTCTTCCACTTCTTCAGCCATCGACCTGATCAACAATCTGCTGCAGGTGAAGATAAGGAAACGCTACAGTGTGGACAAAACGCTAAGTCACGCTTGGCTGCAGGTGAGTGAGTGAGTGAGTGAGTGAGTGAGTGAGTGAGTGAGTGAGTGAGTGAGTGAGTGAGTGAGTGAGTGAGTGAGTGAGTGAGTGAAAGGCTGCCAACGACAAACAAATGAAGGGATGAATGAATGAGCGAGCGAAACGAATCATTTTGCGGCCCTCCTCCGGCTCCGGCTGTTGTTTTGTTTTGTTTCGCGTTTCCAGGACTACCAGATGTGGTTGGACCTGCGCAGCCTGGAGAGTCGCGTGGACCAGCGCTACGTCACGCACGAGAGCGACGATCTGCGCTGGCATCATCACGCCGGGCTCGGCGGGACCTACGGGCAGGGGGGGGCGCTCTACCCCGCCCACCAGGACGAGCTGGAGACCCTGAGCGAGCGCGTCAGCGAACTCTGAAGCCCGCCGCGAGGCGCGACGGCAAGTGGATGGACACAAATAACGGGAATTTAAAAAAAAAACAAAAAAACGGAAAGTTGTGACAACAAAATAACAGGAAGTCCAAACAATAAATCAACAGGAAGTAGCATCTAACGCAGGGGTGTGAAAGTCAAGTTACCTTTTCGGGGCCAAGCGAGGCTTGGCTGCAAAATCTCGGACAAATGTTTCAAAATGCAATTTCCTCAAAGCTCTTTTTCATTTTTTTTCCCCACACAAAATCCGACAAATGCGGAAGTTGTGTGCAAAAGTAACACTAAAAGTCTCCACGGCAACACCGCTGTAACGTCGACTCACTGAAAAAGCGAGCCCGCGCCAGCCACGCCTCCGACGATCGGTCGCTTCGTCAGCTCAGCGCACAACGAGGGCCGCGAGGTGGGGGCCACAAACGGCCCGGGCGTCGCCGGTTTGAGACCCCGGACCTAAGCCGACAGGAAGTTGACGGAAAGGAAAGGTGCCAACTGAACTGACCTCAGCACTGAGAAACTTTTCTCCTCGTTTTCATCGTCTCTTCAAATGATTTTTGGATGCGTGACTGACGTTAACAAGCGACCGGTAGCAGCTCGTCTGTGTGCCATGCTAACTCCGTGCTAAAGTGTTTTGTTGTCCAAAGTGTCTGTGTTTGAACGCTATTAGCCATCAACGCTCACCACACGCGTGCTTGTTTCTGTTTTGTTTTTTTGTTAGCAACGCTAACGCAAGCGGAGCCAAACAAAAGCGTGTCGTTCCAGTGACGTGCTACGTGCTAGCATGTTAGCTTTGAAGCGACAACCGTTGGCTGTTTCTTGGAAGAAGACGAGCAAAATTGGCTCCAAGTTCAGCCTCGCGAAGGTCTTTGCTTTTATTTGAAGACATTGATTGTGAACCAGAGAATGAGCGTGTGAATAAAGGCATGAAAAACAAGCTGCCTCGTCGTCAAATGACCCTCGACCACTGGTAGCGCTGAGATAGCCGCTAGCTCAGCACACACGCCGATGCTACGTCGCGAGAAATGTTGCGGCGACGTTTGTCGGCCATCCCACTAGTGCGCCGCACTGAACTGGACTGTCCGCGTACTGACACACGCTCTTTGTCTCGTCGAAAGACTTTCTTCCGAGCGGCCTTTTTCCCCCCGGAAGGCCGATTGTACTTCGTTTTTCCTCACTGGTGATTCGTACTTGTGCTCATGTGATGAATCGTCTTACTCGCAACGATAAAGGCATACGAGTACACGGACAATTTGCCGCACTAGTAGCATATCGAACAAATATTGCCCATGTGGTTTGCATTACTTCTATCGGATATTTTTCATTAGTTTGAATGATGATTTGGTTTTGCATTGTGTATGCAAAAACAGAAAATAACATCTTTAAAATTATTCCCCGTACATATTTTGATTTGGAATATTTTAGTTTTCAATGGAAAACAATTACCAAAACGATTACATAATGATAATTAAGGTCAAAGAAAACTGAATCAAATATTTAAAGACAACAAAATACACACAAACGTTCAGGATGCGGCTCATTTCTAAAAGTACACAAACAAAATCCCAGGAAGGGTTTCTATTGTTTTGGCCATCAATATTGGGCCGCTAGGTGGCGCCCTAGGCGAGGACGACGCGTGCCAGTGGCTGCGCGTGCGTGCGCGTGTGCGTCCGCGCGTATAAACACCTACCGCGGTGCTGGTTGGGACGCGGCAGGCCACGTCAACACACACACACACACACACACACACACTTAAGGATACCAGACAACAACAACAACAACAAACACGTCCGTGTGACCAAACACACGCACAAACTACACGGACACACACACACAAAAAAACGTCATTAAAGATAATTACAAAGCGAAAGAAGGCGAGCACGTGCGCCCAATTTCATCTTTCATAAAACAAACAACAAAAAAAAACTGAAAATATTGCAAAGAAATAAAAATTCGACAGGCAAAACTGGGCGCGCAATGATTTTCATCTCCATAAAGAGATTTTTTTTAAAAAAAAGGCAACACGGTAAGAAGAGGAGATACGTACACACACACACACACACACACACACACACACACAAAAGTAGCATATTAATACAAAATGTGAAAGAGTCAACCAGAAAAGGTTTTGGATAAGAAATCATTTTCAGTTTTGGATCTGCTGCATGCAAATTGTTTTGGGGTTTTTTCCCCCCCCAAAAGCTTTTTTTGCATCGACATTGTCAAATGAAGATGAAAGAGGAAAATGAAGCAAATCAACTAATTGCAACACTTTGTTTTCTTTGATTGAAAATATTTCAATATTCCAAAATCCGTCTCTTTGGTCCTTTTTTGTTCATGGAAAGAATCACATCATGTCGAGAAATGATTTTCATCGTGAAACTTTTCCCAGTGAAGATGAATCAAAACAAAGCGGAGATTTCAAAAGATGATGATTGGATTTGATTTGTTGCTGATATTTGAATGCATATTTGATATCTTTTGGTTGACATTATAAAACATTCCCGGGATAAAACATTGTTGCCATAATTCCTCTGAATTTTCACATCATAAAAACATTTTGAACTGATTATTAATAATTCCATTCCTTTTTGTTCAGATGGAAAAGAATTCAGAAAACCTGCTGCCAGATAGAATGATTTATTATTATTTTAGCGATGATAAGAAGACGTTTTTCATCATTCATCATTGTTGTGATGACAGTTTTTTTTTTGTTTTTTTTTTTTACACAAATATGCATCTGAAATAATTCGATATTACATTTGATTGCATTGCTTTGATGACTGCAAGAAAGATTTTGAGAAGAAACCGGCGGAGGTGACCATCTTCTTGCTTTCTTTCTCGCTCCCAAAGTCCCGCTGCGGTTTTTGACCCCCCCTCTTTTTTTTTCCCCCTTATTATTTTCTCGCAGGTTGAGAACGATGAATGTGGCCGCCGTTGGTTGACGTCATGGAGAACGCGCCAAACGCTTGTTTATGAAAACCATTTCCAAGATTTTGATGGGTTTTTTTTTCCCCAAGATTTGTTTTTGTCACTAAAAACTGCCATCTTTGATCTTCTCCATCCTCAACGCAGGAAAACGGAACTGAAATGCAGTAAGAAGAAAAGAGAAGCACGAGATTTTCGCCAGCTTTTGATTGAACATGAGGAAAAGTCCTTTGATGTCTTTTGTCACTGTTGCCTCGTTGGCGGGACGCGTCCACATTTTGGCGCCGATTTATTCTACGACGGGACGGGATTGTTTGGACCCGGCTTCCGTTGCGTCTTTGGAAGTCGACAGCCAAGCAAGTTCTTTTGTCTCGGTCTCGGACTGGGGGCACAAAAGAAGCTCCTGCCATCAGCCAGAGGGGAGGCCGGACCGGAGACCGAGTCCGGGATTCCGAGGCCGGCGTCCGTCCCTCGGAACGTTCGGCGACAACAAACTCTTTGGAGCGGTCGCAAAGGTTTTTGTTTCCAGAATGGGATTTTTGTTTTCGCGATGGCTCTCGTTGGCAAGAGGCTTCGCGCGCGGCGGTGAGACGATGTCGCGGTTGCCCCGGTAACCGCCGCAACCGCTTCCTGTCTGCGTGTCGAATGACAAACACGTCGGCGTGATTGGTGTCGGTGTTTGGGCAACAGAAGGCGGCGGGCGGGCGGGCGGCGTCCCTCCGTCTGTTGATGACACAAACGAGACGCACGCCAGACAACAGAGCAGCAAAAACAAAAAAAACGAACAATTAACGTGCGCCGCGTCTGGCGCCGCACGTTTTCTTCACAAACGCACACCGCAACAAACACTTGTTGTCTTTTCCACTTGACGCACACAGAAGAGGATGTCAGCGTTTCGCTGTCCTCCGATTGGCCCGTCGAAGCAAATTCGTCTGGAGCGACGCCGGAGGTGGCCACGGGAGTCCCCAAACCGTCGGCGGGGTCCAGCCTTGTCCACGGGCCGGCGTCGGAAACCGAGCGTGGCCCGGGCGTTCCGATCCATACCAAATGTCGGCGGCGCCCGTCCTCGGGCGAAGGACCTTGTGGCGCCTCTCCAGACCGACCTCCTTCGTTAGCGTCTCGCTAAATCCTCAACGGGCGATTTTCGGGCGGTCTCCTCGCCCGCCCCCTGCCGACGTCGGCTCAGGTGAAACCGGGGCTCGGCTACGCGGAATCCGCGACCGGCGTGGACCTCGAAGTCGATACCCCGGCGGACCCTCCGGTGGGGATCCCCAAGATTCTCCAACGGAACGATGGAGGACACGTCCGGGTGGAGCTCAAGTTCTCCATCTCGTGCGGGCGAACTGCCGGATGATGCGCGGATCGACTTTCATATCAATTTGCCCATCATCTGTTGCGTATCATCTGGTGGACGAGCCACCGGATCCCCGACCGGACCTCGAAGCGGACTCGCGGCCGGATCCCCGACCGGACCTCGAAGCGGACTCGCGACCGGATCCCCGACCGGACCTCGAAGCGGACTCGCGACCGGATCCCCGACCGGACCTCGAAGCGGACTCCCCGACCGGACCTCGAAGCGGACTCGCGACCGGATCCCCGACCGGACCTCGAAGCGGACTCGCGGCCGGATCCCCGACTGGACCTCGAAGCGGACTCCCCGACCGGACCTCGAAGCGGACTCGCGACCGGATCCCCGACCGGACTTCGAAGCGGACTCGCGACCGGATCCCCGACCGGACCTCGAAGCGGACTCCCCGACCGGACCTCGAAGCGGACTCGCGACCGGATCCCCGACCGGACCTCGAAGCGGACTCCCCGACAGGACCTCGAAGCGGACTCGCGACTGGATCCCCGACCGGACCTCGAAGCGGACTCGCGGCCGGATCCCCGACCGGACCTCGAAGCGGACTCGCGGCCGGATCCCCGACCGGACCTCGAAGCGGACTCGCGGCCGGATCCCCGACCGGACCTCGAAGCGGACTCGCGGCCGGATCCCCGACCGGACCTCGAAGCGGACTCGCGGCCGGATCCCCGACCGGACCTCGAAGCGGACTCGCGGCCGGATCCCCGACCGGACCTCGAAGCGGACTCGCGGACGGATCCCCGACCGGACCTCGAAGCGGTTTCTCTTGTAAAACTTTCAGACGGTAGATTCATCCACCGTCGGATCCTCGGGCAAATCATCCGGTGGCTCCTCTAGCGGATGAGCGAGTAGATCCGCTCGCTGGGGGGGGTCATCGGGAGGAAAGTCTGTTTCCACGGCAACCAGACAAGGAGCAATTCAATCGACGGTTCCGGTCGGACACGTCGGTCATCTCGCCGACTCGGGGGTCGATCCCTGAGCCCGATTGAATTTTCCGCCGACACTGCGGCGCGGGCCTCCCGAGGGAAGAATTTGCCGCCAGTCGCCCACGTTTAGCGGCGCAAACACATCTGCGTGACGGCGAGGGCCGGAAGCGGGCGGCGTGCCGGGATGATGATGCCGCCATTAAAGCACCGTACGGGAAGAAAATGGTCGCCGGCGGGCCGGAAACCTAAAGCAGGTTAGGCCACAAATAATCGGGGAACGGCAAAAGTTCATCCAGACTCGCAAGAAAACCGTCACCCCCCCCCCCCCCGCAGTTTGCGCAGTGTGTGTGTGCGCGTTGACGGTGTCACTGGTGATACTGGTGATGACGGCGGGCACGGACGGGGAGGTCATCACTATCCAAATCAGCCTTAATCAAGGCGGCGGCTGGCATCAAATCAGACAAGTGATTGCCGCCTTTGAGCCGCCGACGGCGAGGGGGCGACCGCGCCGCAATCAGCTCGCCGCTCACTTCCCGGAGATTCTTTTGCCAGCCGCTCGTCGGATAACTGACGGGTGCCACGGAGGGAACTTGTGCGTTTGCCCGCCGTTTTGGATCAACATCATCAACGTCCCCCCCCCCGCCGTCACATTCATTTTTACAACAGCACAGAAGAAGACGAAAACCACGTCGACTCCCGTGTTAGCATAAAGCGTTGACGCGTTCCATCCACGCTTCCGGTGGTCCGTGGGCTCCCCCGGCGGTACGTAATTCCCAAAATGATGAAACGGCTTCAATTTTGGGAAGCGACTACAACCCACACTTCACCCGTTTTCAAGCATATCTGTAACTTTTTTGAACGGAATCGTGTCAAATATTTGACATCTCGATGTGCAGTTGTTTCACCAGGGGGCAGTCAAGAGCAAACGCAGCGCAGCTCGGGATCGTTTCGAGAGACGACGATGGGATGTCGACTTGACACAAGGTTTTATCGTCTAGCTTGTTTTATTGCATGGCGTTTGTTCCTCAGGACGCGGCCCCTCGGCCCTTTTTTGCTGACACGGGCTTTTTTTCAAGCTGTGGTCTTAGCATGACATTTTGCTGATGTTTTGCTACTCGCACGTTTTCTCCTCGGTTCCTTTCGGATGTAGCGCGAGGCTACTTTCCCGTCGACGCGTGGACGTTTTTTTGGTCGCGTTCCGTCCATTCCCGCGTCGACACGAGCCGTTTTGACACTCTTGTAGCGAGCTAGCGTGTCTTCATTCTTTTCGGAGTCTCCACAAGCTCTTGTGAGACTTTGGTTGACCGGCGGCTCGACCTCAACACGACCCACAAGGTCCGTTCCTCCCAATGGCGACGTCACTTCCTCCCTCCCTTCTTTGACGCACGCGTTCTTGTCGTCCCACTCGAACAAGGTCCGATGCGGAGCTGTCGGCCCGTCCCGTTTTGCGAGGACGCCCACCTGTGTTCCCACGCCCCACCTGTTCCTGCCCCCCCACCCCCCACCCCCCTCGCCGCAGTCTCCCCCGGGGCCGCCGCCGCTGCGGTCGCAGTTCGGCAGCTCGCGAGTCTGGGAAAGAGTCGCGCCGATTTTCCCAGACGCGGCGGCGCAAATACGCCGGGCGCAGGTAGGAGGCGGGGCTCGGCGAGCGCGAGACGCGGATGCGACTCCGCAAAATGTTTGCATTTTGCCGGCCGCTGCTGTCGAGCCCGCGCAGATATTTGACAGAATGAGCTCCTCCTTCCACGTTTGTCAAAATCAAAATTCTTTGGCACATTTCCGTTCAAACGAGTCAAAGCGTTCGGAAGTTTTGGGGATTTTTTTTTTTTTTTTTTTTTGCCACGTCTCCCACATTTGCAATTGCAACAATTCCAAAACTTTGACCTTCTTGCTTTTCTGCTCGAAATCTCGACAACTATTTTCCACTTTTGGTTTTCAGACCACGAAAGTGTTCCACATTTTCCATGACAAAAATTCCCGACCTGGGAAAAGTGAACATTTCTCTCTGGTAGAAATAGCATTTAAGTTCCAGACAGCAATTTCATCTTTTTTTCCATTTCAACCGCGTGCTGCACGGCGTCAATTCTCGTTGTGTTAGTGTTTTGAGTCATTGGGCTTTTTTTTGGTACTGTCAATAATTCCACACTCAACATATTATCATATTATTTCAACAGTCACAGTTAAACAATATCAATAATTCATCCAAAGCAGCAGGAGTCAGACTTGATTTCATCTTTGTTCCCAACCTCACCGTGCTGATTAAATGTTGTCGCATTTCTGTCGCAAAGTCATCGTCAAAGGTTGAATTTTAGACGTAAATGTAAAGTTCCACGCTTACGGGTCCATGTGGCCCACTCGGTTATCAAAAATTCAAACAAAGGAACGTGTCGGATGTGTGAGCTAAAGCCAAGATTTAATTATTTAAAAAAAAAAAAAAAAAAACCCATCAAACATTGGCTTCAAGTTAAATGTTGGAAAAAGGGTGAAGACGCGCAGCCGGCCAATCAGCAATCAATCCGGGAAGGCGCTCGGCCCCACAAAGGCCCCCGGGCGTACCTGCCGGCCCCTCCCCCTTTTTTCCACGTTGACAGATGGCCGCTCCATTAGAGTGGCTCGCCATTGGAGGAAAGAGCTTCCTCTTGACCCCTGACCCTCCGTGAGTGTGACTCTTGACCCCTCTTAGGGTGCCGCCACCGCACCTCCCTCCCTGGCCCGGCCGGGCCCCCGCAGGTGCAAAACTTTCCAGGATGGCGGAGAGGCGACGCTCGGAACCGCCCTTCGACAAATTCACGACGGGATGCGAGTCGGGGAAGAAGGACGGAACCGGAACGGGAAGACGGCACCCAGTGGCGAAACGTCTTCAAAAAGACTTTGCTCAACTTCAGCCGGTTTCGGAAGGAAGGCGGGCCGGGCGGGCCGGACGGGCCGTAAAGTCACCTGCAACGCATCGCGGGCCACACGGCGCCGCACCGAGACCAAAAGCGCACGCGGGAAACGAGCGCGCCGAGACGACAAAGTTCCCACCTCGTCCGATCCGTTCGAGGGCCGTGGTGGCGCCGGGCGCGTCGGTGGCGCAAGGGGTTTCGCCACTTTGGGGGTGGCCCCGACCAAATCGGAACAACGCACAGCCCCTCCGTCGCGGGGCGCCGGGCGAGGCAAACGCGTCCCGGCGAGCTCGGCGACGTAACGACTTGCTTCCGTTCGCGCCGGGCGGGAAGGAAATGGCGCCAAAGACGTAACGAGGGAAGGAAAATGACAAAAACGCAACTGCCACCCTTCGCGGGTCAAAGGTGAGCACCGCGGGGGATGACGTCACGCTGCCGCAAGGTCAAAGGTTACATTCAAACAGGAAGTCCACGCAAATCGACCAGATGGAGGTGCTGATTTCAAACGTCGCGAGTCAGTCCAGAAAGTTGCAGCCGTTTGTGGAGTTTGGCCCCAAAATCCATGCCCCCCCCCGACCCCCCCGACCCCATTAGCCGCAGCTCCGCCGGCATAGGGAGTCATTACCGCCGCCGTCAAGCCTCTCGGCTCCAAATATGGCCGCTTGTCACCGCTGCGCTTGATTGGCAGGAGCTAGGGTGAGGGGGGGGGGGGGGGGGGCTACGTGATGGGAACGCCACTCGAGATGTGAATTGGCTCGGCCACTCCAATCAGGCCGGCGGATGACAAATGAAGTGTGTCTCCCCCCCCCCCCCCCCCCCCCCACTCCTCCTTCACACTTCTGGGCCGTCCGGGCTCAGGAAGAAAAGGCGAGTTCATGCGGGAGTGCTTGACAGCAACACAATCACATTCCCATTCAGCCCACCCCCCCCCCGACCCCCACCGCCGCTAGCGCGCTAGCACGCTAAAGGAGGAGCGGCGCGGCCCAATTAGAATCTGTGAAAGACACAAAAGGTCTTTAGAGGTTTGGACAGGTGTCTCATTTTGTCTGCTTTGGCCGCAGGACACTTTGGCACTTTTTCAATGGCGTTTGTGGCCGGCAAACGTGACGGAGAGGGAGGACCGGGAAGGAGGAGAAGGAGGTTATTTGGCGCGCCGCTCGTCTTCCTGGGCCTCCGTGGGAACGCCGGCGCGGCCGAACCGGATCGTCTTCGTGCGGCCTCGCGCGCGCAAAGACAACAAATAGCAAGGTGGGACTTCTCATTGTTTGCATTTGAAAATATGCAAATTGTACAGACGGCGGGGAGGGAGGGAGGGGGGAGGAACAAAAAAAAAAACCAAAAACCCCTCCGACGGGACAAAAACGGCCTCTCGGGATTCCGGTTTCTGCTTGCGAACATTCCCGTCCTACCCCGACGAGACGACCCGGAAGTACTTGCGGGAGCGGGCTCCGACCCCTTTCCCGAAGGGGAGGAGACAGATTTACCCACAGTCCTTTGCGGCGGCAATATTTGAAGCGACGGGCCGCCCGTGAAGTTTTGCGCTCCAGACTTTGAAAATGCGACGGAACGGCAACGCCGACGTGAGCGTTTGCCACATTCACTGAAAAAAAAAACAATAAAAATGAATGATCGATATGTCAAATATGTGTGCGGGATCAAACTTTTGAAGGAGAAATAACAAAAGCGCTTTTTTTTTTCCCTGCATTAGAAAAGACAGTCGAGTCAAAACGGCCTTTCGGGGTCGCCGTCTAGTCGGAAGTTGACGCGATCAAAAAGTATTTGAAACGTCGTTCCGGGGTTTCGTAGCCTTGGCGGTGTCTCCTGCTCCGAATATTTCCTTGGCGGTTGAGTTTTACCGAAAGGTGTAGACTGGCAATTATTTGGAAGGACGTCCGTCAACTTCCTGTCGCGCGAGCGAGAGACCTACGGCCTCGTCTCGTTTTGGTCACGTGCCGCCATGACGTACTCGCCGTTCCTCCGCGTAGCACCTACGACGCCTTCTCGATCGATTCCGGAGCGGAATTAAACGCGTCGTCATTCGGTCATTTAGGTCCATTTGTCCGAGCGGACGCGCTTCCGCGGTGGCCATTTCCGTCGCTACGGAAAGGAAGGAAATGACGGCTAGCGGGAAAGGACCAAAAAGCGCCGAGGAAACTCCACCCGGCGGCCTTTGGCCCCGGGGGTGGGCTCAGGGGCCACATTGATGTTTAAAATTTGGGACCAATGCAAAAGGCGTTGCGGAGGGTTCAGACCCAGGTTACGAAAAGCCTTCCGGAAACATTTTGTCTGTGGTTACGAAGGAAATTCCAGGCACGAAAGGAAAAAAAATGGCGCAGGATTCCACCGGACGTCAACATCCTGTGACGTGTCTTGGACTGAAAGCGGCGCCGTGGAGCTGTTCTCCCATTGGCTGCCGCTGGAGCATCTTCCTGGCATCACTTTTGGCTCGGAGGGACGTCGAGCCGGACCCGTGACGCTCATCCCCCGATCCGTTGTCGTACGCTGGTACTGTCCAACTTCTATCGCTTTGCAGCTTGGCCCCCAAGAAATTGAGGCCCAGTGCCAGTGAGAAGAAGACCAGAGTTGTTTTGACCATCCAAACCAAAGGAGAAATCGCAGAGAAATATGGAAAAGGCATACGTGCGTGCGGCCTCGTGCTGCTGCTCCACAAACGTTGGAGAGGACGGAAGTTGAGGAAATTGCCGTGCGAGGAGGAAGAAGCCGCCGTTCCCTCGGAAATAAATCAAGGAAACGGTGACCCAAAGCGGTTTGGGCCTATTTCCATGGAAAATGCGCTTTCACCTTATCAAAAGGAAAGAAAGGTGCCGCCGCTCCGTATGGTCGAGACCTCATTCCTCGGTCATCACGTGAATGGCCCTTCTTCTTCTTCTTCTTCTTCTTTTTTCCCCCATTTGAAATTAGATTTTGATCTTTTCTTCTTTGAGTTCGACGTGTCCTTTTGAAGGCAGAAAGCTGAAATGTCCTCAAACAGGAGGTAAGGCCTCTTCCATCAAGAACTTCAAACAAACAAGCTCCTGAAGGAAGACGTGACGAGATCTGCAGGCAGGAAGTCAAAATCCCCTCGAACGGGAAGTGCAAACTCAAAGCGCTCGCGGACGGACACCGAGTCGCTCACTTCCTGCCAAATAGTGAGCCGCCGCACGCATGTCCGGCAGGAAGACGTGACGAGATCTGCAGGCAGGAAGTCAAAATCCCCTCGAACGGGAAGTGCAAACTCAAAGCGCTCGTGGACGGACACCGAGTCGCTCACTTCCTGCCAAATAGTGAGCCGCCGCACGCATGTCCGGCAGGAAGACGTGACGAGATCTGCAGGCAGGAAGTCAAAATCCCCTCGAACGGGAAGTGCAAACTCAAAGCGCTCGCGGACGGACACCGAGTCGCTCACTTCCTGCCAAATAGTGAGCCGCCGCACGCATGTCCGGCAGGAAGACGTGACGAGATCTGCAGGCAGGAAGTCAAAATCCCCTCGAACGGGAAGTGCAAACTCGAAACGCTCGCGGACGGACACCGAGTCGCTCACTTCCTGCCAAATAGTGAGCCGCCGCACGCATGTCCGGCAGGAAGACGTGACGAGATCTGCAGGCAGGAAGTCAAAATCCCCTCGAACGGGAAGTGCAAACTCAAAGCGCTCGCGGACGGACACCGAGTCGCTCACTTCCTGCCAAATAGTGAGCCGCCGCACGCATGTCCGGCAGGAAGACGTGACGAGATCTGCAGGCAGGAAGTCAAAATCCCCTCGAACGGGAAGTGCAAACTCAAAGCGCTCGTGGACGGACACCGAGTCGCTCACTTCCTGCCAAATAGTGAGCCGCCGCACGCATGTCCGGCAGGAAGACGTGACGAGATCTGCAGGCAGGAAGTCAAAATCCCCTCGAACGGGAAGTGCAAACTCAAAGCGCTCGCGGACGGACACCGAGTCGCTCACTTCCTGCCAAATAGTGAGCCGCCGCACGCATGTCCGGCAGGAAGACGTGACGAGATCTGCAGGCAGGAAGTCAAAATCCCCTCGAACGGGAAGTGCAAACTCAAAGCGCTCGCGGACGGACACCGAGTCGCTCACTTCCTGCCAAATAGTGAGCCGCCGCCGCACGCATGTCCGGCAGGAAGACGTGACGAGATCTGCAGGCAGGAAGTCAAAATCCCCTCGAACGGGAAGTGCAAACTCAAAGCGCTCGCGGACGGACACCGAGTCGCTCACTTCCTGCCAAATAGTGAGCCGCCGCACGCATGTCCGGCAGGAAGACGTGACGAGATCTGCAGGCAGGAAGTCAAAATCCCCTCGAACGGGAAGTGCAAACTCAAAGCGCTCGCGGAACGGACACCGAGTCGCTCACTTCCTGCCAAATAGTGAGCCGCCGCACGCATGTCCGGCAGGAAGACGTGACGAGATCTGCAGGCAGGAAGTCAAAATCCCCTCGAACGGGAAGTGCAAACTCAAAGCGCTCGCGGACGGACACCGAGTCGCTCACTTCCTGCCAAATAGTGAGCCGCCGCACGCATGTCCGGCAGGAAGACGTGACGAGATCTGCAGGCAGGAAGTCAAAATCCCCTCGAACGGGAAGTGCAAACTCAAAGCGCTCGCGGACGGACACCGAGTCGCTCACTTCCTGCCAAATAGTGAGCCGCCGCACGCATGTCCGGCAGGAAGACGTGACGAGATCTGCAGGCAGGAAGTCAAAATCCCCTCGAACGGGAAGTGCAAACTCAAAGCGCTCGCGGACGGACACCGAGTCGCTCACTTCCTGCCAAATAGTGAGCCGCCGCACGCATGTCCGGCAGGAAGACGTGACGAGATCTGCAGGCAGGAAGTCAAAATCCCCTCGAACGGGAAGTGCAAACTCAAAGCGCTCGTGGACGGACACCGAGTCGCTCACTTCCTGCCAAATAGTGAGCCGCCGCACGCATGTCCGGCAGGAAGACGTGACGAGATCTGCAGGCAGAAGTCAAAATCCCCTCGAACGGGAAGTGCAAACTCAAAGCGCTCGCGGACGGACACCGAGTCGCTCACTTCCTGCCAAATAGTGAGCCGCCGCACGCATGTCCGGCAGGAAGACGTGACGAGATCTGCAGGCAGGAAGTCAAAATCCCCTCGAACGGGAAGTGCAAACTCAAAGCGCTCGCGGACGGACACCGAGTCGCTCACTTCCTGCCAAATAGTGAGCCGCCCACGCATGTCCGGGAGGAAGACGTGACGAGATCTGCAGGCAGGAAGTCAAAATCCCCTCGAACGGGAAGTGCAAACTCAAAGCGCTCGCGGACGGACACCGAGTCGCTCACTTCCTGCCAAATAGTGAGCCGCCGCACGCATGTCCGGCAGGAAGACGTGACGAGATCTGCAGGCAGGAAGTCAAAATCCCCTCGAACGGGAAGTGCAAACTCGAAACGCTCGCGGACGGACACCGAGTCGCTCACTTCCTGCCAATAGTGAGCCGCCGCACGCATGTCCGGCAGGAAGACGTGACGAGATCTGCAGGCAGGAAGTCAAAATCCCCTCGAACGGGAAGTGCAAACTCAAAGCGCTCGCGGACGGACACCGAGTCGCTCACTTCCTGCCAAATAGTGAGCCGCCGCACGCATGTCCGGCAGGAAGACGTGACGAGATCTGCAGGCAGGAAGTCAAAATCCCCTCGAACGGGAAGTGCAAACTCAAAGCGCTCGCGGACGGACACCGAGTCGCTCACTTCCTGCCAAATAGTGAGCCGCCGCACGCATGTCCGGCAGGAAGACGTGACGAGATCTGCAGGCAGGAAGTCAAAATCCCCTCGAACGGGAAGTGCAAACTCAAAGCGCTCGCGGACGGACACCGAGTCGCTCACTTCCTGCCAAATAGTGAGCCGCCGCACGCATGTCCGGCAGGAAGACGTGACGAGATCTGCAGGCAGGAAGTCAAAATCCCCTCGAACGGGAAGTGCAAACTCAAAGCGCTCGTGGACGGACACCGAGTCGCTCACTTCCTGCCAAATAGTGAGCCGCCGCACGCATGTCCGGCAGGAAGACGTGACGAGATCTGCAGGCAGGAAGTCAAAATCCCCTCGAACGGGAAGTGCAAACTCAAAGCGCTCGCGGACGGACACCGAGTCGCTCACTTCCTGCCAAATAGTGAGCCGCCGCACGCATGTCCGGCAGGAAGACGTGACGAGATCTGCAGGCAGGAAGTCAAAATCCCCTCGAACGGGAAGTGCAAACTCAAAGCGCTCGCGGACGGACACCGAGTCGCTCACTTCCTGCCAATAGTGAGCCGCCGCACGCATGTCCGGCAGGAAGACGTGACGAGATCTGCAGGCAGGAAGTCAAAATCCCCTCGAACGGGAAGTGCAAACTCAAGCGCTCGCGGACGGACACACCGAGTCGCTCACTTCCTGCCAAATAGTGAGCCGCCGCACGCATGTCCGGCAGGAAGACGTGACGAGATCTGCAGGCAGGAAGTCAAAATCCCCTCGAACGGGAAGTGCAAACTCAAAGCGCTCGCGGACGGACACCGAGTCGCTCACTTCCTGCCAATAGTGAGCCGCCGCACGCATGTCCGGCAGGAAGACGTGACGAGATCTGCAGGCAGGAAGTCAAAAATCCCCTCGAACGGGAGTGCAAACTCAAGCGCTCGCGGACGGACACCGAGTCGCTCACTTCCTGCCAAATAGTGAGCCGCCGCACGCATGTCCGGCAGGAAGACGTGACGAGATCTGCAGGCAGGAAGTCAAAATCCCCTCGAACGGGAAGTGCAAACTCAAAGCGCTCGCGGACGGACACCGAGTCGCTCACTTCCTGCCAATAGTGAGCCGCCGCACGCATGTCCGGCAGGAAGACGTGACGAGATCTGCAGGCAGGAAGTCAAAATCCCCTCGAACGGGAAGTGCAAACTCAAAGCGCTCGCGGACGGACACCGAGTCGCTCACTTCCTGCCAAATAGTGAGCCGCCGCACGCATGTCCGGCAGGAAGACGTGACGAGATCTGCAGGCAGGAAGTCAAAATCCCCTCGAACGGGAAGTGCAAACTCAAAGCGCTCGTGGACGGACACCGAGTCGCTCACTTCCTGCCAAATAGTGAGCCGCCGCACGCATGTCCGGCAGGAAGACGTGACGAGATCTGCAGGCAGGAAGTCAAAATCCCCTCGAACGGGAAGTGCAAACTCAAAGCGCTCGCGGACGGACACCGAGTCGCTCACTTCCTGCCAAATAGTGAGCCGCCGCACGCATGTCCGGCAGGAAGACGTGACGAGATCTGCAGGCAGGAAGTCAAAATCCCCTCGAACGGGAAGTGCAAACTCGAAACGCTCGCGGACGGACACCGAGTCGCTCACTTCCTGCCAAATAGTGAGCCGCCGCACGCATGTCCGGCCCCGAGACCGCGATGCGAGCGGATGGATTGCATGGGGGCCTCCGGGCGGGCTGGGGGGGGGGGGGGGGGGCGACAGAGGGGACCCGGGAGAGGAATTGGGGGGTGGGGGGTGGGGTTCGAGAGGAGGAAATGTGAGAACGCAGGAGGTGACGAGCTTTGTGTGAAGGTGTGAACGCCGGAGACAAGAGCACAGAAAGTTGTTCTTGTCCTGAGAGGAAGAGGACATTCACCCCCTCAAAGACCCCCCCGGATCCCCAACCCCTCGCGGCCCCCCGGCCCCAATTACACAAACATTAAGGTCGATTAAGGGTCCTCACGGGAACGTCGGCTCTATATAATTACCTTAATGGGCGGACTCTTTCTCTCTTTCTGTCTCTTTCTTTGCGCCCTCAATGTCTTAAACAAACTTTGGAGGGCCCGAGCGGGGGGGGGGGCTGGGAGGGGGTCAGACAAATGGGGGGTGGGGGGGGGCGCGCTTTCCCATTAGGCTTTGTGGCAGCGCTCTGTCACAAAGGCCTCGCTTGAATTGAAGCTATTGGCCCACAAACAAGGAGCTGTTCCCACTGAGGGAGGGGAAGGGGGGGGGGGGGGGCCACACGAAACAGACCCCTGACCGGGAGGGGGGGGGGGGGGCGGCAGCGATGAAGACGTCACGCTTGATAATGATGTCACTTTTGAGCACCGCAAAACTGACTTCCTGTCAGCCGTCTCGCCTCAAACGGCGGCGACCCATCGCACGCTAAAACCGACGAGCGATGGCGAGAGACGATCGCCGGCGTTGCGCACACGAGTCAAGCGCGGCGTCGGCGTCGCACGGCCCTTCGCGGCAACAACGCGATCCCATGCGGGCGCGGGACCGCAAAGAGCTCCTCTTCAACTCGGAATACGATCAGAAAAGGGACAAATGAAAGCGTCGAGGGCGGAGCCAACTTGTGCCCGAAGATGCCACACAAAATGGAAGGAAAGTTCCATCGGGTACAACCTCCTCGATAGAAGGGACTCGCGGGGCCGGGGGCCGGGTGAGGGCCGGGGGGGGGGGGGGGGGGGCCGGGGGGTTGTCCTTTCTTTTTCTTTTTCTTTTTTTTTTTGTCTTCTACTTTTGCTTTCGGCTCGCCACGGCGTGTCATCTACCGTACACAGTTTCTGCAGACTATTTCATGGGATAAAATTCACAGTACAGTACATACAAGTAAGTGTAATGGGGCACGGTGGAGCAGCATTGGCCTCACAGTTCTGAGGTCCCGGGGTTCGATCCCAGCCCCGCCTGTGTGGAGTTTTCACGTTCTCTCCCTGTGCGGGCGGGGCGTGGCTTTTCTCCGGGTGGCCACTCCGCTTTCCTCCCACATCCCAAAACGTGCAACATCGATTGATTGAATAAAGTCTAAATTGCCCCCCAGGTGTGATTGTGAGTGCGACCGTTGCCATTGGCCGGCGACCAGTTCGGGGTGCCCCCCGCCCCCGCCTCCTGCCCGTCACGCTTTCGGCTTCGTGTTCCTTCCGTCACTTGGTCTCGTACTTCCGTCTCAAGTCTTACCGACGCGCGTCGGGTCACGGGGTCGTCATTTCCGATCGCGTCTTGTTTGACTTTTCTTTTCACGTTTGCGGACGATCGTGTCTTATTTCTCATTTCACGTGTCATCATTTCAGGTCTCACGCGTCTTCCAACATTTCACGTTTCGTTTCGAGCGCCGCCGCCAACTTGACCGCCACGCGAGAAAAGTCTGTCAATCTCCAGAAGAAGCGCGTGGCGTCGGCATGGCGACGGAGAACAAACAAAAGCGTCCTTTTGGTTTTCTGGCGGCCAGCTAGCGAGCGCCTCGTCGTTCGACCGCGGCACCGATTGACGCGCCGCAGTCCATTGTTGCGCCGCCAGCTGGCCGCCAGCTGTGGCGGGAAAGCGAGCGCCGAGCGTGGCGTCTCTTTGGGTCAGCGACGGTGAGAATTTGTCGGGGTTTTTTTGTTTGCTTTGTTTTTTTTTCCTTCCGCTCTCTGGTCGCCAGCCAGTCAGAGATAAGGACAAAAAGTCCGAGGAACACCGGAGACACGCGAGCGCCACCTGCAGTCCACTGAGCGCATGTGACCAAATAGAATGTTTGTATGTATAAATGAGGAATTGTAGGAAATGCACATCCAAATCATCTCCTTTACATAATGCCGCCCCCCGCGCATAGCTTTGCAGCTAGCCTGGACAAAGTCACACAGCTTTAATGGCAACGCGCTCAAAAATGTGTCGGCACAGATGATCGAGAGCAGTTTTGGCTCGCCAAGACGATGATGACGTCGTCAGAAGTTTGCCGTGCGTGGCGTACGCGGTGTCACGCCCGACGTACGAAGGTTTATGTCGCGTTACGACGCCGAATCCCCCTCACGTTTCCTGTTCCTTCGTGTCCGGTGATTTTAAGATCTCTGGCTTCTCATATTTCGGACATCACGTCTCGTACGTTCTCATCCCTCACGTACGACGCGAGACCTCTCGTGTCTCGTGACGTATAATCGTGTCGTCATCTTTTCCCGACGTCGCACGTTTCACGCCATATCGTCGGAGTCGCGTCGCTGAAAACGAGCTCATTTCGGGAATCTGCTGTCAGAATCCGTGTGAGCCGCCAACTGCTGCGAGCGCCGACGAAACGGCGACTGTCGCCACTTTAAGCTGTCGCCGTTTTTTTAACTGGCTTTTATGCTAATGTTTGACTTTTTTTTTGTGCGCGCCGCTGACATGTTTGAGCACGAACGTAATGAGACTTCCGCGCCAACAAAAGAGCGCCGCTGACGGCCTACTTTGACACCGCCTGCCCGAGACCCGGCAGGGGAGCGCCGCTAGGAGGGGGTGGTGGGGGGGGGGGGGGCGCAGCGGTGACAGGAAATGGCGGCGGCCTGCAAAACTTCGTTAGCCTTTCAGCAGACGTCGCTCCGGCGTCTTTCTTGACCGGTCAAAGAAATGGCCCGCCCATTTGGTTCTCTTTCGTATCATTTGCTCAATAAGTGCAAGCAAGCAAGAACAAATTCACTTGCACGTAGCATGGCAAAGTCACAAGCCGGTTCCTAAAAATCTGCCGACACGAGCCCGTAAATGATCCCAACTGCTCATTCCCAGAAACGGTAAATCCGAATCGCAATCGACTTTTGACTCGCCAAGCGTACCAAAAGCACACAAGAAAGTTTCTGCCCGGAAGACTCAACAGACGTTTGCCACGTGACCCAAAGACAAAATAACAGCATTTATTTTGCTGTATGCGAAACGGCCGGCTCATTCTGCCGTCGGCCGGCTCACAGATCCCTCCGCTGTATTGCGACAGCATCACAAGTGGCGCTTTTGCCAAATTCCTGAAAAAAGCCAAAAAGACGCCAACGCGACGTATTGGCTCACCTGCCTTGACGACCATACGATTTTTTTCAGGGGACATCCCGTTTTGAATCGTGCGACACCCAAGGCCAGGGCCTCCGCAAGGAACACGAACGAGTCTTTCCGCTCTGACCGAGGTCGAGAAGGCCTAGCTCGCCGTCTGCTCCAAAGTCTTCTAGAGGCTCGAGGCCGGGACTCAAGTTAGGATCCGTGTCGTGACGGCCCTCGCTTTGTGCACTGGTGCACGGACAGATTGGGACCGGAAGTCGAATTTGAAAAGTCTTGGACTGTCCAAAATATCCTGGTGTACTTACTGAAGCATTCACGTCTCCCGTGTTTTGGACCTTTCCCACTTTGTGGCGACAGTTTGCAGATGGCCCCTTTTCTGTTCCAACGTGGCCGTGCACCAATCCGCAAAGCGGGGCCCATCCAGACGGTCTGGTGTACGTGAACTTGACTGGTCCCCACCTCAAGCCCATAGAAGACTTTTGGCTGACTTAGCGAGAGCCAGGCCTTCTCATCCAGCCCGACAAATGCGCTTCTGAAGAAGGCTCGGTCAAGAATTGACCGACTGGGAAGCTTTCAAGGTGTTACAAGCGCACGAGTTGAACTCGTGTCCCGTTGAACAAACTCCGCGCGCGAAGAAAGGGATGCAGTAAGACGCGGACAAGTACGCAGAGACGGTCTCAAACCCTCAACAAGTCGCAGCAGGATTCCTCGGGAATATACAGCATGCCTGGGAGTACTCTTGAATTTTCTGTCTACATTGTCCGTGCTACAATATCCTTTTGCAAAGCGCACTGATGCAACATGTTAGCCGGTCTATGGCGTTTGGCATTTTGTCACCATTTTTCCAGGAAAGGGTTGTGTGGTTGTTTTGAATACTCTGGGTCATTTTCTTCGTTTTATGTATAGTTTGACAGGAAACCGTAAATAGATGTACACGTGTGACACGCGCACACGCGCCGCTCACGCTGACAGCACATCGTTGACCTCTGACCCGCCATCATGGCTGACAATGAAATGAAGGAAATGAGCTGTTGCATTTCATACAGAGTAATCGTTTTGTGCGTTTACAGACGCGCGCTATGCTGTGCAAACCGCACGCAACTACGTGCAACAGTGGCTCAATTTCATCCTTTTAATGTTTAGAAAACGTCCGCGGTCCTTTCCGAGCAACGTTAAGGTGCGCTTGCTCGTCGGCGGCGAGCTCCGCCCCCTCCTCCCTCTTTGCCGTCAATCATCCGTGGGTGAAAGGGGGGGGGCACAGATGGAAGGTGATCGAGAGGCTGACACTTGTCTGTCTATAAATACATATCTATACATACATGTGAATGCGTAGACAGAAATGTACGCATTTGACGCCTGCAGATGGAGAGCACGGCCGGGTCACGTCGCCATGGTGATGGTGCTCCAGTCGCTACGGAGGACGTGTGGGCGCGTGCGTGTGGATTTCCCGCTCGGATAATAATCTCAACCCGACCAACGATCGTCGAGCTTCGGAATTTCTCGACATAACTGCGGGCATTGTCGATTATTTGGCAACGTGTTCAGCGGCGGTGGCTAACGCTAATTCTTTGCTAAGTTTCCCGACTTCTGAAGCTCGCAGCCAGAACACGAAAAAGAAAGAAAGAAAGACGTGAAAGATGGTGAAGTGCAACACGCGCGCACAGCTGTCAAGTGAGGAATAATCATCACTTCCAGAGTTTATTTTCTCAGCGCAGATTCAACTGATGGAGCGTTTAGATCAACAGCCGCATGACCCCGAAACGTGCGAGCGCTGTGTAAAATAAACACACATACACAGAAACAGCTGGAAAGACGCACACATCGCGGGGGTGCGCCGACAGCTAAGAGAACATCTGCTCGTAGAATGATTTGGGTCCCTTCTGCTTAGCATCACGCTAATGCTAAGGTGCGCCGCCGACGTTACACCGACCGTGTAACGAGTACGCCCATGATGACATGTTGGGCGTCACGTGACTTGACGACATCCATCAGGCGGTCACAAAACCAAGTAAAGTTGTCCTTTCATCACCTTTGCATGTAACACACCTCAAGGCTATCACAGAGCCCAGATGGCCTCACAATCGTGTCGGCTGCCAAACAGATGGACGTGGATGCATTCATTCAACGACGGGCGCGCAGTGGCTGGTGTCCAGTCCTTGTGCCCTCTTGTGTGTGCGCGTGTTACATGCGAAGTCTAATTAGCAGATCAGCATCAATATTGATGAGGGCCATTTCATTACAGTACATCAATTCCCACTCCCGATATTCGTACTTCCTCCCTCCACACTTTGGACAATTTCTTCCGCTTCTTCAGTGTATACTTTGCTAGTCCGCACCTGAGCGTTATTCTAATGCGTGTACATTCGGCGTACGCTTTATTTGCGCGGCCTCTTTGACTCTCTCAATTATGCAAATTGTCGCGCCGGGCTGAATTGCGGGCAAAACGAGAGAGAGAGAGAGAGAGAGAACTTTTCTTCGTCTGGACACATTTTTAAAAAGCCAGAACCCACCATATTGAAAATGCACGGCCAGGCCGTTCCAATCGCAGTCGGAATCGTTCCAATGGTCTTTATCGCCAAGTACGTCAGAAGCACTTGTCTCCGGTGAGAGCGACTTGTCACGTGACGTCACGAGTCACATGACTTTTGTTTACCACACCCAGTGGACGGCAAACCTACAATAAAACTTGCGCTTTTTTCAGTGATCTTTTTGTGAACATCGGCTTATTTTTGAGCGTCTTCCGGCCTTTTCATTGCGCATTTAGCAACCCTGATTTCTGAATTACAACTATTGTTTTTGTTTTTGTAGTAGCTGTATACACACCTACCTGTCATTTGGAACCCAAAAAGCTCTTGTTCTTTTCACCCGTGCAATCCATTTTTCACGACGAAGCGGGTCTCCTGCAAACTTGCGAAGGGTAAATCCATCCTCCCGAGCGTTCCGGCAACGAGCCGGCATTTTGGCTAACACGAAGGGACGACGAGCTACCTTCCCGGAGGCAAATCTCATAGAAACAAACGAGTCCACTCCAGGGCGGTCTCGCCACGCACGTCACTTCCTGCCTCTTCTCAAAAACAAATTCCGTCAAAATCATGTTTTGTGGTGGAAAAAAAAACGCACGGGTGCGTGTCGGCTGCTGCTTTTTTTTTTTTTTTTTTTCATAAATAACATACTAGAAATCATGCATTTGAAGACAGTGGCGCTTTAAGCAACAGCTTGAGTTGTGTCCCAAAGTGTTCACGTGCCTCACAGTTACCTACCTTGCGCCTTCTCGTGAAACTTCTATCTAGCAAATGTAGGCTTTTGTTTTTGGAGTGAAGTAAAAAGTTTTTTTGCAACTTATCTTGGTCTCCGGTCAGTGTCCACGTACTGCCGCTGACATCGCGTCCTTCTTCGCCGATCCACCGCAGGAGGAAAGGAGAAAGTGCACTTTTCCTCTTCAGCTCTGTTTTAAAGCCGAGTTGCTTGAATCTCCGCCACGCATCTGCTAGATTGGATGCGTTGGAACACCGAACGCCTCTTCCTCGTCTTCGTTTTGAGTTGGGTTTTTTTTTTTTTTGTTTTCGGCAGTTCGTTTTTTTTCCCCCCTAAATCCGTTTTTTTTTTTTTTTTTCACGAGTCCGTAGTTATGCTTCCGTCACTATGACACCACGTTCTGATTTTGTTGTCGTGTTATTGAATAACGTAGACGTGAGTCCAAGTGTACTTTTTTTTTGAACGTATTTCTTTGGCTTCCTCTGTCGTCCTGTCTCGTCGCGCCCCGCTGACGTCGACACAATCGCAATCCCAACCCCACCACAATTGCTTTTTACGAGCACTCATCTAAAAAAAAAATACACAAATAAATTAAAAAAAATGGATAGCGCATCCGCATCGAGTGGTACGTCGATTGGTTGGCCGCCATCTTGGTACTCCCAAAACGTGCGGAGGACATGATTTCCGGCTTGATTTATGGCGGGGGGGGCGTTCCCCTCAAAATTTGGCATGTGGAGTTCAAACTGGTCGTATGAGTTTGACGTTTTTTTTTTTTTTTTTTCAGTTCTAGTAACTCGATTTGCTGAGCCAAAAAAGGCGAAGTGCAAAGGAAAGACATAGAACACAACACGGTGACTCGCAAGAAAGCTTGCAGATTACCGAGGGGCCGATTTCTGTGACATTGTAGCGCCGGAGAAAAGGAGGCGGAGGCGGAGTGTCGGACACAGGAACAGAACCTCGCTTTTATTGTTCGACATCACCAAACTACTCGCATAACGGCGGGAACTCTGTTAACCTTTCCTCCGGAAGCGCAACAACAAAAACAGTCCGTGCGGAACCCCGCACCCCAACTCGAGGTCCCGCGGGTGAATTATGTAAACACCACAACATATTTCCCAAATATGCTTTGAAGCACTATCATCATAACATAGCAAAAAAAGGAAGCATTTTTTTTTTATCATAAAAACATTCAATTTGAAGTCAACCAGTTTGACATATTTTTGGAAATAAGGACTCGCAATGGGAAAAAACCTGTTAAACGCACATTGTTCATTTGTTGTCTCTGTGACAGAAAATTCAAACTTGTTTCCTCGCATCAAATTCCATTTGCAGGGTTATGTGTTGTGAAATTCATCAAGGTTTTCACAGAAAATGTATTTTCTTGCTTATCCGCTGATGAGGTTTGGGAAAATATTGACATCGCTTTTTCGCGTCAGTCAACGACAACAAAACTTTGTTGAAGCGAATGACGCCCGTGATCGTTGCCGTCCTCCGCGTGTATTTTGATGAAAATCTTGGGACGTAATCTGAGAAATGCAAAGTACAGTAAAGTTGTATTCAAGGTGACTTTGTACTAATTGAGACGCGTTGAAGCGACACCACTCAGCAGGGCGATGAGGTTACGTAAAACAAACAGCACTTAAGAAGTTGTTTTGTTTTCCGTGCTGGGGTGTTGACACCTTCCAGCTTTGAGCCGTTGAGCTTTTGCTTTGACACCACACACGCGCACGCACTTTTCCCATAATCCATCAGCGCGCACGTCCGTGGGACCGACTGCAAATTGGCAATGTTTGCTTTTTTAGGGGATTGAACGCGCTCGTGCAAGCGGGCAACTTTAAAGTGTGCGTTAGCTTAGCGTGTTCAACCCACCGCTCGTGTGTGTGTGTGTGTGTCTGCGTGTGCGTACTTGCGTGCACTCGCAGTGCGCTGAAAGACGAGAGTGTTCATTTTCAGGCGGGCCGGTACTGGATGGGTGGGTTCAAAGTTCACAGCCATCCTTCAAGCGTACCTCCCGATTGCGCCGATGTCGTCGGCTCTGACTAAACGCCGGAGGACATCCTTCCATTCTTTCACGTCACTACCCCCCACCACCGCTCGCCCGCCCGCATTCGGCCCGCATTTGAGTCCCCGGGGGCGTGTGATCGCCGGGCCGGCCGCAGATGAAGTCGTCGCAGTAGAAAAGACGCGTTAAGGAACACACGTTAGGATTTAAGAGGATTAAGAGTTGCGCTCGCAGCGAGTAGACGAGGTCAAAACAAACATCTGCGAGCATGCTAGCAAGCGGCGGTGCGGCCACAAATATCCTGGAAAGGTTGACGTATTTCCATCGTTCCACTCCTCAAGTTCAACTTGTAGAGATTCAGGGGCCACAAATTCAATAAACAATTTCAAGTCTGTCTTTGGTTACTTTTCCATAGTTTGGGCTTCCAGCTCGTGAAATCCACCAAATCGGGAACTCAAAATATTTGAATATGGAAAGAAAAATCAGGGCGGATTTTGCAGGCCGTCCGTGTTTTTAAGCCAACTTTCAGATATCAAAGCACCTGCACAGGTTTGGCTTCCATCCGGGGAAGACTTCGGACTTGCCGGGTGGCCGCAAGAACCTCGGCGAAAGCTTCCGTAGGACGGCGAAGCCACAAAAGTCCGTGGAAGGACAAAATTGGGCAGGACAAGAAAGGGGACCGCCGGCTTTGAAAAGATTCAAGAATCCGGGACGAGCGGAAGGAGGCGACTGTCGCCGCTTCAAAAGGCCGTCGGGTTCTTCCGAGCAAGAAGGACCGGACTCCTCCGACTCCTCCTTTTCCCACAAAAGTCAAGCGTGAGGAACGTGGGCTGAGATATTCACATTTGATATTCTGGAAAATACTACAATCCATAAAGAGTGCGCTTTTCCGTCATGCGGCGACATACGTAATCGCGCCGGGAAGTGGGAGGTGATTTTCTCGTCTGGTTTGATTGGCGCATTGGACTTGGAACAGTAGTTTGGCGCAAACACAAAAAAAGTTGATGACTAAAAGTGGCAAATGACATTTAGATCGGCGACGCCTTTTCTTCTTCACATGACAATTCACTCACTGCTGTACAGGGGGGGGAAATTACGCAATATTCAAGTACTTTGACAAGTACAATTGATTGAAAATGCTACTCGTGTGAATGCTGAGGCGCGACGCGACGCGACGCTAGCAGGCTTGAAGCACGCTCGGCTAATGTGAAGCCTAGCGGCCGCGGCATCTGCTGCGCACGTGACTTCAACGCCGGAACTGAAACGAGTGCAGAGGAGGCGCGTTCGGCGCCGACGACAACTCGGGCCACGCGGATCTTGTACTACTCGTGCGTGTACGTCTTTCACTGTTGGTTGCGCGTTATTCGCAGTGGCGGACGGACACAAAAGAGGCCAAACAAAGGCTAAGCTACGATTAATCTCTTGAGCGCCAATTAGCCGGGCGACGCCGCCGCAGCAAAACGAACATGGCCTCCCGCTGGCTGACTTCCTGTCAGGGTCGAACGGGGGCAGAGGTCGCAGGTCAATGGCTTTCTTCTCTTCGTCATCGGGGATCGAACCTCATCAAAGGAAGAGCGCGGGCCGATCGCCGGCGTCCGCTCCTCAACGTTTGTCTCGGGGGTCACGCACGCAGGAAGTCGCCGGACCGATGGGAAGTGATGATGTCATCGCGGTCAGCTTCTCCTTGAGTTCTCGAGTGCACAAAAGTCAGCACACCCGCTCTGTTTTTTTTTTTTTTTTTTTTGGGTTGATGTTTTTTACATTTTTTTTCCCGTCCCGCTCATTGACTTATTTTTGTTTGCTTTGTTTTTGAGACTTTCATGTTATTTTTTTGTTGATATTTTGTTTGCGATTTCTCTTCATGTTTTCTTTGTAGCTTTTCTTTCTTGTTTTTGCCCCTTTAGTGTTTTTTTTTTTCTGTTCATTTGTTTGACTCGTTGTATCGCTTCCATAATTGTTTCCCTTTTTTTGTGTCTTTTTTTTCCTCCCGTTGTTTTGATTTTCTGGTTCATTGTTTCTTTTCTTTTTCTATTTGTTGCTGTTTTTTGAGCGTTTTCTTTCTCGATGTTTTGGATCATTTTGATTGGCTGTTGTATGTTTTTGATTGATGTTTAGCTTGAACATTTTTTTTTTTTTTTTTTTTGGGTGTCGTCTCCCCCGATGTTGATCTTGTCGTCTTTTTTTTTTTGCGTTTCCCTTCGCCGGCGATCTTTTTCCCGGCTCCCCGCGGCCGTTTCGCCGGTTCGGTCCGTTCGCCGATGTTTGTTTTCGGCTTTGGTTTTTCCGCTTCCCGTGTCTCCTTTCGTCGTGACGCCGACGTCTGATTGGATCAGGCGGCTCGGGTGTCGCCGGCGAGGAGCCAATTAGCCGCCCGAGCTGACCCGGCGCTGGCCCGCATCTGTCCGCGTATTAGCTGGCCGCCATTAAAAATGAATGCGGGCTTTTAAAGTGGAAAATATTGTTATTGATCCAAAGTTCTTAGACGTAAGAGGATCTCGGCGGCTTCCAAACATCCATCACAACGAACTCGACACCGCCGGAACGTCCCGGCGGCCAGGGTGGGGCGAGGGGGGCCGGGTGGGGTGGCGCTTGTTGTCGCGGTGACAAGGACGACGAGTGCAGTTATGAAAATGAAGTGGGCTTAATTGATCGGCTTGGTTACGTTTTTATTCCTGCGCATTGATTGGCCGACCGCCGGGACGACAACAACATGGCCGTCGGCCCGCGAAGAAGACGGGAAACGTAAACACGAGGCGGGGGCGGGGCCGCTCAAACGAGATTCTCTTCAAATTTGATTGGATTCAAAAAGGGGAAAAATAATTTTGTGTTGTCAAGTCATTTTTTTTTTTTAGCTTTCTTCTTTGCTGTTTTTGTTGGTTTGACTTTGTTTTAGTTTTTTTTTTTTCTCTCTATTTTGATGTTTGACGTTGGTGTTATGAATGTTTGCTGAAGGGGGGGTGGGGGGGGGGGTCGATTAAAAGATTGAAAGATCCAAGTTGACCGGGTTCCGGGTCAGGATTCCATCATCTCGCCATCCTGGCATCCAATAGCGGCGACTTTC
Organism: Syngnathoides biaculeatus; assembly: GCF_019802595.1. Classification (NCBI taxonomy): domain Eukaryota; kingdom Metazoa; phylum Chordata; class Actinopteri; order Syngnathiformes; family Syngnathidae; genus Syngnathoides; species Syngnathoides biaculeatus. The sequence goes on from NC_084644.1 coordinate 544,432, forward strand.
ATCTTCTTCTTTGATGCTTTGAGTGTTTCTGTGCTCGATGCAAATCGCATCTGCGCATTAAAGCCGCTGGAAGGAAGCCCGTAAATATGGCGTCGGGTTTCGGTCGTTTGGAAAGGTTGCAAAATTGGATCAAAAATGTGCAAAGTGACTCCCGCAACAAGTTCATTTTACACGCGCACGTGCACATGCGCATGCGTGTGTGTCTGTGTGTGTGTGTGTGTGTGTGGTGTGTGTGTTAGAAGCTCATTTATTTCGTTTCTTTGATTCCACAGACTAAGATGATGATGATGATGATGATGATGATGATGATGAAGACATCACATCTGCTGTCGAGGTGAGCTGAGCGTGAAAAATGAACACGTGTGCGCGTGTGCAAGACGTGATTTCGAAATGTTAGCTGGCTGTTAGCATGTTAGCATGGCGTCTTGTGGGTCGATGCATGTCTTGTTTTTTATTTTCTTTGTCAGGAACGATCAACTTTTATTTTCTCAAAACTTGTCTGTGTTATTTTGATGTTGCTAGCATGTTAGCGTGGGAACGTAATTTGGACTTTAGATCCGATGTTGGGGCGTGGCTGATTACACGGAGCGAAAATATGTCATTGATTTCCAAAATGTCTGCACTTGTAGTCCATCAACATGTCAGTTGCCTGTGGAAATGTAAACGGTGACAATTTTAGTGACGTTTGAAATGAAAAAAACATTTTTTTTTTTTTTCGGTTTTGTCCCTCGGCCGTAGTCTCGAACGTGAACGTATGTTTCTAAATATGTTTTTCGTGTATAATGTTGTAGTGGAATCTGTCAGTTTTCCTGAAATTTTGAAAAGCTGCCAGACTCAAAAAAGTTTTCAAACACGTGAAAGAAGATTTTGAAGTTTTATGTCGAAATCATATGAAGCGATATTATTTTTGTCACATTTTCCCCATGCTGTACACATCATACGACATTTTTACTTTTGCCATGTTTTCACATTTGAAGTTTTTATCTGTGGAAAGACCAAAGATGTTGGTAATTCTCAATTAATATTTGGAGTCATGTAGATGCGGTCATGCAAATTGAAGAAAAAGTCACCCACGCGTAATCAAACGTGTCCGCGCTCGCCGACCTTTGCCAACGTCAGCGAACATTCTTTGATCAGGTTTGCGGTGATTATGTGGACATTTTCTGCATTCAAAATTGATCAGCGATCGTTTCGGCTTGTGTTGTCGTCGCCGTTACGGTCACAAGCGAGACGTGTTGTGTTGTGTTGTGTTGTGTTGCGCGCTCACCTTAACGTGTGTGTAACGGACTCCCCGCATGCTTAAGTAGTGTGTAAGTAGTGCGCGCCGCCCGTGATGAAGTAGCGGCGGTCGATGGGCCGGCCGCACTGTTGACTTCCTGTCAGGGTTGCACAAGACATTTATTAAAGCGAGAGAGCGGGAAATCAATGCTAATCGATGCTAACGGGGCTAGCGGCAGGCACATTACTGGCCGGCTACTCGCGCTGAGTGTGCGGCTGGCACAAGTGCCTGCGGGCGTTTCACTCCCGTTTGTTTCTTTCTTTCTTTCTTTCTTTTCAGAAATGAAATCATATCATGAAAAAAAAAAAAAATACTTGATCTCAAAGCTCCTGTAGACACAAATGTGTACAGGCACTTTACAAAAACCAAAAAAAAAAGATAGAAGATGTGGCAGATTGGAGGTCCACCGGTGAGCACGTCAGCTTCACACTTGGGAGGTTGCGGGTTCAAATCCGGCCCCACTTGTGTAGACTTTGCATCTGAACATTTGACTTAAGGTGAGCAAACCTGGAGGCCCCCGCAGCTCAGTGGTCAGTCGTGAGTTTGTTTCCCACTGGGGCCTGCGCTCCCCGAGAGGGGCCGCGTCAGGGAGGCGTAAAAACTGTGCCAAGCAAATATGAGCGCCGTGGCGACCCCTAACGGGACAAGCCCAAAGAAACAAACCTGTCGCTTAGCTTGCAAGTAGCAAACATCATCTTACTCGTCATCTAATCATAAGAAACCCACGGATCAACATGACAAATGTGATCGTACACACGCTCACAAATATTTCTCTGAACGTGATGCTAAATAAGCGAATAATCGTGCTAGTCGACATTTTCCTCAGCACTTGTCCTCACGCGGGCGACTTTGGGCGAGAGGCGGGTTCCGCCTTCAACAGGGCGTCAGCCAATCGCAGGGCACGCAGACCAACAAGCGCCGCTGTTCACATTCACACCTACGGGCAATTTCCGCGATTCAAGCACCCGGAGAACACCCTGACCCGGGCAGAACGTGTAAAGTCCACACGGGCCGGGCCGGATTTGAGCCCACAACCTCAGAACCGCGAGGCAGTCGACCGCCGCCGTGCCGTCTTCCTACGAAAAAGTTGGAAAAAAGAAATTAGATTGGTCATAAAACTGCAATCAAACATGGTTATGAAGATAAAGAAAATGACTTAACGCGCATGCACGTGCCAAAATATTGAACACACTTCAAAGTGACTAAAACAAAAACCGCCATCTTTTCTTCTGTTCCTTGTTTGTTTGTTTGTGTGTGGGGCGTTTTTTGTTGTTGTTGTTTTGTTTTGTGCTTTGCTGGCTTTTAATCGCACGCACACTTATACACACACCGTCGCCTAGCAACAGGCTCGCCGCCGTCCTCCGGTTTACTTGAGATGTTTGTTGTGGTCGTGGAGCGCCGTCGCCGGCGACGGCGGGCGAGGACGCCCGCTAAGCTATTAGCAGGTGACAGTGAGTTCGAGTGACCCGTGGCCGCATATCTATTATTATCCAAAACAAAGCACTCTCCAGACCCCCGCGGAACTCACGGACGGGCGGTGTGGTAACACCCCCCTCTTCGGATCCCCGGCTGCGGCTAAGTAACGTTCGCCAACAACTTGTGATAATTAGCACTCTGAAATGCCAGAGCACGGCGGGGCGACGCTAGGGCGGCGTGCTAGCGTGTGCTAATGGCTAAACAACATGATGAATCCTTCAGGGACCACGCATAATTACAGCCTAGCTCACGCAGACGCCTAGCGTCGACGCCAGCTGGTTAGCCATTAGCTCGGCCTCGGTGCGGTCATCAGCGGTTAGCTTCTTTTGACGTCGAGGTGGCGCCGACGACCTCGTTAAAGCGCTAAACGGGGGAAGTCGCCGCCGCTGGCACGTCGGGATCGAGGACTTTTTTATTACCTCCACCGAGGAAAACAACTGCATTTCATCGTTTGATTATATCTTTTTTCCCGTCTTGAAATGAGTGTCGAGCGTCCTTGGGGGAGGTCTCGACCTCAGCGTGAGGTTAGCATGAGTTGTCATGAGCGCTTAGCATTTTCCATCAGGAAGGTTGAAATGTTTGCCTTTGTATTTTCAAGTCTCTTAAGTATGTACTATTAATGATCGTTTCAAGGGCTCAGGGGAGATTTCTGGCTAAGTGTTGGCAGTACGGAGGATTTTCCATCGGGAGGGTTTGCCGACCTCCGCCAAGGCGCCGCGTCCTTGCTGCAGTTACCCTGGCGACCAAAGAATGCCGGCTGGCTATTGGTGAGCGCCCGCGAGCTTGTTAGCATTCCTCTGGCTAGCGTTAGCATCGGAAAACAAACCAGAACAGGTCGGGTCGCAAGAAGTTGCGCTTTGGTGGTTCTTTTTGCTTCTGGATCACGAGTTTGTTCGGTCCGGGGTTGACGGTCGCAGGTCTTGGTTCTGACGACGGTTGGGGGTTCGTCGTTGCCTTTTTGTTCTGGTTCATGGTCGCGTTTGTTTCTGGATCCCGGGCCCGGTTGTGTTCTTTTGCCGCCCACCCGCATGTTTGTGTGTACCAGGCGCTGTGTGTGTCCTCGCCATATTTATTTGATACATGGCCATATTTGTGTGTGTGTGTGTGTGTGCATGTCAATCTTGCCGGCATGGAGTGTGTGTGTGTGTGTGTGTGTGTGTGTGTGTTGTCAATCTTTTCTGGCCACGAGTGTGCGCGCACGCGCGTGCATGCCAAGTGCGAATTGAAGGCTCGGCGAGCAGATGGGCTCCGGAGATCAGGTTACCTGTTTATAGAGCAGCATCTGTCCATCCTGTCAATCAAACGCAGACGTGAGGGGGTGCGTGGATTGGAAGTGGGGGGAGGGGTTAAGTGGAACAATCTCCGGGCAGTCACACTCCACGGCAGCAGGGGGCAGCATGTTGCCAGAAAGCGCCAGCTTGCCTCGCTGTCTACCTTTCAAAGCGCCCCGTGAATAAAGATGAAAATATGCGACGGGAGAGACTTCAGCAAGCGCTAATAAACACGCTATTAAATGCAATAGCTACGTGGCGGCACGGTGGGGCAACGGCGTTGGACTCACAGTTCTGACGACCCGGGTTCAATCCCGGCCTCGCCTGCGTGCAGTTCGCATGTTCGCGTGGCTTTTCTCCGGGTGAGCAGTCCGCTTTCCTCCCACCTCCCAAAAATGTGCATTCTTTCAAGACTCTAAATTGTGCGACTGTTGTCTGTCTCCGTGTGCCCTGCGATTGGCTGGCGACCGGTTCAGGGTGGTGTACCCCGCCTCCTACCCGATGACGGGAGTAGCGCTCCCGCAACCCTGATGAGGATAAGCGGCTAAGAAAATGGATGAATAAACATGACCCTAAAAGGTCCAATCAACATGCATGTGTACGTGCTAATAAAATGCTAACGTACAACGTGAAAATGAACATGAGATGATTTGCATGGCAACAAACATGGATAAAAATATTTATGTCAAGCTAAATCATTGATTGGTCCGTGGATTCAACTCTTATTAATCATTACCGCGAGTGAATTTGTGCCAAACGCGCTTCTAAAGTTGCTGTCCAACTTGTTTCTGTTCATCTTTTCCGTATTGATTTTCCACAAGCGTGCATATATCAGCCTCCGCCCCTCCCTCCTTGAGCTGCCCCCCCCCCCTTCCCCCGCCGTGCACTCCGTCATTATGCGGCTGATTGCTGCGTTTAGCCTGGTAATTGAAATAATGAGTGAAGATTACCAGCACGCTTTTAGTCACTGCGTCTAATCCACCAATCAGCTGTCAGCAAATCAACATACAGCATATACAGCATGTACAGTGTGTGCGTGTGCGTGCGCGTGTGTGTGTCGTGTTTGTGTCAGCTGGTGTTGCTGTGGTTGCGTGCACGGCGGCAGGAGGGGAGAAGAAGAAGAAGACGAAGAAATCGATGATGCTTTGGCTGCTTTTGCTCAACTTGAAACAAAGCCTGCGTGTGCGTGTGTGTGACTTGAAACGTGTTTTCATGGCCTTGCGGGAATATTTGAACATTCCACTGATAACAAATGACTGGAAGGATTGTCTGCACCCCCCCCAAAATACGTGCCTACGTCAACGCCTCACCTGGGCTCACGTCGGGCGCCTCACGTGGGCTCACTTTTGGCGCGCTGTGACCTTTTTCGGGTCCTGCGTTTGGCCCATGGTTTGCAGTTGCCCCCCCCCACCCCACACACCCCCCCGGGCCTTTTTGCCACTTTGCAATCGGCCGTGCACGCGTGCGGTGGCGGCGTCCTCGCTGGCGTCGTCGGGTCGAAGGTTTTCCTTTCCTTCCCCCTCGTCGTCGTCGTCGCCGCGCAGAGGAAGCTTTTAGCTGCACGCTAGCCACACGTGGCTAGCCACGCGCTAGCAGCTCTTAAAGGCTTCTGACTGTTCAGCCAAATGTCGACAGCCATCAAGGCGTAATTAAGAGCACGCGACGCCCGACGCAAAATGCGAAGCACTTTGAGGCGAGCCGAGAGCGCTCGCCCGGGAGCCTCCGTCTAATTGAGCCGTATCAATTTATTTCACATTTGCCAAATATCACGCCTTGACGGCAAGTCATTTGCATAAGAGCGCAGCGTGTTGCTAGCTCGCCGCCGCATGTGGAGCAAATATCCGCCGCCGCCGCCGCCACTGCAAATAAATACGGGAGAGCCCCAAATGCCACGCCGCCAAAGCGCTCGCTGAGTGCCTTTGTCCATTTTCGTCGCACGTCTCACGAGCGAGCGGCGTCCGCGTCCGCCAATCGACTTCCGTCATGACGCCGCACTTCCTCTGCTGTTCTATGAGAGGCGCCATGTAAAGATTCAAACACGCAGTACAGCGGAACCCCGATTTAACAGATATCTGAAGTAACGGCACACAAACGGTACACAAAATACTTTCCGGTCGTCACTTCAAAGTTTGTTGACAACGTCTCAGTTCCAGAATCGGCCGCGGTGGTTTACTGGCGCCGCGGCGCGACGCAGCCAGAAACTGGGCCCGACACATTTCCGGGTCACAGATATGCAATATTACGAGGTCCGGCCAACTGACGTGTCTGTGCCTACGCGGCGGCCATTATGAATGTGGCGATATTTTCAGGAGATGACTTGATGGCAGGAATCGTATCCATCGTGCAGAGAGCGCACGCAAATCTCTGGAGACAGGAGCTTTTTCGCGACAGAAAGTTTTTGGGTCAAGTCGCTCATCTATGACATCTGATGAATGGCTTTGGAAGTAGGAAGCACACTAATTCCTCACGGCTCTGAAAGTGACAACGTTGTCTCCATCGAGCAACACCAAAGTGGGAAATTTGGATACCATTCTTAAATAAGCCTAATATTCAATAACTTTGTGAAAAAAGTACAAAACGATAATTTTGCACTGCAGTAATATGGCAGTATACTGCCAAAAGAGAGTTCTTCGCTATAACTGTAAAAGAGGACACCCCGCCGCCGCAAGTAGTCGGTTAAGTGCAACGCAACCTACCTGTGGATAATCACATGACGACGAAATTGTCATGAAACAAGCTCATAAACATGCTACCGAATGTGCTACTCGACAAGCAACCAAACTTGCTCCTAAAATGATCACGGAAAAGTGGGAGGAAACGTAAAATTCTGCATAACGCATGCGTGGGGAAAAAAAACATCCGATAGGAGGCATGTCACGAAATGAATGAAACTAAACGTGCTAAGCAATACGTCGCTAAGTATGCGAAGTGACGTCATCCTAAACACGATATTGTTAATGCCACAAAAATGTTATGTAACATTATGTTACAAATCGTGCTTGTTAACCTACTAAAAAACGAGAAACGCTACTAAAATGTTGCTCCCCAAAACAAAAGCAGAATAAAAAGCGATGGATTAGCGATTAACGCCCGCCCGCGTGTTGACGTTGAGGCTGACTGGCGAGGAAGAGGAGCTCCGTGGAACATTCCGGCAGGATGAAGATCCAGAGAGTCAAATGTCAAAGTGCTCTTAGCAGATGTTTGCTAAACACGGCCGCAATCGCTCGACTCGCCGACGGCCGACGAACGCGCGCGACCGCGCCGGCGTGAAGACGGACGAGGCCGCCACGCGGGAAAAAAAAGAATAAAGACAGGAGGAGGGAGGAAAAGCCCGACGACAGCCACAGCGCATCCGGACACGTGACAGGCTGGCAAAAGATACGACTCGCTCGACGGTGAAGTTGTGGAAAATACGGAAAAAACACACAAAAACAAGACGGAATGTTGAGCAACGGGACAAAAACAAAACAAGGCCCGTTTGCAGATACGAGTCGCAGTGGCGTCGAAAAGGACTCCGACTTGACGGGCAAAATGGCCAAAACCCTCCTCAACGTTGGCGATTGGCAGGAAAAAGTCAACAGCAACGAGTCGATGTCACGTGGACCTCTGAACGCATGAGAGGAGCTGCGAGCAAAGGCTGCCTTGGTTGTCTCACGTTCGGGTGGAAGGGAACAAGTCCAGAAAGGAGAAGGACACGCAAAAACCTCAAATTTCACCTCAACTTCTACTTTTGGTCATCTGTGCTAAATATTGGATTGGTCCCCCCGTGTGTGTATCTGAGCCGCTCATCCTCACAAGAGGCAGACGACGCCTACGCGGGATTCAGACTTTTCGGGATGCGGGCCGCGAGCGACGTCTCCCCTTACGACGTCCCGGTGTGCCGAGTTACGTGTGGTCCCGTTTTGCCATCTTTTTGCGCTTCTCGTCGTTATCTTTGAAGTCGATCCCGGCGCGACGTGACGAGCGAGGTCGCCCGGAGCGACCAAACGCCCTCCTCCGACGTTTTAAGCACGGACGCCAGCTCGGCGGCGCTGTCGATTCTGCGACGCTTTTGCGCCCGCGAGTTTTTCGTATCTTTGGGAAATTGCAGCAGTTGAACGCGCGCACCGGGATCGGGTTCGGGGCTGTTGCCGACGTCGACGTGTCAGATCTTTTCTTGCCGCCTCCCCTCCAATTTCTCCCCCAATTCTTTTGTTGTCCAACTTTCCTCCCCCGGCGCATCCAAACATGAGCCCGACACACAACACGGTGTTACCTGAGATGCGGTAATTACACGCGAGGTGCCAAGAGCGCTTCGCTCGCCTCGACGGGACGCGACCCGCGTTCACACGTGTGCGCGTCGCCCGCCGGCTGACATCTTTTTGTTGTCACTCACTGCAACCTTTTAGCATCGAGTCTTTTTCGAAGCTACGCAAATTCAGCTCTACTCACTATCGTGTACATGTTCTGCTCCTTGTTGGTCCAAAACGTCCGTGTACAGTACGTGCGTGACTTTTTTTTTTTTTACAGCACAGCGGTACCTCGACTTGGGAAATGAATCCCTTCCCAAAGTCCTTTTGCATGTGAATTTTTCGAAGGTAGAAGCGAATTTTACATGTAAATAGCGCAATCCGTTCCAAGTCCCACCCACCCTAAAAAAAAAAACCCATTCAAAGTACATTATGTAAAAATGAATTTCACCTACGCAAGGAGAAGCAAAAGGCATCGCGTGGAACGGAGGAGGAGGCAAACCTTTGACAGCCGGGAGAAAACTGGACGAGAAAACGCGCCAAAGTTTTTTGAACAAACCCAAACGAAAAAGTTGCACTGGTCCAATATGCGTCAGCTTGTGACGGCGCAAGCGCGGTTCTCCGGTGACAGTCGACCGTCCGAGGGAATCAAAATGCATCACGGGTAAAGATCGACAGCTGCCGGGAAGACGCTCGGCCCGTAGCCAATGGGAGAGCGGCTCGACGGCGCCGCTTTCAAAGCGAGATCCAGCACGTTTCCGTTTGGCTGGAATTTGGTGAATCCGCCGCCCGTTTTTTTTCCCTTCCGTATCCCCAATTTCCTCCGTAACCCGAAGCACTGTTTTTGGTTGCTCAGTGGAGGTACCGCTGCAAAGTTTGAAACGGTCGTGTGAGTGAGATTCGGTTTTGCGTCTTTTTCGAGTCATCCAAAATCAAGCGCTCCCTCCCTCTACGGTCGGTATCCCATCATGCACTGCGGCGACGACGTCACGCCGTCCGCTTGCTGTTTGTGTCCTCGTTGACGTTCCGCCTGCGGCTGGTCGACCCCGCGTTTGTCTGACGAACTCTTCCAACAGGGAAAAGGAGAAACTGCGCACCTGCGTGTGTGTTGACATGCGACCTGGCGGGAATTTGCTGGAGTTCGAGGACAAAACAAACTTTGCCGTCGTGCAGTTTTTTTGGGCTCCGTCACTGCAAGTACGCGTGTGCGGCAACGCGACACGCGACGAATGCGAGACCAACATGTCGATGCAAGGGGGGTTGGGGGGGGGGCGCGGTGGGGGGGGGTTCTCGGTTGTCGTTTTTGTCGTCGCGGGCCTCAATCCGGAAGCAGGCAGCTGCAGGCACAAAGCTTGCGTTGCTTTTCAGGTGCTCGTCTTACCTTCTTCTCTGCGAGTCATTTGTGACCCCCTTCGCCCCCCAGCGCCATCATTAACAGCTAAAGTTACCCCCCGGCCCCCTCCCCCTCGTCCGCCCACCCCCCCAGCAGAACACACTCACGGCTGTCCCGTATGTGCAAGCGTTCGATTTTACACTCAAACCGTCATTCAAATCTTTGTTTCCTTCCGGCTTCACGAGCAAGAACTGGAAGGAAGAATCCTGAGCAAAAAGTTGGCGGTTTTTTTTTGTTTGTTTTTTTTTTTTAGTCGTGGCAGCGCCTCCTACTGGCACAAATCAAAATGGTCCCGTTTCACGTCGGTTTCATTTTTCAAGGCGTGGTTGGAGTTTGGAAATCCGTTTGCACCGGAAACGTTTCTTGTGTGTGTCAACGCGACTTTTGCGCTTGGATTAGGCCTCGCAATTCGGGTTCGAATTTGAATTTGCTGAACGCGCCTGTTGTGGTTTGTTTGTCTTTCACTGCTTTCAGTTTTGCTTTCAAAAAGGAGAAAGCGGACACGCGACCGTTTCCTCGGCAAAAAAAAAAAAGCCAAAGTTGAGGAGAGGAGAAGAAGAAAATCCCCTTTGATCTTTGGAAAGACGACCCGCAGCGCCAACCGACGCTTTGTGCGGCGTCTTCGATGGCCGCCGCACACACGCCGGGATGACGACGACGACAAAGGTCGGCGCTAATCTTCTGTTTTTCTTCTCTTTTGCCGTGTTTTGACTGCGTTAATCCTCAACACCTGCAGCCGGCCACGCCCCCGAGCGCCGAGTTGGCCGAAAGCGCACGACCACGCGTAATCTGGGTCGGAAATCCCAAGTGCGGCTCGTCGAACCCAAACTTGAAACCTTCCCCGTCGACGTTCAACCCTCGTTGAAATCCTTCATTTGGAAATCAAATCCTTCTTTTTGATTTGAATATGATGGGGCCCGCCTGGCCTTTCGCTTCTTCAAATCCTTCACTTGAAGTCTCGATGCTCGTTAAAAACTTGAGGCTAACCCTGACCTGGCGCCGACCGCCCCCCTTTCCCGTGATCGGTCGCCTCCTTCTCGCGTTTGTTACGTCGACGGCGCCGGCTCAGAATCGAATTTCTTCGCCGCTCGCGTCGATAAACTCGAGAATTTCCCGTCGTCTGATTTCGGGTCAACGTTGCAGCCCAAATACCGGAAAAGACGCGGGACTTTTCGGGGTCGCCGGCTTTGGGCAGTCACATGACGCGAGGCCGCTTTCGGTTCGGGGTCCCGAACCGCCGCGGTCGTCGCTCATCCCATCTGACGGCGTCGACGACGGAACGACGGCCAAGACGGCGCACGTGACGAAGACGACAAATACCGCTGCGATGACGACCGGCGACAACAATAACCACGATGAAGGCGTCTCCGATCGCGTGCGTGCGTTCCTGCGTCTGCCACATTTTGATTGACAGCCGTGTGACAAAAGGCGCTCAGGAGAGATTCATTTTTTCCCCCCCCCCGCCGCCGTTTGCGTGCTGTCAGCCGCTCGCGTCCCGAGCGTGGAAAGCGTCTGAAGCGGCGCTAATGCATCAGCCCTCTGCCCCCGTACGCCGTCCGACCCCCCCCCCCCCCCCCCCCCCCCAGGAGCGAGAGTGATCTGAATAGTCGCGGCGGCGAGAAGACGAGGAAGAAAAGAAAAGAAAAGAAAAGAAAGTCACTCCATAATGGCGGCGGGAAATAGCGAAACATGTTTAGCGTGACAAAAGGGACGACGGCTGACAGACGACTCTTCCTCGCGGCGCCGCTTCGACGCCGCCGTCATCGTCGCCGTCGTCGTCCCCATCATCATCATCATCCTCGTCGTCTTGAAGCGCACGACAAAGTTGGAGGACGGCGGCGTGACCGACGTGGCGCTTGAGGATGATGATGTCATCCATGTTGCTGTCACGTATGCAAATATTCATGGAGTCACTGATTCATCCATCCGTCCATCCATCTTGTGGCGCTTATCTGTGGTCGGCTTGGGGGTGGGGGGCGCAACTCTTTCGTGGGGATCCCCACCGAGAGCCCAACCGGGGGCGGCCTCGCTTGTGAATACGGTGGCAGGGCGGCGCTGACCGCCGGGGACAAATTTCTGCCGTGTCCTTTCACACTTCCGCCCAAAAAGTTGATTGTGATTGTGATTTGATTTCTTCCAGCTGACATTCATTCATAAATTCGTTCTTGAAGTAAGTCATCCGTGAATGTCTTCTTCATCCCTTCATTTGTGCCATCCATCCCCGGCTTGAGCCGTCTCGTTAGGCCTCCGTTGGTTCATCACTTTTGTTTGCTTGATGCGTTCATGCACCCTTTGGTCATTTATGACCATTTCTCATTCGTTTATGTTGCTTTTGTGGCCTCCTCCAAGCTAACACGCTAGCGCAGCGGTTAGCGTCGGCCGGCGTTGCCGTCTTCCCCGTTGTGCGTTTTTTTTTTTTTTTCGCGGGCATGCGCTCGCGTGTTTGTTTTTACGTGCGTGTTTGTTTTTCGGCGCGGACGCGGACGCCGGCCCGGCTCCTTCCCGCCGGAGGCCTCCGTCCCCTCGTTCGGGGTTTCCGTGGAAACGATGCCGGTCGACGGCGGGCTGGCGGCCTCTCTCTCTCGCAGTCTCGCTCGCCCGCTGTTTAATGCTCCCGATTGACGTATTTGTGACCCCGTGAATGTTTGATTTCATAACTGGAAGCTCGCAGACAATCGATAAGTCGCAGGAAGGTTCAACAATCGGCAACTGCGCGCGTGCGCAGACGTCCGTCGCTCGTCGTAATGCGTTGATGGCCGGTCTCAGCTGGGTCCTCGTCTGCAATCCAAGGCGGACGATACGAGTTGGTGACGGAAACGATGCTCGATTTTCTCATATCGTGCCAGGCGGCTCTAATTGGTCTGTATTTTCCAAAATTGTGACAGCAAATTGCTCCGTGCACTCCGAGATAGTTGAGCGCTGCAGCGAGCGTTTCTAGACGACGCCGAGTCGTTTTGTATCCCCGCGCAGACGTAAAGAGGTGGATGGGACGCCGGCGACGCTAAGCTAGCGAGGTCAACGTCGTCTGCGGGAAAACCGAAAGTCCAAAAACACGTGTCACATGGTACAATTGCGACACGGGAACTGGCAGAACCGATCCTTTAAGGTTCAGTGTAGTTAGCACACGCAAAAGATTTCACTTTGGTGGAAATGGGGCACCTCCCAACATGGCCGCCCCGTCACTTAGTTGGGCCGCTAGGACGCGATGTCGTATGGTGTCGCGTCTCCGGATCCGTACGCGGTATACGAGCGCGTTCTGCGTTTGTAAAAGTTAAGGACCTTTTTTACCAGACACTCTTGAGGGCGGACTGAATACTGACGCCGCAAGAACTTTTGCCATGTCAAATTTCAGTGCCAGAACATTCTGCCGACCGTCCTTCTTCATTTCTTAGCGTCTTTTTGTTTTGTTTTTTTTTCCGATGCACGTGACAATTTGCCAATACTCCAAATTGCCTATAGGTGAGCGGTATCGACGTCGCTCTCAAGTAGCCGTTACCTTCAAACAAGGCGTAAAGCAGCCGTCAGTATTCGAGCGGCTCGTCCAGCGACACAACGCTCAGCGGTTTGAATCCCGACTTCGACTATCCGCGTGCGGAAGTGCCCCGGGGCGAGACGCCCACAACTAAATTTGGCAAACGGGGACTTGGGCCACTGTGACTCGCCCTAACGTTAACCATGTTCCAAATGGTGTAGGATTAGTAAAGTACACTCGCCGCTGTACAGAAGTGTTGCACTTGATTGTTTTGGATAAAGCAGATGGGGGGGGGCTCACTTTCTAGCGGCTAACCTGGCTAAATGCTAACCGGCGAGCGTCTTGTATTGACCAATAAAAAAAAAAATGCCGTTGTTGTCATTGGCGTTTTGTTGTTTGTTTGTTTTTATTTTTGTGTTGTAACACAAAGCATCATGGGAACACACAAGAATGCGCAAGAAGAAAAGTGTGTGCGCGCGTGCGCGCGCGACAGCGTGTGAAAATTCACACAGTGGCACAAACAACAGTGGCAAAATATAATATGGCGTTGAGGGTATTGAGGGTGTGGATGTGTGATTTAGGGGGAGTGGGAAAGCACGCCGCCGCCACCTCTGGTGGATTCGATCATCAAACGCATCCCAAGACGCGCGTGCGGTTATTAGCGGGAGCAGGTACAGCTGGGGCTTCAGAAGTCGACGCCAGCCGCCATCATGCTAGTCTCACGCTCATTAACGCGCAATCGTGACGCTCAACTCGTCAACGTCTGATCCAAGCTAGGTGGCTAAGTGCTAAAACGCTACATTGCTGGGTTGCTAAGATGCGAGGTGGCTAAAATTGGATTTTAAACTCACGAGGAGACGGTCGGCCTGTCTTTGTGCCGATTTCCAATCAAATGCGTCAAACGTCGGACAATCTTCCTTCCATAAAGTCACGCTACAAGATGACTTTGTCGCGATCGCAGAGCCCAAAACGCGTCAGCAATCTAAAATCTCCCAGTGTGTGGGAGAATCCGCCGTCTCTGAGAATCGCGACACGGCTTTGGGATGTGACCGGTCGAGAATCTTCGTGACTCGGGCAAAACCAAGCGGCCGGCGCCAATTGAAGCTAGCAAACGTGAACGGCAAGCCCAGAAGGTTTGCCGTCTCCGGGATTGTTTACCTTTCTTTTTTTGGGGCTGTGGGATGTTCCGTTTCAAAAAGGTTTCCTCTAATCGTGCGTCTTCTTGGTTTGCCGTCATCGCTACATTTGTTCGGCTTTTGCTACGTGCGTGGAGATTTTTGGAGGACACCTCTCACAACACAACCAAAACTTGGTCTGTGGGGTCTACCCCAGATTCCCCCCCAAAAAAAAGAATAAAGATTTGGAAAAATCCTCGTGCGTGGACCAGGCCAAAGATGTCCAGTGGTGAAGTCGTAAGATTATACAGTCAGCGACTAAGACTTGGATTGGGTGAGGTAGCCAAGATGCTTGGTTGCTAAATGGCCGGCAAAGATGCTACGAAGCTAATTGACGAAAACGCGATGTAGCTCTAAGTTGCAGCTTTCATTTTTTGCTACGAGCGTCAAACAGAACCAAAGTGGAGGTAGTGGCCTTTTTCAACCAATTCAAACATAATTTAGGGGGAGCATGAAATGAAGTTAGAACCGATGGAATCGGAAGTGTCATTGGAAGAGGGAAACAAATGAAAGACTGCACCTGACTGGGATTGTTTCGTAGTACTAAATAATAAATGGCGTGCGAGTGGCTGTGATTGCTAATGGGCTAATTAGTCGTTGCTCACATTAGCGGACATCGGACACTCGGCTCCTCAATGCTAACGCTGACGTCTGGGCCCCACTTTGGGGGGTTTGGAGAAGATGGGGATGGGGATGGGGGTCGGGGGGGGGGGGGGCATCATTTTCTGCTCCGCTGGCACGGAGGAGGAAGGGGAATACGTGGGGGGGGGGGGGGGGACAAGTGGAAGTCTTTTCAGGTATCAAAGCATCCAAATCGGAGCAGAAAGTGGACAAAGTGTTGTGGTGGCGAGGAGCTGAAGGGGCGGGGCCAACACAGGCCGCCCTTTGTTTTGGGACCGAGATCCTATCGAGACGGACATCCCGTCACGAGCGGTTTCTCCCGCCGTCGGCCACCGGGAGGATCGCTTTACCGCGAGCAGACTCGCCGACGCCCGAGACGTCCGCCGCTTCCTCGGGACGGGCGTCCCCAAACCGGGTGGCGCCCCGCCCACGGGGTCCCGACCCCGCCCCCTTTACAGACAAAAACGCGCCAACTCAAACTGAAGAACGTCAAACGTAAATAGAAAGTTTAAAAACGTTGTTTTTTTTTTTTTTTCCTGACAGCGTTTCAAAAAATACAAATAACACAACAAATTTCAAAACTGAAAAAGTTTTCAACATTCATCAAAGCGTGCGCTCACGAAGGCGTTGAAGGGGGGGGGGGAATAATAATAATAATAAATGGACTTGATTGAGGGGTTTCGATGACTATTGATGAGGATCTCAAAGGTAGGGGGGGCACTAAAAAAGGACAAAAGAGGAAAAGTTGGGGAAAAGGAAGGAAAGGGCGAGAAAGAGAGAGAGAAAAAAGAAGGAAGCGGGAGCAAAAGAGAGAGAGGAGGTCAAAGGTCACAGTCAGCCAATGAAGGAAAAGGAGCAAGAAGGAAAGGAAGAAAGTGGCAAGATGGAAAAGCAAAGCGGACTAAAAGGAGGGAGGGAGGGAGCGAGGGAGGGAGCGAGGGAGGGAGGGAGGGAGGGAGGGAGCGAGGGAGGGAGGGAGGAGGCAGCGGCACTACATTGCGCCGGGACAAAAGGATTAGCCGAGTTTGTTTAACCCGCCGTCCGCTTTTCACTAACTCATTAAAATCATTTTTCACGAGCCGTCGACCGTTTCCTTGCCAACATTCTTCCGAACACGTGAAAATGAAAAAAATTCCTTCTCGCTCGTCCCCCGGGCGACTTCGGGCAATTGCGCGGCAAACGTCCGGCGACCGGTCGAGGGCGCCCCGCCCAGCCCCCCCCCCTCCTGCCCGACAACAGCGACCCTCGTGAGGATAAGCGGCTCAGGAAACGGATGGCCACGTCCGCCATCTTCTGGCCTCTCGCTCAGACCCCCCACCCGTGACCCAAATGAGGATCATCGCTAACTCGTTTGTTCCGTTTCCACGTCGCGCTCGCAAACTCAAGGCCCGGGGGCCGGATCCGGGCCTCCGTGTCATTTGATGTGGCCCTCGAAGGCAAGTCTTGTGTCAACTTGCGTGATTTTTGCTCAAATCTCTCGCAAAAAACTTCAGATTGTCAGGTATCGCAATCATTTTTGGAGTTGGCAAACATCAACATTAGTTGATTTCTGATTCCAATTTTCACGTGGAAATATGATGAGGCAATTTTGACGCCGCGTATTGCGGTGGAACGCTGGTTTTGCCCCTCTCACGTAACAGCCCCGCCCCTTGCATTTTTGTGGCCTCCATCTTGCCCCTGCGCCACATGTTGACAAGCCGGTTGGATCGTTTAGATTACATTTTTTGGGGAGATTTTTTTTTTTTTTTTCTTCACATCGCTACTACGTGATTCTCAATTTCCAAAAATCCGATTCAGGATTGGCGGCGTTGTGGCTAATTTTGAGCATTTTGATTTTGTCCACTTGCTAATATTTCCCATCTTTGCCACAGATGCATCGGATGACGTATGAAGTGGTGTACATAAACGACACCTCATGTTTGTAAATATTTGCCCCAGTTTTATGACTAAACGTTTGACTACATAGCGCAAATGTATACAGTAATTACGTTGCATGAATGTACATATTTCACGAGTCCATTTGAGCTGTAACTTGTCAATAGTTGTTGTTGTTTACACAAGAAACGCGTACGTGACGTCACCAAAGGCGATCTTTTGGCGTCTTTTGTCACTTTTCGACCTTTTTGTGTCTTTTGACTTGCCACTCGCTAAACATTCACTTGAGCGAGTGAGAAAATGCCGCCGTGGTGCGCAGCCGCCGATGGACGTGAAAATGTTGCAATGTTGCAATGTCGCCTGGGCGCACTCGCCGGATGACGTCACTTGACGCCACGTCTCACTATGACACCCAAACACGTAAAAAAAAAAAAAAAAAAAGAAGAAGACCCAAAGATAAAGTAAGTCTGTTGTTTTTATAATTGACTAAAATGTTTCCTCAATTTAAAAATTGTTGTTGAATATCTTTTTTATTCGCACGCGTGCTTGAACTTTTTTGGTGGGAAAAAAAAAAAAAAAGGGATGAAGATGTTTCTTATTATCTGTCTTTGATTTTAATCCAAATCTTTTGAAAGCAAGCGGAATGTTCACGTTTGTTCTTTCCAAAATAAAATCGCCATCAGGATGATCAACATCATGTAAACGTGACAACAACAACAACACACACACACACACACACACACGTGACTTTTGTGGCGTGTCCCTTTGGGCTTGTTGCAAGGACTGAAAAAAAGACTAAACACCGATTTTAGTCGTCCAATATTGATCCCTGAAAATACCGTCAAAATAATCACAAAGATAACATTTGTTTGGAAAGTCAATATGAAGAAAAAAAACATGAATTCGCTTTTGGGTTGTATTTTCATGACTCGCCCAAAATAAAATAAAAAATCAAATGAAAAGCAAAAACCTGAAGCGGCCAATTTGTGGAAGTTCTCGAGAAAAGTTCAGCAGGACACCAGGAAGGAGGACGACGACCTTTCAACCCGGCTTTTAACACACAAGAATTGAGGAGGGTGGCAAAATCTTCCCCAAAAGTGAACTTGCCATCAGACCTTTACTGGAAGTTTCTTCCCCAAGAAAGAAAGAAAAGAAAAAAAAAGGCGTCGCGTCGGCAAGCGCTCAAAGACTTGCAAGGAAATTGAAAATGAAATGAAATTCTCTGGCATCTTTAATTTTCTTGTGCTTTTTAGCATCTCGATGAGCGCCGGCATCGCAATTTTCTTCCAAGAAGATTCCGGATGGCTTTTAAATGTTCATTTTCCAAATTGCCTCCGAGCAGATTTGACTTTTTTTTCGTCACTCTGTTTATTTGCCCAACGAACAAATGAAACGTAATTCATGCTATCAACATCATGTTCGGTGGATAAAATGATATTTGGTTTCAAAATGCGATTTGTTTATTTACATTCTAAATATTTCATCCGATGGCGATATGACACGCGATGCACGCGCGTGCGAGATGAGTTTTTTTTTTTTTCTTCTTGTAACTTTTACGAAATGGAAAAATCCTCATGAATATTACATAATATGATGACTAATTTCTTGACCAAGTGTGCGTCCTATTTTTTTTTTTTTTTTCGGAAGCGTAGCATTGAATAGTAAGTCTTAAAAAAATCTCTTTTCTTCCCAAAGCTATTCGTAACAATCGTTCTCATGAATATGATCACAAGGGAATCATTTTGACTGATATTATTTGATTGCTGTTCAAAACCTTGACGGGCACCCGAGAGAAAAAAGACGGAGAAGAAGAACGAGATGTTCTGGTGGGTGCATTTCGAGTCCACTTGAAAGCGGCGCCCAAAAAGCGAGAGAAAAAAAAAAAAGCTTTGCTTTCTTTTTGGGTTTCAGCACGCACCCCCAATATAAACATCATTGCGCTCAAATATTTTAGGTAATTATGGAGGATACAAAACTGAAAATTATCTCACGAAAATATTCGAAGAAGCCAAAAGGAAAAAGAAAAATAACACCCGAAGGAATTTTTTTACATTGTTTTTCAAACCAAAACATTTTTTTTCCTTCATGAATAATTTGTATTTGTCTTTTTTCTTTTCTTTTTTTTTGGAGGGGGGGGGTGATTTGTCAGCAGCCTCGCAAATTGTTTTCTGGGATATTGAAAATGTGCATTTGCAATATCTACAATGTACTGACTCTAAACATCATCATCATCATCATAACAATAATAATAATAGTAATCGCGTGGTTGGTGACGTTGTCGGTCATTTCGAGCCAGCAATAAAATCTTTCTTAATTGTTAATTCGTTGCCGTGGGGGGGGCTCTTAAAATTTTACTTTACTTTTTTACTTGACTTTGAAATCTCATTTTAGCTTTGGTGTTGATTTTCCCGCTTGAGCTTTTGAATTTTGTTCTGCACATTAATCGAGATGTCGATATTTTATTTTGTGTATGTGTGTGTGTGTTTGAAAATGATCAGACAACTGAAAGAAAAAAAAAATCTACAATGTGCACTGCGACCCCCAAAAAGCCAAAGATTTCAAGTGAATGATATATTCGAAATAAAAAAAAAAAAGCTTTATTAGGGTAAGTCAAACAAAATGTATTAATAATGTATTTTGTTTTAAAAGGTTTGAGTAGCAAATGAATGCAGAATAAATCCAGAAGAAACTAAATCTATGAATTTTATTTCCAAGCTCAGGACAAACTATGTTGACATCAATAACAATACGAATTTGTTAACAAAAATTTAAATAAGAGCACACTTTCATTTGGAACATTTGATATATTTTTTTTTGAACAGAAACAAATTATTTCTGCAAAAGACCAAAAAGAACGATCACTGTGACGTCATCAACAGGCGGCGCAAATGCTCTCCTTCACTTTTACCTTTTAATTCTTTTCTTTTTTTTATGTAGAAATATGCTGACACGAATACACGCGCTCCGTGCGCGTTTTTTGTCCCACACAAGAAAACCGGAAGCGCGTGAACCACTTTGATGTGCCGCTAACCCACATAACGAGAACGCGCAATCTTTCTTTCTTTCTTGCTGAAAGCTCTGGAAAAAAATATCAACATGCGCGCGCACGTCAGCAAAAAAAGAAAGAAGAAGACAGAAGAATTTCAACAAGGTCAGCTAGCTTTATTTCGTCAAAATTGCAACATTTTCCCTCTTTTATGTTGTTTCGTTTTGTTTTGAGGTCAAAGCGACACAAGACGAAAAAGAAGAAGAAAAGAAAAGAAGAAGACGTTGAAAGACGAGCGGCACAACGAACATTTTGGGCTCCACAAGGCGAGCAGACATCTTGTTGCGTGGCGTCTTAAAAACAACAACAAAAATAAGGAAACAAGAAGGAAGAAAGAAGGAAAGAAAGAAAGAACAAGAGGCTTCGTGCGCGTGCGTGTAAAGTTTGATATTTCTTCAGTCGGAAATGGAAAATGGCCCAAATAATAAAAAAAAAAAAGTCGGCGTCACGTGTAATACTGAAACATGTTCAAGTGTAAATGTTGGGGGGGGGGGGGGAGACCAAAAAAAAAAAAAAAAACCAACAAAACAAAACAACTCAAATCTAACATTCTAGCAGACGGGACACGCGCACGCACTTTGTACACACAAGTCCAGAACGCCAAGAATAATTTTAACAATCATTATCATAATATTACAAAATACCTGGAATCTTCCCGGTTGTTTGTTTTGTTGTTGTTGTTGTTGTTGCTCTAAACTTTCAAGTTAGTCGTCGTCGTGGTCGTCGTCGTTGTTGTTGTAAATGTTCCCGATCCGTTAGTGGATGAGCGGGTTCGGCGCGGAGGCTTGGTTCTGCTGCGTGAAATAGTCAGAGAGGCCGGCGGACAGTCCGGACGGGAAGGCCGGCAGAGAGGCGCCCACGGGCGGCCTGAGCGAGTCACAAGAAACGGCCTGCGGGGAGCCGGAGGCCGGGGCCCGCGCCATGTGGGGCCCGCCGCCGCCTCCGCCGCCTCCGCCGCCTCCTCCGCCGCCGCCGCCGCCGCCGCCCCCCGGCGCGCCTCCTCCGCCGCTCACCGGCACGTGCGGGAAGAAGTAGCCGGTCTGGCCGGCCGCCAGCAGGTTGACGGGGCACGGGTTGAGCGAGTAGCCGGCGCCCGAGCAGGGCACCGACAGCCCGCAGGGCACCGCCGAGGCCGCCAGCGCCGCCGCCGTCAGGTGGTGCGTGGCGGCGTAGGGCAGCTCCCCGCCCACCAGCCGCTCCACGCTCAGGCCGCCGGACGGCGGGCCGAAGGGGTGCCCGGCGCCGTAGGACGCCACGGGGTGGCCGCCCGGGTAGGCGGCCCTCGGGTGGTGCAGCGAGAGGAAGGGCGACACGGGCCAGTAGAGCGAGCCCGCCCGCTCCACGAAGGCCAGGCCGCCGGACGCCAGGCGGGCGCCGCGCTTGAAGGCCAGCTTGGCCCGCGAGGCGGTGGAGCGCCGGCGCAGCTTGCCGGTGGTGCCGCCGATGAAGACGTCGTCGCTGCTGGGGTCCAGCATCCAGTAGTTGCCCTTGCCCGGGTCGTCGTAGTGGCGCGGCACCTTGACGAAGCACTTGTTGAGGCTCAGGTTGTGGCGGATGGAGTTCTGCCAGCCCTGCTTGTTCTCGCGGTAGTACGGGAAGTTCTTCATGATGAACTCGTAGATGCCGTTGAGGGTCAGCCGCTTCTCGGGACTCTGGCGGATGGCCATCATGATCAGCGCGTTGTAGGAGAACGGCGGCTTCTCGAACTTTGCGCCGCCCTTCTTGTCCGCCTCCTTCGCGGCGGCGCCGGCGGCGGCGGCGGCGGCGGCGGACGCGTCTTTGCCGTCCTTCTTTTCGTCGAGCGAGTCCGCCGAAGCCGCGTCGGGGGCTTCGGGGCCGGACGAGGCTAATTCGGGCCCGGCTGCGGCGTCGCTTTCGGCTTGGGCCTTGTCGGCGGGGGCGCCCGCGGCGGCGGCGGCGGCGGCGGCGGCGGCCACGGGCTTGTGGTCTGCGTCGTCCCCCTGTTCTGGTTTTGGCTCTGGCTGCGGTGGTTGTGCAGGTGGAGGTTGTGGTTATGGTGGTTGTGGTGGTGATGGTGGTGGTGGTGGTGGTGCTGCTGCTGCTGCTGCTGGTGGTGCTGGGTCAGGCCCGGAACCGGAACCGGGACTGGGACCGAGACCTGGCTCTGGCTCTGGCTCTGGCTCTGGCTCTGCCCGCGGTTGTCGTTCTGCACGGCCTCCGGCACCAGGCTGTGGATGCTGAACGACGGCTTGGGGATCATTTTGAGCTCTTTGCGTTCGCCCATGTCCAACATCACCGAGCGCGCAGAGTCGGAAGTGAGCCGCCGCCGCCGCCGAGTACGCGACCGAGCGAGGAGGCAACGAGGGAGGTGGGGAGGGGAGCAAGGAAGGAAGGAAGGAAGGAAGGAAGGAAGGAAGGAAAGAAAGAAGGAAGGAAGGAAGGAAGGAAGGAAGGACGGAGGAGGAAAGTTGTAGCCCAACAAACTAGTTCATGTTCGCTTTGGGGAGAAAAAGGGAAACACGCGCACGCGCGCGGATTGCAGCAATTCATTAGCCAGCCGCAGCGCCGCGACACATTGGTTGGCCCTTCCTGCTCCTCGGCCAATCGGCGCCGCGCGAGCTCGCGCTCCGCAGCCAATCGCCGGCCGGACCGTCGGCCAAACAGCCGCGCACGCGCACTACGGAAGGACTCGGCGGCCGGCCGCGCGGCGCGAGGCCGCCGGAAGACGAAAAGCTCCGATTCCGAAAAATCGCAGCGGGAAAGCAACAAAAGCCGCTCGGGTGGCCTTCGACGAGGCTCGGATGCCCGGCGGAGTGGGACGAATCCGAATGCCAGCGGGCCAGGGCTGTGACGTCACACGGACTGGTCCCCATCGTCGTCCGAGGCGATGTCACCCGACAAGAAAGAAATCAAAATAAATTGGACGACGAAAAACTCGCGCCGTCATTACTTACAGTGAGCAAAACATACAAACATGATGATGATGATGATGATGATGATGATGAAATGGAAGAGTTAACCTGATCCGGGTGACCTGGGGGGGGGGGGGGGGGGGCTTATTCTTTATGGAAAATTGTCCAAACTCTCAAAGGCGCCAAAGCCAAAGTGATTTCCTTCACCTGAGTGAAGTTCTTTAAAAAGTACAAATGATTTGCTTCCAAGTAAAAGAGCAAGTCTGAAACGAACAAAAGGAAATTTTATTGGACACAGACGTGGAAAAAAAAGTAACCAAATATGTTTTTAAATGTACAGCGTAAAAAAAAAAAAAAAAATCAGGCTGTGGAATATGAACAATTTAGTGGCAATATGTCAAAATGTGAGCGATATATTTTTGACATCTCAGCGGAACAGCAGTTACCACATCTGACTCACACGCGAGGTTGCGGGTTCAAATCCGGTCTAGCCAAGTGTGGAGAAAAAAAAAAAAAACAAAAAAAAAACCATGCACGCAAGCTTGATTTTTTTTCTGTGTGTGCCCCGAGATTGGCTGGCGACCTATTCGGGGTGTTGGTACCCCGCCTCCTGCCGAAGATGCTTGGGATCGACTCCGACACTCCCTTGTGAGGATAAGGAGCTTGGAAATTGGCTGGACAAATGTTTGTATTCATTTGCTAGCGCGATTGTGCTTGTGGTTATTATTGCTATGACAACTTCCCACTTCCTGTCTGTCAACTTCCTGTTTGGGCCTTGTTTTCCGACGTTTCTGGTTGAGCTCGCGCCTGAGTTTCAAAAGTCGTGTCGTCATGGCAACAGACGCAAGCACGATGAAGAATGAAGAAGACCTCTGATGTGGCGGGATGCTCCTCATTATACGAAAAGGTTCTGTCGAATCCAAGAAGCTTTCAAACATCTCCTTAAGGCCTTGAACAAAAGAATAATCATTCTTTTTATCGTTGATTTTAAAAAAAAAATCTGCATCCTTCTTTGGTCAGGACTTGGTGTTCACGTTTGATTTTGATGAAATAAATTGAAGGCAGGTTTTTATGCCTTTGTTAGTAACAGAATTTAATTGATTACCATGTGTATGAGGTTTTCTTTTTTAAACATAAATAGGGCCTAATAATAAAAAACGTCAACGTGCAGCAAAAGACAAATAATGTCAGGAAAAAAAAAAACATCATTTGCGTTACGTCACTTTAGAACACCGTCCAATCATGCTGGGCAGGAATGTATACAATGATCACCAAATGAAGAAGAAATATCTCAACTGTGATTGGCCGGCGACCAGTTGAGGGCGTGCCCCGCCTCCCGCTTGAAGAGAGCTGGGATTGGCTCCAGCGCTCGCTCGACCGCCAGTGAGGATAAGCAGCTCCCAAAATGGACGGGGCAAAATTAGGGATAATATTCATCCACTTCTGACACCAACCCCGACGCCGAAACTGATGGGCATAATCGGCACGTCGTCATCTCTTGCAGTAGCTCATCTGAAAAGGACTTTGAACAGACAAACAAACAAAAAAAAAGTTGTGGATTTTAGCCTGATTTTAAAGTCTTCGTGTGAAGTCCAAGGCAAATGTTTGAATTCTTCACGCGGCCTTCATGAAGTGTCGCGTGTCTCTTGAGTTGCGATGAAGTTCAACTTCACTTTACGTCTTGATCGGGAGTCCCCCTTTGAAATATTTGCTTTCGGGAGTCTTCGAAAACACGTTCAGTTAAATCTTATTCATATTTGTCTTCACTTTTTAATTCAAGTGTTGAGAGATGATTTGATTTCATCTTCCTAAACAGCAACATTTGCATTCAAATGTTTGCTTGTCTTGATTTTGTCACGATGTGCGGTCCACTCCTCCTTTTTTCCCGCCAGCTGCGTCGTTTAGAGCAGAGCGACAGCGCCTCCCAGCGGCCGATACAAAAACGACACCCCACTGCAACGAACTTTGCTTTCGGGAGTCTTCGAAAACACGTTCAGTTAAATCTTATTCATATTTGTCTTCACTTTTTAATTCAAGTGTTGAGAGATGATTTGATTTCATCTTCTTAAACAGCAACATTTGCATTCAAATGCTTGCTTGTCTTGATTTTGTCACGATGTGCGGTCCACTCCTCCTTTTTTCCCGCCAGCTGGGTCTTTTAGAGCAGAGCGACAGCGCCTCCCAGCGGCCGATACAAAAACGACACCCCACTGCAACGAACTTTGCTTTCGACGCTTCAAAATTATCCTTCCATCCATCCATCCATCCATTTTCTGAGCCGCTTATCCTCACAAGGGTCGCGGGAGTGCCGGAGCCAGTCCCAACTGTTAGGGGGACGGGGGGGTTACACCCTGAACTGGTCGCCAGCCAATCGCAGGGCACATCCAGACAGAAATCCAGCCACGCTCACAATCACACCTGGGGGGCAATTTTCTGAGATGTGGGAGGAACGCGGAGTGCCCACCCGGAGAAAAGCCAGACAGGCGGGCACGGGGAGAACATGCGGGGCCGGGATTTGAACCCCGGTCCTCAGAAATGTGAGGCCGAAGCTTTACACAGCACTTCCATTTAGCTAATATTCATTCAAAAAGATTTATCCATAATCGACACAAAATATACACAAATAAACGTCAATAGTAATCCTATTTTTTACTGAAATGGTTTTATCATCTGAAACATAAAAGGCACTGTGTTGCCTTCATTTTATATGGTCAGAAAAGAAGAAATGTGTGAACAAGCGTCACCAGGAGCCTTTTCGAAGGGCGACACTGACACCGTGTGGCTAAAAAATGAACTACGCGCACTTTTTTGACTTCATTAAATATGAATGAGCGAAGTTTCAAGGAGACAAACACGATGAATGAAATTGTTGTGACAGCCAGAGGTTGGCGATTGACGCCTCGCAAACTTCATCTTGAAGTCCGACAGGATCAAATTGCGGATTGGTACAGGGTGAGTACTTTGTACTCGGATGGATCACCAGTAATATCGTTGGAGTCTTTGCAAGTGAGTGACTGGGCTGGTAATGGAAGCCAGTTCTCGGTCTTAAAGGTCCCATGTGATCCAAATAGGCAAATGGACATTTCTCTCGCATGACGTGGCGCACTAACCCGAGTCTGCGGCATAAAACTTGACACGCTTCATTCGGCGGGTCGCCAAGCCAAAGTTGTTCTCCCGCACTGATCATGATTCAATCAAACTCTGAGAAGATACTTCTCCCTCCCCATCTTACCTCGGAACATCCGGCCTTGCGGTTGTTGATATTGTCCACATTTAGTTGCACGCGCGCACTTCGCCCAGCCTGCATCCGTAATCCACCGTAGACTGTTTTAGGCTTTGGAAAATGAATCCACCTAGCGGGATATCCTTCATCAGAATTGCACATTCCCCAAACACATCTGAGGACCATTTTGCTCGTAACGTGAACTTTTCCAAGCGCACGCTACTGACAACCGGCACTGCATGTGGGACAACATGGCGGGAGGGGCGTGTCGAGCCGGGGGTTATCTGATTGGCTATTATTGCACGAGTGATTGACAGATCGGAAAGGTCCATCGACGATCAAAACGTTCACATCTCAAGTCATATTCTCGCATTAAAATGATGGGAAATGTAAGTCATCTGTAGAAATATTACTGGTTACTGCCATCTAGGCGCAACTGTAGGTTTTATTTCATTTTTCATTTCGAGACTATAAAAGTAAAATGACTCCATCATTCTAAAAGTGACCACACGATGGCGCCAATAATAAAATACACAACTTGAGCTGCTCGGATGATGTCCGCCGCGCGTGGCGTGTCAGCCGTGATTGGCGACGAGCAGGAAGTCACCTCGGTTCTCAGGAAGTTGATGGCGACGCCGTTGTTCTCCAGGAAGCGGGCCTTGAGCCGGCGCCAACATCTTGTTGCGGATGAGCTCCAGCGAGCAGGTCAGAACCAGGCCGCGTGCGGGCTCTGAACGCGCAAACGCGCGGCCACGACATCCGTGGCGATATGAGCTCAGATTAGCTTCGAGTGCGGATCACTTGAACATGTTGACCATTAGTTTGACATGTTTTGACGCTTGCTTTCAAAATAAAGTGCGGAATGTTCCCCGAAGAGTCCGACGGGAAGTTGAGCCGAGTCAAGGTGGCCGGAGGTCATCCTCCGAGAGGCCGCCACGGCCGCGCTTCCTGCCAGTGTTACACAACTTCCTGTTGGCACGCGTGTGCGCTGAAAGCCAAACACATCTCCGAGGCGCGTTCCTGGCATCTGCTGCCGAACGCAAGACCGTGTGACCATTCCAAATATCTACTCTGTACTTTGTCCTAAGTTAAAACAAAGACGTTTAGTCCGCTCGCCTTTCGGGCTACTTCGGGGTCAGGATGGGGGAGCGGTCGCCGGGATTCAAAATAACGCCGCCGCATTTCGCCGCGAGGTTTCCTTTCTCAGTTGGGCGCGTTGTACGGCAGCAAATCAACACAGGACGCGAACGGCTAGCAAAGGTTTGACTTTTTATTTCACGCCATCAAATCTTTTACTCTGAAAGCACGGCAAGAGGCAGGAAGTAGGCACGTACGTGACGAATGCACTTCCTCAAAGAACCCCAAGGGGCGGCGGTCTCTTCATGGGAAGAGGAAAAATCAAGGAGAAGAAGAAGAAGAAGAAGAAGAAGAAGAAGGCACTAAAATCCAACGGACTCGTAAAATCCACAGTGACGTCAACAGGAAGTTACCGGGCCAACGTTTAGGGTGACTCATTTGGAGCTTCGGGGTGGAATTTATGCCGGAACCTTCTTGAACGTTTCCAAGTGAGGCCCTTTCAACTTTTACAGGTCAACTTCATTTCAGCTTGAGTCAACTTTTGAATGTTTCTCTACTTTTCGCACAAACTCGCTCTTGATTGACAAGGAGCTAACAGCAAAAGTCAGTAAATGGCCAGTAGATGGCAGCAGCGCCTCGCTTTATATTTCAGATCAGCGCATCTTTTAAGCGGAAGACGAAGAATAGGCAGCAAACGGCCGCTTTTTGTCCCCTCGATTTTTCGACCGATTCAAGGTGGAGGTGAGCTGCCCGAAGACGGCCGGGATAGGCACCGTGGCCCTCGTGAGCGTAAGCGGCTCAGATGGTGGACGGACGGCGTGTGTTGGAGTGAAGGGCGATTGGCGCCCAAAAAAAGCTCAGCTCACGCGCGTTTCTGATTTTGACATCTGTCAATAAGTTCTTAAGTTGCCAGAAAAAAGCCGTCGTCAAACTTGTTTTGTTGTCTTATGGTTTTGAAACGTGACAACATTTCCGCCCCTTTGGTGACAGCAACTCATGTTGTGCGGCTCATTACGAAAGGATGGAAAAAGCCGTTTTCGTTTTGGGTCTTGCGAGATCAGTCGAAACGCTCTCGGCCCCTGCTTTAAAAATGGGAGCGAAGGAGTTAACTGCCACAAGAGGGCGGCAAAGCTAAGGCTTACCTAAATGACACTCCTGGCACCAAGATGCCAGCAAAATAATTTTTCACTTTGGCCCGGGGACTAAGTGAGATTTTCATCCAATAGCAGAGGATAGGTGCCGAAAGGGGCGAAATGGCGACTGCTTTGAGGTCCGTGGCAAAACGTCAGCCAAAAGGCAGAAATTGGCAAATTTTTGTGATTAGCGTAACACGCGCGATACGTTTGTGAGCGTCGGTCGGCGATAGAAGCGAGCGTCTAGTCTCGCTCGTGGTTATAGGCGGCCTCGGCGTCGGGGTGCTTGCGGTGGGCGGGGGGCACCAGGTGCGGGGGCAGGTCGGCGGGCAGCTCGTAACCCTCCAGTTTGACCTTGATGAGGTGCTGAGCCAGCGCGAACTCCTCGTCGTCCAGGCTGCCGTCCTGGTCGCAGTCGGCCAGCTTCCAGATCTTGCCCAGCACCGTGTTGGGCAGCCGCGAGTTCATCATCTCCTTCTTGGCGTTGACGCCGCTGATCTTGCCGTTGACGGGCATGAGCGTGTAGAAGATCTCGTCGTAGCGGTGCTTGTCCCGGCTCACGATCCAGTCCTCGGCGTCGGCGCCGGCGCTGATGCCCTCGCCGTAGCCGCGGCCGAAGGGCCCGTCCTGGGCGCCCTCGAAGGCGCCGCCCGACACCATGGCGGGCGGCGCCTTGGACTCCTCCTCGCGGATCATGGCCATCAGCCCGGCGATCTTGGACGCCAGCATCTTGTCCACCGACTCGATCAGCTTCATCTTCAGCGAGGGGAACTTGCTGAAGTCGTAGTGCTGCAGCATGTCCTGGTAGACGCCAAAGAGGAGGAGGGGAACCGAAATGTACCAAGTATGAGCTGCTGAACTTCAGCAGCGCAAAACGACGGGAGGGGGACACAAGTCCGATATAGCCGACTGTCCGTTACGTTGACGCATCAAAGTTACTGTCAATCGTAAGTTTCTTTCACATATCCGTTTGGCGCAATTTTTACGCCGGATGCAACCCTTCTCGGGGAGTGGAGCCCCCAGTGGCATACGAACCCGCAACCCCTGGTGCTCTAACCGCTGAGCGACGGGGCCTCCAGAGTTACTGTCAATAAATATCCAAAATGTTTTATCCGGACTTAGCACGGCGCATTGTTGACGTACAGAACTCATCACAGGCTTAGTTAGTGTGCTTACTAGTTTCAAATGAGTTGCCAAAGGTGGACAGCTTGACAAAATAGACTTGAGTTAGTTTTGAACGCCTCAGCGTTGAGATTGCCGCCAGGCGTACTCTCGATGTACCGTCGTCGTCGTCGTCGTCGCCACGCAGGCACGGTACGAGCTAGTCATATTGTACCTCTGTGACCTGGAAATACGTCGGTGCCGTTTCTCTTCCCGCGTTGCGCCACAACGCCAGTAAACGACGGCGGACAATACTAAAACTCACACTTTGACTCTGGCAAACGGAAACTAGCCTTGGTTCAGTCCCGACGATCACTTTTACCCGATACCTGTTCCATCTGCGTTTATTTGAAGGAGGCCCCGCCGTCTACATTGACCTTTTGCTGTAAAGCGTGAATAAGTGGGAAAATGC
The DNA here is from genome assembly GCF_019802595.1 of Syngnathoides biaculeatus. Classification (NCBI taxonomy): domain Eukaryota; kingdom Metazoa; phylum Chordata; class Actinopteri; order Syngnathiformes; family Syngnathidae; genus Syngnathoides; species Syngnathoides biaculeatus. The sequence continues at coordinate 574,148 of NC_084644.1, forward strand.
TACCGATTAGCGGTTCCTGGGAAAGCTGGGGTGGCTTCCCCGAAAACTGTTGGGAGTCCACGGGTGACCAACAGCAAATAGGAATTCTGTTTGTTCCTTTTTCATTTGAGGAATATCCTTCAATAAAAGAAAAGAAAATGTTTGCCTTGAAGAGGCGGGGCCTGGCGAGCGCACTTAAAGTCTTAACTCTGGTCGGCCAAGTAGACTCCGAGCGTGAGTCGTGGTATTTGCGGGGGCGACGTGGAACGCACCTGCATCTTGGTGACGTTGGGGAAGTCTCCGGGACTGATGTGGTGCTCCCTCTGCAGGATGGCGTAGATCTCCGGCAGCCTCGCGATGAGCTCCTCCTTCTTCTTCTCGCGCCCAAACAGCGACGGCATCTCCTTCTTCAGGTAACTGATTATGTAGGCGTGCACCTGCGGAAGGGGCGCAGCGCACGAACGCCGTCAGTGCCGACGAGGGGCTCAAAGTTCAACTCCCGGGCGAAGCGGAGGAGGCGGCGCCGGCCGGAGGCGCGAACGCCGCACGTGGGAAGGAGGAAGGAAGCGGCCCATCCATCGCGACGCAAATAGAAGCGGCGCCGGCCGACGGCCGACGGCGTCGTCCGTCCTCCCGACGCGAGACCAAAAGCCGGAACGCATCCGCTCGCCCCGCCTTTGTTTTCGCGGGAATGTCGCACGACGCCAGAGCACAGCGCACACTCTGTCCACAATCCGCATTTCCACTTATGAGCTCAAGAGAATTTTGCCAATCCACAATCCATATTTGAAGAGAATGAAAACGTGCGTGCACCTTAGTACTGACGAAGCCAGAAAACAAGATGGCTGACTTTCCCTTTATGCTACGCTAACCAGCGTCACGACTTGATGGGTTGACGCCAAACGTGTTTCTGTCCGGCATTTTCCGACAAAAGGTTGAGGCATGTTTTGTATACAAATATGACACGACAACGCGAACAAATCTTTTTCATCTTGGAAGAAATATTGTGTAAAACTGGAGAAGACATTGTAGACCTTCAAAGTTCCTGCTTTTGTGTTGTGACGGCCCCCTTCGCCTTGAGCCCGTTTTGTCGGATTCGGAGGATGGTGGCACGTGAACCGGATCGGGGGAAGACGGCGTGAAACTGTTTTTTAGCCTGAGGCTAAAACTGTGCCCAGTGATTGATTTCGCGCCTACGCCCGCCGCACCGACCCTTGACCGCCTTCAATCTCGGCAGCAGAATTGCGACGGGCCCCTTAGTTAGCCGTGACTACATGCGGCCCAAAGATGCCTCGTGCCTTCAGGCAGTCCGCGGGCGTGGCTACTATAGAGCGCCTCGTTGTTGCGACCCGGCGGGGTCTATTTTTAAGCGTACGTATCTTCCCGCCTCACACATGTTATGCGTACGTCTAAGAAAGATGGATTCTTCCAGCGCAATTTGATCTCCAGTTGACAGTGGAGCGAGGGCGTGGTCACAGCACAGTCGCGACTCCACCCCCCGCCGTCCGCACGTCACTTCCCGCCTCACCTTTGCCAGCCTGGCCCGCTTGATGAGGTCATTGAGCTTCCGGAGCGCCGCGTTCCTCGGAAGACTCTGGATGTCCCGGAAGAGGTCCTGAGACTCTGCTTCAAAGAGACGTCTGCCGGCGAGACGAAGACGGCGTGAAGCTTCCGATCGCTCGCGTGACGACCACGCGGCGGACGGGACCGGACCTGTTCTCTGTGTTCTGCAGAGGTTTGGCCCAGAAGGAACCCAGATAAACCCGCACCACCTCCGGAGTGTTGATCACTTTGCCCAGCGACCACATGAGGGCGCCGTAGACGCGCATCAGCTGCTGCGTGTCAACCTGCAACAACGGGACCGAGTGAGGAAGGCGTGACGGCGGCCACGCGGGCGAATGTGGACCTGACCTGGTCCGCCTTGTTCAGGACCACCCTGATCTTGTCATCTTGCCCTTTGAGGGCTCGGATGGCCTCGGAGAACTCGTCCGAGATGTCCAATTTGTGGGCGTCGAACAGCAGGATGATTCTGTCCACTCGCTCGCCAAACCAACGCAGAACCTCGGCAAAGTCGTAACCTGAACCCAAAAGTTGGAGGAAGGTTTACGTCTTGGTCCGCGTGTTCGTACACACGGAGGGATCCAATCGGGTGGGTTGGGGGCGATCTCAACCACATCTGGGCAAAACGGTTACAAAGTGGCTCAAACGCAAGTCGGGGGCGGGGGGGGGCTTTTATGGACACTCACGCCACGAAAGGGGTCCGTGAAGTATTGCCCACGTGTCAAACCCAAGGCCGAAGGGCCAGACCTGGCCCACGATATCATTTCATGTGGCCCGTGGAAATGAATCATCTGCATCTAACTTCATCTTGCTAGGGGCCAAATTTTCAAATTGTCCTCACTTTTCATAACAGAGAAATTTCAAGCATTTGCAAATCAGAAAGTTGGGTGTGATGTGGTGGGTGGATACTTTTTTTTTGGGGGGGGGGGGGGGAAATATCATATTTGAAAACCTTCACATATTGCAGTTGTGTCGATATGATGAGGCGATGATACATTTATAAGCATTCACACTCGTAACTGCTCTGTGAGGGAAACCAGAACGGCAACGTGGCCAATGAGTTTGACGCGTGTGACCCCCCCCCCCCCCCCAATACGTCTGCCCCTTTTGCCCCATGAACACATCCCCAAATGTCCCCTCAAGAGCTCCTGCATGGCCTTCACCTTTTGCCCTCAACTCCCCCACAGTTCCCTCACGCTGTCCCCCCCCCCCCCCGATCCCCCTTTTCCATCTCGCTACCTTCGCGTCCCTTGAGTTGACCCCCAAAATAAAAAATTTCCACAGAAAGGCCAACGTTGCAAGGGCGAGTGCAAATGATTTCTTCGACCGGCCACCCCGACGCGCCTCTTCTTCATCAATGAATGGAGCACGTGACAAGAACGGCGCCCTCCGGTGTCAACTTCCCGCGTGTCAGTTACAAGATGCCGGCTGAGGACTTCACAGGTTCCATTTCCTCTTTTTGAAAAAACATTCAACAGGAAACGCCTTCAGTCCAACAATCCCGCTTCCTCTTTCCAGCAGCGGCGAAACTAAATCATAAAGCAACTGTCAACGCATGTTGACTCAGGGGGGGGGGGGGGGGGGCGCAAGCACACGTTCAAATTGGATTTAAGACATCCTCTACTATCAACCAGGACGCGGGGGCGGAGCTTGTGGCGTCTCGAGTCACAAAGGAGTTGAAACTTGTCAGGTCGTCACAGCAGAAGTTGTGCCGCCGGACTCGGGTCGGCCATTTTAAGACGCGCAAATCCTCCGTCATCAAAGAAAAACATTCATCATTCATACACGTGACGAAATGACTTCAGGATGTGTGCGCGCGTCCACTTCGGCTGACCGCTGCTAAATGTTTCCAGATTGCGGGAAGGGAACGCCCCCCCCCCCCCCCCCCCCGTCTGGCTGAGACCTTTAAGTCATGATGTCATCAAGGCCAGAGCGCAGTCCAAAATGTTTTTGTTGTGAGCGGTACCGAGGGGACAAAACATGCTCTGCGTTTTTATTTTTTGCCCCAACGGCATCTTGTGACGTGATTGGCTGCCGTGTCACAGCCGAGCCCCTTTCACGCAACCCGTCAAAGCGGACTTGCCCCAGCTGCGTAGGGATGGCCGCTGAAACCGAATTCAGATGGGACGACCCGGCCCGGCTTCACGCCAAAACAATCGCCAGCTCGTTTCGTCCCCCTCGGAAGTTTGCCTCGATCCCTTCCCTCCCGTTGACAATTGAAGACAGAGCGCGTTGGACAAATTTGTGTGCCGCGCAAGAGCCAAAAGTCAAGAATTTGGGGCTCGAGTCAACCCCAAACTTTGCTGGCTTTGGAAATGGCGATTCAGGTGGGGCCTGCTTATTTGAAGCATTTTCAACCGGTGGGGGCCCCGAGCGGACCCCGATGGCTCCAGTCGGAAAAACTCGGGCACTGCGACAACACTTTGGCCGAGTGGAAAAACAAAAAAAAACAATTGTGAAATTCTGCATTTTGCGCTCTTCCTATAGTTGCTCCTTCAACTTTGACCTTGCCTATTTGTCGTTTTGTTGCAGCTGCAGTTGATTTTTGGGAAGGGAGGAAAGCAAGCGTCAGAAACGGCGGCGGCGGCGCCCACCTCGGCTGATGCGCTGCTTCTCTCCGGAGAGAATTCCCGGCGTGTCGATGATGCTGATGCTCTGCAGGACCTGATTGGGCATCTGAGAGCAGATGAACCTGAAGACACAAACAAATCGTGCGCCCGCTGAGCAGCAGTGAGGACATTTTTGTCACCATGGCAACTAAGGTACAGGTGTGACCTTAACTTTAGCAATGGAGTTAGCATCGCGTGGAGCTACACGCTTTTATTTTGGTGTGCGTGTGATTTACATATGCATTAAAACTAATAAGCATGCACACTAAACTGCAGAATGCAACTGTAAACTGTGGAAGTGCACAAAAGGGCTAAAAGAAATGCTCATTTTCATTATATTCCCATTTATAATTCAGTTAGTGATCATTACTTACGTAAAAAATATCTACAATTCATTTTACTTTTTCACCAAACCATTTCATGAAAAGAATTTTAACAAAATGCATGCATTAACACTCACCAATTCTGGCAACAAATTACCTACATTAATACTCCAAATATTCCACAGTTCTCAATAATGTAGGAGTTTATTCATGCTTAATATTTGTATAGTGGTTATTTTTACTACGTAGCTGTTTGGGGGGGGCCACAAACATAACGTAAAAAGGTTTCGAACTCCCGCTAACCTCGCGCGTATTTTCCACCAATCGAGCGGCGGGTCGGCAGGCGGGGAAAAACCAGAGCGCGAAGCGGCTCCGTGTGACGCACAAAGACTTCCCCCTGGAAACAACGGCGACAATGGCTTATTGTGGCGGGGGCCCTCGGTGGCACAAGATGGCCGAAGCAACGCCCTGCACGCTTCCTTTCTTGACCCGTCGCAGACCGCTACATTTAATGGCCGCGAGGAGACGACGCACACCGACGGTGTCGCATCCTGCCAGCCGGGCCCGGTCGCCTTGCCCTAAACACGACGGCCCAACTTTGCCAGGCTTCATTTGTTCCCGTGTCAAGCAAATACGCCCTCAATCGTGCTGCTTCATATAACCGCACACGTGTCAAAGGTTACTGTACATAACGCGACGGCGGCCCATCACGAAAAGAAATGTACTTTTTTTTTTTTTTTTTTTACGTTGCTCACTATGGTGATACTTGGAGAGGCAAAACGTTGATGGAAAAAGTTCCAGAACCGCCGCATGAATACATTTACAAATCAGCATGTGAGTGAGTGAGTTTGATTTTGGTGTTGTGTCAAACTCGATCGTGATATTTGCCACACGAGAGCTTTGACCTGACCAAATCCACGTTTTACCTGTTGAGGAAGGAGTTTCCGAAGGCGTTGAGCTTCCTGAAGGGTTTCTTGGGGTCCACCACCAGGGCGTTGCCGGGGACGACGCCCTCGCTCTCGCCGTACATCACCGCGATGAAGCCGTCCGTGGTGGGCTCGGGTCCGATCCGCATACCCGGGAAGTCCTGCTCCAGAAGATACCTGCCGGCAGAGAAGCTTCCTGTCAGTGAAACCTTCCAAACCAACAAAACAAAAAGACATAAAAACAATCGTCATCATCATAATTCATGGCGGCTGGCTGCCTCTGCAATTTCACAAATAAATATGATGGAATCAACACATTCTCGCCTTTCGACATGCAAAACAGTTCACCGCTAGCAAGTAGTATTTTCTTGACATTACGCAGTCCCAAAGACCCAAAAGAATCACTCGCGTTTATGGGATGACATCATCATTATTTGGTTCCGGTTGCGACGGTCCAATGACTTTCGCTCTTCTGCCACCTCACAAATACATAAAGAGGCTTCAAGCTTTTTGTTGCCGTCAAGAAGTCGGTCGGCTTCTTTTGAAAGCGGCACCCTTAGATCGGTGCTATTGCTAGTTAGCATCTACGTTGCAGTCATTGAAACTTTTAGGCAACGACTTGAGCACAAACGCTTCAGCAGAAACACGAAGACGACAGCGCTCTTCTTTATCCTCTGCAAAGAACGACTAATATTGGTGCTGAAACTGTTTTTTTTTTTTTTGCTTCTATTTAAATGTATTTAATGTATCTGGTTTTTTTAGAACGTTACGGACTAGGGGGTGTTTTTGCTCAGGAAAATGACCGAAAGTCACCACCGAAGTGGGGAGTCGTTTCCGTCTTCAGTGGGCAGTGCCGAATTACGACCGGCGGCCCACCTCGCTTCGGTTCGAGCGGGGGAAAGTCACGTGACTCGGTGACGCCTCGTCGCTGTTGGGATGATTCACGGCATTCCTCGCAGACGGGTGGGGCCGCACGCACGCTATGCAACAGCAGCTCATATTCTTCTGCAGCTGCTGTGCAAAAATGATGTGAACGCGCATAAACGCACACGTGATTCCTCGCTAGGTCAGCAAAACCTTTTTCACTTTTTTTGTGGCTCAGTCCAGCCACAAATTGTACTCGAGTAAGAATGCGCTTGATTTCCACTAATGTGACTGCAATCAAGATAAAAAAAAAAAAAAAAAGTGCTGGAGATTTTGAACACTTTGTTCCTACGGCCGGCCGATCGATCGAAATTCAATCGTGATTTCAATTTGGGCTTCTCACGATCACAAAAACGATGATTGTGCCACGTCGGGTGTTGCCTTTGCGAGTTCTGCGTTGGAAAGGCACCTGAACGCACCCTCGGAGCCGGCGTGGGTGGGCGTTCTTCTGCCTTTCCCGAGCGTGCTCGACACTTTTTTTTTTTTTTTTTTAAACCGAAACCCCAGTTGGAAACAATACTCAATAAATATTAAAATACAAATCGCCAGCTCAAGCTAACAGTCAATGGGAAATCCTAGCATTAGCATTCGAAACGGGAGGGGTTTGCCTCCAAACAACGAATATTCACACACAAACGCTGTGGTGTCAAACAATAACATAACAACACTCGGCGACATATATCATTTCTTAAAAAAAAAAAAAACTAAAAACTTTCTTCTTCTACTATTTTGGCTGCCTGTAATAAGGAGCTCCATACATGTATCGTACCACAGTGCCCCCAAGAGGCCAAATCGTGCACAACTTTTTCTACCAAACCCTGACTAAAAATGTTTTACCCCGTTTGACACTGTTTTAGGTCGATTAGGATGAGCAACATTACATATTTACATTTGCTATATCCCAGAATGTTGAGAGAAGTACCAGTTGAGGCTGTACCCCGCCTCCTGTCCGTTGACAGCTGGGATAGGCTCCAGCACTCCTGTGACCATTGTGAGGATAAGCGCTGAAGAAAATGGATGGATGGATAATAGACATGCAAGCTAAAAAAAAAAAAAAAATTGCCACGCCTGTATTTATTTACCTTGTAAATAATTCATTTCCTGGTTGTTGAGTTATATTTGAAGTATAGTTTTGAAATCAATACGTAATCGCGTTGACCAGCCATCTTTCTGAGCTGCTGATCCTCACAAAGGTCGCGGGAATGCCGGAGGCCATCCCGGCTATCATCGGGCAGGAGGCGGGGTACACCCTGAACCGGTCGCCAGACCAATCGCAGGGCACACGGAGACAGACAGCAGCCGCACTCACAATCTCACCTACGGGCAATTGTGAGTCTCCAATCATAGCACGATTTTTGGGAGCGGAGTGCCCACCCGGGAAGAACGTGCAAAATCCACACCGTCGGGGCCAGGATTTGAACCCCGCGCCTCAGCACCGTGAGGCCAACGCTCTCCAGCTGCGCCGCCGTCTAAGCATCGCATTCAAAATCACGGCTGCGTGAGGTCATGTGACCCCCGGGCTCCTTTCGATTGGCCCAATGCGGTCAGAAATAATTCCGTCGGACTGGTGAAACTGAGCCACGTGACAGCGTCCAAAACGTGGATTGCCATGAACGGAAATACGTGAAAGCGGCGAGCGGAACGTGGCTCAACAAAAGTGGGAACGGAAATACTCCAGCAAAGATTTGCTTAGCGCCGTGACAAAATGTACTCACGCAACATAAATTGGCATGAAAGTTAGCTTTAGCTTTGTGCCGTACTTGCCGTTTTATTGGAGACATTTTCGAATGACCATTTTTACAAAATTCCCAATGTCTGTCCCTGGGCCCACAGGCACCATTGTCACGACTACGGTCAATATTTTTTGATTATTGCAGGGATTATTCCCTCGAAGACTGTATTCAATGAATGAGAGGAATGAATGTATTTTGCGTTCAAGTGTATTCCAAAATCCAAGTGATTAGTACTGTTTATTTGGTCATGTCCAATGACTTAAACATATCAGCAAATTACCGACAATAATGAGGCTGCTTCAAGTTCAACATTTACATTCAGACACTATTCATGCGGCAGCTGCAAATCATTTTTTTTTTTTTTTCATGACAGATTCATCCAATTAAAAAGGGCAAAAATGTCGCCCATTCTTCTCAAAAGTCAAAGCAGATGTGTTCAAATGCCACATTTGGATTTAGCACAAACGTAATCCATCTGCTTTCACGGACGACTGAAATCAGAGAATATTTATTGAAATTCGGACGATTTTGACAGTTTTAAATTCAGGGCAATCAAAGCTACGGCCCGTGGGCCACAACCGGCCCGTCGGGGTGTCCGGTCTGGCCTGTGGGGGTTGAGAACACATTAATTGCAATTTTTCAATCAAAGTAATTCACCATCGTTGCAAATGTTCTCCACGGGAAGTCGTAGTGACCACCACTTAAAGGGCATTCTCCTCAGGATTGGACGCCCGGTGTCCTTGTGAAGGCTAAAGGCCTCTTGACGAGGCCCGCAAAGTCCACCCTGGGGCATCTGCACCACTAGCAGCTGTAGCGACACCTGGGACTCGGAGGAGAACTGCGGCATGTGCTCAAAACTGCACCGAGTAGAAAAGCAAACTACTCGCGGCGACGTCGGTCCCGTGCTAGTAGAATAAAAAATTATTACAGATGTCTACTTCATCTCCAATACTGAGGCACTTTTACGCCGTGAACAAAAAACACGCTTGCGTTCAATGGAATATTTGCAACTGCACACGTGTGTGGATAAAGGTGGGGCGGGGCGAGATTTGAATCAAGCACAGATTTGCACGTCTGTGTATTTAAGTCCTTTATGAATACAATTTGATTGTGGAAATATTTTCATCGGTTAAACATTGCAACATGTTGGTCAATCGCTTCAGTTCAAGCAAGTGGAGCTCACTTGTATTTAGAATGCTCATTACTGTATTCATAGCTTATTAAATGTTAATACACGGCTCCGACCCAAAAACGAGATCAAATGGGGGGAAAACGTAAGCCCTGCACTCAAACCAGTTTGACGTCTCTGCCAAGTGTAAACGATTCACGGATGATCGAGATAATTGCAGATGAATTTGATCATTGATTATTGTTTTGCACCTAATAATAATAGTCACGTCCACTTTAAGTGGAGCCCACACGAGCCGAGCCGGTGCTCCAGTCTATAGTCATAGCCAATGGCGAAGGTGTCAGTCATGTGGAGTCAGCAGAGTGCAACGGTGTGTAATAACGTCCCAGGCGATAGTCAAGCCCACTCTGTACTTTGTCCTGCGACGATACCGCGTTGTCCGGTGTGTAGTCCGATCCGGTAACTCAAGTGGTTCACCGTGGAGGAGTCTGAGCCGGTCTAACCTGTCCCAGTTCATAGTGGCATTCCGTCCGCGATCGGGGTACGTGTGGTGCGGCGCGAAGTTCGAGTCCCGTCCCAAACAAGCTCGTGTGTGTCAAGTGCACACATGGAGACGATGAGGGCGTCAACCTGCACGCGCCACCACCCCCCCAATCACAGCCAAAACAATTGCGTGTAAAAGCGGGCTTTCAAGCCAAAACGTTTTTCCAGCTGCGATTGGAAGATGGCGTGACGGCAACGCGGAGCGAGGCCCCCTGGGGCGACTTCCCAGCTTGAGAATTTCCAAGCACGTGACGCGCGGCCTCGCTCACTTTTCAGTTCGGAGATCTCGTCAAAGCAAACGCGGATTTTAAAAGCGCATGAAATGCTAATCATAAAAATGCGATCGGCGGGACGGGCTCACCTGATGAAGGTGGTCTTCCCGGTGGAGTACTGTCCCACCAGCAGCACCATGGGCTTGCTCTGGAAGTCGGCCGGCTCCAGGGCGGGCGAGTGGAAGTCGTGGAAGAGGTAAGCCTCCTCGAGCGGGAGCAGCTTCCTGCTGTAGAGGCTCTGCAGACCTTCGGTCACCGTTTGGTACATCTCGCCCTCCTTGTTGCGGCCGCCTTGCTCGTGCTTCACCCAACTGAACATCGCCGAGCAGGAAAAGAAGAAGAAGAAGAAGAAGAAGAAGGAGAAGCAGACCACTTCCTCACTTCGCCCTCGGTCGACCCGCTCGATCGGCGCCGCTGCTGCTGCCGCTGCTGCTGCTGCCGCTGCTGCTGCTCGACTCCGACTGGCTGGCCACCTGTGAACGCGCTCGCAACAACAGTGGTTCCTCTGTGCCGCGGGCGCGCGCACCTATACCTGCAGGCGGAAGGGGCGCCGCCCTCCTCAGCCTCAAGCACCCCCCCAACGCGGCGCTGTTTCCAGAAACGCAACCGATGTGCTCACAATGCTCGCGTGCAGTCACCCAAAAATCTGCAACGCTGTTACGTCACCCGGGTGACGTCATGGCACATTTGACATCATTCATAACCGTTCAAACTTGTCGAAACGCATCTCGGCGTCCTCTTTTGCCCTCTGCAGGATGAACAAGGAAAGATACGGAAAATAAACGACATACAACGACGTATTTTCTTCAATGGGCAATACATTTTCATTGTATCAATATTTAAGCATAGTTTTTATTTGTCTGTATTCCAGCACAATGTGAACTGTGCATAATGTCACAGTGGCTCAAGCCTTAATGTAGTTCTTGAAAAGCAGACCCCCCTCCCCCCCCAAAAAAAAATAAAAATAAAAACTCCATTGTTTGAAATGCATGTACCTAATATTGCGGCAACGTGTATTGTACATTATACAACCCCCCCCCCCCCGCCTTGTTTTTGATGAACACTTGGGCCTATTTTTATTATTTTAATGTGGGTCACAATGATCGTACTTGGACAAGTAAGTAGTTTCTTTAGGTGTTACTCGCTTCAAGAGAAGTTGGGAGAATTACTCGATGCGTTGTCGTTGTTGTGATTTTCGACAGCAATGACGTAACTATAACCACGCCGTTACGCGTACGTCCATTCGGTGGGCATAGAATGGAACCGTTTCCAGAAATGTCCCTTTAAAAACGACGAATCGTCTTGGGGTGTTTAATCACACCACAAACGCGTGACGCCGCTTCAGAGTTCGTCTTTTCCACAATACCGGCACACCGAACCCGTTTTTCCGCCGCCGTCGTTCTGCTTGTTGAGAAAAGTTGGACTCTTCTTCGTCATTTTGCTTTAGCGTAGCGCCATCTAGTGGTTAACTCGTTAAACGTTCATCGCAAAGCCACTAAATGCGTCCATTCATCTCTTATTCGTACCACTTACTCTCGTTTTGGGCATTTTACTTCAAGATAAATGTTATTTCAAATAAATAACGTCATGAATGTGAACGTTACGTAATGTAAGCTCATGTGGACGAACCTGAAATTAACCCCCCACACACTTCATAATAAATCACAAATTGCCACGTAAACATTGTCTGCTCATGGCCGGATAAACAGAATAACATGAGCATAATCATATAACCATACAGCCGTGATTCCCAAACAGTGAAGCGCTCTCCGGGTGTCCCGTGGGAGGTTATCCAATTTTATGTCATTGCTAAAAACAAAACAAACAAAAAAAAAAAAAACATTTATTCCAAGAAAAAAAATATCTCTATTAATCTATTTATGGCAGTGAGGCACAATGACAGACAGGACAAAAAAATCATCTTCTATTAGATGGCAGGAAGTACATACAGTAATTAATCGATCCATTTTTTGGTGACATTTACTTTTGTTGGTGTGCCGTGGCATTTTTCAATTGTAAAATATGTGCCTTGGCTCGATAAAAGCTTGGAAATCACTGCCATACAGTCCAACATACTAAGTAGAATGTACTTTCCACAGTTAGGCATTACGTCGACTCGACAGGTGGCGCTAGCAAGGCGGAAGAAACCCCGATCGTCCGAGCAAAACGGCGGAAGCGGAAATGATGCGCTCTTACTTTGAAAGAGCGAAATTTAAAAGCGTCGCCCGTCAAAACAGAAGACACGCAAACAAAACAACAAACGTGCGACTAGAAAAGACAACAAAACGGCGCCGGGCATGTCTGCAAAGTGACGATTTCCGTCCCGTGACGTCAAGTAAGTCCCCTCACGCTTATTTCACTCACTTTTTCGTCGCCATTTCGGTTCCATTTTTGCTCAGAAAGCTTCCGTTTGAAAAAAAAAAAAAAGACGTCATGGTCGTAAATGTTGGAAGTCGGTGATGAAAAAAGCGGTTAATTGCATCGGTCTATGTTCTGCTCAAAAAAACATTGATTCTCCACGTCTTTCGATTTAGTCCATTCTAGTTTTTATGCGTTTGTTTTTGCTTCAGCCAGCTGGAAACGAGTACTGCTGCTTTTGGGCTCCGCTGCCCCTCATTTTCCTCTGGAAAAAAATAGCCCGTCGATTTTCAACGGGCGGGTTCCGTGTCCCTGGTCCCGTTGGAGATGAAACCCGCATCTCCGTCCGGACCCTCGGCAGAAGGAATTGTTGCGCTGACCCCGCGCCGAAGAAATTGGACATGGCCCCCCAAATATTGACAGTGGACCGACCGCAAGGCGCTCGGGCTCGGTTCTGTTCCCGACCTCGATTCCCCAAATGAAAGGCGCGCTTGACTTTCATGGGGAAAAGACGAGCCCGGTCTTTCTTTTCTTCGGCTCGGCCCGGTTGGTGCCGTTTCCTAGGTGGGCTCGCAATTCCGACTGCTGCCGAGGAACCCGACAGTCGTGGCCCCTCTCCCAGACTTTTTGAAAGCAATTGTGCTCATGACCTTTTTCATGATATTCCCTTTTTTGGGGGAAAGAGTCTATTTATGTAATTTCATGGGTTTTTTTTTTTTTTGGTGCATGACTGGGATCTTTGCTATGTTTTTATGAAAGTGAACGTTTGTGTTTAGTTTTGGGCCTGCGGCGTCAGACCAATGTGTGACTTCTGACCCCAACATGAAGAAGAAAGCCAGGCGCCCGCAGGAAGTGGTCAGCGGCAGCGAAATGCTGCTGCAGTGTGAGTACCGCATCTGGCTGTTATCTTCATATTGTCAACATGTTCAATCATGTGCACTTTAAAAGCGATTTATGAAACGATGAAGGGAAGAAAACGTCGAGCACAAAAGTACAACAACCGTGACTTGAGTTTGACAAAAAAAAAAAAAAAAAAAAAACCCGACAGTCTCCTGATTTTTCCTTTTGAAGAAATGCAGTCATAGCAAAAGAAGCCCTCTCCCACTTTGATTTTGCGCTGCGTTCCCCAGGTTGCCTTTTGTGCCGAAACGCCGAGGACGACCCGGCCCTGTTTGGCGACAAAATCACGCGGGCGGAGGACAAGATCTGTGTGCACTACTTTTGCTTGGTCAGCATCAAGTTTGTTTTGCTCTTCATTTGGTTTTTGGCAAACAAAAGAAGTCCCGGTGGCGTCAACGGCCGCGCTTCTCCTTTCAGCTGACGTCGTGCGGCGTTTACCAGCGCGGCGAAGACGGCGAAGGCGTCCTGGGCTTCCTGGTGGACGACATCAAGCAAGAGAGTCGGCGCTCGTCGCGACTGGTGCGTTTTGGCGGCCCGCTTGAGCCTTTGTGCCGACTGAGCGCCGGTTTGGCGTGCGTTTCAGACGTGCTGCGCGTGCAAGAAGAAGGGCGCCTGCGTGGGCTGCAACGTGAAAAGCTGCCGGAAGACGGTTCACTTCCCGTGCGGACGCAAAAGCGGCTTCGTGTCGCAGTTCGCCGAAAACTTCCCGTGAGTGAGGCGCCTTCGTTTGCCGAAATATCCTCGAGCCGCGTGTGTGTTTTGTTTAGTTTTTTTTTTCCGCTGTTGTATACGTTTGTGTGCGCGTACGCAGGTCCTACTGCCCGGACCACAGCCCCCTGCAGTCGCCGTGCGCCACCTCCAAGGCGGACCCGCCCGAGTTGTGCTCGGTGTGCTTGGATGCCCTGGACGGCGACCTGTCCTACCGGGTCCTCAAGTGTCCGTCGTGTCACGCAAGTTGGTTCCACAGAGACTGCGTGCAGGTAACGCAACCGGCGGCATCACGTTACCGTCGGAAACGGTGGCCGGAAATCCATCCGATAAGAAACATTATCATTAGCAACACTAGGGGTCGCCACAGCGTGACATCTCAGATGAACGCTCAGATTCGTTTGGCAGAGTTTTTACGGGTTCCTGACGCAAGCCCTCTTGGGGAGAGAAGCTTGCGTATTCCCAGGCGGTCTCCCATCTGACGAGATGGGGCGTTCTCGGGGGTAGCGTGGCCGTAAGCCTCCTTTGTGGGTCTTGAGCTTCTGGTATGTCCCAGGAGGACTCAGTTAGCATCATTAAAAAGCTCATTTTTCACTCAGCTATGGTTGAAAACTTGCTGGAAGTTACGTGCATGTATTACATACCATCGACAAGGCAAATATGAATTTGAACTGCCCTCATAACATTTTTGTCATCTGATCTTGAATTGGTGTCCAAAGTATGGGGGGGGGGGGGGGAATCTGTGCTGTCCTTTTGAGGATGTACCCTCGTCATCCTTCCATTATCCAAGCCGCTTATCCCCACAAGGCTCGCAGGAGACCTGGAGCCTATCCCGTCTAGCTTTGGGCGAGGGGCGGCCTCCTACCCGAACTGGTCACCGGTCGGTCGGTCGGTCGCAGGGCAGAACCCTCTTGTCCCTCTCCCCAACAGTTCACTAGTTTTTCATGGAATCCCAATACTACCGATCAATACACAGAGAGGTCAATTTGTTCTCTTGGGAGCGCAAACGTAAGCCAGAAAAAGCATCCTGGAGTTGACGTTGGCGTCGGTTCTGCTATCCCTCGGCCGAGTTTCCCCTCAAGGGTCCTGTCATATTGTTGTCAGTGGCTAGCAAGCTAAGCTAAGCTAAATTGAGCATCTTGAAAGGTTTCAAAAGTGCGCGGTGGGTCTCAGTCACGCTTTTTCTTCATGGGAACATCTCACGTATACGAGCGCGCAGACCTAGCGGTCAACAGGGGAGAACCGAAAAATAAAGTCATGCGCGTTGTCTTGAGCAATGCACATAAACCAGAATCTGCCTCCTTTGCTGGAATAGTTACACAAATAACGGACAAGAAGTCGTCTTTCTTGTGATCAGGAAGACGTGAGAGACGGGTCAGTTCCAGTCTCCGAACACCTTCTGCGCCAGCCTCTCACGTGTGTTTTTTTTTTTTTTTTTTTTTTTAATTGGTCAAAAGGAGGGGTGAGCAGATAAAATGAAAAAAGGTACACTTTTCAGTGATGATGTGGCACATTCTTTGGTTACGATGGCGTTGTCCTTGGCCACTTGTAGGAAGATGCTGTTGCATCTGTGTGTAGGAGCTCGTCCTGTGAACAAGACTCTTGGAAGCAAGGATCATACTTTGGCTTTGTTGCCAGTCCATTGTCAAGTCAACTAACAGGGAGAGCACCTGTTCCCCTCCACGGACCTGCAGGGGGGCAGAGAAACCTCAATCGCGCAACCCTTCAATTTCCTGTCAGAGGCTCGGGGCGGCCACGTCGCTCACGGACAGCACGTGAGCTTGGGTGTAGGGAACAAAGGAAGCCTCCCAGCAAAAGGAATAAATCGCTAACAAACGACCGAAGCAACTGAAAACCCCAAAGCACGCCTCAGTTTCCGCTCAGACGCAAGCGCTTTTCGAGCTAATCGCCCTCCAACCACCTTAACCGTCAATAAACTGTGAAAAGAGGAAGATTTGAGCCGTTCGTGTGTTTGACGACCGAGGCCCTTTTCAAGTCGGGGCAAACAACTCGCTCGGGGAGTTAAAGACAACTTGACCTCCATAATAAATATATTAACCCTAACTCCAACACAATCAAAATGGGCTTCATTGGCCAAGTGGCACTTCCATTTTCAAATTGCCGCTCATAGTGGACTCAAACGGTCCAATGATTACCTATCAAATGATAAATCCGTTGGTTGATAAGTGAAATAAGCCGACAAAGACAAACGCACACAGTCGTGTTGGAAGCGTCTGGCAACCTGTGTGACACCGCCGGTGTGTGTTTCTGTGTGTTTGCTTTTGCGTGCGTCAGCGGCAAGCGCACAGCGCCGGCCTCTTCTTCTTCAGATGCACCTTGTGCAACAACAAGGACGAGTACCAGCGAGAGATGCTGCGGATGGGGATTTACATCCCCGAGAGGTACGACGCCGGACGAGGCGAGCGAGGAATTACACGGCACACGTGAAGACAGATGAAGGCAAGGCAAGGCAACGCTTTGCTTTTGTTGTGAAGAGATGCATCGTGGGAGTTGGAGGCCAACGCGTACGCCGACCTGTTGGAGGTGTACACGCACTGCGACGCCCACGTGTGCCTCTGCGCCAACGGCCGCGCGCACTCCGCCAAGACCGGGTGAGCGGCCGAGCGAGCCCTTGGCGTGCCGCGCGCCTGTGTGGCGGCCGTGTTGGTGAGGGCCACCTTGAAATGAAGTCACAAGCTGCTCATTTTTCTGAATGATTTTCAGCAGGTTTAATAACATATTTCCATATGAAACCTTTTGATAGTACAGCTATTTATTTTACTTGCTGAGTTTGACCCTCCCGGCTGGGCGTCACTCCAGGCCCGCGGCGCCAAAGGGGCGTCCGGTATTTAGCCGTTCACTGGTCTTAGCCGCCGTTTTTCCCCGTTTCCGTGACAACGGTGTATCCAGGTGGTTCGAGGCTCTCCGCTGTCTGCTGTGCGGGTCCAGGGGGACGCACAGGAAGTGTTCGGGTCTCGAGGTGGACACCGTGGACTGGGCCTGTCCCGAATGTACCAAGTCCGCCGAGGGAAACGGTGACTCCCGTGTCGATTTTGCCCTTTTGCACGTCGAACCTCCCTTTGTGCTAGCCAAGCCCTTTCCCCGGACCTGCAGTACAATGCGACCTCCTTCCTAACCCTTGTTCGACTTCCCTTTCACGCAGACTTGCTCGCTGGCTGTTTTGTTTGGATTTCCACCGACTGACATGTTAGCCTTTAACGCTGGCCAGCAATGCCGTGCACATTAATTGGCGTTTGCCCCCAACAGCCTCCCAGGTCGCTTCCCCTCGGGCGGCCCCGAGGCGGACTCCGGCGTCAAAGCGTCGCCTCCACGCGCCCCCCTCGCCCGTCAGCCGCAAAAAGCCGTCGTCGGCGTCCGCCTCCCCCGAGGAGCTCCTGCGCGCTCTGGCGCCCGCGGCCCGGGGGGCCGAGCTCCAGGTGGAGGTGGTCGGCGAACGGGCGCTGGCGGCCGCCCTGGAACTGGTCAGGAGGCCCGACTTCGACGCGACGCGCCGGCTCTTCGTCAGGTGCGTACGCCGCAGGTGGGACGGGACGCCGAGCGGCGGCGCGGCGTGTATTGAGCGCGGGCCCGCTCTCTGCAGGTTTGCGGAAAGGCGACGGGCGGCGCCCCTCGGCGAGACGGCCAGACAGAAGTTCTTTGCGCTGTTGATGGAGCAGATCGAACAGTCGGACGTTTTTGAAGGGCCGCCGGGATGTAAGGACATCGCGCTCCACTCGCAAGGTCAGTTTCGACAGAACAAACCCAACAGAAAATTCATCAAAAACAACAATAACCAAATGCAGAAGAGAACTGGACACGCCGGCAGCATAAGTGAAGACGCGACAAGAGAAAAATCTGACCAAATACGCGAAAAAAATAACGCAACACAGCAGACGAGAAAACTCCAAAGGAGAAAGTAGAAGGTGACGACGAGTGTGCTGCTGATTGCGTAGCGCTCCGGGACGACCTGTACTTCGACGCGGGCCGGCTGCTGGCCTGGTCGCTGACGTGCGGCGGCCCACCGCCGGCCTTCTTCTCTCCGCCGCTCTACCGCCGCCTCTTGGACTTGTCGGACCCGTCCGACGGCCCGCCGGCCGCCCGTGAGGTGAGACGCCCCCACCCGTGACCGATTGGCTGCTTTCAGCCTCTTCGGGGCCCTCCTCCTCCTCCTCGTCGCTTTCAACCCTTCTTTTCCGCTCTTCCTCTTCCTTGTCTTCCCTTCTGAATGACTGCTTTCAGATCGCAGAGGCGGAGTCTGGGGAGGCGGGGGGTTGCAATCGACCAACGGGGAGGCTGGAAGTGAGAGGCGGCCTGGCGGAGGACCCGGCGGGCTTCACGCTGATCGCCGGGACGCAGCTTCCTCTGCGCAGGTGAGCCGCGTTTTGCGTCCTGAGGCCGGTCAGCATCGGGCGGAGGCATAACGGCCGCCGTGTGTCCCGCAGGTTTCGGGAAGGCCTGCAGACGCTCGGCGTCTTGGACCAGGTGAGTCCGGCGGCGCAGATATTTTCATTGTCAAACTTGCATGAATTGTTAATTGACACTGTAAATATTTTGAGTATGAATGCCTTCAACAGAATTCTTTAGTGATACGCAATTATGTGACATCGCGCACGCCAAGCGTGTCGTCACGCTAAACGCAGCACGAGCGCTTCACGCCGAGCTTTTGAGGGTTCCCGAGTTGCGCCCGAACGTCTTACATGTAGACGAGAAGATAAAATACCAAAAGAATCTATAAGAAGGCGCCAAAGTAATCATTTGATTGTTTTAGCCTATGCGTAAAATCCTCTAATCGAGGAGATTTTCAAGGAATAAAGCAAATATGCGTCAGGCCAAAAGACGCTCTTCCAATAAATGTCATGCGTCGGTGCCCCCTTACCCAATTTTGGTGACGACCAGGCACTATGTCGAAGTGGCTTGAGGAGCCTCGTGGCCCTTTTGTGCCATTTATTCATTCTCAGGTGCAGCTGTGCCCGTCGGCGTTCCGCCACGTCTTCTGCGCCGAGGACGCCGGCGTAGATCTACGCCGCCGAGGGGACGCCCGCCGGTGGCCTCGCGGAGGCACTTCCTGTCCGACTGCCAAGGTTGACCCCCGCGTGCGTTTCCGTGACCTTCGCTCTAGACACGCACTCATGACACTCCTCTTTATCCCATCCCTTTTCTTCTTCTTCTTCTTCTTCCTCCCGCAGCGGGCCGCCGCCGCGTCTTCGCCACAGGATCGGTGACGCCGCCGGCCCGCCGCCGCCTCCCTCCATCTCTTTCGTCCACCCTCGCGAAGATGACAACGGCGATGATGAGGAGCGGCGGCGGGACGAGGGTCTCTTCCCGCAGAGCGATCCCGAGCGGGACCGGCTCCCCGCTTCCCGTGGCGTCGTCCTGCCCGCCGTTGAAAAGCGCCACGGAGCGGGCCGGCGCTCACGAGCGAGGGCAAAACAAAAGACGTGCGCTGGTCTGAATACGCTCCACCCAAAGTGATTTGCGCTTTGGCATTTTTTGGGGGGGGTCACACCTATCGTCTGTCATTTGCTGAAAAACAGTTTGAATGATTTGTGCTGACATCTCCGGCGTCCTCTGCTGGCATTTGTGGGAAATTACGGTGCGGCTGCGGTTCACAAAAAGTACCACGGAAAAAATTCTTCGAGGTCCAAGTTCCACCATCCTGGCCAGCATTGAAATACACGAGCGATGGAGGCTCAAGTGTGTTTATTATTGAATGCTGCTGTCACATTTTGTACACTTTCAATAATGACACTACAGAAAAATACATTGGGAAAACGTATAATTGTTCAATTAACACAGTGCATCTGCATACAACTTGTACATAAGTTATGTAAAAAACAAACTTTTTTCCCCCCAAAAAAACAACATTTTTGGCTGTTTTCTCTCATAAATGTGCAAAAAATTTTCTCAAAAATGGCCACAAAAAGTCAATTTTACAAGATGAAAGTCGTATTTTTGTAGTCTTGTAGTAAGTCATTTCCCCCCCCCCCAATATAATCATAATTTGTAGCTATATGAAGAGCTATACTTTTGATGAAGCCTTTTTTTTTTTATGACCAGAAATGATATTTTAGATTTATTTTGAAGTTGAGGTTTGTTTTGGGGGAACTCCCCCCCCCCCCCCCCGAAAAACAATTGAAATGGTGCTTTTTTTGTTTTTGTTTTCTTTCTCAAGTGGTTCTGACAGAATTGCTCCAGACCTCTAAAGGTGTGCTTCTCAAAGTTTGCTCCGCCGGCCGCGACGTGCATGTTTGCGATCCATTTGGGGACCCTTGGCGCTAAAACAAACTTAGCAACTCAACTTGGGGTTAGTTGAAAGCGCCTATATCATTATGACCGCACATTAATATTGTTTGTTGTTGTTTTTTATTTTTACAAAATACCTTAATTACAAGAGTACCGTCCTTTTTGGGATAAAGGGTATATTGTTTTCAGAAAATAGTCTCTTGTTTTGTTTTGTTTTTTTTGAGGAGAAAGGTGTCTTGGGAAATGAAGACAATATTAAAAGAATACATTTGTAGAGTAGAATGCCCATAAAATATGACTTGTTCGAAAACTTCAGTACTATATAATGTTGCATCCACCTTTATATTTGGAAAATACTTTTTCGGATGATTGCGCCCTTATTTTGGAAAAAAAAATGTCCTTGTTGGTACTTTTATCGTGACAAAAGTACGATGTCTAATAACTAAAAAAATATGTATTGTAATGTTTCAACAACAGTAGAAATACACAACTTTTAAGATACAACGTAGGGTTTTTTTTTAACTACATATTGTAGTTCTGTTTAAATGACGTTACGATTGTGACTTTTTTTTTTTTTTAAAGTTTGAAAACCTCAATGTAGGATTACAAGAAGAAATTCTGCATCTAATTTTTGTCTATACATTAAAATCTGCCTTTTTTTGGGGGGGGGTAAATCTTTTGATGATTCATCTATTGTATTTGTACATCAGAACGTTGTTGTTTTGAACTAATGCATCCTAGTTCTCACTTTTCTCAGTAAAGGTCAACTTTTCCCGCACGCCATGCGTCTTTCCTTATTCGTGGAAAAAGGCCGCTGAGTGAGACCTCTTCTTATTTTCGGGCACGCTTTTGATGGTCCCCGCATTCGGCGTCCGAGTGACGCATCTTCGCTTTTGAGTGAGTGGTTTTTTTTCTTTGCGTTGACACGTCATCTAAACCGCACAACATCCAAGATGGCGGCGTCTGTGCGAGAGAAGCAGACAGGTCTGTCAGCTTTTTTTACATTTTGTATTTGTTTATTTTTCTGAATAATTTAAGATCTCTATAAGTTGACTAATCACACTTTTGATATTTGAAGGCTCAACTAGAAGGAAAGGCAAGTTTAGAGCCGCTTTCCGGGCTTGTTTGCTGTCGAATTAGCCTCGGTTAGCTTGCGAATGGATGTTTTGCTCGGAATTCCTTCGTTTTTCCTCCATAAACACTTGACGTGGTCGGCACCGAAACAACACCGGATTCGGAAAGGGAAAGTGAAGCCAAAAGCGACTTTGACGAACGAGTCGCATTTATGTGGCCCCACTGAGCAAATGATGTGTAAAATCTGGACCCACATTTCACATGATTGTCCTTTGTATAATTAATAGCGTTGGAATGTTTCCACAAAACATATTTTTACAGTAACTAGAATAGTTGAACAAATGATGGCGCTTGGCTTCTGATTTCAAAACTGGAGATCAGAGCCAGTGAGCCTCTCCCGGACGTCGCCGGCCGATGGCAGGGTCGCCATTTTCGATGGAACCTTTTTGTTGTCTTGATCTTTGTCCAACTTTCAAAAGGCAGAGTGACATCATGAGAATGGGGCAAGACGCAAAATGACAACGTATTGGAATGATTTCAAAATCACGTGCTAATCAATTCCAGTCACTATGTGAAACAGTAGCTACATCTCAGGATAGCACAAATCATCATTTAAAAAGTACAATGTATCAACTTGAAGTAGTCAACGTTGTGCTCTGTGTACAAATGTGAGGTAAAAATCAAGCAAATAAACTTCTGTTCTTGAAACAGTCCAAAGAAAGAACAAGTGGCAAGGTTTACAAAATAATGACGGACAGCGGTCAGTTATTCTTATTTTCACACATAATTAAGAATACGACCACGAAAGATTTTGAGCTCGACATTTCTCTTCCTTTGGGTGAGTGGCAGACTCAACGTGCATTTGAGAGGCTGAAATGGTTGACTTTGCTCTCTGTTGAATCCAGAACAGGTTGTTAGGATAGATGGAGGACGGTGCTCTTTCCAACACTTTATAGGACAGAGCCCGGCTTTTCCCAGATTTGGCGCTCGTGTGTACGACTCGTGCCATGTGTGTGTGTTTTTGTTGTTGTTGTTGTTGTCGTGCAGTGGCGCTGAGGCGCATGTTGAACTTCAACGCTCCTCCGGTGAAGAACGCCGCAGCCGAGCCAGTATGGAAGGTAACTTTTGCAAAAGCCCGGCCGGCTTCAGCCACGCGTCGCGACGCTGCCGCGGGTGCGCTTCTCCAGCGCTCGCGTGGAAAAGGGAAATTGTTGCAGAACTGATACTGCAAACTAAATTGTGGGATTTATCAGCGTCTGAGCACTTTTTGGCTGAACTTTATAGCTCAGAGGACAGTCAGCGTTTTTTTTTTTTTTTTTTTTCTTGCAGACTTTTTTTTTTTTTTTTTGTTTTTTAATGTCGTTAATATCTTTGCCTTACGTTAGAATTTCAAAAAAATTAATAATCAGAATTTACCGTGTCGGAAAGGGAAAATATCATGGGATTATGTTCGGGTCATTTGATTTTTCAATGTACATGTATTTAATTAGCTAGAAAATTGGCTATTTTCCACGAATTGCTTGGCGAGCCCAATGTCTGTGCTGTTCTGCAGGTTCTGATCTACGACCGTTTTGGACAGGACATCATCTCGCCGCTGCTGTCGGTCAAAGAGCTCAGAGACGTGGGCATCACGCTGCACCTGTGAGACGCACGCATACACACACGCGCGCACGTATGACGTCACACACCCACCCAGAATGACGCGACGGCGGCGGCGTTTGTGGCTCCAGGTCGCTTCACTCGGACAGAGATCCGATTCCCGACGTGCCGGCCATCTACTTCGTCATGCCCTCGGAAGAGAACGTGGACCGGATCTGTCAGGTGCCGCCACGCCCACGCGCACATTCGGGTCTGGCTTGACCAATCGGGCAGCTGGTTCACATCACGTGACACCACCCGGGGAGGGGAGGGGGGGGGGGGTCAAGCTGCGGCTGTTCCTACATTCTTCAATTCTAGAAAAGTCTTTGGCGGGCGAAACGGTCCCACAATTCCCACTGCTTAAGTCCATTTGAGGGTAAATTTCGCATCAATATTTCGGGATGTACATTTCTGTTGACAATTTGTTTGCCTGCCCTTCCCTTCTTGTCCTGGAGGTGGCATCAAATTGATGGATGCGCTTTGGATTGGGGGGGGGGGGGGGGGGCCACATCGCTTGGGAGTCTGCGCTGATGAAGCCGGGTCATAACAAACCCACCCCACCCCAAGAAAAATATAATTAAAAATTGGACCGAGCGGCAGCTCCCGACTGGCAAACGCGCCACAACGGGGCTGCACTTCCTTGCTTCTGATGCGCGCGCGTGTGCAGGACTTGAGGAACCAGCTGTACGAGTCGTACTACCTGAACTTCATCTCGGCCATCAGTCGAAGCAAACTGGAGGACATCGCCGGGGCGGCGCTGGCCGCCAACGCCGTGGGCCAGATCTCCAAGGTTGCCGCCCGCCGTCCCTTTTCAGGGGTGTTGAGTATCTGGTCGATCCCGCGGCTGCGTTTCAGGTGTACGACCAGTACCTGAACTTCATCACGCTGGAGGACGACATGTTCATCCTGTGCCATCAAAACACGGAGCTCATCTCCTACCACGGTCGGTGAGCCGCGCGCCGGGCCGCTAAATTGCCGCGTGACGAGCGCCTGACGGCGCGGCCCCGCCCCGCCCCCGCAGCCATCAACCGAGGTGACGTCCAGGACGCCGACGTGGAGGCCATCATGGACACCATCGTGGACAGCCTCTTCTGCTTCTTCGTCACGCTGGGCGCCGTGCCCATCATCCGTTGTCCCCGTGGCAACGCGGCCGAGATGGTCGCCGTGGTGAGTTGAAGGCTACGCGCGCTTGAAGCCCGTCACGCCGCCTGCATCGTATTTTTGTTTTTCTTTTTTTTCCTCATCCTTCAGTAAAAATGTCACATCAGCTTTGTGAATTCATGACAAATTTGTACTTTTATTAGTTCAGCATTTTTCCGGTGCCAATTTAAAAAAGCAAAAAAAAGATGTCTTGGGGCCGCTCGCTCCGTGCGGAACTTCTCGCGAGCGACGCAGGTCGGCCCGTATCCTGCGTGCGCTTTGCCGACGACGCGACGGCTCGTATTGTTTGTTTGTCTTCAATATTTATTGATGTCAAACGGATATCATGGACGTAACCACCAAGGAAGCCTAAACGTCGTCTACGGCGTCTTTTGTTGCAAAACATTTGCGGAAGTAGCTGGTTCGTTTGGGGCTCGGCCGAAACCGAAGGCCGGGACCCGCAGAACCCAAAGGAAGGCTGCAGATTTCAACACAGCAGCTTCTTTAGATCCAGTTTGTGAACAGACAACAATATTTTTCAAAAATTGTTCTTTCAATCCTGCTTTTCTTATGACTCGGTACGTCCTCGACTGTCACGCATCCAACACACAAATACGACAGTAGTTCCGCTTGAGGCAACCCTTTTTTTTTTTTTGATTGTGTATGGACCAAATCTACTGAGGGCTGACCCGAGTTCTTTCCTCCTTGAATTTCTCCCCTTCTGACCTCGATGACATTTTCGTTGCATTTTGCCGTGTTATGACAAGTAAAGAAGGAGGAAGCGCCGAGTCATGAGATTCTTTCAGACGTGGCACCACTGTACTCGTAACTTTTCACGGCGTGCCCGCGTCGTCTCGTAGAAATTGGACAAGAAGCTGCGCGAGAACCTGCGCGACGCCAGGAACAGCCTCTTCACAGGAGACAACATGGCCGCCGGGCAGTTCAGGTACACGCACGGCAGGTAAACGCGGCGTCTGCATCGCCCGCTCCCGTGACAGACGGTTCTCGTCGTCGTCGTTGGCCCGCGCAGCTTCCAAAGGCCTCTCTTCGTGCTGGTCGACCGCAACGTGGACATGGCCACGCCCCTTCACCACACCTGGACCTATCAGGCGCTCATCCACGACGTGATGGTGAGCTGTCAATCGTCCGTCTGCCCGCCCACAAGTTGCAAAAAAAGAGGATTTTTTTTTTTTGTCATCCCTAAAACATTAGTCTTGTTACAAAAAAAAACATTTTAGTTAAGAATGTAACTTTAAAAAAAAAATAATTTGTAAAATGAAGTTTGGGTTTGGTTATTGGTAAATTATGAACAATTACTGTGAGGCCAATGCTCCACACTTGCTCCACCATGCCACTTAGTTCCATTCGTCAGATATTTTTTTTTTTTCATGAAATAAATTAATTTAGGCTAAGTAAAAGAAATATGAGTGTTAGTGAAATGAACATTTTTTTATATTGGTGAAACCGTCCATTAATTGTGAGAACAAATGAGTGAATGTGTTGTAAATTAATGACCAAAAAGTATTTTCATTTAAAAATGTATTTAATTTATTTAAATGGGTTAATTTTTTTTTTTTTTTTTTTTTTTTAATATTCATCTCAAAACGCACGGGCCCACCCACGTGTCCCGGCAGGACTTTCACCTCAACAGGGTGATGCTGGAGGAGGGCGCTGGCACCGAGACGTCCCCCGCCGGCGCCAGACCCAAGAAGAAGAGCAGGCGGACCTACGACCTGACGGCCGCTGACAAGTTCTGGCAGAGACACAAGGGCAGGTGAGTAAAAAGCATCCCGACTGTCATCGTCGCCGCCGCCGCCGGCTCGAGTTCTGAACGCGTGTCGGCACCGCAGTCCCTTCCCGGAGGTGGCCGAGTCGGTTCAGGAGGAGCTGGACACGTACCGGGCGCAGGAGGACGAGGTCAAACGTCTCAAGAGCATCATGGTGAGAAAGGCGCCAGCAGGCCCCCCCCTCTCTGTGTGACCTCTCTCTGACCCACCCCCCCCCCCCCCCCCAATCCCCTGTTTGCGTGCAGGGCCTGGAGGGCGAGGACGAGGGCGCCATCAGCATGTTGTCGGACAACACCGCCAAGCTCACCTCGGCCGTCAGGTACAATCGAGATGTTGATGCTGCTTTGCTGACTTTTCCCGCCTGTTATTAGAAAAAAAATGCAAATTTGAGCAGCGCTTTTTTTTTGGGGGGGGTGATATTGAGTCTGAGAAAAGTTCAGGAGTCCCAAGGAAGAGCGACAAATCTGATTTAGCACTTCGTGGGCAGAAAAGGCGAAAAAGTAATGGACACGCTAAGCATATTTTGGGCGGGTGCTGATAAAATAGTTTAATTAATGTTCATGACATCTTTGCTACCCAATCATAACATTGAAGCTGAACAAAATGTATAAAAAGGTAAATTTATGTGCAACACAATTGAGGTGTATGTATATGTACATTATATGCCATTATCACTATATACATGAAATTATTCTTTTGCCCGCATATCATTGAATACATAAGTGAAATATGTCCCATCGTGTCGTGGAAAAGTGCCGTTTTAAAATGCCAGGGCCACCGTTTCCCATCCATTTCTTTTGTGTTGATGTTGCTCAGTTCTCTGCCCGAACTGCTGGAGAAGAAACGTCTGATCGACCTGCACACCAACGTGGCCACGGCCGTGCTGGACCACATCAAGGTACCGCAACGCGCAACCTTTTCGGACGCGGCGGTACGTGGCACCTCGCCGGCGTCGTTCGCCGTTCGTAATGGGTGCCCTGCGGTGTTGCCGCAGGTACCCTAAAAAAGTGACCGAGTTACTTTACGCGTGAGCTGATTGCAAAAGTAACGAGGCTACGCAGGAACAAAAAAAAAAAAAAAAAGTCGCTTTTTAGACACTTTCAGGAGCTGCCAAATGATGTCAGCGGCGATGTCACTTGGCCACAACAACAACAACAACAAGGATGAGCTTAACCGAGGCCATTAGTTGGGAATGTGCGCCACACAATGATGTCGGCAGCGTGAAGCAATAAATTCAAGATGAGGGGAAAAAAAGTCAGCGTCGCAGGAAATCAGCAACTTAGTCCTGACTTCACATGCTTAGGAAGTCACAAAACGTAAAGTAGAACACCGTCATCAGTCCACTTCTCGATGGACGGACGGACGGCTGCCGCACTTTCTCCTGTGCAATGAACGATGGCTTGCCAATTTCTTTCTCTCTTCTCTTTGTTGGAATCTCCATTCAGCGTTAGAAGTAAATGGAACTTTGCGAGATACACTAAAGTAGCTTCGGCACTGTTAGCTTGACGAAGTAACGGCGCTTACTTTGCTCACGACCGACACCGACACACAGTAAAATCTATCCGGCAACACGCGGTCTACGCACAGTGCGTTATTCCACGCAACGCAAGCGTCCTGTCGTCGTAACGCTGAACGCGTCGCGTGTCTTTTCAGACCCGAAAACTGGATGTTTATTTTGAGTATGAAGAAAAACTGATGAGCAAGTCGACGTTGGACAAATCGCTGCTGGACATCATCAGCGACCCGGACGGTACGTGGATTTGTCTCGACGTGTGTTGTCCTTTTCGTCTGCCTTCTGAGTCACATTTTCTGAATTAATGCGTCGGTGCGGAAATACAAACAACGGTTGAAACGTTGGTGTTCATTTTTGTGAAGTCCTTTGAGTCACTCGGGCACGGGTGTCAAACTCAAGGCCCGCGAGTTCACATCTGGCCCGCCACATCAGTTTGTGGGGCCCCGCGCAAGCAAATCACTTGTCAACTTGTGTGATTATTGCTAAAATATGTACCAAGACATCAAATTATTATTTGTAATAGATACATGTGTAAAGGTTTGAGATATTGCAAGCATTTTTTGAGTTACAACCCCTTTTTTTTTCCAGTGACTTGACTAATAGTTGACTCTGAATTTGAACACGTTGCAGTTCTGTAGGACTGCAATGAAAATTTCCTTCAGCGTTTGGAAGTCGGAGCGCCAAGCCGAAGCTCCGGTCAAAAAGTCGAAACTCCTTTCAGTTCTTTACAGTATGAAAAAGAATGCTTTGATGACGTGCGCTCATTTCTCATTTTGTTAAGTGTACGTAGTTCTTTTATAATGACTCGCCAATTAATTTCATCTTGCTTGGAATCAAATCATTTGTACTGGTTTTGAATTTCTTATTTTGACTTAGAAAAATAATTTTTATTCTTTTTTTTTTTTTTTTTTTGCCCCATTTGCAATGAATTTGTGAATTAATTAATATTTGGGTTGTGTGTTTTCAGCGGGGACTCCCGAAGACAAGATGCGACTTTTCCTCATCTTCTACGTCACAGCTCAGCAGCCTCCTTCGGAGGTAGTACCACCGCCGACCCACAGGGGGCGCGCCGATTTTGAATTAATCAACGTATTCAAGTTTGCTCTTAGGAATGATTTCAAAGGCCAAAAGCCACCCCAAATTTAACTGTGTAAAAGACCTCTTTTTATAACAAAAATGCTATTTTCTTTTTCTTCATAGTAATTAACCAGTTATTTAATACCGTGTTGGTGTGCATTTTTTTTAGTTGCAGACAAAACTATGGAAAAACTGCCGAAAGATTTGTAATTGCCTAGAGGTGCCACAAGATGGTGGCAATATGTTCCTTTTTTTCTAAATGAAGCTCTTCAGTTCACTGGAATGTAGTTCCTTAGTACTAAGGTACCATAAAATGGTGGTTAAAATTAAAAAAATAGTTTAAAACTGGTCTAAAAAAAAAAAAAACGTGCAAAAATGTGAATGCTGAGCCTTGAAAAAATATGTGGGGATTTTTTTTTTTTTTTTTTTTTTTTTGAGGGCGGGCAACACCTGAATGAATTAAACAACTGTGATGTCCAAAATCAGTCAAAGAAGTGTGCCGGCTTCCGTGTCGGCCATTTTGCCGCTGGATTTCGGCCTCACGTGGCGCGAGGCTTGCGTAACGCACGAGGGAGACAAAGGAAACGTTGATGCGAGCCTTTCGCCGTCTGCCCGCACTCGTCTGACGATGTGATGTCGATCGCAGGCCCGCGATGAACGCAGCGACGTCCTCGTAAATCTCGGCGACTCGGTCCAAACCTTTCCGAAGCGCGCAGGAATGTTCGCCCCCCACCCCCTTTTTTTTTTTTTTTTTTTTTACTTGTTGTTATATTCTTTGTTTTTCCTCATCATGTTGACCTTGTCGTCGGTCCAAATATGCAAATGAGCCGGCAGAACTTTGTGTCTTTGTTCTGTGCCCGCAGTCGGACTTGGAGCAGTATAAAACGGCTCTGCTGGACGCCGGCTGTGACCTGTCGCCCCTCAGCTACATCAAACAGTGGAAGTGAGTTGCGAGCGTGTACGATGCGATGAAAAAGTATTTGCCCTCTTCTCAAATTTTCTTTCCCCGCTTTGATGTTTCGGATCCTCAAACAAATATCGGACAGAAAGAACCTACAAAAACATCAAATGACGATATTATCTATTCGGGGGGCGGGGGGGGGGGATACCATATTCAAAGTTATCTGCCTCTCTGTGGAAAAGTAAATACCTCCCTTGTTAAGTCAAGAATTTATTGTGGCTAGTCACAATTTTTGATGACCTCCAGACCCGTTCCCACAAGAAAAGCCGACAAAACCAAGTTGGACTAAATGCCACGTGTCTAAGAAAGTCCAGAACAGTTATTGACATTGATCGGTCGGACCAGAAAGGTCTACGAGAGTCAGCTGTGAAGCTTTAGGAATCCAACCAACCATGTGGTGAACCCTCCCGGAAGAGGCTGGTCGACATTGAATAACCCCGAGAGAACAGTGATGACTCACCCGGGAGGACACAAAAGGAATTTGGGGCAACTGCAGGCCTACCTTGCCTACGTTAAGGTCGGAGTTCATGTCGCAGTAGTGAAGAAAAGACTGGGCAAAAGTGGCATCAAAACCACTGATGAGTAAAAAGAACACAAAGGCTTGTCTTGTGTTTGCCCACCCCCCCCACCTGCCCCCAAAAAATGACAAACAACATCAAAATTTTGTACCGAGACTCTGGGGAGAATATCTCTGGACTGACGAGATGAAAATGGACCTTTTTTGGAAAGTGTGTCTCGTTAAATCTGGGGCGTAAACGTAGCACAGCATTTCAGAAAAAGGAGCAGTGGTGTGACGGTCTTGGGCTGCTTTGCTCCTTCTGGACCTGGACAACTTGCTGTAATGTGACTGACGGAACCGCGAATTCTGCACTTTACCAGTACTCCCTGAAGGAGAATGTTCAGCCATCAGTTTGTGAGCTCAAGCTGAAGCGCACTTGGGTTTTGCAGCCGGACCTTGATCCGAAACGCAAGCAAGTCAACAGAATGAAGGTTGGAGGACTTGAGGTGCTTCGGATCTTTCTGGAGAAGCCTCCGTTTTGCAGAATTCAAAGAAGCGTTCAAGGCGCAGTCATGAAAATAATTGCCAAATTTGGGAAATACTTGTTGCCTAGATAGTTTTTGACGAGTTTTGCGTGTGACGATTTTATGATTTCAGTAGTCCTTTGTTCTGGTGTGGCCGAGCAGCTGAATGGTTTTGCTCCTTTCCGTCACACGTGTCCTGTCTCTGAGACACATGTGCCAAAAAAATGGCTAATTAAGATTGGGGGTGGGAGGGGGGACAAAGAGAGAAAGAGAGAAAGAAAGAGTTGTCTTATTTTGTCCTCGAGAGAAGGGGGGGGGGGCCGCCGAGACGAAAAGGAGCGAGAAACAATTTAGCTGCTCTGCCACACCAGAACAAAAAAACCATTCAAGTCGGAAGAAAATCGTCAGCCGCGGTGGTCGCAAACGGCGATGACGGCTGAGGATGTGGCGTGGCCATCTTGACTCGAGAGTGCGTCAAGAAAGCGACAAATGGGCTCGGGGGGGCAACCCGACGCACAACCGTCACAATAACGTAATGGCGCCCATCACAGGGCGAGTTTGAAACTCCTGCCGCAAAAGTCGGCCTCTCCTTCTGTTCCAAAGTCGTTCCAGACCGCAGATTGGGATTGGTCGGCGCTAAAAGTCTTCGCTAGCGGCGGATCCTCTCGCTTCGAGGTGATTGCTTCGCATCGGGGGCTCGCCGGGACCGGCTGGCGGTGTGATAGGGGAAACTACAAGATAATACAGCTCAAAAGTCCAAATGGATTTGGAGCTTTCAGGGGCCCTTATTTTATTTTTTTACGTAAGGCCAGAAACATTGAATATTTTTTTCCTGTTAACAAAAAAAAACATTTAAAAACCACCTTGCACGTGGACTTGAGTTATGGTTGTCTGACATTTAAAAGTTTGATCACCTTAAACATTAAAGTGGGGAAACTATGAAAATATCTAAGAATTTGAGTTTCCTTCATGTGTGCGTGCGCGCTCGCCTCCGCTCCGCGTGGTGAACGTCCGCTCGCGGCCTCCTGGAAATCACGTTAGCGATTTCCCCGGGGACGCGCTGTCGACGTAAAGATGTTGAAGACGAGCTGCCGGTTGAGATCTCGATTTCGCGTCCTCAGAAAACCTCGACGGCGTCGGGACGCTGGAAAACGGCGACGACTGCGCCGTCTCTATTGGCGCTTTCGCGGCTGCGTGCTAACGTGGAGTCTTTGCAGCTCCCGTTGCGCTGAAAACATTCAACATGAAAAAAATCAAATCAAATCCAGTCATTTTTCAGGGATGGCATTTTGCCGTGATTTGAGTACAAATGCTTCATGTTCTAAATGTTTTGATTTCATGTGATGGAGAAAATATTACCATTGTTAGCTAAAATGTTAGCGCTTGCTTCCTTTGCTTAGTTCGGTTTACAAACCAAGCAATAACAATGTTGTTATTATAGCTAGCAAGGTTGCCTTTTTTTTTTTTTTTTTTCTAATTTATGGGAGCGAAGTAGAAGTAAGCGTAACGTTGCAAAGTTGACGTCTTTGGTGTAAAAGAAACGTTTCCGTTCTGTTCAGTTTGAATTCATGACGCGTTGACTCTAAAAGCGGGAAATGACGAACCAATCGGCAGCTTTTGAATTTTGCGCAGGGCCTTCACCAAGATGGCCGCCACACCCGCCAACTACGGCAACAGCGGAGTGAAGCCCATGGGGTACGTTGAACGTCTCCGGCGTAGTTTGCGGCGAACCCGATTCCCGGCCTCACCTTGTCCTCCTGCTCCTCCGTTTGCCCCCCCCGTCTTCCTTTCCCGCTCAGGCTGTTTTCGCGAGTGATGAATAGCGGTTCTCAGCTGGTGATGGAGGGAGTCAAGAACTTGGTGCTCAAACAGCACGTGAGTCCCGTCGTCCCCCCCCCCCCATCTGACGCACAGCAACAAAACACCTGTGCAAGTCGTTTGGCGCCGTCGGCCTTCCTTCTTGTTCAGACTGGAAAGGGGCCCGATAGGTCGGATGGGCCCCCGCCCCCTTGTGACGTCGTTTTTTTGGGGGGGCTTGCGGTTAACCCCCCACCCCAAAAGACAACCAGACAAACGATGTTGACTTTCTTCTCTGGGTTTGTCCAATAGCAGTCGGCACCTTTATGGGAAAAGTGTTTTTCCAGAAAAAGATGGAGACACCCGTCCCCCCAGGACTAAAAGGATCTTTTTGTTTTTTCAATAAAATAGTCTTTGGGACAAAGATGAAATGTTATCATTTCCAAGAAAGGTTGGGGGGAAAATGTTCTCATTTTTTTTTTTTTTGGGGGGGGGGGTGTCAATTTTCAAAAAAGTTTAATTTAGTTTTTCAATTAAGTTTATTTTTCAAAAAAAAAAAAAAGACTTCAACATTTTTGGGATGCTATTCCGAGATTTATTTATTTCATAAATGAAGTTGTAATATTCCAAGAATAATTATTGTGGAGGGAAAAAGATTGCGCTTTTTTGTTTGTTTGTTTTCATGTCGTTTGTGTCTTCCAGAACCTTCCAGTCACTCGAATTCTCGACAACCTGATGGAGATGAAGTCGCACGCTGTGAGTGTGACACCGCACCAACGCGCGAAAGCCAAGTCGTGGGAGGGAAGTCCTTCAAAATAATCATAATCATAATAATTGGGAGGAGGATGAAAGACGTTCCTCCGCGGCGTCTTGGTGCGTTTTTCGATTTGATTTCCCCTCCTCGACTCGACTTCCTGCG
Source organism: Syngnathoides biaculeatus (assembly GCF_019802595.1). Taxonomy (NCBI): domain Eukaryota; kingdom Metazoa; phylum Chordata; class Actinopteri; order Syngnathiformes; family Syngnathidae; genus Syngnathoides; species Syngnathoides biaculeatus. Next base: position 607,284 of record NC_084644.1, read on the forward strand.
CCCGTGGCGCGTTGACTCCGCCTCCCGGCTGTCCGTCACCCGTGTCACGTGACCTTGTTTCCGCCATCTCCTAGGAGACGGACGACTACCGCTACTTTGACCCCAAGATGCTGCGCGGCAGCGAAAGGTTAGCGCGCGACGGCGGCACTCGCCGTTAGCCGCCCGATGTCGCAGTGACGTCACGTCCACGTTTGCGTGTCTTCCTCAGTTCCGTTCCCAGGAACAAGAACCCGTTCCACGAGGTCAGTCCGTCCGTCTCTTGATTCCTTTCAAAACTCAAAAGCAAGTCGGAGGGGGGGGCATCTTTATTTGAACCCAAAAAAGTCAGGAAAACGAGCACAATCGAGTGGTTTGTTTAGGCTCCAAAAAGAAGTCAAATAAACATGCTGTGAAAGTATAATAATAATAATAAGGTAAAAAAAAAAAAAAGAAAAAGCTTGTATTCGTTCGTAAAGGGTCAAAGAAAAGTTACCAAAAAAAATGATGGCCGGGTGGCAATTTTGCCCGTCGAATTCACACCGACTTTTCTTCGCCTTCCAAATGATGAGTTGACCTAGCACATGTTTTTCTCACAAATCGATCCTGGGGGGATTTTACGGAGGGGGGCGGGGGGGGGGTCACCTTACAAGTGTGTGTGTGTGTGTGTGTGTGCGTGCGCTGCTGCTGCTGCTTCTAAAAGCTTTGCTACAAAATTTATTTGCTGTGTTCATTGCTTAGTTGTGTTGTTCTGCCCCCACACCCCAAAAAATACTGAATACGAAATTTCTTAGCGGCAGCCAACACCTTCAAGTCTCATTTGATGGAAAAATAATGTATATATTAATATTATAAATATATATATATATATTAATGTAGTATTATGTGAAAAAAGTCCATTTACAAACGATGTGAAAGTAAAAATGTGCAAAAATCAACATTGATGGCAAAGAAAAGGTCAGAAAACTAAAATTCTGGTTTTGTATTTCAAAACAAATCCAAGAAATTGACCGAAAAAAAAATCTGTGGGAGAACAAATACATGTAAGGTGACTTTTTTTTTTTTAAACTAATAAGTGTAAATAAAATTTTGATATATTGCAAAAGCAGTCCAAAAAAAATCCAAATGATTTAGAAAATTGCTTCTTTGTGTCAAAGCGATAACGGAATTGTTGACCCCTTTTGCAAACTCGCTCGCTCGCCAGGCTGTGGTTTTCCTGGTGGGGGGAGGAAACTACATCGAGTACCAGAACCTGGTGGACTACGCCAAGGTAGGCCCGCACGCAAATTCCGGCGCCGGCCGCGCGACTCACCACGTTTGTACGTCTGTGGCAGTCCAAAGCGGGCAAGAAGATCGTTTACGGCTGCAGCGAACTCTTCAACGCGGCGCAATTCCTCAAACAGGTCAGCCAGCGCCAGGAAACTTTTCCAAAAGCGATCGATCGATTCATCCATCGCAGGTGTCAAACTCCAGGCGCCGGGCCCACGAAAGTAAAGCGTTGGTGGGCCTGAAGCGCCCACCGAACTGTTAAAAAAAAAAAGAAAGAAAAGAAAAATTGGATCTTCTGCAATCCTCTTTTTGTTTACAAAGAGACTTTCAAGTTCAAAAGTTGCCATTTTGTTGTCTGCACATGAACAATTGAAGATGAAATATTAATTTGGGCCACGCAAAAAAGCAGTCTGACGCCTCTGCGATCCGCCGCAAAATACTTTCAAATACAGAGAAAGAAAACATATTTCAGATATGTCACTTTTCAAAGTGTGAAGGGAAAAGATTGGCTTGAATATTTTTCATCATTTTTTATTCCTAAAAAGTGCAACTTTAAGCAGAAAACGACATACAAACATTTCCTGTGACTGCATCAGAGAAAGTCTGATTGGATGCTGTTGAAGATGGTTTCAATTTTGAAAAAAAATTTGTAAAATTTTTTTTTTTTGAATAAAATAGCAGAGAAAATATTTTGCCCCGGGAAATGGCTTTTTCTTCCCAAAATGTTATCTTGGAAGATTTGTTGTGCAAGTTATTTTCCAAGTTTTGGTTCTGTTTGCCTCATACATTTTTTTTTTTTCCCCAATTGAAGTTTTGTGAGAATATATATATTTTTTTTTTTTTCAGCTTTCGCAGTTGGGCCAAAAGTGAGGAAGCGACGCTGACGAAAACGGGACCATGTGAACTTGTTTCCTGTCAGCGAGAATCAACTCGACCAATATGACCAGTTTCTTCCTCCACCCACCCCCCCCCCCCCACACACACACACACACACCCTCCATCCACCGATTTTTTTTTTTTTTTTTTTTTTTTTTTTTTTTTTTTTTGGGGGAAAAAGGTCCCTCCCTCCCGCCGCGCCGCCGTGATACAAACTTTGAGCTCCGCCGTGTCCGACGATGCACGTGCGCGCGTCATGTGACCGACCACGTGCGCGCCAACAATTTGAGGATTATTCCGCTCGCGTGAACCCTCTTCCACGTATTTGCGTGTATCTCACCGCAATGCATGATGGGAGCGAGCTGATCTCATTTCAGAAGGGAGGAAAAAAAACATTTCAAGGAGAAATAAAGTCTGGAGCAATTATAAAGAAAAAAAAATTCTTTCACGTTTCTTTGAAAATTCAACTGTTTTTTGAGCCGCTTATCCTCACGAGGGTCGCGGAGCCTGTCGTCGGCCGGTCGCCGGCCAATCCGCAGGGCACGCAATCACACCGACGGGCAATTTAGAGTTTTCGATTAACGCCGGCACGTTTTTGGGAATGTGGGAGGAAAGCGGAGGGCCCACCCGGACAAAAGCCACGTGACGGGATTCGAACCCCGGTCCTCAGAACTTGGAGGCAGAAGCTCTAACGAGTTGCTGCTAAGAAATCAGAGCTTTTTTTTTTTTTTTTTTTTGGGAATGAATTTTCTTCATGTTTGGAGAATCATTTGAAAAAAATATATATTTAAAAAAAGATGGGGAAAAAATCACACATTTCTTGTTGTATAATTTGATAAAAAAGTGATATTCTAATGAGGAAAAAAAATAACATTTTAAAGATGTTTTAAATGAAGTTGTTTGGGAGAAGGTCAAGCTCTATTAAATCGATGTTGGCCAATAAAGAGCGTTTTCTTTTTCTGCTGATGACATCACACGAAGACGTTTGCGCGTGCGTCCAAACGGCAAAATCTGGCCGGTTCGATTTTATTGATGGAATTTCCTGTCCTGGGGCGATGCGGCGGGCGGGAGGGAGGAGATCGTCTTCGGCGACAAACGTCGATGGGGTCATCGGGCCGACCGCCACGCCCCTTTTTCCATTCGGTCGCCAGCCAATTTGCACCTTCGTCTTCCATCAACCTGGCGAAAAGGGGCAACAGGCAAACAACGCACGCACGCACGCACGGGCGGGGGAGGGCCGGGATTTGGACCCGCAACCTCACAGCCTATTTTTTTTTCTCACTTGGAAAATGAAGTCCAATGTTATTTAAATGAGGAAATAATAGGGGGGGGGGGGTTCAAGCGACACTCACCGCAAAAGGAAGGCGAGAGTACGATTCCCGCCCGTGCCCACAAGAAAAAACGAGAGCACATCCATTCAATGTTTGCCGGTTACCATGGCGACCTGCAGAAATGGCCAAATACGATGTTTTGATGGAGCTTGTGACCGGAAGTGAAAAGTTTTTGCTGTCTTTCGATGTTTGGCTGTATTTTCATTTTTTGAATTTCATGCATTTCATTTTTCTTCACTTTTTTATCCGAAGACCTCGGATCAACATTCTGGGGGGCAAATGTGTCTGTGTCTGTGTGTGTGTGTGTGTGGGGGGGGGGGGGGTTTCCTCCCGTCATTTTTTTTTTTTTTTTTGCTAGCGAAGCCCCGCCCACCCGAGGCGTATTTAAAGGCGCCGTCGTCGTCTTTCGCGCTTCAATCGTCCTCGTCGTCACTCGTGGGTTGAAAAGAGAGAAACAAAAAAAGGGTCAGTGTGATTTTGATTCTATTTCATGATTACTATTATTGTTAATATTTTGCCTCTTGTATAGATTTGAAGGCGATGCAGATGATTTTCATACAATTGGCATAAAGGCCGACATTTAGTTGTGGCGCCTTTTTGAGATGACGACGTCTCATTTGCATGTAGATTAAGAATCAGAAGAAAATACGAAAGTGATGGAAAGGTTGAAGTTTGTTTGTGTTTTCCAGGCGGCCGACATGTCGCTGCTGATTGCGATTGGTGGGTTGGATTTCAACGTTCTCTTTTTCTCGACCGGGTTGGATTCTACTGGCTTGTTTTTGTTGTCTCCGTTTTGCAGTATCTTGTCCAACTTTTGGCTTGCCGTGTTGCATTCTCTTGTCTTGCACTTTGTTTTTGTTTTTGTTTACTCGACTCGCTCTCGCTTGACTGCTCGCCTTGGCGGTCCTCGCCTCCTCCTCACCGATTTGGACTCAATTCTTCCTTTCGCGTGCGTTTGCGCTCGTCCTGCACTCCCGTTTCCTTTCCATCGTGTTTCTGGTTTGCGTTCTCCTCCGTCTTCTTCTGTTCGAACGTAGTCAACTCGCTTCTACTTTATTGGAATTCTGAATTTTCTACCGTCCCGTGTCGGGTTCCGTCCGTTGCGCTCGTCTCTTTCCCAAAGCCGACCCGTTGGTGTCGCGCTTCATTCTGTCGGCTTGGACTAGTCGCGCATGTCGGATTCTGTCGCTGATGACGTTTTTCTCGTTTGTTTTCTCGCTTCAGGCGTTTTCTTGGCGATCTCGTCGTCTTCGGCGAGCTCAGGTGCGTCGTCGCCAGATCGTCCAAACCTCAATCGATGTCTTTTCTTTGGACGTGAAATGTTCTGTACTGTGGTGTTTCCTGCCGGTCGCTTAGCGACGCGGGCGCTTTCCTGCAGTACCCGTGGGGCCGACCTGGACCCCGACGCCGTCCTGGCCTCGTGTCCGCCGGACTGCGGGCGAGGGCCGCTTACCGTGTTCGGCGCCGCCGTCTACGCCGACATCTCGTCCGTTTGCGGCGCCGCGCTGCACAGGTGAACTCCGCCCGCATCTTCCCTCGTGCGTGTGAGAGCATTTCCGTCGTCGCGGACGAGGTCCGGTCGTACGCCTGCGAGCGTTTCAGCTCGGTGTGTCGCGGAAGAATCTTGCAGTCGCGCTTGTGTAAGAGTTTTTAATTGTGTGTTTGTTGTCGTAGCGCACGTGAGAAAACAAAATTCGCGCACAACTGAATCAGTCACGCCGGAGCCAAGAATTCCCATGAGAGCGTTTGAGTGGCCTCGCGCAAACCGAAGGCGGCGTTGAGGAATGCCAAGATGAGGCGGGCTCCTCGAGGCACCGACGGCTAACGTGGCGCGTTTTGTGTGCAGCGGCGCGGCGGGCCACGCCGGCGGCGAGGTTCGCGTGCAACGGCTGCCCGGCCGACGCAGCTACGTCGGCTCCTTCGCCAACGGCGTCCAGTCACGGGCCTTGTCCCGCCGGAGCTCCTCCTTCCGTGTCAGCGGTACGCGGAGGCGGGGCGCCGGGCAACGAGGACGTCGGAGAGGACTCACGGGCGTTTTTGCGTCACAGGCCCCAAGAAACAAAGACCACAGGAGCTGATCCGGCACTCTGCCGCCGCCACCAAGGAAGCCGTGAAGAAGATGCCTGTGAAAAAAGTTGGAAATAAAGGTGCCGCTACTCCGGTCCTGCGCTGTCCTATCCCGCCCCCGTCTCTTCAGCTCTCTTCCTTTCGCACCCTATTCAGTGCTGCGCCACCCCCTCTTGTCCCTTTCTGGCCCCTTTCAGCCTAGCCTATCCTGTCCCGTCCCGTCCACTAGTGTCGCACCCTTTCTCTTCCCATCCTGTCTCGCTACGTCCTGTGCCGACCCTTCCGTCCCTTCGCACTTTGTCCCATTCAATCTTGGAGCTTCCAGTCTCGCGCCGCCCCAGTTTGACCGCGTCCTATCTGGGCCCCGTCTGCCTCCGGTCCTGTTCTGTCCTGTCCCGTTCCGTCCAGCGTGTCAGATGGACATTGCGGTGGTGATCGACAGCAGCGCCAACTTGGGCCGGCGGCGCTTCAACCAGCAGAAAAACTTTGTCGCCAAGCTGGCAGCCATGTTGAAAGTCGGAGTCGACGGACCCCGCGTGGCCCTCGTCCAGGCCAGGTGGCCGCGCGCACACAAACGCGTCAAATGAGAGAGACGGTCAGAAACCGAATCACGTCGTGCGTGGTGTGTGCAGTGATGTCCCCAGGACGGAATTCCTGCTCAGCAACTACACACAACCCAAAGAACTCCAGTTTGCCATCAAAGAGCTCAGACACCTGGGAGGGGAAACCAACACAGGTACACGCAATAAATCGTGCAAATCACGTGAGCGTGAAACGCGGGACCCTCCTGGTGAGGACGAACAGCAAATTGTGGCAGGAATCATTCGGTGATTTTTTAGGTCGTGAACCCTGAAAAACTGAAATAGTTTGGCCCAACGTGGTCGCTCATGGCAAGTTCTCTTGGTAGTTTTTCATTCCGGAGTGGACCCAGATGGTTGCGTTTGTGTTCTCAGGGAAGGCCATCACGCACACGGCGGAGAACGTTTTCACTCCGCAGAACGGCGCCCGCCACGGCCGCCCGCGCGTCATGCTGGTCCTGGTCGACGGATGGCCGTCGGACGACCCGGAGCGGGCGGCGGCGGCGGCGCGGGAGGCGGGCATCAACGTCTTCGTGGCCCCCGTCACCAAGCCCGCGCCCGACGAGATCCTGGCCGTGCCGGACCTCGATTTCGCCAAGAAGGTCGGCGGTCCCGTTCGCGTGTGGCGCGGCCGCCGCGTTTGACACGTTGGTCTGCCGCAGGCGGTGTGCAGGGACAACGGTTTCTTCAGCTATCAGATCCCCAGCTGGTTCGGCACCACCAAACACGTCAAACCTCTGGCGCAGAGACTCTGCTCGCCGGACGCGCTCCTCTGCAGTACGGCCCTCCGTCGACGCGACACGGACGACAAGACGGCTTCGGCGCACCCACAAAAAGCCGTCACGCGCCCGTCGTAAATGTTCATTGGCACGTCGCGCTTCTGGCGCAAGTGCTGGTGTAGCCGCGTGACGGCGGTGGTCCCGTTGTGTTTTCAGGTCGTACGTGTTTGAATTCGGTCAACGTGGTTTTCCTCATCGACGGCTCGTCCAGCATGGGCGACCCCAACTTCCGATCGGTCCTGGACTTCGCGGCGGCGATCGCCGGCAGGTTGGAGGTCTCCGACGTCGGAGCTCGCGTCGGTCGGTCGGCCGTTCGTCGAATCGCGCGCCCGACGGGTCGACGGACCGACCGACGGTTTGTGTGTCGCGCTCAGGCGCCGTTCAGTTCACGTACGATCAGCGCCTGGAGTTCGGCCTCTCGGAGCACGGCAGCAAAGAGGACGTGGTGGCCGCCCTGAAGAGGATCTCGTACATGAGCGGCGGCACGGCCACGGGGGGCGGCATCGCGTACGCCGCGCAAAACGTCTTCAGGTGACGACGGCGGGCGACCCTCGCCGCTAGCTAACCAGCGACATGATCGGCTTCTCGTGTGACAGGCGCGCCGCGGCCGGACGCAACTTCTTGGTCGTGGTGACTGACGGCCAATCGTACGACAACGTGGCCGAGCCTGCGCTGATGGCGCACAATCAAGGTGTGCGCATGTGAAAACAAAATCGTCGTCATTCCATGTTCGCTCGCTATATTGTGATTCAGATACTTCGTTTTCAGTTCAACGCAGATTTGTTTTCATATTCATCCATCTGTCCATTTTCGGCACTGGTGACCATTGGTCTTTTTGTACGATGCCGTTTTTTTTTGTGGGAAAAGAAACGCGTCCTTGTCCTGACACGTTCAAACTGAATGAAAAACCAAAGAAATATTCTTTCAAATGCATCCTACAGTGGAGGTATGGAAGCCATTTGGAGAGGTGGCTGTGGAGTTTTTGACCAATTGTTCAAGAGAATACCAGCGGGACAGATGACGTGACAGAAGAATGGAGGAAAAGTGTATACTAGTTCCCATTGTTTAACAACAAAGGCGACGTTCAGAGCTGCGGAAAGTGAAAAAGAAAAAAAAGATGATGAGCCACACGATGCAGTGACGGGAAGGAGTAGCGGAGGCTCGACTCAGGACTGAAGGAAGTACCTGCGAGCAACAGGAGGCTTTCATGCCGAGAAAGAGGACCGACCGCAGATGCAATATTTGCCCTCGAGGATGCTCGTGGAAAAGTACAGAGAAGCTCAGAAGGAGCGACGACGTGTCTTCGGAGACCCAGAGAAAGCCCACCACAGAGTACCAAGAGAGGAACGTGAGCCAGTCCCGTGTGGCGGAATAGTACAGGACGTGTTCGAGGGCGGCAGAACAGCGCTGAGGTGTGACAGAAGAATTGAAGGTGGAGGTGGGACTGCATCGGGGATTCACACTAAGCCCCTTCTTGTTTGCGCTAGTAATGGATAGGCTGACGGACGAGGTTAGACTGGAATCCCCTTGGACCGTGACGTTCGCAGATGATATCGTGATCTGCAGTGAAAGCAGCGAGCGGGCGTAGGAACAATTAGAAAGACGAAGGAAATGCTGAAGTACAACAGAATATATGTGCGTGAATGAGAGGAAGCTCCGAGGACGAGAGACGGCGAGGGTGGACCACGTCAAATACTTGGGCTCAACGATACAGAGCAATGGAGAGTGCGGGAAGGAAGGGAAGAAACGGGTTTGGCGGAAGGTGTCTGGTGTTCTATGTGACAGGAGAGTCTCCGCCAGGATGAAGGGCAAAGTTTAGAAAGCAGCGGCCACGGTGGACGGATTAGAGACGAGAGGAAGCAGAACAAATGAAGACGTTGAGGGTCTCGCTTGGTGTAGGATAGGCTGGATAGGGTTAAAAAGGAGCTCAGCCAAAGTTGCATGTTCTGGAGACAAGGTTAGAGGGAGCAGACTAAGATGGTTTGGACATGGAGACAGTCTTGACGATGTTGGGAGCAGGGTGCCGATGATAGGATGGAGCTGGCAGGCAAAAGCGCGAGAGAGAGGAAGACCAAAGAAAAGCTTGATGGATGTCGTGAGGACAGTGGACAGTGTTGGAGAGCAAGACGCACGAGATCCCTCATCAGTACCAATGCTCATTCCTGTATGCTTAAGATTAACGGTATTAAAGGTGAAATTAAAGTTGGGGTCTGGGGAGGTTCATTCAGCCTTAAAACGAATACAAAAGACGGACGGATACACATGTGCTCGCTACTTTCCAGATTTCGCCCATTACAGGGACGTCGTCGGATTTGGGGACCAGACTCACAGTGCAAATCTTAAACCGGGACTAATCAAAGATTTCTGCAAATGACGAGACCCAAAATTCACGAAGAGCAAAACGTAAACGTGCGAAGGTCTGCTGGAATATTTTGTCAAAATAAAACTTGACTGAATTGTCACAAGATGCTAACTTCTGAGCCTGAGCCTGAGCCTGAGCTCGTTTTCATCATCATGTCGTGACATTTTGGTAAGGCGGCCTTTTTGATGTGCCCCCCCCCCCCCCCCAGGCATCGTGATCTTCTCGGTGGGCGTGGCCTGGGCCCCCGCGGGCGACCTGAGGGCGATGGCGTCCTCCCCCAAAGAGGAGCACACCTTCTTCAGCAGGCACTTCGAAGGCCTGGAAGACCTCGTCGACGACGTCGTCCGCGGAATTTGTCGCGACTTCAGCGCCAGCAACTGAGCGGCGATGACGTCACCACAGGTCCGACCCCCTTTTTCATGTGTAACTCGTTCCATATTTTATGCCTCGACAAACTGTAAACTTGTGGTGATCTCATGATGTATTTGAACTTATGTATTTATTACGAATAAAATAACGTTTTTTGTTCTTTACTATTTGCTGTCTACGAGACTCTCACATCTCTGGCGCCGTCTTGTGGACCAAACACTTCCACACACTCGAGCGGGAATCATATCAAAAGTACAGATTTTGGAAAAAATACGACTTTTCGCAAATAAACCGTGAATTGTTATTGTGAATTAATTATCCGTTAGGCGGCACGGTGAAGAATGCACTTGTGTTGTGGTTACTTTTTTTCAGAAAATCTTTTTTTTTTTTTTCATGACAACAGTCAATCAGAAATAGCGTACACTACACATTGCTAATGTGGTTTTCAAAAAAAGTGTCTACATAATTTGTTTTGCCCCGAAGCAATTTTATTCAAGTTGATCCAATGACGTAGAATACAAGTACTGCAAATATTTAGATTACATTCATATCTCTAGGGATCAAAACGTCCCAAGTATTGAGATTTTTGCCCCGACCGGAAGTCAGGGCCTCCTGACCGCGGCGGAACCGCTGATCTAAAAAACGGAAGTCGCCGTCCGCCTACTTGATCCTCCCAAAACAAGCGTGCCGAATCGCCAGTTTGCTGGCTGTGGGAAAACATTCCACAGGTAAATTGGAAAGATTTACTTTGACACTGTTAAAGTTTGTTTCTAAAAGGGTTCTTTATTTTCCGATGAGCTTAATTCACTTGAACAAAGTTTTGATTACGGTTGTTGTTGACTGTTCACTCTCCGCTTCACATTTATAGGACGACGTTTTGTTTTGTTTTGTTTTGGAGGAAAAGCGATGTCAATATTTTCCCAAACTTCATCAGTGGATAAGCAAGAAAAAACATTTTCGGTGAAATTTTTGATGAATTTCATAATACAGAACTCTGCAAATGGACTTATATTTTCATATGTGAGGAAACAAGTTTTAGTGTTCTGTCGCAGATTGACTTCAAATGTAATGTTTTGATGACAAAAAAAATGCTTAGTTCTTTGCTATGTTATGATGATAGTGCTTCAGAGGGAAACGTTAACGTGTCACGGAAATCGGGCCCGAGGTAATATGCGAGCTTTCTTGCTAGTCACGGTGTTCTATGTCTTTCCTTTGCACTTCGCCTTTTTTTTTTGGCTTAGCAAGTCCAATTAAAAATCATTCGTGTTACCAGAACCGAAAAAAAATGTCAAGCTCACACGACAAGTTTGAATTCTACGCGCCCGCGCCGAAATCCAAGCTGCAAACTATGTCCTCCCCACCAACGTGGCAGCCAACTGGCTTCAACCAATCGACGTACCGCTCGATCTGTATGCGCTAGTCAGTTTTTTTAGGTCATTGGGCGGAACCAATGCTGGACGCAGAGCGCCCAGTCCACTTTTTATTCTACGTCATTCGGTTGCTCGGTAACAGTCGCACCAAGATGGCGGATGTGCGTTCGTCGGTCACCATAGAAACGACACGCAAACAACGCAGGCCTGAGCGCGCGGACGAGGTAAGATGACGATCGCGCGCATTTCTTTTCCCACACAAATTGTCAAAAAAAAAAAAACGGCAACAGGTCAAACATTTGGTCATTATTTTTCATATTTGACTGCAGGTTGCAAATCTTTGATCACAGTGCGGCCACTTCATTAGGGACAAGGAAAATCTCTTGAATGACATCACAAGACTCAAAACCTCACGACAACTTCTCAACAACACGCGCAATTGTAAAGATGACACGAAAACATACTTTTGCTTGGTATATATATGATGCTGCATTCATGTACATACACCACAGCATCAAATATTTAATAATAGGGCGCATGTGCCATTAGTGCTTGTTTGCAAAGTCTGTATTTTCTTACTTTGTAATCATAATAATAAAAATATAATAAAGTTGAATCTTCTTTTAACTCGAAGTGAATGCATAAAATAACACAGCTTTAAAGTGAGATTTATTTTGTGATTGGATGTTATTAAATGGTGTACCTAATGAAATGAAAAAAATCTTTTCTATTTTATGAATTTGTTGGATACCGCTCGGCGTCCTGAGTGAGGAAGAGGAAGATGCCGAGGAAGGTGCAGAAAGGAGGCGGGGCGTCTGAGGAGGAAGGGGAGGAGCCTTTGCAGCCACGAGTCAACGGGAAGAGGGAGGAGCTTCTCACCCTCTTCCTGACAGTAGGCCCCGCCGCGATGACGTCATTTTCATGCCACGATTCTGATTAGGATTATGAAGCGGGCGTGTCTTTGTGTGCAGGTCAAAGTGCAGAAGGAGGAGCACAACTCCCGCCTCAATCAGGCCAAGATCAGCCAGGCCTGGCGCGTCGTCCTCCGCCAGGCGCGCTCGCAACGGCTGCGCGATGACATCATCATCTTGCGACAAACCTTCGAGCGGCAGCTGGAGGGCCTCAATGACGTCATCGAGGTGCTCGCAACTTCGCTCGGCCCGCGTGATTTCCGTGCTGCGACGACAGTTACGGCGTCTGCCTCACGGGGTTCGAATCCCGGCCCTGCTCCGTGCGTGCCTGCGTCGCTTTTCTCCGGCTTCCTCCCGCATGCCCAAAACACGCATCGATTGGCCAACGGTTGCTTTGTTTGTTTGCACGTGCCCCGCCGTTGGCTGGCGACACTTGTGAGGATCAACGGCTCAGGTCACGAGCGGCTCGGCTACACGCTTTTTTTTCCCGCTTCGATTCACGTGTCACTTCCTGTTTGCGTGACAGCGCTTGTCCGGCGACCTCGAGGAGGCGGAGCGTCAGTCTTGTCACGTGCGGCGTCTTCACCTTCATCACGTCGAGCGTTTGCGGACTTCGCTGGACGAGCACGTGGCGTCGATGCGGCGCCGCTGGGAGGGAAATCTGCGGGACGTCTGCCGAGGACTCGCCGAGGAGAGGTCGGTCGGTGGCGCCTGCGTCAGTCACACTTTTGTAGCGTGGGTTCGAGTCCCTCCTGCGGTAAAAGTTCTGATGTTGGCCGGCGACCAGTTAATTGCTCTTCTGTGTGTGACGAGCCGTTGACTGCCGGCCAGCCGGGAAAGGCTGTCGCTCATCTAGAAAGTGGCTAACCGGTGCCGCGCTTCCACGCCACCTTTAGCGACAAGATGGCGTCTCTGCACGGCGGTCCGGAGGACGCGACCTTCGCCGTGTCGCGGCGCCACCGCGACGTCGCGCGTGACGTCCACGCAGTCTACGGCGACATCATGGCGGCGCATCGCGTCGCTCAGCGCCAACGAGTATGTCACCGAACCCTCGCGCTTCCTCGTCGCCTTCTTGGCGGAAGGTCGCTCACGCCGCCGCGGCCTCCGGACAGGTGGCGGCCCTGCGCCGTTCGGACCGGGAGAAGCTGGAGGAGAAAAGGCGCCAGGAGCAGGAAGCGGAACGAGATTGCAGCCCCGCCCAACTTTTCATGTGCAGGAACCAAAGACTGCTCGACGACACCTGCGAGGACGCGGCGAGAGTGCGGAGGCTGCAGGTGGCGCGTCGGTGAACTTCGGCTCCTTGGAGATCATGTGACCCACCCTCGGCCGCCATCTCGTCTCTCCGCTAGGCCGCCGTCACGACGCTGCGCGCGAAACTGAGCGCGTTCCAGACGGAAGCCGCGTCCGAGGCGGACGCGCTGGCGGCGGCGAGCGCCGAGGTGGCCGCGAAGACTCAGAGTCTCCGCGACGACCTCAGAGAAGCGCGCCAGGCGTCCAGAAAGCGGATGTCCGTCCTGGCGCTCCGAACAGACGCCGCCGCGCGGAAACTGAAGGCGGTCGTGGCAAAGGTGGGCTGAACTCGGTCGCCGCGGTTACGGAGTGACGCCGGCGTCGCTGATGTACTTTTTGTCCGCAGGGCGAAAAAGTTCTGCAGGCTGCCGCCGTGTGCAGCAAGATGCAACAGGCGACGTCTTCATGGCCACACGGCGGCGACGGCGAGCGGCCGGGAGCGGCGCGACCGCCCAAGGTGGAAATTTAGCTCGCACGGAGGTGTCGTCGTGGCGACGCACACTGGCATGAAACGTTTGAGGCCGCGTTGCCAACTGGAAATTGCGACGACGCGGCGGGAAAATGATTTGGTTGACGGTCATGAATGCGACTCTGACGTCAACTGTGAAGTGCTTTTTGGCATCGTCTCGTCATTTGCGGTTTGACGCGACGATGCATCAAATCTGAAACTGAATAAACTCTGACCCAATTGGACAGAAGGTCCCGTTAGAGATGAAGGCTCTTATTTGTTTGGCGCAGTTTTTACGCCTCTTGGGAAGTTGAGATCCGAACTCACGACCGCTGCTTTACCGACCCAACGCTCGAACCGCTGAGCTACGGGGGCCTCGAAGTTGCTGCTGCTAAACTGCAACGTGATATCCAAAATCAGTTGTCAATGCCTTCAAACATCTGCTGGTGACACGACGTGTCGCCAAATATTAGTTGGTGAAAGATCGAAAAGCACGCACGACATCAAATTCAATTTGAGTTGGTACACGTTTGACGTGCCATGAAAAACCAGCTCGCAAGACGACGCGTCGGTTGGCGCTACGACGCCCAGGCAAAAGATGACCCGTCGCTGCGATAAACGGCCGTTTGCGTCGCATCGCGACGTCAGCTGATTTTGGCTTGAAGACGATGCGGTAAAATGGCCCCACTCGCTTATGAGATGATCTTTTCTTCTTCTTCTTCTTCAAAAAAAGAGCTTCAGTCTCAGAAGTGGCGTCGTAAAAATCTGAAAATCGCTCCCGTGTTTTCAATGCCAGGGCACCAGTGCGACGTCCGCAAATGACATCACAGGCAAATATGGCCGCCACTGGGATGCCGCTGTGGCGAGTTTACGCAATTTTCGCCCGCAGTTCACTTTTTCCCCACAGTTATTATCAAAGTGATTAGTATATTTGCGCCTATTTTCAAATGTGATTTTTGTGTCAGCAGCACTTTTAACGTGACAGTTTAACGACCTTAAAATTGATGCGAGGTGACGTTCAAACTTAACGTCATCGCGACACGACGCCTAAAATCCATTCACGGTTCGTAACGCCAAACGTTAAGTTCCGATTCTGGGCGCGTTTTTGTGTCTGCAGACATTTCCGGCAGTCCATCAGCTGACCCGCCGCCTCAACTTCTCGCTGCTGCAGCGAGACGCGCTCGGCGAACGCATCACGGAGCTGCGTCGAGACAACCGTCGGCTGAGGGATCTGCTCCGCCGCCGTCTGGACGCCGTGACGCTCGGAGGAGGCCCCGCCTTCCTCGCAGTCGACGTCGCTCATGTGACAAGCGACGAGGCGGGCTCGGGCGTTGCGACGTTCTGTCAATGAGATCAAATTCAAATTGGAAGACTAGAAAAAATACTTTAATTGTGGTAATCATGCAGGACACCAACAGGAAGTAACACGTCATGTGGTAAACGCCAGCCGCTCGCCACCCCGACAGCCAATTGGGAGGCGGCGTGGGCTCCAGGAGGCTTCTGATTGTTTTTTTTTTTTTTTTTTCCCCTCCCCACTCCCAATGGTGGCAGTGAAGGATGTGGCTCCGCCCCCCAGATCCAATGCTGTGCAGTCAACCAATCAGCAAGAGGGATGTGAGGCTTGTTGGGAAAACTCAATCAAATAAATAAAATGCGTTGGCAGTTATTTCCTGGATTTGGTCATCACAAAACCTCAGGAACAGGAAGTAGATGGCGAAACATTTGACAATTTTTTTTTTTTTAAATGTTAAAAAAAAAAAAAAAAATCTATCAACACTCATGATATCAACGACTGAGCAGAAACTTCCGATGAGCCACTGAAGTCCCACGGCCCAAACCAATCAGGACCGATCCTGACGTTTGCGTGACTCAGCAGAGACGTGTGATTGGTCGCTCGCCGCATGACGCAGGTTCTGAATCCCAGCCGGACCAATCAGAATCGGTAACTTCAGGAACAGTGAAAAGAATTCAAAGCAAACATCAAAACCGTCCGCACGCTCGTGA
Organism: Syngnathoides biaculeatus; assembly: GCF_019802595.1. Taxonomy (NCBI): domain Eukaryota; kingdom Metazoa; phylum Chordata; class Actinopteri; order Syngnathiformes; family Syngnathidae; genus Syngnathoides; species Syngnathoides biaculeatus. Next base: position 622,914 of record NC_084644.1, read on the forward strand.
CATTAGCGAGTGAACGGAGAACTGCGATTGGCCGGCTGCGGTCGCGGTCCTGAGTCCCGTCGCGGCCGATCGGATCAAACGTCGCAGTGATGTCATCGCGTGGACGTCAAAAAAAAAAAAAAACCCAAAACTTTCCGCTTGGACGAGTGCGGTCCTGAATTCTATCCCGACCGATTAGGATCGATCTGGTCCGTACGTTTTAATTCGCCGTCGTGATCCGGAAGCTTCAGCGGAGAAAGCCTGAGGAGCACCGAGCGACGGGACCGGACGCCGTTTGGACGATCGGCGGGACGGGCGGCGTAGGAGGAGGGGCTTTAGTGTCATCTGAACCGATCATTTCCTCGGTCAGCTGTCGTCCGGCGTTGGGGTCGGCCTACACGTAGACCCTGGCGAGGGCGTCGGCGCCGGCCGAGGCGATGTAGGCCTTGGAGGGGTGAAAGGTCACGTCGTAGATGGCCTCGTCGCTCTTCTTGCGGTGCGCTGTAATCTCTTGTACGCACGTCTTCGAGTCCAGATTCCACAAGCGCAGCGAGCAGTCGTGACCTGTAACCACGGCAACGACAGCCATCAATCCATCGATCGATTCCCCCGGCTTGTCAGGGGGGGCCCCACTTACTTCCAGACATCAAGTAGATCCCGTTCGGATCCACTGCCAGGCTGGTGACGGCGTCCAGGTGGGCAACCATGGCGTGGATCATCTTACCTGCGCGCACCCATTCAAACAAGAGATCGATCGATCGGCTTTTTTGGGACCGAAGGCCGATGACCCGTATTTGGGGCAGATATTAATACAGATAAAAATTGGCGTCTAAGACAAGCGCTCAACGGACCGTGCTTCATTGAGTCCAACATTTGAGTAGCCCAAAGTTGATCTCATGATTACGTTTCATATTTTAACTCGCAAGAGCAGGGAAGCAGTCATTTAAAATGACATTATGAAGGATTAAGATGACAAAAGCTGCACATGAATGCAATAAAAGTTCTGACCCAACACAAAAAGCCTTTTGGGCTTTGATGAGCTCTTACAGTACTTAAAATATTCCGCCATTTTATTTTTTGTTCATTTTTTGCCCCCACAAAAAGACAGGGGAAAAAAAAAAAAAAAAAAAAAAAATGGCACTGTTGAAATGTGTGCAGTTATTCAAAACAGAAAAACTGAACTATCCCACAGCAAGAAGTATTAAGAGATTTTTACATATTGTGCGATATTACTTTTCATAAAAAGCAAGAAAGGTTTTTTTTTTTCCCCATCTACATGGGGTGCTGATGAAGAAAAATGAATACGTTGTTTTTGCAAATGGCCGCAACTCGCCGTACTCACCGCACGACGACCCCCCCGCAAAGCAGTTACCTGACTTGTTGTCGAAAAACTTGATGTTTCTGTCCTCGTGCGCCGTGATGGTGACGGGCAGCGTGGGATGGCTCGCCACCTTGTAGATGTGATGGCAGCCCGGTCGGCCTGCGCGCGGCGTCGGGAGACAAACACGGACGTCAACCGAGGGCGCCGTGACGGAACCGCGCGCGTTTGGGTCGACGTGCCACGAGTGCTGCGGCGTTAACGCCGACCAGACCGTGCGAGCGCGTATCGAGAAACAAAAGTGGATCCTAATCCGTGGACTAACAAAACAAAAACAAAAAAAAAAAAAACAGGAAAGCTTCGCTTGATGTTGGGGGGGGGGGGGTCATGCAGTGGATATCGCGAGGTTACAAAATCACTTGTGAGGATTGACACTTTTCATCTCGGAAAAGAAGCCAGACAAGACACCTCCTTTAACTTCATTTCTCTGACGTGCCACCATTTTAACGGTACTTAAGTTACTTTTGTGGTCGCAGCGATCCCACGCAAACGCAAATATGTCACGTGCGTCATCTCGACCGGAAACCGGCAACAGAAAATGCGGCAAAAGTGATTCTCGTGCGCCAAACTGTCGTCATTTTAGAACGCGAGCTTCGAGATGACTGCCTACGTGTGAACTCGCGCAACAAATTGAATCATAAGGTTCCCATCCTGTAGCGCATCTTATTGTTCCGCCCATATTTACATAATTTGGAAACCGACATAAAAATGCATCACATCAGATTTTTGCCACCTTTCGAATTAGTTTGCCGTCACCCATCGTGAGGTCTCGTTTGACGTGACCTATCCTGACCCGTATTTGTCGTCGTGACATCGCGACAAACCTGCGCGTTGTTTCACGTAACGTCGCATCCTGACGAATCTCTCGACGTCCGATTTGAGGCTCGGGTCGCGCGTGCACTTACTTCCTTCGCCCTGGCCCTTGAGCACCAGCACGCTCTGGGACGTCTCCAGGTCGTAGACCGCCACGTCCCCGCCGTCGAACGACGCCGTCACGCGGGCGGGGTCGCAGCCGTTGAAGTCCACCGACGTCGGGACGCCGTGCTCTACGCGCACGCATGCGTACAGCTTGAGCACGCGGCACTCGCGGCAGGCGGCGAGCGCGCCGTTGCTGACCTACGGCGGTGTTGAAAGTGCTGATGCAGGGGTTCCCCTCGCAGGGGTTCCACAGTTTGATCGTCCCGTCGGCCGAGCAGGAGAGGAGGCGGTTCTTGACGCCGCTGTACGCCAAACCCCACACGGCGTCCGTGTGGCCCGTCCACGTGCCGGCGAGCGTGCTGGCGTCTACGAGCGGGAAAACATTGAATCCGCCGATAGTTGAACTTGAAAGGTGCAAATCGCAGTTAAACACAAAGCCACTCAAGTGGACTGTAACATATTGAAGCAAACTTATTTTTGAGGTTCCCTAAAATTCCCAACTGTCCGTTTTTTGTCGTCTACCTGCTCCGTTCTGATGCTAATTACCCGCAATTCAAATACGCAGCTCATGCAAACGAGACGGCGGTGAAAAAAATCAAAAGCGATAGCAGCAGACGAGCCGGCTTTGCGCGTACCGTACGTGTCGTAGGGGTCCACGTTGGAGCTGGGAACGTTCCACCACTGGATGGTGGCATCCACGCCGCCGCTGAAGCACTGCTCGCCGCTCGACGTCACGGCCAGCGACAGCACGGGGCCGCTAGGGCGAGACGCACTAAGTTGAAGGCGCAAAGGGGCGACACCCGAGCGTCGTCGCCATCCGTTACCAAACGTACACGTGAGCTCTGAAGGTGTAGACCGGCTCCACGTCCAACGAGGCACTTCTACTTCAAGACAAAAAAAAAAAAAAAAAAAAACAGCACATCCCGCAACAAATCACGTTTCCACGACGCACCCTGGACTCGCGATGAATTCATGAGACGACGCGTCGGATTGTGAGGAACACGACTGTACTTTTTGGCTGCGACGGTCTTGGTGAGGTTCCACAGCTTGAGCGTGTGGTCCTCGGACACGGTGAGCAGGCACGGCTCCGCCGGGTGGAAGGCCAGGGCCCGCACGCCGTCAAAGTGGCTCCGCAGCGTGTACTTGGGGTTCCACGTCTTCCGGAACGACGACGACGACTCCTGGTTGGACAACAGCTGCGTGCGTGCGTGCGTGCGTGCGGAAAGAGACCGTCGGCGGCCGTGTTAAGGCAACACGCGCTGCGCTTAAAAGCAGACGTTCAGCGACTTGCGTTGAGAAAAATCACTTTTTCATGGAAGGTTCAACAAACGACAACATCTGGTCCAGAGGTTTTCCGTTAGGCTAGTTTGGTGCCCCGCGTGACGCTCAACAATTTGACCTTAAAGGGGCCCATTTCTTTCCATCCCAACTTGTTTCCTGGTCATTGGGATTTCAAATCTACTTATAAAAATATTTGCACTTTTGTTTCCTTCCCACTCACGTCATAGTTGAAGTCGACGTCATCGTTGGTGACGGTGAGGTCGGCCAAATCGCCCAATCCCAGCACGCTCTCCAGCACGTGGTCAGCACCGCCCATCAGGAAGTTCTTCCCCCCGCCGGGCGCAAACGGCAGCGGCTCGGCTACTTGCGGCAAAATAGCGTAGCGTTAGCGCCAACGTCCGACCGGGCCGGAGGGAACGCGCCGGGACCTCACCCCACTCTGTCCCGTCTCCGGAGCTCCGGGCCTCGCCGGCGCCTTCGCCGTCCTCCGCTGTCACCAAAAAGTCAAATTCCTTCAACGCCTCCTCCGTGTCCGCGTCGTCGTCCTCCGATGCCAGGCCCTCGTTGCCCACCTGCACGAGAAGAACAACACCAAGGTGATAATGATGAAGGGGAAGAGGAAGAGGAGTACGAGGAAGATGAAAATTACAAGGCGCAAAATGAAAAGGACAAGGAGAGGAAGAACATAAAAGCAAAAAAAAAAAAAAAAAAAAAAAAAAAAAAGACGACGACGAGGACAACAATCGGGCAGACGACAGAAACGAGGCGCTGTCGTGGGTGGACCTTGTTCTTGTGTTTTCGCAGATGTCTGACGTCGTCGCCGATGTCATCCATCAGCTCTCCGTCCTCATCCTCGTCCTCGTCGCTGTCCTCGGCGTTCTCCAGGAAGTTGAACGTCTCCAGAACGTCACCCGGAGTGCTACACGCACGCACGCACGCGTAACTGTCCGTTAGCGTTCCTGCCGTGGCGTTCCCGTTCCCGCGTCGGCTTACCGTTTGGCGTCGTTGCCGTTGATGAGCTGCTGGAGGTTCTTCTTCTTCTTGTCCAGTGAGCCGTTCTGCTCGGACGCGTTCAAGCCCAGCAGCGAGCGCACCCGCTGCGTGCGCACGTCCAAGATGGTGTCCGTGTAGCCCACTTCCTGGAGGTACCTGTGCAAAAACAGGGGTGAGCACTTCCTGTTTCTGCGTGATGATGTCGCCGTCACGTCATCTTACTGTCTCAGGAGCTGTCGTCCTTGTTTCCACGTCAACTGACTGTTGGGGGGAAGCGCGGACACGTCCGAGTCTTTGGCGTCTAGAACGCAACACAACACACACGTGTAACAGAAACGCACATTTACAGACAGACGCAGATGTAACAAACGCGTAGAAAGATTCAAACAAGCACACACAACGCACAACATTTGAATGAAAGGAAAGATTAGCCCGCCATCCAGAAAGTGGGGGCGGGGGGGACGACGACGGATGTCACCTGGCTCAAAGCTGGGCAGCTTCAAGTCACCTTGGTTCAACTCCGTTCCATATTTCAACTTGTGATACTTGGCTCTGAGGAAACACACACAGCTTTACCCACAATGCAACGCCACAGCTACGCTACCAGCACAGAATGCTAATCTGGCTAAATAACCACACACACAAACAAACAAACAAACACGCTTGTCCATCATGATAAATGATGTTGCTTTTTAACTTCATGCCTCTCAAATCATGAAAAAGGCCGCATTGTTGTTATTCCAATTGCATGTTTTGTGTCTCTATTAAACCGTCATTATTGACTCGTAACGCTAAATCCTCCTGGGCCTGCAATAAAGAATGAAGAGCGAAAACCGCTAGCCCGGTTTACGTGGCGTCTTCTATTCTGATTGGAATTGCTTCACAAGCGCGAGCCGGACGAAAAATGCGCCGTATAAACGAGCTGAATCCGACCAGAATTTCATTTGGACTCAAAGGGGAGCCCCGTCTCGACGCGAATGCGTGCTCAGGTCAATGATTTACGCACTCCGTGGATATGGAGATCTCGTTTTTAACTCTATAGAAGTTGGTTTTCTTTTTTTTTTTTTTTTTAATGGAAGAAAAAAAATAAAGACTCGTGCTCCGTCCGTCGTCGAGACGCACGGCCATCTTGCTCAATCCTTCAAGGCGACGTGCGAACGTCACAGCTGCTCCGTCGCGCACGCACGATCAGAAGAGATATCTATCCGGGCATTTTCTGAGCCGCTTATCCTCACGAGGGTCGCTGGAGTGCCGGCGCCAACCCTGAACTGGTCGCCGGCCAGTCGCAGGGCACACAGAGACAAACAGTCGCACTCACAATCCAGAGTCCCCAATGAATCCACATTTCGGGAATGTGGGAGGAAAGCGGACGGCCCACCCGGGCACGGGGATAACATGCACACTCCACACGGGGGGAGGCTGGGATTTGAACCCCCGGTCCTCAGAACTGTGAAGCCAACGCTCTACAGCTGCCGCCTCAGAATCGATGACGGGGGCTCTTCAATGGCCTCGACGGAAAGCCGGCGAATGTGCGGTTGGTCGGCTTCAGCTGTCAATCAAATGAACGTTGACGTTGGCTGAATTTGGTTTGCAACTCGGGTTTTGCTTGATGACGCACGCGGTAAAGTTTGCATCGCGTCCTTGATTGGAGACTAACACGCAACAACAACTTCCGGGGGAGCCCGCAAAATGAACAGTTCTAAACTGGAGCTGATCGCCGATGTTTTTGGCAACATCGCCACGTTGGAGTGAGCGGCTGAACTCCTGAGCTCGTCGGCTCGCCACAACAATGACAACGTAGCGAGTCTAAAAAAAACTGTGGTCCATTTCATATTTCAAACGTTAAGTCGATATAGTACTTATTGTGACAAGGCCCGGCCCCCCACCCCCTAACACACGCGCACACACACACCTCTCTTGCTTGAGAGCAAACTCCAACATCTTGATTCTTCTGACCAGGTCATTCTTCAAGTTCTCTTGACCTTTCCTCTCACCCTGGAGGAAGGCTATCCTCGCCTGAAAAAAAAAAAAAAGAAAAGAAAAAAAAGACAGCGCTGATGATCATCACACACACGTCAGGCCGACAGCAGCTGCCCCTGAAAGACGACACTAACGCTTGATATTTATAAACGCACTATTTTATCACCTCACACACACAGAGGGGGTGGCCATAGCAACAGGTGGAAAGAGGCAAAGCGGATGTGCAGCGGTCGCCGTGGCGACGGGGGAAACAGGGCAAGCGGGCCCCGGCCGCCCGCGTCGCCACGATCCGATTCTCCAGACAACGTGCAGGCGGAGTTTACGCGTTAGCCGTTACTCGATTAGCACTCCGCCACTTGTTTCTTTGGGCTTGTCCCGTCGGGGGCCGCCCCAGCGCGACATCTCAGATGAACGCTCATATTTGTTTGGCACAGTTTTCACAGCGGATGCCCTTCCTGACGCAACCCTTCTCACGGAGTAGCGCTCCAATGCTTGTAAACAATATTTGGAACTTGAATGACGTTTTCCTGGCTGAAAAATGAGGGAGTAGAGAAGGAGTGAAGGCTCCTCAATCGCTCGTTCATCACTTATCGCTCATTAGATTGAAGATTTTTTTTCCCCACCCACGTGCACACATATTACATTTTTTTTTTTAATACATTTTTCATGGACTAAAACACCCAGAAGAGTACAAAGAGATGAGAAAAAAAAAAAAAAAAAAAAAAGCTTCAAAAATCAATTTGCTCCAAACGTACCACGCCGGCATGCTCGTTTGTTGCCCTGGTGACGGGAGGCGACTTGAGGCGGGTCGCTTTTATGAGCCCTGAAGAATTTTCCGTTATGTTGCCGCAGACTAACGGCTTGAGATCAAACTAAACGTTCACCGACCGTTCCGGACTCCAAGGCCTCACGTGCCCCTCTGTTTGGGGAACCCCCGATATAACGGTCGAAAGCCAACGCAAAGGCCGGACATTCAAGATGGCCGCCGTGCGTCAACGCAGCGCCTTTGATGGAATGTCACCGCGTCTGTTGATTGGATCTAGTAGCAATCCGTGTCCCTTTCTTTGCAATATATTGCATGACAGCACCAGGACACAACAGTGGCCAATTCTGGAACAAGCCCACTTTGTCAACGCCGGTTTCAGTGACAACTGGAAACTATTTTTGGACATGTAACGTCCAGAGCGGGGTCCGAAACGAACACTCGCCAGGCACCAAATGCGACTTAATCATCCGTTCGCCGAGTGAATCCCGAAGCACGAAGTCGCCACGTGGCGAGTGAATCTTTGCGGCCGCATTCACAAACGGAAAGGGGCCAACCGGAGTGCAGCGTGTCCCGCGAGGAAGGCGCTCGGGATTCCGGATCACGTCGATCTCAAAACGGGGCTTCAGTCAGTACGGCCCGTCAAGTAGCAGTAGCGGTAGCGGCTCGTCACCGCTGCTCGTGATGTCACCGGCAACAACAACCAATCATGTCGTCGTGCGGTTTGCAAGATGGCAGACCTACTTATTCTGGATTGTTCCAAAAAAAATGATGCCCATTTGAAAGTAGCGATAATGTTTGGGTATTTTGCGTCATCATTTTCCCCTCAATCGACTAACGGGTAGGAGGCAGGGTACACCCTGAACTGGTCGCTAGCCAATCACAGGAAACAAACAAACAAGAATTCACACATCTGCCTGACAATTCTGAGGTGGCAGCTTCAAAGCTTGCCTCGCCTGTGCTGAATTTGCGTGTTCTCGTCTTGGCGGCATGTCCCCCCCTCCCCCCCAGTACTCCAATTGCCTTCCACATCATAACATCATGCACGCTGCGCTCACAAATAAAGTGATTCACAGAAAGCGAAACTTTACCGCATGATTTGACAGAACGCTGGCATGTTTATGTACAAACATTAGTGCTAACGTACAAACCATTCATGCTTGCTAGGCTACATAACATTTTGTTGCGTGCCTGTCAACGGGATCATATTGAAAGTATGCGAAAATAGCTCAAGCGACCCTTGAACAAACATCCTCCCGTTTTGCCCCTTTTGTTACGACAATACTATCGTCGTCGTCGTCTCCAAGGTAACGAGTGTATCCGGTCACGTTTAAGTCGGCAAGATAAAGCCCAGCGATCGTAAAAGACGGCGCGCGGTGGTATCGGAATACGAGATTTTATTGCCGTAGTCTGACAGACCAAAATTTGGCTTGTAATTTGATCCACGCATTACTTGTTTTTCTGGACATTTTGTTTAAAAACTGTTTTGGCTGTCAGATATTTGCAGTACAATGTGAAAAGACACGAGAAGGGCCGAAAAGTAAACTAGCTTTTGGATTCAAATATATTGAAGATGACGGCTGTTTCTTTTCTCTGCGGCCCGTGATCGGCTGGCAACCAGTTGAGGGCGGACCCCGCCTCTCGCCCGAAGAAAGCCGGGACCCTCGTGAGGATAGGCGAATCAGAAAATGGATGTATGGATAGATGATGGCAATTCGGAGTCAATGTTTTTTTGGTGGAGGCAATCAATGATTTCACTGATCGGATCAACGCATGATGACATTAAAGCACATCATCCGAAAATTGATATTTAAATTATTGGGCCAACTGGGTTAGTTCCACACACACACACACACACCACACACACACACACACACACACACACACACACGTCGCCTTTTAGTTCACAGGTTTGACATCGATACTGATGACAAAGAACCCCCAGCCAAATGTTCATTTTTGTTTCTCTTGTGGACCGCTAAGAAAATGCATGTACATCATTTGAACATCCTTAATTTAAACCACGCCAAAGCTTCCTGACCCTGCCCCCCCCGTCCCCTAAACGAACAGGAATCACAAATCGGTTGGAAACAGAATAAAAATGAGGAACAACAATTGCTCAAATTCATAAAGATGCCCAACATGAATTTTTGGTTACCACCATGTCAAAATTTCGACATGGTGAAACAAGAGGTCTTTTATTAATGCATGTGCGTAAAAATAGTAAATGCGTCACTCAGTCAAAAAGGTCAAAGGTCGTCTAATAGTAGACAAATAGGCGGCTTTTTTCAATGACAAATCACTAATAGCGTCCATAAGCGCCAAGTGATGTTTCCGCATGTCACACAGGCCCGGCTGTCGACCGGCTAGGCTAAGCTCGGCTACCCACAAGCTAGCGTGACCAACTAAAATGGTTTCGCGGGTGCAAATTCGCCGACATGGCACCGCAATTTTTACGTCTCTCGGTTAAACCTGACCGACCCTCCACCCGCAGTGACGACGTCCAAAAGTCACAAGCCGAAATATTTGACTAGGCCATTGTGCTGTAGCAAGCTAACGGCTACCGCGGCTAACGGTGACCCGGAGGGTATCAAGTTAGCCGAAATGTAGCTAACCCTAATACAAATGGAGCGTAAATAACAACAACAACAACAAAGTTTGCTTTCAAATTCTAGCCACCGCCGCGCGGTGTAAAAAAAATGGAATATACTATATTTTAGACGTGGGGGCGTGCAAGCGGAAACTTATTTATTCTTAGTCTGAGCGTCGCCCGTGAGTCACCCCTTCGTATATTCAATAAATAGCACAAATACGATGTATACTTTCATGCTATTTGTATTTGTCCAAAGGCGAAAAATGCACGTTGACCTACTTTGCGAGTCTTGTCTCGTTAGTCACGTCTATTATTATGATTATGATTATAATGAATGGATGATGTTGACATGATCTCTCTCCCTCGTCCACCTCCGAGGCTCACCTGCAGCTCGGCCCGCTCCACCTCCCAGTGGGCCCGCTCCATCTCGAAGCGGGCCCACTCGTGCTGGATGTAGTGCAGGACGCCCGGGATAGTGTACTGCTGCTGGGGCCGCGGCAGGTCGTCGCTCTGCTGCGGCCCCAGCAGCGTCCCCGGTCCGCCGCCGACGGCCGGGTGAGCTCCTCCGGCTCCCCCGAGCGGGAGCTGCTGCTGCTGCTGCTGCTGGGGCAGCGGCGGAGGTCCGGCGGCTCCTCCGCCGGGGTGCTCCTCCATGTAGGGTTCGTCGGAAAGCGTCCGCCGAAGAGAAGAAAAGCCGTGACCGCTGCGTGTCTGGCCAGATCCCGCGGGTCCGGTCCAGCCCGGCCCGGCTCGGCTCGCTGGCCCCCGGGGGACTGCGCTGAGGTGAGTGGAGCCGACGACGGAGCAGCTGAGTGCGCCAAACTAACCCGCCGCCATTACTGCAACAGCACGAGCGAGAGCGTCTTCGCGCTGTACTTATAGGCGCCTGCCTGCCGCGGTGCATGCCGGGAAGCGACCCCGCGGCCGTCCAGCCGCGTTCAGGACTCGAGGGGAAAAAAACGGATATTCCACGATCCCAACACACGGGGATCGATGTCTGCCTGGCCAAGCGGAATTCATTGATGAATGTAAGGCGGAACAAGAAAAATACCACAAAATAATGACCTTTTTGCCGTTCTTTGAAACCCGAGAAAGAGCTCCAATTTTACGGGTGCTAAGATTCAAATGAGGGGTTCTCGGTCACCCCTGAAAACGCTCCTAAAGTTACAAGATCACGGCAAACTCCTTTAAAATCGGCAGTGAAGCTCGATTCTATTTGCCATTTGCTTCCCGGTAGAACGACGCCCCAAAAAACTTGACGCTGTCGTGAACGCCTCGCGAACGCGATGCAAATGAGTTCGCAGATTTCCGACTATTTGTTCTCCGTGAATGCACCGCAGCGACCACGCTTTGCTCGGCTTTGGCGAGAAAAACAGAAAGAAAAAAAAAAACAAAAAATTCTGCGTTTGGACCCAAAAGCAGGCCCGATACTTAGTACACATTCTGCAATGTCTTTATTTTAGGGCACGCTAAAAGATCGATTGTGCCCCTCCTTCCCGACGTCGTCTGACGAAGCTAATGTAGCCGCAGTAAGCTACCAACTGACCGTAAGTTGACACCATTTGTCAGATCACGTTACAACAACAAAAAAGAAAAAGGCTCATTGCACCAAAGATGTTTTGCACATGGACATCAACATTGCGCAAATGCTTTATTGTTTGAACGTGACATCCCGAAACTGGTCCAAAAATGACAGCGGTAGAACTCGCGACAAATTTGACTCAAAAGCGTGTATAAAGTAGCAAGGGAAACTGAAAAAAACCTCAAGAGAAAAATATTGCTTATTATTATTTTTTTGAAAGGCACTTTCGATTTGTGGTTGCAGGTGACGTCACAGTCAAGGTCTGAAAAGTTTAGCATGATCACCTTCGTCCTGATGGTCAACCGCCAGGGTCAGACCCGACTCAGCAGGTACTACCGACCGGTCGACGTGAGCCGAAGGACGGCGCTGGAGGGCGACGTGGTCCGGGTGTGCCTGAGCCGCAACAGGGACCAGGTGAGTCCCGCGCCGGTCGAGATGCGACGACCGAACGCTCCCGTTTGCCTCTCTGTTTTGTTAGTGTTCCTTCCTGGAGTACAAAGACTGGAAAGTGGTTTTCCGCCAGTACGCCGCACTCTACGTCGCCATCGGGGTCACCCACGACGAGGTGGGTCGGTTCGCCCAGGAAAGGTTGCAGTCGCCGCCGTCCAGTCATTGCATTGTTTACCATACTCACAATTCAGGAGGATCATCTTGTACGTAAACAGAAATGTCAAACAAAACAAACAACAACTCCTTCATAGTGTGTGACCCAATTATGTATGTGTATTTTCAGTTTCATCAGATAAATACGTGCACCCGTTCATTTTATGTACACCTTATCCTCACTAGTTTGATAAATGCGAATACATTTTTTGAGGGGGGGACACAATGAACGCAGGAGATCATTGCAGACCTCGTCGATTGCGTCCCACAGAACGAGTTGTCCATCTACGAGCTGGTGCAGAACTTTGTGGAGGTCCTGGACAAATACTTTAGCCGCGTGGTGAGTTGATAAAATCACATGATACATATTTGAAGGGGGTGGGGTGCGCTTGTTTACCACTTCCTGTTTTGTCTTGACAGAGCGAACTGGATGTATCCTTCCTGGTCACGTGACCTCAAACAGCAGCCTCACCCCCACGTCCCAAAAAAAAGGTTTTCCTCAACTCAGCCGGCAGATCATGTTCAACCTGGACCGGGTTCACGTCATCCTGGACGAGATGATCCAGAACGGCAACATCGTAGAGACCAACAAGACCAACGTCCTCGCGCCGCTCAACGCCCTGGACAAGATGGCTGACGGATGATGACAACATATTTTTTTGTAGTGGATGCCCTGAGCCTCCCCATTTTTTAAAAAAAAAATAATAATAATTCATCCTTAAATTATTCATTTACTCCAATAAATCTATTTGTATGTATGCTAGTGATGACATGCAGAACAATGATTCATTGCACTTAGAAGAGGGCGCGATGTGGCATAAATGAACCCGATAGGGCGAAGATTTCCCGTGTTTGGAAATTGCCAAGTTGAGGAAAGCGCTTTGTTTTCCGACACTGCTGACGATCCTTCAAATTGACAAAAGTGCTGCACGACTTCAGGGGGGATTTTGAGTCGAAAGGAGAAGACATTTGGCTGATTCCTGCGACTTGGCCAAAATTTTATTCTTCTACATATATATATTTTTTATGCGTCATATGGAGCCACGGCAACAATATGTAAACTTGTCACAGTAAATTGCCATCAACGTGAGATTTAAAGGGCATTTTGCTCGTATTTGGGACGCAATAAATACTGCGTTGTCTCGATGTTGCCCCCCCCCCCGCGCGCCACACACTTTTGCAGCGAGAGGCCCGAAACCAGAATTCCTCAAGCTGAGACGTCACTCCGCCCCCGAGCCCGGCCTAAACACCAATCGGACGAAAGGGGCGGTCTTAGCCGAATCTGGCAAAAGTGGATCCAAAAGTGGCTCAAACACAAGTAGCCGGCGGGGGCGGGGCCTTTTCTGGACACTGAAATTGAGACTTTTATACTAAGTTGTTGGTTGAGACAAAATGTGCAACTTTTCTAGTCATCAATTCAAAAGCGGTCACGCGGGGCACCCCGCCGTGACCCCCGTCAATCAGTGTTGACACCAACTCCCGTTACGTGGCCATCGGGAGTTAAATATGCCTTTAAACGTCATCATGACGACTTTAAATGACATCTCGCCGTCGTAGGCCTCGGTCAGGCGTCACACGGGAAACTTTGAATTTTGGCCCCATTTCACACACACAAAATACTCATTTGTGGCTTGAATCCATAATCAATAGATGAGGAAATAATTGCGACCACAACGTGGCAAGCAAGGGACACAAAAGCAGTCCGTTGTCATGGCCATCATTATCAATCTCATCTCGACCCCAACGGCGGGTGCGCTCCGTTTGTTGACCCGAGCGGAACCAAAAAAAAAAAGTCGTTCATATTGTGCAATGAAATTGAATAAAATAATGACCGTCAAGCTTCTTGGTACTTTGCAAACATTTTAATGATTTCCCCCCCCCCCCACCCCCTCTTTTTCAGAGCAAACACATTTTGGAAAATATTTGTGGAGCTCAAACTGCAACTTGAGTTAAATAAATGTTTATAATATACAAAGAAAATACAGGATTTTTTTTTTTTTTTCTTTTTCCCCCCCAGTGTTTGCGTCTCTGGAAAGAAGAACCACGACGCGCGCGCGCGCACGCACACACACACACACACACACGCACGCGCAAAGCAATAAAAAGCTAAAAACAAAAAGGGAAAAACAAACAAACAATATGATCGCAGGACAACACGCTGAATGCACGCACGCACGCACGCACGCACGCACGCACGCACACACCAGGCGGGTGGGGAGGATGGGGGTGGGGTGGGGGGGTGGGGTGTCAGTTGAGGTGGAAGCCCTTCTCCATGGTGGCGGCCAGCAGACGCTCCCTCATGATGTCCTCGGACGAATACTCGGGCAGCTTCAGGTAGTGCACGCACGTGTTCACCGACGGGTAGCTCGAGTCCGTCGCGTCCACCTCCGGAGGTCAAAGTTCACAGATCACGCACTGGCTACTTGAATTTGCGGTCGTAATCCCAATGGCTAACCGATAATTTCATCCAATTAAGAATATCTTATGAATGGAAACAAGATCATTTGACTAATTTTTATTTACAATAAAACAATCCTTTTTACCGACTGAGCGGTTATCAAATTTCACTTCATTGGTCAGAATATTACTTCATTCCAACATATAGTGTATTTCCCCCCGCCCCCCAAAAGGAACAAATACCGGTGTGTGCCTCACAGATCATTATTTTATATTCCACCCAACCCATAAAAGCAGATTCCCCCCCCCCCCCCCACCAGAAGCTGAATTAATTTAGGGGAAAATGACGATAGAGTATTTTGATAATGTAAGCTCATTTTTATACTGTTTGAAATCATAGTAGTATTTTTTTTCCATTTTTACTGATATTATCACCATTTCATTATTTAAACAAAATCAACAAAGGTATTGAATTTAAAAAAAAAAGAAAAAAGAAAGAGCGGACCGGAAATCGGAACCGGCGGTTAAACAGGGCTCAGCTTACCTTCCTCACGATGGTGAGGCGGGGGTGCAGGTTGGCCAGGCCTCCGGGGGGCAGCGTGGAGCAGCCGGTGGTGAACTGCAGGAAGGCTTTCCTCTCGTCCGACGACATGCCGCAGAGGACGCGCACGAAGCGGAGGAAGCCCGCGCTGGAGTCACCGACGAAGCGAACAAAACTGTCAACGACGACAACAAGAAGACGAGCGGCCGCCACACGGCGCAGACCTGTCTCGGGTGTAGCCCAGCTTTGGCTCAGTGTAGTTGATGATGTCGTCCGACGTCCAGGAAGGTGATTGGTTGCCGCAGAGGATCATCTGAACTTCTTTGTGGCTGAACGAGCTCAACTTCTCCATCGGGAAGACGCCGTTGAAACCCTCTGATGGCGCAAGTGCAGCAGCAGCAACAAGAAAGAAGACGAGCAAAAACACAAACAAACAAAGCCGAGTGAGGATCCAAATCATCCCGAAAACAAGAACCGAGTTGAAGGAAGTCCAATCGGTCAGGAAGGCCTGAAAAAGTCTGGGCGCACCTCTGAAGGCCTCCATCTGTCTCTGGATGCCCGTGTGCATGCAGAAGTCGAACATCAACTCCACGTAGTCCTCCGCGTTCTCCATGGTCACCATCTACGCACGAGCGTAAACAAGACTCCGGTCACCGCGGCAACCGGGACGGGAAAGCCCGCACGCCCCCGCTTACCTCGTCGTCTCCGTTGGGTTTGAGGTCGACGGCGGAGAAGCCGTGGACTTTGGAGGAGGGACAGAACTGGAAGTTCAAGCTGCGTAGGCGAAGACACGCGCAAGTTGAGGCACAATTTTGCCGGACGCAAGTCCGCCACTTTCACGCTAACGCGTCGTCGACAGCCGAGCTAAACTAGCATCAGTGTCCGGTTAGCTTGAGGCGAAGAGGAGGAAAAGCGCAGCAGCTCACGTAGACACACGCAAAACCGCCACACTCGGACGCGGTCTTACCCGAGGTCTTCGATGCCGAGCGGGGGTCCGGAGCCCAGGGGGTTCCTGAGCATCAGG
Organism: Syngnathoides biaculeatus; assembly: GCF_019802595.1. Lineage (NCBI taxonomy): Eukaryota > Metazoa > Chordata > Actinopteri > Syngnathiformes > Syngnathidae > Syngnathoides > Syngnathoides biaculeatus. The sequence continues at coordinate 638,946 of NC_084644.1, forward strand.
CCCTGCAGTCGCGTGTTCTTCTCGTCCTCGGACAGGACTTTACTGCTCAGGATCTGCCTCCTTTTCACCGCCAGCTCCTTGACCTCCTTCAGAAAGGCGGCCCTGCGATCGGCCGAGAAGGCTCGATGGTTACGATACGCGTTTTGGTCGACCAAAAATGTCCAAACTTTCAGTCCGGAGGTGAGAAAATAGCGCACGGCTGCTGCGGAGTGACCGAGTTTGACTTCAATTGAGGGAAAAATATTTTTTCTTGATAGTTTTTAAAGCCAATGCGGATTCCAATATTTGGCAGAAGAAATTTACAACACCGAGTGATCTGCATCTGTGATCTTGGGGCGGCGGGGAATGTAAAGGGTTCCCTCATTATTTGCGGGCGTTACATTCCTTCCTTCCTGTGCCGTTTTCACGTTACATTTATGTTTTTCTGTAATTTTTTTTTTTTTTTTAAAGACATTGCAATCCATTCCGCAGAGTTAAAAGAAAATCAAAACATCGCAAAAGCCGAGTACGAAAGCAAAGAGGCCGACCTGTGCGGGTTGACCAGCTGGAAGTCGTCCCAGGTGAGGATGCCGTGGTACCAGGCGGGCGGTTTGGGCTTGGGCGGGTCCATGATGAACTCGGACTTGGAGTCGTCGTCCGAGCCCCCCACCGAGAAGGTCTCGCGGCCGTCCTCGGTGGACGCCTCGGAGCGAACGTCCGACGGCGGCGCCGGCCCGCGCTCGGGGTCGGCCTGCTGCGGCGAGTAGAGCAGCTTGCTCATGTTGGACTTGATGTCGCCCATGCAGAGCAGCTTGAAGAAGGGCTGCGACACCGGCAGGTCCACCAGACGGTTGTCCTGGATGCACTTGGCCAGGAAGACGCCCAGGAAACGGAAGAGCTCGCCCATGCGCTCCAGCTCCTCGCTGTCCTGCGGGAACGGCGCCGGGAACAGGCCGCACGAGCGCTGCACGTAGAACCCGGGGGGCTTCAGGCCGCCGCCCAGGTCCACCTGACGCGCGGCGGACACACAAACTGCCGCTGTTACCTTAACGTGGGCGCAGCCGATTGTCACTATGAAGCTTGCGATAACAAGAGGACCCCCGAAACTTCTGCTGCCCTCTTATGGACAAACATTGCACACACACACTCCATCAGGAATCATTTCAAACTATAAAAAGGTGATCCAAAATAAATAAATAAAAATTACTACTAATGAATTATCAATTAGTGCGTGAGTGAGAAAGTGTGTTCATTTTTTCTTATTCTCTCTATGTGGCAATTTTGTCAGTGATTCATCAATATTTGTTTGGAAACTGATTTGAAATCGTTCAAAATCTCAATTTTAACCTTGGGCAATTTTTACGCTTGTTAAAACAACACAGCAGACTGATTATTTATATTTTGTTAAAATGATCAATTTTCTGTTTCATACCAAACTGGCACCTGAATTATCATCAGCTGATGTTTGCGCATTTTCTGAACTGTCAATTTGAAAAGGGAGAGAATTTTTTTTTTTAAAATCCAATTCAAATTCTGACTGCTGGATGATTAACGCCTTCATCGCGTGTGGACGTGAACTGCTTGATCGCAATGGTCGCACTTTTCTTCCGACTGAGGTTTTCCTGGCTGAAAATGGATGAAAAGGAACAAAGAAAAAAAAAAAAAAGTAACCCCGACGAATGCGCGCTAGCGACCTGTCTGGACTCGTCGTCGGGAAAGTCGTCGTCGCACAACCACATCCCCAGCGACGTCCTCTGGAACTCGGCCGCCACCAGCGCGTAAAACTCCAACGTGGGCCCCAGGCCGGTTCCCTCCTCTCCCTGGAACTCCACCTGGACGCGACAAACGCACGACGGCGTCAAACACCGCCAGCGGCAATCGGACATAGCGCGCGTCCGCCGCTCACCTCCAGCACCGACTTCCTGTCGGCGTGAACGCGCATGACCGACTCGGCCCACTCCATGGTGGCGTCGCCCCGCGGGACCTTGACGCGTTCGTGCTTGAGACGACCCATCCGGAAATCTCCGGGGTCGTCCCTGCGCACCGTGGCGGACGCCCGCGACCGCTCCATGGTGGCCTCGCGACGGTTCTGCAGCCAAACGATGGCCCTGCGGCGGGACGCAAAGGGAAGCTCGGCCACTTCACAAAATCCGTGGAAATCTTCCCAAATCAGGTCACACGCTTCACTTTTTGACTTTGAACTTTTGTGGATTCAAACCTTCCATCTTCACATATCGTCGACGTCGTCGGTCTCACCTGGAGGCCCCGAAGGCCGTGCAGGTGAAGAAGAGCTGGCGGGTCTCGAAGGGGATGAGGAAAGGACACTTGGAGGTGAGCTGCTCGCACCAGTCGGGCAGCGCCCCGCTGGCCAACGCCAGAGGTTCCTCGATCTGCTGCAGGATCTTGGTGGTGATCTTCTTGCTGGTGAACTCCTCCGGGGACGCGTTGAACTGCAGCTCGTCCGCGTCTGCCAACGGGAAGGCGGTCGGCTCGGGTCACGCGTCGGCCACGTTTGTCGACGATTGGACGATAACGTCGCACGCGGGGACGATGACGAACGCCGGGGGCCAAAACCAGAACAACAAAGTTGCCGGCAATGGACGGCGGTAGAAAACATGATGGCACATTGTTTCACTTTTCATTAAACTCAAAAGTGAACGTAAACTAAACGCTAAACGTCACGTCTTTTGTTTTAGTGACGAAGGGAGACGCCAAATGGGAGCTCCCACGTCGGCCTCCCGTGGACATGAAAGTCTAAACGCGCATAAAAACCTCATCTGCAGGTTGGTTGTCATTCTTGAATCATTCAGACATCCGTGTCAGTCAATGGAGGGCACGTTTGGCGGGGAACATTCTCACTCGTCCGGGTCATCGAGTCGACTGCGACCGGACACTTGGGCTCGTTCCAGTTCCAGATCGATTCAACGTCCAATATCGAATACACAATCCTCAACGGAAGGGACGCGTCATTTGCTCGCCCATTTAGCTAACGAAGTGAAAATAGGACCTTGACCTTCTTGTAGCGTGCGTGCGTTGTAGGCGGCGTCCCCCCCGATGATGTAGAGGATGCGGAGGAGCTGCAGCACGTCCTCCACGCCGCACGCGTTCTGACCGCAGCCGGCCTTGGCCTGCGCCGCCTCCCTGCCGCAGCCCAGGATGTCGTTGCTCTGGTTGCTCGGCAAAGCGTTGGGACTCGGGCCGCCGCCCACGCCGTGTTCGCAGAAGTCCTGAACGGCCAAAGGCCAAAATGATCACTGCGGTAGCGCGACTTCCCCGTCGCGTTCTTTTGCGACAGTCTCAGTCACGACTATCTGCCGATATGATACCCATTTAAAGGGTTTGAGTCAGTAGATCAAAAGAAGAAAAAAGCACAAGGCGGCGGCGACACATGGGTGGAAAATTTCATAAATTTGGGGCAGCCATCAACCGAGACCGAGCCAGTACCAAATAAAAAGCTGCAAAAAATTGACGCTAGGTCCGTGCTAATAACGAGAAATTGGTTAGCCCCCCAAAAATGGCCAATCGGGGGTCTCGTATCAGAACAGAAATTTCAACAACCAAGTCAAAATTTTTTTGGACATGTCTATAAATCAACCCACTATCCCAAAACATTTTACATAATCTCAGCCCCTTACTTAGCAAGAAACGCCACTACACAAACACGATCACGGGTAAGCGAAGCTGCAACGCTAGCTCTCGCTAACTTCTGGTAAGATGGGGGAGAAAAAAAAAAAAAAAAAAAAACAATTATATGGCGATTTTTGGGCCAATTGCGGGGGTCCGTTGTTTCTGTCATTTGCGGGTGCTGATAGTTACCATCTTGTCGCTTTCCTTCTCCTTGTCTGCATCCTTCAGCTCTCTGTACATGATCCTGACGCGACGACAAATGCAATGAACACACACACACACACACACACACACACCACACACACACACACACACACACTGAAGATTCCGGGCACGGCGCGGTGGCGGCCTTACGTGTAGGTGGGCTCCCAGATCCGCCTGAGTTTGTCCATCTTGACGGCACCGTTACACGAGAGCTGGAGCAGCCGTTGGACGTAAAAGAAGATGGTGGACTTGTAGTTGGACAGGGGAAGTTCCACCTCCCGCGTTGTGCCCAGACCCGCCACCTGCACCCAACAGAAGACTTTTCAAGGGCTCCGTACGAAGCCCGAGCGCGGCCTTCGCGGCGTGTCGGAAAGGCGCACCTTGAGCGTGAGGGCCAGGTGAGGGGAAGGGGCGCACTCCACCTCCTCCTGAACCTCTGAGCGAGGAGTTCCTGAAGGGCGACCAGTCCATCAGCGCGGATAGAAGGAAACACATGTTCACACAGTCCAATTGCTGAATTATCGTCTTCCTCCGCATCCCCACAGTGGCCCCTTGTGAGCTCTTGGACCGGGAAGCCCGGTTGGGTCTACAAGTAAAAGTTGCGCTGTGGGGGTTTGGCGCTCTTCTCTTACCTGGTGGGGGGATCTCCAGGTCAGTGGTCTGCTGCACGTTTGTTCTTCCGGGGCGGGGGTCAAAGGCGGGAACCAAAGCCGAAAACTGTCTCTTGAGGACAAAGTCGTCGTCCCAGGTCCTCCTGCGTCCTCCTTTTGTCTCGTACTCCTCCTCCTCCTGTAGAACGCCGGCACAGCGCGTCGATTCGGATTCTGCTCATTTCCCGTTTGGTACAAAAAGGTTCCTCCGTACCAGGACCTCCTCGTAGTCCTGGTCCTCTTGATTGTCGTCTTCGTTCTCGTCGTCGTCGTCGTCGTCGGGCTCCGGAAGGTCCTCCTCGTCTTCCAGCTCGGCCAATAGCGTGTTGGCGCGACAGCTGTCCAGGAAGTCTGCGCGAAAAGAAGCACTTCATCACAACAGCCGAAAGGATTCCCAAAAAGGAAACTTTTACGAAAGGTCCGATTTTGAACGACTGTTGCTAATGGATGCTATGCTAAAATAAAACAAAACAAAGTAGCAGTAAGGCAGTGCTGTGTTTATGGACTTTTTCTTTCCTTCTTTTTTTTTTTTTTTTTTTTTTTTTAATAATGGAGAAGAATATAGTAAAATATCAAAATCTACACACACGGCACCATTTCAATTTTTAACTGGCCAAAACCACAGGACCATTCTTGGTTTTACGCGCTGAAATGACCATGAGTGAAGAAGCCGTTTGCTGACCAAACTTTGTGATTGTGCGTAAGCGTCTGCTCGCCAAAAAACAGCAACAACATCTGCGAGCGGGGACGGGACGTTTTCTCGAGTTCAACTATGAACTGAACTATGTAGCCAAGTTTTTTTTCCCAGAGCTGCATGACAAAACTCGTTTGTTGGTCTGTAAAGACGCTCGCGTGGCTGACCGTAACCCCGCCAAAAATGACCTCTTTTGATTGGCTCGCGAATTCAACATGCACGGTCACATGACTCCCTCGTGTTGTCTGATTGGTAAATTGAGTCAAATGACATTTGATTAGCACATCATGCACAAATGGAAGATGGAGGATAAAACGCATGAAAGGAGAAATAAAAGCAGCAAATGCAATTTCGACCATTATAAGGGCATAAAAGTATTGAACATCCGGCACACAAGTAAAAAGTAGTCTAACGAGTGCAGTTTATCAAAAATGTTACCCGAGTATATCGAGCGGCTACCCTTCTCTCATTTGTATGCAATGGGAGGAATGAGGGGGCCAGCATTTTTAAACTCCAAATGTTACAAAGCCTCCTTAATCACAAATATATATGTCCGTAAATAAAATACAAACACTCATCGAGATCATGACTTTCACATTTCAGAACAGGTGATTGAGATCTCGCTAAAGTTCGGAAGCGTGCCGACAAAACGAGTTACTTCCTGGAAACCAGAGAAGCAAATCTGAGAAAAATAAAAGGGAGTCCTTTTTAAAAGCGCCCCATTCATCCCCAACGAACACGGCAGAATAATCGCGGAAAAGATTTCAATTTGGGCCAAGTCGAAAGTGCCTTTTCACGAGCTCAACTTGCACTGACCGTAGAGCGAAAACTCGGCCTCCTGTCCCGTATCGCTCTCGCTGGACGTGGACGTGAGGCTGGCCGTCAACGTGTTGCTCAGCATCTGCCCCACCGACAGGCCGGTGGTCGCCGTGGCGACGTTGTTGCTGCTGGTGACGATGGAGGTGGACATGGTGACGGTGGAGGTGGTGCCGGTGGTGGTGAGGTTGGGGAAGCTCTGGGCGCCCATCAGGGGAGACGCTGCAAGTGAACACCATTACATTTCGTCAGGGATTCAAACGAGCGCGCAACTTCAAAAATGGTCCTACATTTCCCATATCTGCACATTTTCAATGACAATAAAGCCCTCTGAAGTGGCAGGCATTTTGAAAATTGAAACATTTTTATCTTCCCAAAAACACTCCCAACTTTTCCAGCATTTTCACACATTTACCACGTCAACATTCCCGACACAATGCAGACATTTTACGTTCTGCATTTCTGAAATGATCCAAACCATTCAAAGTCGGGACATATTCAACAAATGCTGAAATGCTGAGGAATTCACTGAACTGCAGCGTGGAGGACGAAGATGAGAAATGGGGTCGATGTGTAAAACGCCTCTTCGTGTGGGAAATAACACGAAAAAAAGGGTTCCATACGCGTCTATGAAGTTGGAATGCTTTTCTCTAGAAAATACGGAAGAAGGTGGACGTAAAGAGGTCCCCCCCCCCCCCCCATTTTAAGAAGAAATTTGGACTTACTGGCCGCGCTCATGACGTTGCGGCCGAGCGTGTTGGTGTTGTTGTCGCTGCTGCTGCGGCTCAAGTTCATGTTGTTGGTGGCGTTGGTGCGCGACATGTTGGGCGCGCGGCGCACAAACGACTCCATGAGGCTGGCCTCGCGCGACGACAGGTTGGGGACGCTGGCGCTGGAGCTCATGGGGGCGCCGGCCGCCAGCAGGGAGCTGACGGAAAGGCGGGCGTTGGCGGCCGAGCACAAAGGCCTCTGGGAGGGCGCGTCCTTGCTCGGGGACTCGGACACGGCGCTGACGTCGGGCGAGCTCACGCTGACCAGGCCCATGGAGATGGCCGCCGCCGGGTCGGAGGAGTCTTTCGGGGCCTCGGCGCCCGACGCGGAAGGACCGGCGCCCTCCGCGGCGGAGGAGAGCACCACGACGGGTTCTTGTTGTCGGCTCTCGGAGCAAGCCCCGCCTACTGCGACGCCACCCGCCCCGCGAGCCTGGTCCGGGAGCGGCCCCTCGGCTCGCCTGTCCGGCCGCGTCCCGGCGGGGGGGCCGAGGGACGAGCCCAAGCTGATGTCCGAGGAGGAGGCCACGCTGCACACGGAGCTGTTGCTGCCCTTGCGGCTGGACGAGCCGGCCCCGCTTAGCGACGAGGCCCCGCCCTTGTCTGGACAGTTATTTTTCACCAGACTGCTCCACGAGGAAGGCGTGGACGCGGCGCCGCCGGCCGCCGGGGTCGGGGAGGGTCCCAGCGCGGCGAAGGCGGGGCCTGAAACAGCGGATGAAACAGGTTTGGGTGACGGCGCTGAGGCAGCCGACTCAGGGTCGTACCCTGGAGCAAGCTTGAGGTCAAACTTCCCTTCGGCGCCCATACGGTAAGAGTTTGAGCCGCCGGCATCCCAGGTTACATCAATCCAGCCTGGAGGAACACAGACATAGGAGGACACGCACGCGTGGATGTCAGAGACCCGCCAGAGACAGCGAGAGAGAGAGAGAGAGAGAAGAGAGAGAGAGAGAGAGAGTGTGCGAGAGAGAGTGAGAGAGAGACGGAATGAGAACAAGTTGAGAGAGAAAAAAAAAAAAAAAAAAAAAAAAGTGGTGGACATACAGCCGCGCACCGGACCGTAGAGGCTTGCCCCCACTGCATCGGAATATTAGATCAAACTAATGAACGCCTCTCAGTCGTTACCTTGAAATATGAGGCAGACGAACGTCTGACCACTATTTTGCTCAAGTTAACCCTTGGCAGCAAACACCAAGACAAACACTACTTGGGCAGAGACTCGGAGGAAAAAAAAAAAAAAACACGTCCTGCAGGTGTGTTTAAGGTTTACATTGAAGTGACTTCAATATTCAGTGATTTGTATGAATTCTACTCACAAACTGTCTGCTGATAGTCAGTTGTAAAGCCACGTAGTGACTAAAATGACGACATCATGGCCGGCCGGGTGCCATCAAAAGGCTTCTTCCCGACTGCCGACTGCTTACTCAATGTCTAAACCGCAAATGAGGCTTCGGCACCCATCGTGCCGCGCAACTCTGCCACATCCCGTACGCCGTTGAGGTACGTACGGAAATCTACAAGCGGCTCGAGCGCCATTTTGGTCCGGTGGCAAAGAATGTGGAAAGAAATAAAAACAGCAGAAACCACTTCAGATCATCGTCATCATTCATGACATAGCCGACCAAGGGGAGGAGCCCGAAGAAGACGAGAATCGGGCACAGCCGATTGGCTCGCTACGACCGTCTTTTTCCTCTCTTTCTCTTTTTACGTTTTTGCTCGGTAAACGCGAGAGACCTCCCCCCCGCATCTGCCTTACCGTTGTGGGCCTCTCCGGTGACGGTGCCCTCGCCCGACGGGTTCCCGTCCTGGTCGCGCCACTTCCAGTCGATGCCGCGCACCACCCGCGCCCCGGGCACAATGTACTTCATCACCTGAGAGCGGAAGAGGCGGCGCTGGCGGCGCAGGTTGGCCTCGGCCTCCTTCACGGCTTTACCTGCGGGATTCTCCAGTTAATCCACGCTGCGCTTGCACTCATCACTAATAATCGGCCTTTTTGGGAATAGTTGTGTGTTTTTATTAACAATGCAGAATATGGGAGGTACATAAGGTATGAATGAGTGTCGCGCTGGGTTTGACGGCAGTACCACGTGCCGCGAGTGGACTCTTGGAACGTTGCCCAACTCATGTTGGCTCTCTCCGATACTCCACAGTCTTAATTCGTGTAGAGTGCGCAGACATTTATGGAAACGCTCACCGTTTATTTTGTTTGCTTGCCTGCAAGTTAACAAGTTTGCCCGTGAGCTAACATGCTACCAGATATGAAGCTTGCTCCACCGGAGCGACATATCGTCGTCATTGTATTAAATATCAGAACCTTGCTCCAAGTTGTCCTCTCTGTAGTCCACACAACACACACAGGGAAGTTAAGCGTTGATTATGTCGACTATCTCTCCAGCTGACAGGCTCGAAAGCTTAGAAGCAAAACAACCGCAGTGGTACCTCGCTTTGCGTTCTTGTCTTAGTCCGCAATAAAGACGAACCTGACAAAGTTAACGGTTTATTAAGCGTGACCTCAGAGGGACACGTTATTGGGCCACAATTTGAGCTGAGCTAGCGCACGTAGATTTGACTGTTAGCTGAAGGGCTCACTATCGGTGGCCCAACCATAAAGTTTCAGACGGGTGGAGTGGAGTGGAGTGGAGTGGAGTGGAGTCGCCTCACGCGGCGAGATTGTCGCTTTCAAAGAATATGGACTGGTCACGGGTATGTCGCGTTGTCCGGCGAGTGTATCTGTAAATGTCAGCCAGCCTCACCCGTTGAATAAACACGAGTCCAGAGAGGGTCAGGGGGTGCCTCCAAATTGCGCGTCTTTCGGCTCGAGGGCGGGCCTTATTTTTCATGATTTCAGAGGCATAAAATAAATTGGAAATATTTCTTCAAATTGCTGGCGTGAAAAAAGTGGCAAATGTGGCCAGAGAGGACTAATTGTAATAGTAATCGAGCAGGAAAACAGTCAAGTGGGATGCCTCTCGAGGGTTCTTCCATCGAGTTGGAACAAAATGCGCACTCACCCAGTTGGTCCTCGCACACGGCCGTGACTGTGCCGTAGAGCTCGAACCCCGACAAGGAGAGGTAGTGTGTCTGGGCGCTGGCGTTTTTGCCCATCTGCTTGATGCGGATGTGTCTCCAGCCCTGCTTCTCATCTTTGGAAGGGTCCAGAGGCCACGTGGCCGTCGACCTGGATGACGACAAACGCGTCACGGACACAAACCCGGCCAGTGAAACTGACAGCGCCGCCGGTGGAGAACGCGTACCCGGGTTCGTTGAGACTGCAGTCGTCCGCGTGCGTGTAGACCGTGCTCCAGTTCTGTCCGTCCTTGGACACCTGGAAGACCCAGTTCCTCAACGCCGAGCGCCCGTAACCCCTGAACGAGGACAAAGAACCAGGTGATGAAGAGGAGGACAAGACAACGACAGCGACAGCGCGCCTGGAGGAGGACGCGTTTGTTTACCCACCTGGCGCAACTCAAACGGTACTTTTGGTTACTGTCATTTCTGGACTATGGGCCGTGACCTTTGTCACATGCTTTCAAACCTGCGGCTTATGCAACGACGCGGCTAATTTGTGCATTTTTTTTTTTCTAACGGCCGCCAGGGGGCGCTCGAGCAGAAAAGGCAAGAGTGAGTCAGGTGGAATAAAGGTGTTGAGGAAGACGCAAGTTTAACTTAACTTTGCGCAAACTGAAATACACAAAGAGGGAGACTTGATTTGTGTACATTTCTTTCTTTACCTGGCGTGCCTCAACGTGTAAGCCGAGGGGATGACCCAGAGGCCGAGGTCGACGGCGAACCAGGCGTTCTTGTCGTCGTTGGTGTGACAGTTGAGGGCGGAGCTGTCCCGGCTGAGGATGTCCTCCAGGCGCCCGTAAGGCAGGTTGCGCCCCTCGGACGAGGTCACCACCACCAGACCGTAGGCGGCGGGGTTCACCCACTCGTAGGCCGTCCTGAACCCGTCATCAGTCATTCGATACCGCCGGCCGGGGCCACGCGGAAGCTCGAGAGGAACCGGAGCAGACTTACTTGGCGTTGGTTCCGACCCAGTAGATGATGCCGTTCTCGTCGAAGTCGTGTTGGTGTCTGAAGGTGAAGGTCTGTCCTTCCCTCAGCTTCCTGACAAAGACGAAGGAGGAGCGCTCAAAGTCGTACCACTGCTTGGCCACCTGTTTGGAGGGGCGAGCTTAGAGAATCTCCCAAGGTTCCTGTTTCTTCGCGGCGCCAGGTGGACGGAGGGCTGACCATTTTCAGCAAGTATTGCTCCAAAGACTCGACTGTGGCCAGAGGTTCCATCTTCAACATGCGGCCCGTGCGGTCGATCAGGGCCGTCTCGCCCGGTGCTCGCTCCAGGCGGAAGCGGAGCCTCCTGGTCAGGATCTGCAAAGACGGGGCGGCGGCATCACAGCGGAAATGCAAAGTCCAGCCGGCGAGCGAACGGGACCCACCTGCAGGTTGTAAGAGGAACCGGGAGTGTCGAAAAGGTGCAGAGGGAGTCGCTCGATGGACTCCAGGACGGCAATCAGTTTGCGGATTAAGGCAACGGCTGGTCGGCTGCAGAAGAAAACGACGACGAAGTAGTTCACTGACATTCGTTTGTTCGAAGTGCCAGACAGGTGCATCTCAATCAAGCAGAATTGAGCTCATCCAGTTTGTTGCAGCGATTTACCAAAATCAATTGTGCAACAGGAGACTGCTGATGACTACAAGTGTGATTTGTATTTCTCTCAGCTTGTCCCGCGTGCCATCTCAGATGAACGCTCATTCACTAGCTGGAAAATGCAAACGAGATCAAGCCTGAAGCCTCACACAAATTGGAGAAGGAGAAGTCACATCTCGAGTCATCTGCAAGCTTCTGTTGCTCCAATGAAGTCAACCAAAAAGTTCTGCTCGACGTTGGGCAGGTCGAGCCCCGCGCCCCGCGCCGCCATACAGCACTTCGTTTCTCAAGTTTGGGCTCACGGGTCAGATCAAAAACTCAGCCGATCGCCAGGTCTTCATGCTAAATCTCGCATCTGCGGCCACCACCGTTTGTTCAACTTTGTTGAGACGCGCCGTTACCTTTCGTCGTCTTCATTCTCACTGAAAGCCGCCTTGAAGACATTGATCCTCTCCATTAAAGCCTTACAATCTGCTTTCAGGTCCACGTCCACACTCTGAACAATCACAAAGCAGAGAACAGGTCAGACCGGGAGGGTCTGACACTGCGAGCGCGACAAGCACAACGACTGACATTGTTGAGAACGGTGAAGAGGGCCTGAACCAGGCCGCTGCTGCACATCTCGTAGGGGGAAATGGTGTTCTCGTCTTTGAGCACCACAATCAGGTTCTCCAGGGCCGTCTTCATCAGATCCCGCCACGTGTTCTCGCCTTCTACGCACTGACACGCACGCACGCACGCACGCAAACAAGCACGTGATGACAAAGTCCGCTGCTGCCGCCCGGCGACCGTGTCCCTGCGCGTGCCTGTCTGTTGGTGTGCAGCTCCCAGGACGACTCCAGCTGCGTGGAGATGTTCCGGAGGGTGACCACCACGCCCCTGGGCATGCTCTCCACCGCCTTGAAATGGTCGTCGTAGAGCTCCCGGGCCATGCTCTTCACTTTTTGCTTGGTCTTCTCCAGCTTGGACTTCAGCTTGCGGCCCCGCTTGCCCGTCCAGCCCGTCACGAACTCCGAGCCTGGGCAAGGGGCGAGTTAAAGGAGGCGTCGAGAGACGGAAGCAAAAAGCTTTTATGGAAAAGATCCGGCCGGGAGCATTTCTCCATACGCCGCGTGTATTACATTTCGAGTGCAGTTTTAACATCACAACAAACCAACGCAAATTTCTCTTAGCCTTGAAGCTAACGGAGGTTTCCTTGGTTTGGTTGATTTTGTTTCAATCGTTTCATCTTCAAAATATTCAGCTCACGCAAGACAATGAGAACTATCCCCATTCCTCAACTTTTCCAAAATAAAAGTCCCACAATTAGGAAATTTGGCACTTCCAATTCCAAGTTCAGGTCGTTCAGAACATCATCCCAAAATATTCAAAATCAAGCCCCAAATTCTCTGCATGCTCAGAACACGTACCTGCGGACTTCCTGTGTGCGCTTCACTAATGATCAGAAGTAGGATTAAATGATGGCTTCAAGTGCAACCTGCTCAAATTTGGTGTCTTTGCATAAAGTTAACAAACAAAACCCAAGTATTGGCCTCTTTGGTGGCTATGTAGTGACATTTTGAAATGTATTTAAAAGAAAAGACTGCTGCTGTTTGAAGTTCCTACAAGTTGTTTGAAAGAGTCCCCTCCCCTCCCCTGCCCCATTCGGCCGAGCAAGGAGGAAGTACTTCAACCAAGTTTAGTCTGTGCATATTCCAAATGAAGACACTGGTACCCATTTTTCCTCCAGCATTGACGTTTCTAGAACAATATAAGCCCCAAATTATGAGGATTTTTTTTTTAAACCCTTGACAAATAAATCTTGCCCACTGGGCCACCACTTTGAACCCTTCTTACCTAGAGACGTCTCGGCGGTGAACGAGTGTTTGGTTCCGCGGTTGGACTCGAAGACGAAGCCTGGCAAGTCCTCCTTCAAGATGGTGGCCTGCTGGCCGTCCGAGTTGTGGATGGCGATCTCGCCGTCCTTCAGGCACGTCAGGGACCAGTTGCCCACCGTCAGCTTGGTGGGACCCAAACTGGAGAGGACGGGCTGGCTGGACGTGACCGGCTTCACTTGACTCCTGGCGCGCTGAAGCTTCTCCAGGAACTCGCTGCGGGACTCTGCGAGGCCGACACGTTGTGGTTCAAAGTCAAAATCACGCAACGTGTTGAGGGTGTGGAATGGTAGCCGGACGGCAGGTTATTTCCACCATGACAACAGCGCATGCAAGCGCATTCCAAAGCCTTCAACCCCCCCCCCCCCCCCCCCCCCTTAAACACATTCAAACACGTCACGCCCGGCCACCGAGAGCAAACTAGGCAGACGCGGGATTCGCCCGAGCCGAACCCACCACCGTCGTTACCTACCGGAGCTGTCGGAGCCGCCCTCGGGGCTGCCGCTGGAGTACATGGTGGCCAGCTTCCCGTCCAGGATGAAGCGGAACCACCCGTTGGAGCCGTTGGACAGCTCCAAGGCGGCGGCGTCAGACCAGATGTACAAGCAGTCCCGGCCCCTGATGATGGACCAGTCCCGCCAGTGGTAGGGTTTTCCCTGCAGGATCTCCCGGGCGTCCTCCTGGGCCTCCTCCTCCTGCGAACGCACCTTTTATCAGGCAAATTCTCGTGCTTCGCTCACTCATTCCTCCCACCTTCCCGGGCGGACCCAGACAGTCCCGCCAAATCCCTCGTGATGATGAGGGAATGAGTAAACGGTTAGGAACGCCGTCATTGGTAGCGTTTGCTCTGCTCTGCCCCCCGCTTTCAACTCAAGGTAGTTGCATTAAATCTGTTCCACCTCATCCCTCCAAAAATAAATCGCTGCAATGTGTCTTTTAATGGGGGAGGGGGGCACTCCATAATAGTGTACTCACCTAAAACCGTAACAAGCGGCACAACGTAAATGCTAACCCCCTCCAAAGACTAAATGTCATTCACTTTGCTGTCTGTTCAGTTTTGGAGTAAAACTTCAACTGGGAACAGCAAAAAGCTCGGAGCCTTTTTTTTTTTTTTTTTTTTGGAACAGCCAAACTGCTGCTTGTTGAGACTACTTTGCAGCACTCATATCAAAAGGACACCTCGCAACTTTATGTTATATTATATATATATTTTTTTATTTTTCTTTTAAATCAACAGTTCCAATCCCTGCTTATATCTCGGGGTCCCCTCATCTCCAGACGCCACCATATATCGTGGACTACATTGATGACTCATAAGTGAAGTAAAACACTACTCGATGTAATTACAGACAGAAAATTGCAACGTACCGGATCAACATCAGCAAGTGGAGCTTCCGGAATAAATACTGGACAAACTACGTTGTGAGGATCGGATCTTTGACCTTCATTTGATTTAAACTACACCGGTACCTCTATTTACAAAGGTCTCTAGCAATGAAAGAAATTCAGGATACGAAAGGAAACAAATGCTAACTGGAAGGGGCTCAGGGCTGAACCATGAGGGACTCCCACCTCCGCCTTCAACTCCTCTGTCATACTGACAGCAGAACTTTCTGCTGTTCTGCTGCCCTCACAGGAGCCAGTGCAAACTGCAAGGCTGGCCCAAAACGCAAACAAACCAAGTGGGTCTCGTCGGGAAGGGCATACCGCTTAAAACTTTGTCAAACAAAGATGAGCGCTCATCCAACACGATACATTCCTATCTGTTGGGATTCCCAACACCACATGGGACCGACCACGCGACGCACCTTCTCAGGTTTGACCTCGTCCTCGTTCTCGTCATCTGACGCGGGTCCAGCCAACGTGGACACCTTGTTGATGACGCCGAGGCGGGCCAGCTGATCCAGGAAGACGTCTCCTCCTTTGTCCACCAGGTCTCGGATGATCTGCAGGGCCAGCAGGTGTCCGTCGTCGTCGTCCTAGGTGGGGAGATGCAAAGACGTTTTCACGAGGGGCCACTTGATCGGTCGGGTCCAGCCGCGCAAGACGCGTTGTCCGAGATGCACGTACGCACCTCTTGGTCCAGCACTGTGGCGCTGATCTCCACCAGAACCGTGGGCAGGTTGTGGCCCGCCTCGCTGTCGCAGACCTCCTTCAGTAGCAACTCGCTGCTGTAGTGGACCATCTTCCGGATCAGAGCCAGACTGGCTTTCCTTAAAAAAAAAAAAAAAAAAAAAAAAACGTGAACGTCACATTTATCAAGATGGGGGTGCGTCAGCAATTTAGCACCGTAATTGGGATTGTCTTTCGACTTTCAAACGACCACTCGACAAAGACAGGTTGCGTCTATTTAAAAAAAAAAAGATCACTTTGGCACAAAGTAATATTCCACCACTGTGAAAGCAAATGTAATTCCACGCGCCTGCGATCTGTTTATTGTTTACTGTATACGGAACACTTTCATTCCCTTTGGGCTTCAGGGCAGATTAGAAACTCGATGGTGACCTCTCGAGCGAGGACAGAAGGAGCGCCGGCCGCTTGTGTCACCTTATGGAAGGCAGCATGGTATGCTGAAAGGTTTGTGCAAAAACGGGCAGAAGTCTCTTCAGGTAAATGGGCGCCATTTCGGGGTCTCCTTTGGGCTCGCCTCCTTCGTCCTCCTCCTTGTTGATGTCCTTCTTCTTCTTGTCGTCACTCTTGTTCACCGGACACATCCAGTCACCTGACACAGACACGTCATAGTTTCATCATAAATTTTGTGAATGTCTTGAAATGCATGTGCTGCTCAACAATCAACTAAATATCCTGACTATGACCTGCAAACTTGCAACATGTAATTTCCACGGAACCAAGAAAATATATCCAGGCTGGAATATATCAAATATATATGGCACAAGTAAGACGTGAAAAATCCTCCTCGAGTGTCCGCATCCTGGTCACCACCTACTCCAGCGACTTCCCTCAGTTGGGCGCCGTCAATCGACGCAAACGAAAACCGGCGGCCGTTCCAACAGCTTCCTCCCTCTTGCCGTTAACGTAGAAATTTCATCGTAACGTGCCGCCAATCTGGTCTTGATATTGTCACATCTCCGTCGGGCTAATAATACGTTATTTGTGCACCCACTGTAGCCGTCTCGTGACTCTTAAATACGCATAGCTGTTATTTAGCCACACTGGCCATCCACGAGCTTGACATCTGCGCACTATTGCACTACGAGTCACTCTGAGGTGCTTCCATTTTTGGAAGCGACTGCACCATTTGTACAATTGTCACCGCAGTGCGCAATCATTTCAAACTGCATGAAACTCCTCGAGGACTCCGCATCGTCTCAGCACGCCCACATTATTGGCAACCTTTTATTGACTCTCCATAGAATGTTTTTATGGATCTTAAAAGTCGTTTTTTTTCTGTGTGCCAAAATTGGCATATTGCAGCGTCTCCAACTACCGGTGACAAACTCCTTGTGTGTTTTTGACTTATGATGAGGAGAGGAGACAAAGAAAATCCGTGAAAACCAAATCCTAAGAAAACTACTACAGACCATATTTGGTGGACAACATTTACGACTAATACTGAAAAGCATCTTGGGCTAACAACACCAACAACTGCTGTAGAAATTAAAAGTGGCACACAAAGACGAAACTGACCAGGAGACTGCAGTATGGCCACCACCTCGCTGTGGCCCCGCTCCCTGGCCTTGTCCAGGGGGGTCTTTCCGTCCTCGTCCCTCAGGTCAGGATTGGCGCCGTGACGCAGCAGAGTCTGCGTGTGGGTGCACACAAACATTGCAGGACATAAAAAAAGGCTTGTCCGTCCGCGCGAAAACGAAAATGTTGCGCCACTCCTGGCTGTTTGAGGCCCACCCTCAACCTCCACATTACCTTAGCAACTTGCGGCCTTCCGAAACAGGCGGCGTAGTGGAGCGAAGAGGACCTCTGTCCTCGGTTGACGTCGGCGCCGCGCTCGCACAAGAACTCCACCTGGCGGGGGCCCAAAATCGCCAGGATCAACATCCGGCGAGACTCGCAAGACGTCTGCGCGTACTTTACCATTTCCTGCGTGCCGAAGGCCGACGCCCAGTTGAGGAGGGTCTGACCCACGTCGTCCATGAAGTTCACCTCGAAGGCTGCCAATCATTTTGAAATCATCACAACAACATACCAACACGCCGCAAGTGGGGATTCTCTAACGCCGTCGCCAACTCTCTAAGGTAGCAGTTTGAGTAAAAATTCACAAAACTCGGCGGTGGTGGTCGCTGTCAGGCGCCACGACTTTTTCGGTGCAATTGCAAGAGGAATGCCATTATCAAATATTAGTACTCGGTATCTGTGGTGCAAGCGCTCGTCTGTTTAAAAAACAAACAAAAAAATAGTATCAGTACATCCCAATCTGCAATTACACTAATGCCCCTCCAAAATGAGAATAGAAACATTTCAACCCGAAATAGACCACAAACAATGATCCCAAAATAATAATCCCTTCAATCGAAATTGACTATAGCCCCAAATTCTTTTCACAGGGCCTGTAAAAAAAGTCCCCGTTTCTAATGTGGGTCATTTTGGTTTTGGTTTTTTGAAAATGAAAAAGTCTCACTCGTGCCAAGTCAATATGTCTCATTTACATTTTTTTTTTTTTTTTTTTTTTTTTTTTTGCTTTCCACGTCCCCGAGCAGTTTTCCATCTTTGAGAGCAAACCCACCAGGGTCACTTGATTTCCTCTCGTTACATTGAGTGCATGACAACACCGTCGCCTCTTGTGCTTCTGCATACGTTTGACACCGGAAAGCAAAATCCTGTGGCATCGTGCAGGATTACAGGCGTAACGTTCATATTTTGGGTGAATAACTGAGGTTGGGTGTCACACAGTAAAGTCCCGCCGTTCAATGAAGCGACGCGGAGCGCTCACCTCCCGTGTCGATGGCGTCGATGAGCGCGTCCGTGTCTTTGCTGCGGATGCAGTCGATGAGCTGTCGGTGGGAGCGTTCCCCTGAGCTGTCCAGCCGCCGCAGGCACGGGATGCGGCTGGACGAGCCCGCCGTGGACTTGGGCAGCGCCTTGCGGCCCTCGAACAGGAGCACCAGCAGGAGGTCCACCAGGCGCATGGTGTCCAGGACGCAGCGCTCGTCCCCCCCCAGGGCGCACTCCATGGAGTTGGGCAACGCCGAGCGGAGCAGGTCCTGCGGGGCGCAGCGGCTACTTTGATTCAATCGCGTTCCGATCCCGTGAAGTTCCTCACGTGGGCCCCAAGCCGACCTCCCCGCAGTCAGCAAGAGCACCCAACAGAACCGAGACGTGCACAGACAGACAAGACGGACGCAATACGGGGAAAGAGATGGGCTAGTGGCGTGCAACACGGGAGCCACAGAACCGGCGGAGATCGGACAGCGAGCGAGAGCAGCGTCACAATAGAGAAAAGAAAGACGAGTGAAAGAGCCACGAGAGAGGTCAAAATATTCAACGTTTTGTGCAGAAAGTGTTAAATCGTCCGCGTACAAGTTCCACTAAATAGGAAATCACCGTCTAGTTTTTTTGCCCGGAATTTCTATCTAGAGGCATATAAATTGGAGAAATCAACTTGCTGATTATGACAGGAAAAACGTCTCTGGTGCTAGACAGTTTTATTATGCTTATCATTTGTCATGTACTTCATAAAATGAAAAGCCAACACCCAAATGCAAAAGAACGCTGCCATTTCTCACTAAATCCAGATATCTAGGATTTTTTTTTCTAAATGCTAATTATTGGATTGTAGACAAAGTTTTCAAGAAATGATCTTGAATCAATGACATTTTATTCATGAAGCGCAACGGCACTCTAGGACCTTCATTTTATTGTTTGAAATCAACATTGATGAGCCTCGGCCCAGTGGCCACCCTTCCGGACTTTTGTGGACCCCTCCCGTCCCCGAAGAAAGGGAAATAAATGAACACTCGGCGGGGGTCCAACTGACAGACTTTTTTTGGGCCCAATGTGACATGGATCTGATTTTTTTTTTTTTTTTTTTTTTTTTTTTTAAAATGGCACAGTGTCCGTCCGAGCCGGGCCTCGTTTGGAGCCGGAATCAGAATGAGGAATCGGGACCGGAATCGCTCAAAAATCAAACGAGACCCAACCCGAGTCGACAAAGCAGCAAAAAAAATGCTAATTCAACCCCCCTCAAACTCGAGCACCGAGAGCGCGACTTACGTGCGTGACGAGCGGCGAGCCTCTGCACAACGTCGACAGCAGGCTGACGATGGTGGAGACCTGGTTGCTGAGCTTGGAGTCGGGGGTGGACGGGGCGGCCCCCGCCGAGGCCCGGCCGGGCTTGCAGGCGGAGGACGGACCCGACGCGGCGCCGCCCGCCGCCGCCATGCGCGACAGCAGCTCCTCCGCCAGACCGTGTTTGGCCAGAGGGGCCGGGTCCACGCCGCGCCGGGTGAAGCGGTCGGCCAGCGATGCGAAGCAGCGCAGGGCGCCGTCCGACACCTGCCGGGCAAAAATCGGAAAGCCCCGACTGAGTCGACCGATGGCACAATTCTCACAGAACACGAGAACAAAATTTAGGGCGGGGCCACTGCTTCGTGGTTTTTGGTTCTTCTTCTACATACATAGCTGTCAAATCAATTTTGTCTCTTTACTAACTTCAGATTTGCTCAAATGATAAATCATTTTGAGGTCATTGAACTCAATTGAAATTCCATTTGAAGCGTTAATTCTATATTTTCGAAAAAATAATAATAATGCAGGGGCATCTAAACTCATCTTGGTCGGGGGCCACATCATCGCCAAGAAGGCCGTTGTCACGTTGCACCACTGCAAATTATGCTGAGCAATACGGATGCTAAATTACTGGACTAAGTTGCGGTATTCACAGAAACAAAGCAAAACTTTTATCTGCTGTATGCATCTTACAAAGTGTCTCGACTGGCTGGCGTTCCTGCCTACAATTGAATCAAATGTTCGGCAAGAAAGAAGAAAAAAAAAAAACATGCAGTTTGATATGAAAATGTCCGTTGAGTGAAACTTGGGCCACTTTCGAACAATATTTGCTTCACGGTAAAGTTGAAAGAAAATAATCACGTCTCGCTACTTTGGATCAGGGATTCCGCATTTGTAGGTGCCAAAAAACAACAAAAAGTGGATCGTTTGTTTTTGTGACGATATTTCAAGGGCCACAGACGACATATCCAAAGAGAAGTAAAAGTCAAGAGGGGACGACACTTCATGACAATATCCAATCGGAGCCCGTCCGTCCGTCCTCAGTGGCCAACATGAACGCGGTACCAGGTCAGCACCGACGGCCGGGGACAAAAATGTCTCGAGTGCCCCTCGAATCTGATTTGGATTCAACTGGTCGTTGCCCCTGGAGTCAAAGCCCCCGGGAGCCGGTGGGACCCGCGAACGAGTCCCGTTACCTGGTGGTCTTCGTGCTTGAGGAGGCTGGACAGCGACTCGACGCACGTCTCCAGCGAGGCGTCTTGGGGCTCCATCTTGCTGCAGAGGCGCGACACCACTGCCATGGCCGAGTGCAGCGTATCTTTGTGCACCAGGTGCCCGCTGTCCCGGATGAAGCTCAGCACGCAGTTCAGGCCGCCCGCCTCGAACACGGCGCCCGACTCCCTGGTGCAGATCAGCTCCAGAACCTGATGACCGGGCAAATTCATCCACAGAACCCACTTTGGTAGCTTTTCAGGCTTCTTTAAACTTGAAGTGTAAAAACGTGCCACAATTCGCAAGGAAGAAGCCAAACAAGGACCATCAGGCCCAAACTCTGATCAGCAAGTTTAAAACAAACAACAACCGATGCGGTGACAAGATGAAGCATTGACGACATTGAAAGTTTCAAAAAAAAAAAAAACGGATCGGTTGCGCTGGGACGCGACACACCTTGACGCACTGCTCCGCCAGGTCTCTGCTGGTCCTGTTGTTGAGCTCAACCACCACCAGGCGGTTGCACAGGGCTTTAATGGCGCCGTCCACGCCGACGATCCTTCGCGTGCACTCGGCCGACACGTCCAGGTAGTAGGTGATGGCGCGAGCCGTCACCTCCAGGACGTTGTCGGGGGCGCTCTCGTCCAGGAAGATCTTGCACAGCGCCGGGAGGAAGGTCCGCGGGGGGCACCTGAGGAAAGGAGCGCACAGCCCTCAGTCGGGCCTTTTCCTAAACGCTTGGTGAGAAATCGCGCGAGGCGGGATCCAACTGACGTCTCGAAGCATCGGTCCACGTTGTCGGACATGAGCAGGAGCATGCACAGCTGCTCGAGGGCGATGAGCTGCATGTCGCGCTCGTCGCCCTGCCCCATCTGGAGCCACTCCAGCAGGGTGTCGGGGTCCACGTCTGCCATGATGACTGAAACGGCCAAGACGCTCGTTACGGTTGCCACGTTTGGCACAGATTCACGTAAATGTCCATAAATGTTATTATCATTTATTCCGATCCACTGGCGTGGGTGTGAATGGGTGCGGCAGTTTGTTTCTACATGCCCTGCGATATGTTCGAAACCAGTTCAGAACCGCCTCCTGCCCGAAGACAGCCGGGATAGACGGAAATTGGATGGATGGCAATTTACGCTCACTTTAATTGCATTATCTAAAAATAATATGACAAAACTGAGGGGGGGGTCATCTGACCACTCACCTGGTTGGCCGTTGGCTAACGTGCTCCAGCTCTGGGCCAATCAGTGCTCGCGGTGGGCATTCATCCAAGCAAGTAAGAAGCGGGGAGTCGCTCTCGCACGGGATTTGGGGACATCAAGTCTGTCATAAAAAGAAAAAATATTTATATTTCAATCTTCATCAAAGACTGATTTGAGAGGACATCGGCGCACGAATCAGCTGCAGGCTACGCTGGCTTAGCTGATTCGGGGCCGATTACAAGCTGATGATCAGACCAGACAGATCCTCTTATTGTGTGTCCCCCCCCCCCCCCCCCCCCCAAAACCTCTCTCCAATCATTTAAACCAAAACCGTTCTGCAATGATGCCAAACACTTCCTACCCGTCAAAGTAAACCACCTACCAATGATTAATAGAGACACACCTGACTAAGTCATTTCCAGTCACAACCCAGGCTAATCTTAACTCCTCCCCCCCAAAAAAGTGCATCGGGCCTCTTGCGGAATTGCGCCGCTTTCCATAATAATCGTTGTCAGAATCCTAAAGGAGAGATGAAAAGGTGTTTCCTTCATTTTGACATAGGAATGGAAAGCCCTGTTGAAAACCCAGGAAGAAAAACACCAACATCCCCCTGTATTATTTTGACATATATTGTTTTTGTTTTTTTTTTTTTTTTGGGGGGGGGGGTATTCGCAGAGGCATTGAAATATTTCTTCCCGTAATTCGCAACCTGCCCACCGTGAGGGGCTGTGGGTGTACTTCCTTTTGTACGTACACACAATGGAGACAAATTTCTTGTGTGTTTTTTGACATGTTCTGCGGGCTCAGGCAAGCATGAAGCCAGTGAAATGGCAATTTTGGCCTCAGACCGGACAAAAGACACTCCGACCGTGATACGCAATACCGACATGAAAAAAAATAAATCATCCACATCACGGAACTGTACGCTGAGGCGGATAGCGGTTTTGGAATCATTAAAGTCGAAAAAAAGAGCGGCCGAACCCGACGTACACAAGTCGGACTTCTTCACGACGCGCTAGTGGCTTGTCGCAATGCCGAAAACTTGTTACTTCAATACTAATTAAAAAAAAAAAAAAAAAACTATTTAATAAAGAAAGATTAAGTATACAGTACATTCTCATTCTCGGAGCCGTCAAAACATTTTTGGAATTGCATATGAAACAAATATATTATTGTGAATTTTTATGACAATTTCTAAGATGAAATAAAATACAATATAAACCCATTCAGTCTTTATACACAAAAGCAATATTTTTGTACTCATGTCTACAAATGGTTTAGGTTTTGCTCATTTTATTGCGACAAATGACATTTTGTTACATTGCATCAAAAATAATTGAAAACGTACCCTTAATTTAGCTGTGAATTATTACTCCTTACTGACTTGAAATCGGAACATCGCAACAATCATCGAACTGATACCCGAATCGCAACCTAAAGAATCCAAATCCGTGGAGAGTCGTGCGTTTGTTCACGATCCCCCCCTCAGTGATTATTTCTGTTCTCGACGATTAGCAAGATGAAAAGTGATGAAAAGTGATCCTCTCCACCAAAGCCTGAAATCAGCCAGGACGTGTGGAGAAAACCCAAACAACACAAGTCCCAAAGCAAAAAAAAAAAAAAAAAAAACCTTCCAGGAAGCTCCCGTGGAAGTGGCTTGATCTTGTCAACTTGATGAGATTAAGTATTCCGTAGAGATCAAGCTAGAGTAGATTTTCACGATGTTTGCTCCTGAGCGAGGTCGTGATGTTTAGATTTGTTCCCAACAAGCCTCAGCGTCAGCGGGCGTTTAGCTTTAGCAAGTTAGCAGCTCAGCCCTGCTAGGCCGCTAACTACAACAAACAACATTGGGGCAAAAATCGCTTAACGACAGTACGCGAAAACACGCGAAACGTCCGGATAGCACGACGGAACAAGATTCTCTGCGAGTTACCAAGGACACCTCAGGGCTGGCTTTAAAAGCCTTCTGTTCGCTGGTTCGCTCGCGACTAGCGCTAGGCTAGCTTATCCGGCAGTAAGCTGACTTAACACTTTACAAGACTGCGACGTACATTCAGCGCCATTCGTGTTTCGGGTTTTAACCAGACCCGCCGGCAACCGCCACACGTGGCCGCGTGGAAGCGGTCACCTCGCCAAGAGGACGAAAACAAACGCGGCCTCTTCCACAAGCCTCGGACCTCGAGTTCCAAGAGAGCCGAAAGGCCGCGACGCAAAGCGGGATAGGAGACACGAGCCCGCCCGGTGCCCGACGAACACTCACCCTGGCTCATTTCTCGTCGGCGCTGCCGTGTATGTGTCCGGGCGAGGTGAGTGGGGGAGTTATGCGTTTGTCGGGCCGTCCGCGGGGAAGGAAACCGATCACGGACGGTTGGGGGTCGCGTCCATTTCCAGCGAGGGTGTCCAAAGAGGTCAGCTCCGACCGACGCGACAACAAGCGCACAAGTAGCGCACGTAGCCTGGAAGCCGCCGAGTGGAGCTGCGTGGCGTTCACGTACCGGGTCTCCGTCGGAAATACGACACAGCCTGACACCCCCCACGGATCAGTTATCTGAATGAGAGCATTTCAATTCCCCATCTTCAGGGGTCAGTGTGTGTGACTGTAAGCAGACCCTTCAAATGATTTGGTTGTTTTGTTGGTGTTCTTTTACCTTTCAAAACCTTGAATAACCACAACAAGCCTTCTCGGTATGACCCCCACCCCCATACACGCGCCAATAAATAAATAAAATTCATCTTTTTAAAATGTCACTGTCAATAAAAACAACATAAGAATAAAATTATCTTAGAGTTAGTTAGATGAATCCAGGGCAAACAAAGTATACCGGGGTGCGCTTTCATTTCATTTCATTTCATTGACACATTCTGCTGTTCGCTGCCGACGGGACGGGACGGGACGGGACGGGACGGCGTTCTTGAGACAAATTTGTCATTTGGATTTCTTGAGGCAAGATAGGCGGATGCCAAGAATACCGGGGACTGTAGGGGGCGCCCAAAAAATCGAATACAAATTCTACGACACGAAACCAATTCCGTACAATGTTTATCAAACGGTTAGAGACAATAGAAAAGAGTTTCAAAACATACTTCGAGTTTCGCGGGTTCTGGGGAGAAAAATGGAATAGCACTGCCATGTCTGAATCAAATACATTTATGCGGACAATGCAAAATGGGTGTCTTCATACTTAAATGGAATTCCATCATCGGAAACATTTTGTCTTTAACATCCACAAAACAGCGCAATAGTCAGCAAGAAAACAACTAAAGTAGGAAGCAGAAGCTTCATCGTCGGAAGAAGATATACACAAAAAAAAAAAGAAACAATGGTGTGATTATTTTTGGATTGATGGCAGGCAACGGCCGATCACCGCCTGACTGGAAAGCTCGAAAAGTCACCTGGGGTCACAGCCGCAAATCATGCCGGGAGCCTGTAAATTGCGTTTAAAGTGCATGTTTTGTGTCAGTCGTTTCCTCTGCTCTTCTTATTTTATTATTTGCTGTTGTGGGATCATTTTTAATCTCGATGTGAGTACAACATGGTCACGTGTGATTTGGCGACACAGGCCGGAAGTGGTCTTCTTCTGCTGATGGATGCCAAATGCAATTGTTCCTCTTTGCCTCGTGAGCGCCATCCTATGGTAGGTTACATACACGTGCTAGCATGCATGCTAGCAGTATAACCAGGTGCGTTCGAGTGAACTTTATTGGACGAGTCACACAACTGTGCGTCTAACTTGTGTTGCCCGTTTTTGTAAGACTTTTAAAGTGCAAAAGTATTTCAGCACTTCATCCGTTATGGGGGAACACTCAAAAGCCACCGAATTTCATCTTCACTTTGATGAGGAGGCTGAAATTGTAAAACAGGAAGAATTTGAGCCCACCAAAAATGCAGCTTTTGCGGGCCGAAGCCGAGCAAGTCGCTAAAGTGCCCAGAAAGGGAACACGAACGTTGCAGCATTACACTACAGTACGGTACTTCCGCACGTGGTCATTGCCATACTTTATTTCAGTCTTGTGCAAAAAAAAAAAAAAAAAAAAAAGTCAGATAAAATCCAAGATAGAATAATAAGAGATGTGAACTTCTTGGTGACGTATTTCGTCAAAGATGCCATTGACACTTCGGAGTTGTTTGTCAGTGTTGCGCTACACGGCTACCAGTCCGCTGGAAATGTTGGAAAAGTCTTTTGAAAATCGTCTTATAGTCACTCCTCGGTCGCTTGTCGCACTGACCTTTGACTTTGGAGTACTGTATACTGTACTTGCATGAGATTTTTTTTTTTTTGTGCGTCTTGTGATGAAAGACGTAAGGCAAATTTCGCACCGGCGGGCGCCACAAAACTGGTCCTGGGCAAAACGTTTGACTTCCTGTTGCAACGTTCACAACAGACATCTCCGCCGCTGAAAATGCTGGGGGGGGGGGGGGGGGGGGGGGTCTTTTTCTTTCCTTTTCAGGGGGCCATACTGAGTGAGTTTGGGGCGCCCCAACATCAAAAAACTTACACCAGCATAAACACGTCCACCAAAGTGGTGAGTTTTCAAGTAGGTTGAAGCCTCCAACAAAAAGATGGCAGGAATCACTCGAAAGCGATTCCGAGGAAAACAAACAGCTCCTAATACGAAGTTAGTGTCGTCTTACTGTGAAAGAAAAAGTGCACAACTTCCTGTTGGTCGCGTACAAGGGAGCGTGAACGCGTCGCAAGAAGCGGGCCTCCAATCGGCGAGCTCACAGGAAGTTGGTTTTGAGCGTGATGCTGGGCGAGGGCTTGGCCGCCCGGTTAGCGACGGCGTCAGCGTGGCTGGCGCTTTCCTGGCTTGCCTTGAGGGCGCCTTCAAGGCGCGACTTGAGGTGAGGCGACGTCGACACCAAAGACCTGACGGAAGGAGGAGGAAATTGGACCTTTTTAGCTCACGCTAACAAAATGCCGTTGCAAACACAAAAGCTTGTGAACACAATCGCGGTCAGCGTTGAAACGTGACGGGATGCCATTAACTGCCAAATCTGGATCTTCTGCTCAAAAGCTGTGAACTGAAATACAAAGTGATGAAACGGTGCCGGCTAGTGGCGCGCGTTTGTCATTACAGGGTTTACAAACCTGATGAATTTCACAATGAAACCCTCTTGCACGCCCACCCGTTGAAAAACATACATGACAAATATATCGGTCGGTGGCATCCGACGGATGGATTCAACATGACCATCAAATGTATCCATTTAATCAAGTTTACATACACATTTTACAAATGGCCTTTTTTTTTTAAAGGATGTCTATAATAACTGATGCCATGAAAAAGTGTTTTAAAGCTTGCCTGTCATTAGGAAAAAAAAAATTATCTCACAAGGTGAAAGAAAAACAAAAAACACTTCCAACTATGAATGATGTAGTTCATTTTTCTCCAAGCAAATTAAAAAAAAAAAAAATCCAAGTCCAATCATGCTTATTCAGCCAATGAGAGCGCATTCAGAAAGCGCACTTTTTCATTTGGCCTCCATTAAACTCAAATACAAAATGAAAACACTTGCAAGGAGCTGCTGGAGGCCACAACTCACGCCCGCACACTCGCACGGACTGAGTCCATCTCGTGATGTCATGCTCGAAGCCACGCCCCTTCAAGGGATACATCTGACGCACGGATACTACAGTATATGCAGTAATTGCACTTTGAAAAATATTTTCTGTTTAGTCGTTTTTCTACAATACAGCAGTTTATTATTATTTTTTTAATATTCTTGTTTTTGTCTCTTTTTTTATCTATATGAATGTAAGAAAAAAAAAAAAAAGTAAAAAAAAAAACCCCAAAAAGTCATCTTATTTGTCGGGAAGCCCACCTGAACACAGCCGAGTGTTGCGGTCCCAGGCGCATGAGTTCCTTGAGCGCCGCCTGGTGGAGCGAGCGGGACAGCGCGGGGGCAGAGTTCAGCGCGTTCTCGTCCAGCAGGAAGGAAATGAGCGTGGGAAACAAGATGGCCACCAGCCCGGGACCTGCGCAGGGACCGAGTGCGACGCATTAGGGGTGCCACCATTTCTTTTCCCCTTCAGTTCTTGAAAAAGTTGCCGAGTCGCTGCCACAACACTCCAGAACTTTTCCGTGACACCTTCTGGGTTTAGCTTTATCACGACCGATACCAAATCATCTTTGGAACTGTGTTTATTCCGCGATATATATAAGGATTGTTCTATTGTGGACGGCGATCATTCCTACAAGCGTTTTTATGTTGTTGTATATGTGACCCTGCAACAAGATGAAACGTAAATATTGGCTGCACCCCTTGAGGGAAGGACAGGACAGGGACAGGAAAAGTCGCATCGTGAATCTGGACAGTTACACAATTGAGAGAAGTCGAGAAACAAAATACAAACAATTTGCATATGGAGAAAGTGAAAAGAGTCCCAGGGGGTGCGTGCGTGCGTGTGGACTGGCGGCGTTTAACATGCACAAAGACTCGACAGTAACGTCCCGTGATTGGCCTTGCACCCCCCCCCGAAAGCCACGCGGTGGACGGGACCCGGCGAGGTCCGCCGGTGCTCCCCGCTCGCAACTCTTACGCTGGTCTTGGTTCGCCGCCAGGACTAGAACCTCCAAAGCAGCCACGCCCTCCAGAACCGCCCGCAGCTCCTCGGGACTTTGAGGCCGGCGCCGCGCCGCCCTCTGGCGGACGAACGCAAGTGTGAATGGCGACAAAGGGTCAGGAGGCGGGCGAGTGGGGCGGCGCACCTGAAGGAATTTGAGCAGCGGCGGTCCCAGCGTGCGGATGTACGGCACCGAAACCGCCGTCTGCGCCCCAAAAAGTGACGACAGCAACTGGAAACATCGACACGACACCTGGGAAACATCCACAAGAGAAAAAAAAATAGCCATCAATCAATCAATCCGGCGGCTTAATAATAAGACTTGAAAGATGAGAAGAGTACGCGTTTATATTCAAACAATGTGTTTAAAAATGACGAGAATAAGATTTGGACCTTGTAGTTCAGCACCTGCGTTCAACTTTGAAAAGAAGCGTTCATAAGAAGAAGGAGGCTTTAATATTCTAGGGGCACATTTAGAACCGATGATTTCAGAAAGATAAAAAAAAAAAAAAAGCATAGGCGCACGTTATCTTATATTGTGACTTCAAAATGGAGTTACGGTAGCGGGCTATTTATAAGAGTACATGTCAAGCGTGCGCGAAAGTCGCCCGCACTGACGTCGGGGTCCTCGGCATCCATGGCGTCATTGAAGCGCCGCAGCGCGAGGGCGTGCAGGGATGGCGCCGCCGTGCACACGTCCGGACCGGCGCTCAGCAGGAAGACCGTCAGCGCCGTCAGGAGGACCGTCGGCTCCGCGACGTTGGACCCTGAACGCGACACGCGACAAATCAACTGACAAAGCAGACGAGGGCTGACCGATGCCGAGTCGAACGGTGAACTGCGCGACAACAATGAGACTCCTCAATTTGGATGAGTCGCAAAATGTGGACCGAGGGTCTTTTCATTTGGAAAAATTGGGGAACGTGATCAGAAATCAGCTGAAAAGCAGGTTTGAATCACTGGAGGAATCTGGAAGGACGACGACAAGATCTGCGTTATTTTGGCACCGTCGTCATGAAAAATGCACCGATGTGGAAAGTTGGGGGAAAAAAATGCTTCCCCAGTTGTGTGGAATTCAACTTTTTTTTTTTTTTTTTTTTACAATGCTAATTTGCTTTTTATATCGTGCATTTCACACGCAAGCTAACTCAACAGGATTAAAAACATTTCAAAATAGTATTAAAAAACAAAAGTTGTACAGTGCAAGAAATATTTCAAGATGGTAATACTACAAAAAAAAAAAGGGGGGGGGGGTGATTTAAAATCATTCCCGCTTGGGGCTGACGCGACTTCTTCCATTTTTGTGCAGCATAACGATGGCTAAACGCTTTGCTTTGGACTCTGCGCTCCACCATTTGACCCGAGTCGTCCATCTCAAGAGCCCGCCGACTGGGCTTGTATTCCGTGAGCATTTCTTTCGTGTATTCCGATTACAGACCAGCAGCAAAACGTGAAAATCGATTCTGGAGCTGACCGGAAGCCGACGTAAAGACTTCCGAATTGGAGGGAACGAGCTGAACGGTCCGAATCGGGGGGTTTTTTTGTTTATTTTTTTTTTCATAGTAAATGTGGAATTTGAAGGTGGAAAAATTCTTCCCACGATATCTTAATGTGCTGAGTATTTAGTCTTTGAGAAATGGGAACATTCCAGAAAGGACAAAATGCTCGTAAGCGATGCACGTACCAGCGTTCCACATGCCGAGTAGCGCGCAGAGAGCCGAGCGCAGAACGCCGTCGCCGCAACTTTTCTCCCGGCGAGCCGACGCCGTCTTGAGCGCGCGTAGAAGCGCCCGCACCACCCGAGCGGGTCCGACCTCGCCGTCGCCCGATTCCTCCAGAGCCTCCGGGAGAGGACACGGGGGGAGCTCGCACTTCACTGGAAAGCACGTGACACACACACACACACACACAGCCCATACTCCAAATGCGTGCATGTGCCTCTTACCGGCGTGAGCCGCGGCTATATTTGGGTGTGCGCTGCAACTAGTGAGGCTCCGAGCACGCGCACGTTCGTGTGTTTGCGCGTTACCGTTTTGCGAGGCGGCTTGTAGGACGATCTCTCGGAGCACTCCCAGCAGCAGGTAGAGGATTGTGGGTAAGACGGAGACACTTCCTGCGTGACAACCAATCAAATCACGCGCCGAGCTTCACGACAACCACGAAGATGCCGGCACGTGGTTTGAGACCTTGGGGCGAGCAGACCGACGGCAGCTGTGAGAGGACGCACAACGTCGACGACACCAGATGACAATCGGCGTCGCTCAGACGCCGCACCGAACCGCCGGGACCTGCGTGCGCACGCGCACCCACACGTGAGCGGCGCGCACCGACGCGTGCGCGCAAACGGGCGCAGAGCGTTCCTGACCGGCGTCGGGGGTCCCGGCCAGTTTGGGGCTGAGCGCGGGGAGTTTTCTGAGCAGCACGCTGAGGCAGATCTCCAGCGCTCCGAAGACCAGCGAGCGTCCCGGGACCAGGCCGCCCGTATCGCGGCCCTCCCCGAACTCCGGCAAGGTCTCCTTCTCCGACGCGCCGTCGTCCGCTGGTGTCAGAGACGAGGCTCGGGTCGCCCTTCTTCGAGCAAAGCCGACGCGACGACGAGCTCACCTTCGGCGCTGTGTCGCCTCTCCCTGACGTGCTCCTGCGTGGCCCTCACGATCTGCCCCAGCAGGTCCGACACGGCCGCCTGCACGCACGGCGACTCCCTGGTGACCAGCAGCCTGTGGAGCACGCTCAGCAGCTCCACGCTCAACTGCTAAAGGCACGCACACGAGCAACACCTTCAGTCGAGCTGCCAGAAACCACTGTCGGCCCCAATTTGCGCAAAAAGTCAAGTCATCGGATTGATTGATTGAGTGATTATCCACTGTGTAAAGCACAGGGTTGCAAGAAAATGGCTTTATCGACAAAATCTCAGCAGATCAGCTCTAGCGGTGAGTTTCCGTGAGCGGCGAGTGGCCGACCTGGTCGCCCGCCATCTTGGCTCGGGTCCACGGCGCATCCAGCAGCGCCTGCAGCGCTCGAAGACAGGAAGTGATGTTCTCCATCTGCTCGTCCGAGCCAGGGGAACACAGGAAGTGCACGCTGAGGCCTGAGCCGACACGCGAGCGGGGTCAGCCGGGTGAGCGGGGAGGCGGAAGCCGCCGCCTGCGGGTCGCGAGGCAACGCCGGCGCCGTTACCCAGGATGAGGTGCAGGCGCTCCGTGTTGACGTCTTCGGGACTCTCGGCGTCGTCCGCTGAGGCGCTGTGCCCCATGGAGTTGGGCGTGACCGGGCGGGACAGGTTGGCGGGGACGTCGTCGCCCGTCAAAAAACCTAAAGACACGCAAACGCGCACAATCACGCGGGGGGTGGTGAGAAATGCAGAGTGACGAGGACGAGGAAAAGATGGTCCGGACTAGAACGACGGGACCTGTGGTCCGCAGCCAGAGGGCCGTCGCGTGCAGGATGGGCGCCCAGGAGGAAGCGTAGTGACTCCTGGCCTGATTGGCCGTCTCCGCCGTGAAGAAGGAACCGCCTCCTGCGACGAGGGGGACGTTTCAAACGTGACCACGAGTGTCCTCCGGAGCGCCGCCGAGCTTCAAACCTGCCGCGGGCGCTCGCGAACCGTCGCCGTCTTCCCGGGGGAGCATCAGCGCGCTGTAGTCCTGCAGCGCCGCCAACCACAGGCGGCTCAACTTGGGCAGATCCGATTGGACCAAAGCCAGGAGGCCGGCCCCTCCCGACCCGGAGCAGTCGACGGCGTCGAGACCCGCCTCCCGTCGGCTCATCCGGACGGCCGCGGTGTAAACCTGAGACGAGCGCCGTCAGACTCCTTACCCCGAAATTCAAGTCCGCTCTGTTTTTTGTTTTTTTTTTCGTTCACCTGGGCCCAGGCCTTCAGGACCGCCAGAGTTTCCATGGTAACCGTGGCCTCGTCGTACAGCCGACCGCGCGCCTCGCTTCCTGTCTGGACCTTGGCCAACGAGGACGCCAGCAGCTGGTGCACGCGCTTGACCTCGCGCAGATCGGTGAGCACGCCGCTCGACAGCCACGTGCTGCACACCTGCGAGTCGGGGGAGGAAGAGGAGGAATAACCAAGAATGAGGGCAAACGAGGAAGAGGAGAACAACTGAGGAGCGGAATGTGGGCAACCTGACAGGCTTCGGCTGCGACGTTAGGAGGAGCGTCCGGACCGAAGGCCGGTCTGAGAGCGGCGCCGACCTACGCACAAACAAACAGTCGAGTTGGCTTCCGTTCGCTCCCTTCGTTCGCGTGAATGAACGCGCGGAGTGCGGCAGTCACGTTGGCCTGGTACTGCTCCAGGATGACGTGACCCGGGAACTCGGGTTCGGCCACGTCCTTGAACGGCGCGATGACGGCCAGCAGCGCCCGCAGGCCCGCCAGGCGCAGACGCTCGGCGTGGTCGGTTGCCGCCATGAAGGCCACGCGCACCACGTCGCCCAAGTGGAGCACCAGCCAGTCTGGGGGGGGGGGGGGGCGAGAACGACGACGACGACGTCACCACGCCATTGAGGAGCCCGCCCGCCTTGGAGGTCCAATTGCAAATTCATTTCAACCTCATAGTTGAATTTCCAAGTTTCAATTTGAGTTTAAAAAGGTGAATTTTTGGTTGAATCCGAGCTGAAAAATCTTCGATTGTGTACTCTTTTGCTATTTTTGTCCAGTCTGTGTGTGACTTTGAATTTAAATTCATTTGTTTTTGTTGAAACCGGATTTTTGCATGTGCTACATGTTTTTTAGTATATTCTAGTAATTGGGATATGATCCACCTTTTTTTGGTTTAGACATCCTTCTGTGCTATCCGTGCCATCTAAAGTTCAATTTCTGAGCTTGACATAAATTGACCTCAATAACCTTTAGCGGTGGACGCCTGGCGGCGTCTGTCCTGCGCCAACGCCAGGTCAAAGTGCGCGGGGTCGTCTTTCTGGCAGCGGGCGATGATGCGGCACACGCACTCCATGGCGAAGCAGCGCGTGGAACAGCGCAGCGCCGGAAACGGGCCGGCCGACTCGGCCCGAGCTCGGAAGGCCGACGAGTCGTCGTCGCCGCCGGGGTCCTCGTCCTCGTCCGCGTCTTCTCGACCCGCCTCCGCCCCGGCACTTCCGTCTATGAGGGGAGAGCAAGCAGCCCGCCACGTGAGACTGGCTCCACTGACTTTCAAACATTCAATTGGATCATCAGCCCCGTTTTCTCGTATGACTCCACCACTTTTGCCATCCCGGGTGTCGGAGTCCCTTTTTTAACTGACCGACAAAATAAAATGGCAACGCAATGGTCGAATCGAGGCAAACGGACTCGTTTGTTGGGAAAATTGCGTCCGGGGTTTGTTTCTGTTGTTGTCGGTAAATATTCAAAGACGACTTGGCAACGTTTTTTTTTTTTTTCCTGGGTTGAAGTTGTCGTCTGGCCACTTTGCTGACTTGAGCAGCTTCGCGATTGCCTCGTTGTTGGATTCCTGTTTGCGCTTGACAATTTCTTCACCTCTCTTCATTTTCCGTCCATGGAGCCAAGCGCACGCTCCGGATAATATCTCATCAAATGGAAAGGCTCACCGTGAGCTGCGGCGCCGGAGGCCGCCAGGACGTCCTTGCAGAGCTTCAGCCAGCGTCCCAGCATGCCACGGGCGACGCCGGACGCCATCATGTGGAGCAAAGTCTCCCGGATGTCCCGCCTCAGTCCCGGCTCGGACTCCTGGTCCAGCAGGGCGAAGAGCGCCCCCTCCAGGCCCACCTCCTTGATGGAGACTCCTGTCGGCAAAAAATTTCAGCTAATAATTGTTGCAGCTTTTGGATTGATCAAGTCATTTGTTTGTGTGCGTGCACCTAACTGACCCAGTCTGGTGTTGTCCCGCCTCTGCAGGTGTTTCACCTCCGTCACGGCGAGCTCACACACCTCCGGCGCCTCCCTCTGGACCAGCTGCCTGAGGCACGCCACCACCGCCCGACGCAGGCACAAGTGCGAGCTGCACAGGTTGGCCTGACGTACACAAAGCGGGAACCTCGTGTGGACTTTGTGAGGCGATCGGATCGGAGGACCGCGCGCGCTCTGATTAATTGTGGTAATGAACACGCCAATGAGTCACAGCAGTCTGAGCGTTTCTTTTCATGCCTTTTGTCAATTTTCAAACACTAGCGTCCGCTATCAGTCAGTTGGTTAGAGGAGTTTGTTAATGGTGAGGAGAAGAAGAAGAAGAAGAAGAAGAAGAAGAAAAAAAAAAAACTTAAAGGAGACACATTATGCTATTTTCCCCCTCAATTTCAAATCGTTTCCATTGTTGTCGAGCGAGCAACTTCAATTCGTTTTAAGCCAACATTAATGTCTGTCATTATTTTTCCAGAAGAGTACTACATTTTTTTTTTGTTTTAAAAAAAGCAAGCAAACTAAAAAAAAAAAAAATAATTATGAAAGGAGAACATGCTTTATAACAATCAATAATCTTCCTAATATGTAGCTGCCAATTCATTGGCAGGATCTGTAGTGTCAGCTGCTCCCAATTGAGAAGGTGCCACTCAGGTCACAAAATATGCATTTGACACTTGATGGGGGGCTATCGGTGCAAAAGGTATGAAAAAGTCCCTTTTACATAATATGTCCCTCTAAGTAATGAGTTATTGGAACACAAGCCAAACATTGTGAATGTTTCCTCTCGTGGCGCGAGAACGTACCAACATGGAATATTCCAGTAAGATCTCCTGGAAGAGATGACACACAATTTTAAACACACACACACACGCGCACGTGCGACGTCTGACTTGAATCAGAACCGGACATTGACCACCACTTCCTTGAATGGCACCACGTTGGCATGGTAACGGGAGATTAGCCCGTTTATTTATAAGGGAGTCCAGCTCGTCTTCCAACAAAGGTGCCGTAAAAACGATTTTGGTTCCGAAGACTTTAAATCTGTTTGAAGCGCCGAAGACATGCAAACCCAACGCGGATTATTGCGCTATAGCCGAAGCATCTTTTCACCGTATGGATGTTCCTGATGTGTGGTGGCTTCGAGCGCGAGTTCCCTCCCCGACTACGCGAGGACAAAGTGACGTCTTCTATGGCGCGCTCGTCTTCCGCATCAAGGCCCATTGACAAGTCCTCCAGCTCGGAAATGCGTCTTCGCCGAGCAAATGGAATGTGACGGATTGACTTTTTCAAGACGTGCGCACGGGCGAGACTCTGCAGAGCGGCTTTTACGACGGAGAGTTTGGTGAACTTTCAGCAGATGCAACACGACTTTGTCGCTAAGTCGATCCGAGCGAAGCGGGCCGACCGAGCCTCCTAACGTGATTTGACATGCCATCACCCCCTCAGTGTGTTCGATTCTTTTTGGAGCATCCGTTTGACACGCCTGCAACGTCTCATAGCTGCGAGCTCAACAGTTTTATACACTTATTCATTGAAATTTGGCAGGCTTGTTAACATGACTCTTCTCTGCGGTGTGTCGCAAACCCATCCCATTTGATGCCACATTTTGGTCTGAAGCAGCACTTTTAATTTGGTAACGCTCTTTAGAAATCTTTTGAAAATTCATCCCTCGAGGCCAGTTTGACTGAGTAACATGAAATGAAAAGTACGCGTGTGCGCGCTTGCTTACACAGAGTGCCGGTACGAGGCCGGCCAGGTGGACGTGTTGCGGGCAGAACATATGGAGCCGCTGCAGACAGGAAATGGCGTGGGCCTGAACCAGACAGTGGGGCGTGGCCTGCATGGCGCCGCAGGCCACCAGACAACCGGAGCGCACGGCCGCCACGCCGGACCCCTCCCCTGACGAACACCAAAGTTATTGTCGTCTCATTCGCCGGCGAGCGCACATCTGACCTTGCAGGTCCGGCCCCAGGCAGGTGATGAGGGCGTGCAGGCAGCGCCCCAGGCTGCGCTGCAAGTCGGGGTGGGTGGGCGGCGCCGAGAGCAACAGGCGCAACACCAGGGCCAAGGAGGGCTCCGCGTGGGCGCGGTACAGACCGCAGGACAAGTCCGTCAACAGGGACAGGCTGTGTAGAGACCATGTCTGAAACCAGTTAACAAAAAACAATTAGTCAAGAACCCCTGGGGGGTTTTGGAGAAATTTTCTTTTTCTTTTTTTTTTTTTTTTTTAAAACATTGAGCTGACGGATGGGCAAGTCCCGATAGCAGGTATGGATCATATCATAGCGAGTACTCATGAAGGCTGCCGACGGCAGCCACCAACACTTATGGCAAATGAATAAATAACTGGCCGGCCAGCAGTTAGTTGGTGGCGCTACGACGGCGTGTCAACATCTGCGTCGAAAAATCGCCCATATCAAAAGTGTATGTATAAAAATTAAAACATTAAAAAAAAATGAGCAATGGGTAGTGACTGACAAAACTCAAAACGTTGGTGGATTTTTCTAATGTTTTGCCGTCTTGGTTACTTTAGTAAGAAAGACGGCAGAGGGATAAATCTGTCACAAGTACAAGCCAACTGTAATCCGCCCACGCCACGCCACGCCACGACACGGGCTTTCGCCGAAATGAGCTCGAGCGTTCCCGGAACCTTCACGGCCGCTTTTGTACCTGAACCTCGGGTGAGGTGGCGTCCTGACACAGCGTGAAGATGACTCCCAGACACGTGGACAGATGCTGAGGCGAGCTGATGCCTCCCACGTAGCGGTGCAACGCCCCCAGAGCCAAAGCGCAGCCGCTGCGAGACGCCGCATCCCGAGCGCTCTTCAGCCTGGACGCGCAACGTGGTCACTAGTAGCTTGCGGACCGTGTTAGAAAACTGTTGAAGTCCCGCCTACCTGTCGAAGCAGAGGAGCGAGACGGAGACCGTGAAGGCGGCGTCTCCGACGGCCTGCACGAGCCGCGCCAGCCCCTCGGCCGCGGCGCAACGTAGCGCGGGGGTGCTGCTGTCCAGCGCCCCCAGCAGGAGAGACAGCGCCGGGACGCGAGCCTCCTCCGGGCCCAGAGAACCCCGGCTGGCGCTAGGATCCTGAGGAAAACAGTTATAGATTTACAGTATTACGATTTAGTTAGGGTTAGGTTTAGTGATGTATCAAGTACCACACTCGGGTACTTTGACGTCAAAAATTGGACAAGTAGGTACCATTTATTTAGTTTTGTTAGTACCTGGAGTTTTGAAAAAAAATACTGTAAACTACAATCATCATCCATGAGAGCGCTCATAAGGTATCTGAAACACAAGTACACCAAAAAAAAAAAAAAAAATGAAAAAAAAAGTTGGCCGGCCAATGATTTCCTGTCTTCCGACAAGCTTGGTTGAGACTGTGTGAGCCGCAAGAATGAAACGGCTTCAAACAAGTCAGCACGCGTTGGCGTTGGTCACAGTCGCAGAGTCCGCAGCTCCAACAAGTGGGAACCATTTTGAGGTTTGGAACGGATTAAACTCATTTACATTATTTCCTATGGAAAAAAATGTTTCGGAGGTTGAACAAATTAGACTTTGAACACTTCACGAGAATGAATTCTGTTCGAACTTCACTGTATACAGTAGAAGCCAGACGTTTATATACAGTGTGCAAAAAAAAAAAAAAAAAAAAAAAAAAACCCACACACTTCATATTCAGTCTCACTGTTTGAAGTCGAATCTGACGGAACCTCTCCCGTCCCAGGTCAGTCAGAATCACCAAAATTATTTCATTTTACTAAATTCCATAATAATGAGGGCGAAAACTTTATATTCGTTTCTTCAAGGTCCAAAAGTTGACGTCCATTTCCTCGCAATGGAAGGACAATACCAGTCGGTGACGCGAATGCATCATTAGGCTGGTTAGCCAACTGCCAAATTGACATCACAGGAGAAAAAAAAGGACATCATCATCATCACGAGTGACACTCAAGGGTTGCGCTGACATTTTCCGTGTTTGCAAGTTGCGGACAGCAAATGTGATTGTGAAATTTTATACCGTGCAACACAGTCAAGCGCAACGTTTCTCATTTTTATTCAATTTATTGGGGAAAGATGATTCGTCGTACAAGCCTGTTCCCACAACAAAAACTTGGATCTAAAGGCACCCGTATGGAATCCAAAGACAGCGTAGTACCTTGAGCAGACTACAGAGGGCAGCGCAGACATGCATCTGGACCGTCTGCTGTCGTTGACTCTTCAGCTGCTTCAGCGCCTCCACAAACTGTTCCAGAATCTTCACCCTAGCACACAGCACGTGAAAGGTCACACTAAAACGAACCCACGTTGGGCTCGCCGAGCACCTAAGACGAACCTCTGAGCGGCAATGATGTGCGGGAAGAGGAGTCCGAAGAGGCGAATGGCGGTGGAGTTCAGGGTGGCGCTGGGAGGAGTCGGCACGGGAGCCTCGTCGGCTCGGTCGCAGAGAGCGAACGGGTCGTTTTCCAGGGACCCTCCGGCGGCGTGCACCTGCCAAACGTCATCGCATCATCAAAGCCGGCAGCAGAGTTAAGCGAGTGCTACGGCTGCAGCTATCGAATGCATTTGGGATGGAGTATTCCGATTGTCTCGTCGGTAATCGCTCAGAATTGATTTTTCATCCATAAAAACAATAACCTGCATTCGAAGAGTTGAGCAGAATGAACGAAGGTGAACGCACAGCAGAGACCTGCAACTACGAACAACCGTTTACACGGTGAGCTTCCTTTTGGAGGTACCGTATATCGTTTTGAGTGTCCAAGAATGGGAGCAGCTTCACGTAAATGTTTCCGAGCATTATTTGTGTCCATCCTCACATTCTTCAAGAGTGTCTCTTGTATTCTTTGGAGCCTGCTGAGTGACATGGCCATCAGCGAATAAGATGGTACAGTTGGCCGGCTGTTAACTGGCAAACTCGTCGTATCTTTTTTACTTGCACAGGATTAAGAACGTCAAATTGGCAATAGTATGAAACGTATGAAATTAGCCAACATCAATAATTTACTTTGTGTTGCCAATCGCAGACAGCACAGCTTTCCAGTAGAAGACAAAGATTAGTTGTTGAATTGGAGGTCCTCAGGTCAATAATGAGAGAACGAAAGGGCAACACGTTGGAAGTCGGACATGTTTAGCCACCTCACACTTCAATCCGCTACGTGTAAGTATGGTAGAAACAAAGTATGCGTCACAGTAGCGAGTAGAAAGTCTGTGTCATGATCGATGCAGTGAGTGACAAGCAAGGAGTCAGCTTCGCTCGTGGCGCGTTTGTATTTTTCCTGGTCTTGTCTTGTCACAGAATGCAAAACCGTGTGGATCTTGAAAGATCAGTCAAATTGCTGTTGAACGGCCGCTAACCTTATATGGGCTGAAAATGGCCGGCGGTCGACGGACCCTCACCTGAGCCTCGATGCATCTGTGGCCGCTTTCGCTGTGGGCGGGTCCGAGCAGCGGGAGATCGTCGCGGTGACAGAGGGAAGGCAGGAAGCCGAGCTCCGAGCACGGCCGGTTGAGGTTCTCCGGCGCCAGCAGGTCCGACACCAGCTGGTTCATCACCAAACCGAAACTCTCTGACGAGCACCAACAAGACGATTGAACGGCGAGCGGCCCAGGAGAATGCCAGAAGATGGCGCCGCCACCTTGGTAGACACGCGGCGGCAGCGCGGCCAGCAGCTCGTACACTCGCAGGCGGTAAACCGACGTCCACGTCGCCACGCTGGGACCGTACGACCCGACGAGGGCGTGAAGTCTGCGGACACCGGGAAAGAGACAGCGTCGGTTCCGGTTCTGACTCGACTCGGGTCGGGTCGGCGTGGACGCCAAGGACGAGCTAAGGAGGGCTGACTTTGGGAGGAGGCCGACGGCGCACGCGACGGGCGTGAGGAGGTGCGCGATGACGTCGTTGGTTAACACGTCCTCGCAGTCGAGCAGCAGCTTCTTCATGGCTGACCACAAACACACCACAACAACAACAACAACGACGACGAGTGAGCGTGTTTAAAAATGTGAACGTCAAAAAGAGCATTCCATGTTTCAAACAAGATTCTCGGGCTTTCAATTCTGCTCCATTTGCGGCTTTCTGGCGAGTCTGTGGCAAATGTGATGACGTGCCTTCCCGTTCCACGTGGCTCTTTTTGTTATTTGCCAACTTCTCATTCCAAAGCAGAAATGTAGGCAAACCTTCCGCACTGGCAATGAAAGCAAACAATTTTGGTCCGAGAACTCCCGACTCGGCGGCGCCAAAAAGCCAAATGCGCCTCGAGAGCCCAGGGTGCCGACCCCCTGCCATAGACAAATGGCTTGACAAAAAATTACTGTTACTGTTACTGAGTGCGGAGACTTGCATCACGTTCTTCTTCTTCTTCAAGTTAAAACCACAGCTAGCTACATACGTGCTTTCTCTGCCACAGCTGCAAATGTCAGTCGCCACCATATGCCAATACATTGCTTTTAATGGAAGGTCTGCACATTCAATATGGCCTCCCCTAACGGGCACGTGTTGGTTGGATCCAGTCATATTGTGCGAGACCGAGAAATACGCGTCCCTTTCGGGCCACGGCGCCAGTAAACAATTCTGCAACGGACAGACTTGGTCAATGCAGGTTTAAAGGGGCAACTGCAAAGTATTTCTGGAAAAAGTGTTCGGTCTCGATGGCTCATTACATCCAATATCTGTTATGCAGAGATCGGCGTCATGGAGATGCCAACTGTATAGAAGTACTGACCAGTGAGCGCCCCAGCTCGACCCTCCAGCGTCACCTTCCACGTAAAGTAGTCCCCTCGCCTCAGCTCCATCTCTTGCTCCCGGAGCGAGGCGGGAAATACGCAGCGCCAGAGGAGGAGCAGACGGGGGAGGTGCTGATCTACAACGGCCGGACCTGAACGCACAAAAATGTGGGGGCAGACGCGTCTCAACCGCAAATCGCAGGAGTTTTTCACGCCCACAAATACATCTGCGGATATATTTGTGGATTTGAAAAACACATGTAAATCCCAACTTTGAAAAAAACACATGCAGATCATTTTAGACATATCTTTCTCTCTCCCTGTCGTCAAACAATTACTGTAAAAAGCAGCACAATCAAAACCAAACCAAACCAAACCAAATAAAATGACTCACATCTGATTGGAGAACAAGTGCAGTGCAAATTTTAATTTTTTTTTTTTTTCTTTCATTTAACCATCGAACGGTGCCTTTATTAACAGCCCCCCAAATTTCAAGGGTGACAAAAACAAGTTTAAGTCTTGAAAATCGTAACGTGCCCACCGAACGTGCTCAACCGTCAACTCTATATTTGAGAAATTAAATATGTCTGCTTAAAGCCTCCGTCCGGCGCTTGGAGTTACGTATTTCGGGTTGTCCTGTGTGTGACAACGAGGCGCTCTACGGCAGCCAGTCCCCATTCTGCCTGGTAAGTCAGACATTTTTGGATTTGCTCTCCTCTGCTCGCTCTTTCGGTCCGTCTCTGCAGTCGTGGCCAAAAACGAGGCCGTGAAATGCGTTTTCGGGGTTAGGTGCAGGTAGCTGATTAACGGCATGTGTCAATTTTACTGGATAACTCAATTCAGTTCTACATATTTCAGTTTTTGCACATTTTCTGCGTTTAGCTTAAATCTCTGACAGTGACATCGAGGCAGCGGTGCTGTGCACCAATGATTTCGTCATGTCCTTAAGAAATGAACAAATGTCGGCGAAGCGCAGTACCCAGCGTGCAGACGGACGAAATCAGCAGCCAGCCGGCCTGCGACCTCTGCAGGGCGATGCGACTGTTCTGAGAGGCCGAACGCAGCAAATCTTCGGCGAGGTCCACCACCGCCTACGCACGCGTGTGTGCAGAATTAGAGTAAGTACAACGTGGATGACGTCGACGTCACTGCCTGACTTAAAACCGGGCCCCGACAGATATGGATTTTTTGAAGGCAGATGCTGACATTTGGCAGGAACACAAGTCGGATAATTAAATCGGTCAATTCAATGAAAAAGATAGACTTATACGGTTTAGGCCTTAAGTTGGCATACACTGTGCAAAAACATTTCATTTTTTTGTCTCACTGTGTGAAGTCAAATCAGACTAATCCTCTCCTGTTTCAGGTCAGGCGAGTGCCACAATAATGAGAGATTAATTTTTGGTTATTTGCTTCAAGCTCAAAAGCTGACATGCATTTCCTTTGAATTGCGTAACGTGGCTCAAAGGTTTTGGGTCCCCTACCACAAGCTTCTGACAACACTCCTGGCCCAGTCCTCCTGACAAAACTGAGTCAGGATTCTCGGTCGCCTTGCTCGCGCACGCCTTTTCAGATCTGCCTAAGTTGGAATCTGGCTTTTTTTTTTTTTTTTTTTTTAACATTTCGTTAGGCATAATGGCGGTGCAGGACCCGTTTCTCTAATTGTCTAAGAAATTCTCGCTCTCATTGTGGCATTTAACAAAATTCAATCATTTTAATAACCCTGACTGACTTCAAACAGGCGATGTTTAGTCTGATTTGATATCAGCGAGTGAGAGAAAAAAAATGAAATGTGCATTCCTGCACAATGCGCCCGTGTTTTAAGAGTGGAAAAAACTGCATCATCAATAAATTAGTGAAAAACAAACAAGAGCCAAAAAAAAAAAACAGTCTTAAAAAAAATGTGCTAATTTTTGTGTACTTAAAAGGCTAATATCGGCTTATCGGTCAGGCCCTACTTGACACAACCTCGGCGGCAACCGACCGTGGCCTTGGCGTGCGGTATCCCGAGGGGGCAGTGCTGCACCGCAGCCACCAGGGCGGCGACGGCGGCCGCGTATCCCGCCACCGCCTCCGGGCAAGACTTGAGCGCCGCCAGACGCTCCGCGCAGCGATCCAGCAGTGGAGAGCGCTGGCACGGCATCGCCGTGGCGACGCAGCGCAGGCACCAGGCGGCAGCCAGGCGGGCTGAGGACGTTGGGTGAAGGAGGACCGAGACCACCACATCCAGGAGCCCTGCGCGCCCACACACACACACACACATCACAAGTGGTGGGGACTGAAACGCGGTCCGGCGGTCCAGCCTGGATCGATTTCACAGTTTGGAGAGATACGAGACGATTTTTTTGCATAGACGTCCAAGCAAAAATTTGAGATTTCAGGGCTGTATCGTGGCAGGGAAATCAGCTGATATACGGAGATAATTCTTCCAAAAAAAGAGCTTGCTACTCCTAATTGACATCTGCGGTTGAAACTAACCCTTGACGACATGCAGACACATTGTGAATTCAAAACAACTGAATACCTTTTCTTTCAATAAGTCTGTTCATCTTAATTCTAACAATGTAAAATGCAATACACGAGATACCAAAACTAGCAACAATGTCTTTGCTTTAACTAAGCAACAAATACTCACAGCTGCATTTTTTTTTCATCTTATGCAAAAGATGACTAAGATTACTGCATCCTACAGAGGAGTTGGGAGGTCCCGCTATTTGCAGGGGATCGAGACTGGGCCAGACTACGAATAGCAAAGATTTGCAGGAGGGAGGGAGGGAGGGAGGGAGGGAGGGAGGGAGGGAGGGAGGGAGGGAGGGAGGGAGGGGGGGGGAGAGCGAGAGAGAGAGAGAGAGAGAGAGAGAGAGAGACAGACACCGACCTGTGGTTCCGTCACTCAAGAGAGGGGCAGCAGTGGAGCCCAAGCCCCGTATGAGTGCTCCCAACTCCAAAAGGCAGCAGACCAAAACATGTTGACTGCCGTTGACGTCGGCGCAGCTGAACTTGGCCTCCGCCTTCCCATCGGCCGCTGCACCATCTGCACGCGGATGCAACATTACGAGCGTGCCATCTGCCTAAGGGTGTCACTGTTTCAGATTTTTAGAAGTGATATTTCCATTGATTACCTGCATACAAATTCATTTTGCATTGAAGATTATCCAGGCATTTTCTGAGCCGCTTAGCCTCGCAAGGGTAGCGGCAGCGCTGGAGCCAATCCCAGCCGTCAACGGGCAGGAGGCAGCTCACACCCTCAACTGGTCAACAACGGTCACACTCACAATCACACCTCGGGGCCATTTAGAGTCTCCAATTCATGTTGCACGTTTTGGGGATGTGTGAGGAAAACCAAGCGCCTGGAGAAAAGCCACGCAGGCACACGGAGAACATGCAAACTCCACACAGGCGGGGCCGGGATCCGAACCCCGGTCTCCACAACTGGGAGGGTTGCACCGCTGTGTCGCCGATTGCAAAATCAGTTTTTCAAATGACTTCTTATGCAGCTCCACGACGGCAATAAAAGAGAGAAAGCCACGCCCACAGACGCATCCTCACCACCAGCGTGCTTGTGCATCTCCACGATGTTGCACAGGTGTCTGGCGGCGTTACATTGTGCCTTCTCGCTGAGGAGCGAGCCCGCCGTGTTCCTCAGGATGAAGGAGACGCAGCGGCGGACGACGGCGGCGTCGCCCGGCGTGAGGGTCGTCCTCGTGTCGGAGGCCAACGCCATCGACGACG
This sequence comes from Syngnathoides biaculeatus, assembly GCF_019802595.1. NCBI lineage: Eukaryota > Metazoa > Chordata > Actinopteri > Syngnathiformes > Syngnathidae > Syngnathoides > Syngnathoides biaculeatus. Next base: position 683,713 of record NC_084644.1, read on the forward strand.
ACAGGAAGGACGCAAAGTTGGCCTCCAGCCAGGCGCCGCCCATCGTGGACACAAAGACCACGCACGCCTGCGGAGGAGGAGGAGGATTGGCCAATCGAGTCTGACGAATTGAGCCACATGACCGCCTCTGAGGGGGGCCCGGAGGGGCACGGGGAAGAGCAGAGACCAACACCTGTGTGACGCCGACGCGGACCTCCTTGCTCACGGAGCTGCTCCCCTTCAGCATGTCGCCGCTGGCCCGCAGGAAGCCGGCGCCGCCCCTTACGAAGCCCGCGGACAACAGATCCGTGACCTCCTCCAGGGTGCTGCGCCCTCGCGCGTTTTGTCTGGGGGCTGCTGGAGGGGGAGGGGGAGGGGGAGGGGGAGGGGGTGGGGTGGGGGGGTACAACGTGAAATGAGAAACCAGGATGAGTCTCTGCCAGCAGAACGGAAAGTAGTACAGTGTAGTCCCTTGAAATATGACTAATTTATTCAAACTCAAAACATTTGACTCAAACTCTTATTGAAGTTAGGAGCCAAATTAGTTTTTGGGTTTTTTTCCAAATGAGAACAACTATTAGATTGCACTTTAATTAAAAAACAGTCATGAGATTAAATAAAATGTAGATTTTTTTCGCATATATCATATTCAAGATATTGAATGGACGCTGAATAGGAAGAAAAAAAAAAAAAAGGTGCCAGTGACAGGACAAGACATTCTGCTACGTCGGAGACTTTGGGCTCACCGATGGAGAAGCTGGGAAAAGGCCTCTCAACCTAGCAGGATGGACGCAATGATGCTGTGCTAACGAAGGATTCAGAGTGCAGGATTCACTTATTCTCTCTGCCCTCATCCCTACATGAAGATTTGTCCACTACATTGAAATCCATAGACTGCATAGCGAGTGGGGACGATGACAAAGACAACGTTAACTCCGTGCCGTACCGCCGTTAGTCCTGGGCTCGAGCGCCGCCGCCAGCAAACTTCCCAGCAGCTTGGCGACAGACGTGCGGGCATCGCGGTCGGAGCCCTCGAAGGCCCGGAAGCACAGCGTGGACGCGTTCTCCAGCTCGCTGGTCCACAGGAAGGCCGCCTCGCGCTGCAACTCCAGCAGGCACTGTCGGCAGAGCGGAGTGTTGAGACGCAGACGCCGGCTTCGGGCCCAAATAAGCGGTACTTGTTGAAGTCGTACATTCTAACATTATTTTGCCAACATAACTGGCAACTAAATGTAAACTTTTCTCAAACTATGTAAGCATGAAAAGGGCCGCAAAAAAGAAGTTCCAACAATGATGGGCCTCATGAGTCATTGAATTGATATAAAGCGTGAAAACAAGTCAGCAAAATCAGCTCAACTTAGGCCAAAAACAAAAACCAAAAAAAAAAAGGGATTCCAATTTCCTCCAATTCAGAAGACATTTTTTTTTTTTCTTACGAAATATTTTGACTCCGTCTCCAGCGCACGGTGTTGCCCTTTTTTGTCAGTTGTAGTTAATTGAGGCTCTCTCTAATTTTGTCCTGAAAATGTACAGACTTTGAATCTTGAGGCGGGCACAACGTCACGAGGCTCCAGCCGGTGACCTTTGATTTCACTTTTCAGACAGTTTGAAGCGTCGAGTGGCATTCGAGTCCCACAAAAGTCGAAGTACGTCATTTCAAGAATACGTTTCGAAAATGTGCAAAGACTACAAATTGAGTCCCGAAATGCTGACTTCTTACGGAAAACACATTAGCAACCGATATGGCAGCCACAGGCCAACGTGCTCGCTGATGAATTACAATGAGGAAGACGTCACCGGCACTCACCCTGGCGGCGGCGCATCGGACCGCCGCGGAGCGGTCCGTCAGGCACGTCCGGGCCGCCTTGTAGATGTCGCGGTGAGTCGACGCGGCGCCCGCCCCGACGCCTCGCAGGATCCTCTCCAGCGAAACCAGAATCTCGTAGCGTCCTTGAGACTGACACGAGACACTTTTACAAGTCAAAGACCTGCCCGTTAAATTCCACCACGTAAAGAAAACATAAACAAGCACATTCTTGTACACATTCAAACTCATTGATGGAACTCAATCATACAATGAGAGACTTTTTTTTTTTTTTTTTTTAAACAGATGGCTCAGTAGTAGCCTCTTTTCACTCTGACTGCCAAGAAATGGCAGACAAAATGACACACGCCAAAGAAATTCCAGAAGAGTCGAGAAAGAAAGTCATTGACATCGATCAGTCCGGGAAAGGCCAACAGAAGCCATTTGGAAAGCTTTCTGATTCCAGTTGGACGTTGGAAGAGACTAAAAAAAAAAAAAAAAAAAACACACAGAAGAGCAGCCAACCTTCCTAAATACAAGAGGACAGCAACGGATCACCGGGGAGCGCGCACACAAGGAACTCGGGACAACGTGGGACAAGAACTGCGGGCCTCCTTTGCCTCAGTTAAGGTCAAAGTTCATAAGGAGGAGACTTGGCAAAAATGGCACCCGTGGCAGCGTTTCAAGGGCAAAACAACAAAAAGGCTCGTCTTACTTTTGCAAACAAACTCTGCTATTTATATTTGTTTGGTGATCTTAAGCATTAAAGTAGGCAAACTATTCAAAATACAACAGCATGAGAAGGGGGACAATACTTTTTTCACAAAACTGAATGCTTATTTCCGTTAGCCAGTCTATGGTGTTTCCTATGGCATGCTAGCATTGAGCTCGTGCACTGGCCTTCGATAAAAATGCTGTACGTACTTTCATTGGCCGTGTGTTTATGAGTTGGTTTAATTTTCTCCGTTTTAGTCTCAGTAAACCTTGACCGAGACTAAACTGCAATGCTGACAAACCCAAATCAGCAAGACAACCACGTAGGCTTACTGTCTTCGCTCTGCCGCGTGCAAACGATTATTACGGCAATTCTCTCGCTTTTCTTTTTGCTGCGTCTCTTGCCGTACGGGTCGGTGCTGAGCAACGAGTTGTGGCACTGCATGGTACGACCCTGAAGGCATACAACTAGAAACTAGGACTTGCCGTACCATGTACAAACCAATAAAAGAACGGTGGCTTTAAAATCCGGGATACAGCGCCGTAATTATTTGAAGTACTCTCGGTGCCACTTTCGGAACCACCAACCTCGGCGTGCTTCAGGGCTTTCAGCAGGATGGCCGACGTGTCCTTGAAGAGGCTGCCCATCATCCCCCCCAGCTGCTCGAACAGGGCGCCAAGACACGCCACGGCTGCCCTAACACAAAAAAAAAAGACACACGGTCAGAAGAAAATGTCCGCAGGAAACCCGCCGGCAATTTTGTGGCTCACAGTCTGTTGGGGAGACCCGACGGCGAGTCGTCCTTTATGCGAACGATGTCATTGCACCGCTCCACGAGTAAGCTGCAAGGGACGGGGTCGCCGAGGCCGAACAACAGCGCCAGGCAGTCACCCAGCAGCCTGCGGGCGGGCGGCCCGGGCGAGCCCACCAGAACGCCCGAGAGCTGCTCCACGAGGCGCCGCTGGTTCTGTTTGACGATGGCCTGCGTTAGAGGAGAGATGACGTCTGCTGATTATTCAGATCAACGTGGATTCTTTTCTGTTATTAAACAATACCAACACAAAACCTGCATCACTTGCAGCTTTTTTTTTTTTTTTGGTCCACTTGAGGGGTCTATTCTCACTCTCTCTACTGTAGTATGTGTGACTTTGAATGCGCGCCTGGAGCGGTGAGCGATGTGAGAGCGGGCAGAGTCGGCTGTCTCTCGTGACCGTTACCGTGGCTAACCGCTAGCTAGTCTGAGACTTAGTGGCCACCAATTGTGGACGTGCAGCAAGTGCGCGAATGTGTTGGTGACGCGATTCTTTTGTTTGCGTTTGTTTAGCACCGTCTTCGAGGCACTTTCCTCCAACGCTTTGACGTGGAGAATTTGCATTTTGTACTTACCCTGTCGCTGGAAGGAAGGAGCTTCTTCAGGCGGCTGAGCCAATTAAAGATGAACTCGGCTCGTTGATGTTCACTCAGCTGACGGCATGCGTCCTCATTGAGCAAGAGACAGTGGACGCTCGCCATTTCTTGATCTTCTTCTTCTTCTTATAGCAAGTCCCAAACACCTTGCCTACGTTTCCCACAATGCAACGTACACGACTGAATCTTTACAACTTTACTTTATTCACATCTTGATAATCTCAAAGTTTCATGTTGCAGTTAATTTGATCGCACCAGTGCCATGATTAGAAAGTTTGTCTTTGAATAGTTTATTTTAAAATCAAGCAAACACCTGACGTAAAGCTGAGTGAAGTACATTCATTAAAAACATTGATTATTTCATAACAGATTAACGTCAAAATCGTAGCACAAACCATTCATTAAAGCTTTTCTAAACTGTGTCAGGTCCAGACGTAACAAGATAACTACCTACGGGACAGAACTTGCCAACTTTTACAAACTTGTGCCTTGACAAGTGTAACTAGCATGAATTAGCATCGAGCGGCTAATCGGTCGAGCTAAAGTCCAAAAGCTGACACAACCAGAACAAAAAAAAAGACGTGCAGTTACCTGCGAGGCGCAATCATAAAAAAGGTGACAAATGTCCACGGGATGACGTCGATTGTGCAAAAACGGTCAAAAGGGATACTTTGGTTTATTTCCAATTGTTTTGACGTCTCCGTTGGCTTAAAGAGCAGCGCTTGTATGGGACAGCGGGAACTTCCCGCGGCTTTTCTGCCCTTCAAAATAAAAGAGCCACTAGCTTGTCGTAGGCTGACGGGGACGATGGAGCTGCCAGGCAAAGGGGCGACAGGAAGACCAAAGAGAAGAAGGTCGATGGAGGTCGTGGGGGGAGACCATGCAGGAGATGGAAAAAGATGATGACACGATGTGGCAAAAAGCCCGATGGAAAAGATAAAAACAAATTCAAACACAACTACTTTGAGAAACAGTTGAAAAGATTGGCAGTTTTTTATTGCATTTTCTTCCTTTTATTGTGTGAAAAGCAACAACAGCGCATATGGAAGAGCCAAATAAGTAAAATTTGGCTTCATTTGGCTTCAGTACGTAAAGTATATTCTAAGAGTAAAGATCACACTTGGGAAGATCGAGACGCGCTTTTGTTTGCGTTTCTGTACATTGAAATGGCTCGCGGTTTCATAATAATCGCTCCTATCATTTCAAAAGTGAAAGTTAAACGAGTGTTTTAAGGGTTGTTGTTGTTTTTTTTTTTTTTTTTTTTAAAGTCTTTACTAGTCTTAGATATTCGATACTGGCAACAGTTAAGTCCCATCGTGAAAGTGTCAACATTTCAGACGGCCGTATTTACATGTACAAATCCAAATATATGACATTGAGCCCGATTTCTTCGTCCCTCTCAGATGGGCGTGTAATCGATAGCCGAGCAGGAAAGCCGAGAAGCTTCTGGAACTTTCCGCCGTCGTCTATTGGTTGCGACGGCGGCAGCCGCTGTTAGCGGCTGCTCGAGCTACGCCCCCAGCTCGACTACCGCTCCAAAACCTTCTGGGACTTTCTACCGTCTTCCGTCGGTCGGAGCGGAGCGCGGCTCGCCGTCGTCGGCGCTTCCAGCCGCACCCGCACCCGCACCCGCAGCTCGACTACCGCCGGGACTCCGGTAAAGCTAAGGCCATGTTCGGCTGCTTGGTGGCCGGCCGCCTGGTGCAGACCGACGCGGTCCAGGTGGCCGCCGACAAGTTCGTCTTCAACCTCCCGGATTACGAGAGCGTCAACCACGTGGTGGTGTTCATGCTCGGCACCGTGCCGTTCCCCGCCGGCATGGGCGGCGCGGTCTACTTCTCCTTCCCGGACCCGGAGAGCGGCGGGCAGGTGTGGCAGCTGCTCGGCTTCATCGCCAACGACAAGCCGAGCGCCATCTTCAAGATCTCGGGCTTGAAGGCGGGCCAGGGCGCGGGCTCGCACCACCCCTTCGGCACCGTGGCCGCGGCCGCTCCGTCCGTGGCGCAGGTCGGCGTTTCCGTGGAGCCGCTGGAGCAGCTGGCCCAGCAGACGCCGGTGTCGGGGGCGGCGGCGACCACCGCCGACACGCTGCGGCTCTTTACGCAGAAGATGCTCGACAGTTTGTACAACTTCGCGTCGTCGTTCGCCGTCACGCAGGCGCAGATGGCGCCCGACCCCAGCGAGACCTTCGTGCCGTCCAGCTGCATCGTCAAGTGGTACGACAGCTTCCAGAGGCGCATGAACCAGAACCCCAACTTTTGGAAAAACTGAACTTGAGTACGTCGCCGACCCGGCGTGCCCGAAGGATGCGGACGACAGTTGAGACTCTTTTAACCTGTGTCGAATACAAAATTGGAAACAATTGACAGATTTGGGCCTCAGCTCGCCGTGCCAAAGCTTCGTCGTCGTTGTTGTTGTTGTTTTTGCTTCAGGCTACATCAATCCATTTACACATCTTATTTCTTTCGATTCGTAAAAACTGAGGTTTTGCTGGAGAGAGGAAGACCCCCTCCCCCCCAATTTTTTTTTTGGGGGGGGTGGTATTAGAGTTTTGTGAGCATCAGGTGTAAAGACCTCTTCATCGACAAGTCATTTTTGCAGAGATCGGCAGTGAAGAAATGGTACAAATTTGTAAATGGTTGTCTGTAATTGAAACCTCCACCCCCAAATTATTCAATAAAGCAGCTATGTACCATCAATACGAGTTTGGGACTAAAAATGGGGGTTGTGCACACCCCCCTTTATGATTTTTTTTTTTTTTCTCTAATCCACAAATAGGTGACTACTGATTCCAAATCACAATTATGCGGCTGAAGGAATCTATAGAGGTCATGCACCCAAGTTGTAAAATCACGTGATTTTTGTTTACGTCACCATATTGCCGGTCAAACAAAGCATTGTTGCAAGTTGAGACTAAACGTAAATGTGTCTTACAGCGCGACTCTCTCTGAGAGTTTTGTCCGATACCATTAAACATTTAGAAGGTGGTGATAAAGTTACGTGGAAAAATGGGAGAAACTTGGCATAGAGGATCCATATTTAATGGCAAAGTCGATGTTTTGGCCAATAAGAAATTTGACTGATTGGCTTCCGTTTTTTTGACGACTGGATATACGCACACATGTATCTAGGGACAGAAAAGTTGGAAAGCGTTTAAAAGTCTGGATGCGTACAAATACTTTGTTGCTAATTAATATACATGAATTTCCCTTGATCGGTTCTCAATCAGTGTGATGTGCGATCGTAGTGATGGACCCACTCAATTTTTTTTTTCCGATACAAGTAGCAAACTATGATTGGGGGGGAAAAAAAGTTAGGACAGGGAGTCGTCTCCTTAGACGTCTGTGACAAACTGTTTATTTTTCTAAAAAATGCGCATTGTTCTTAAGTGAGTCAACTTGGCATTAGAAAATACTTCTTGGCAATTTGAGATAGAGTATAATAATTCCGACCTGAAATGAAGCGATCGCTCCACAGTCGTGCGTATTTGGTTGGGCACCATCCATCGATTTTTTTCTGGTCTTTCCATCTTGTATTCCATCGAAAAGTTCTTCAAGGATATCAGTCACGTCTACTGTGACGACCGACAAGTCTCGAGCGTCGTGGAAAAATCTGCTCCGGGTCGACGGCTCCCGCGCCGCCGGCCATCTTTGTCTGACCGTAAACAAAACGCTGACGTCGCGCTCGCGATCTCGATAGTGGCAGAGCAACTGGCAAAGTGAAACTGCAGATTTGATGATCATTTGGAGGATTTGAAAGAGACCACCGACAATCGCCACGGGACCGTCTTTATTACGCATACTAATAATATCATCGTGATGAGCAGTCCCACTTTACGATTGAGGTTGGAAAAACAAAACACCAAATGTACGACGACAATAATACAAAAGCACGAATACACAGTATTGCGCGCCTTGAGTGTAAAGTGCAGCAGGTGGCCGGCAGCCCGACCCCAACGTAGGGCGTCGTCGGGACTCGGGGAAAGTGCTCGTAGTGCGTGGCGGGACAACGTCGCGTTTGGCCTCAGGACGCCAAGCGGCCGTGCACCTTGAAGCTGTACAAGCACGTGTAGGTGGGGTCGCCCCAGTTGCTGAGCACGCTCAGCCTCACGTGCGTCATGGCCGCGTCTCCTTTGTCCTAAACGCACAAGAGCGCCCGCGTCATACTTCCGAAAATACACTCACACACAAAATTGGATTCTACTTAATGCCAGTGTCAGAGGTTTTCCTAGTTTGTCACCTTCCTCATACTTTTTCAAACTTTCAAAAACGGAATACTTTATACTCCACCCGTCCATTTTCTTTCCCGCTTATCCTCACGAGGGGAGCGCGGGAGCCTATCCCGGCTGTCGGCGAACCGCTCGCCAGCCAATCGCAGGGCACACGGAGACTCACAATCACACCTCCGAGCAATTTCGAGTGGCCGATCAATGTTGCATGTTTTGGGGATGTGGGAGGAAAGCGGAGTGCCCACCCGGAGAAAAGCCACGCAGGCACAGGACAGGAACTCAGAATTGTGTCTACTCATTTTTTTTTTTTAGAATACATGCTATGATACTTTCTTTGACATTCTTTCTATTTTTCATATTTGACCTACTATCTCGATTTTTCAAAAATGCTTTTTCATATCTTCAAATACTCGCTCTTACATATTTTTACCGACGGTGTTTTAACATCGTTTTTCATACGCCAAGCTTTTCTTAAGTTTTCACATTTATTTTCATACATTAGTTATTTAGCCTTTCTTGTACTACTCTGTTCTACTTTTTTTTTTAAATACTACCGATATGTTTTTTCATACTTTAGTCAGACTTTCTCTCTTTTTTTTTTTTTTTTCCTTCCCTTTCATCACACTTTTGACTTCCTTTTTTGCAAAATGAATTCCTCCCAGTTAGATCAAATTTTGGGCCTCGCTCCCTCCCTCTTTTTTTTTTTTTTTCTAGGTATGTTTAATTTCTTAAAAGACTTTATATTTTTATTGAATCGTCTTCATTTTCAAACTTTTTCCCCCTCTGAATACTTTTGAATAACTTTTTTTAATACCAGTTTGATTGCGTCGTGCCATACTTTTGTCATATTCTTTGCTTTTTTTTTTTAAATTCCTGAACTTTTTCAAGTTAACTTTTGTGTGTGTGTGTGTTGTCAGCCCACTCACAGATATGTAGAAGTTCTGGAACATGGGTCCATTGTGGTTGTACTTGAAGGATCCGAGTTTGATCCCGGGCGCCTCCTGAGACTCCATCCCCTAGAGGGCGACACGGGACGTCAGGCCGCACGTCGAGGACGCGAGCGATCGCAGGCCGTGGGACTCACGTAGACGGAGAACTCTTTGGGCGCGTGGGGGATGTCGCCGGTGGGCGAGATGCTCTTGGAGACGTGTCCCAGCGTGACGCTCTGGACGACAACCGGGTGCGACAGGACGACGGTCAGGTTGCCCCGCTGGCCCGCGAACGCCCAGCAGTTACCCGGATTCAGCTCCGACTTGCCCTGCGAGGGGAGCGGCGCGGGCGCGTCAAGGGCCGAACGGCGGCGCCGACGTGCGCGCGGCGTCCGTTACCTCGATGACCACGTGGGAGCGCACGGCCTTCCGGGAGCCCCACTCCAGGCCCAAGAAGGAGACGCGAGAGGTCTTCACCTTGTAGGACGGCGACGAAGCGCTGCACAGCACGCTGGCCCCTGCCGACGCGACACACGCTCAGCTGCGGCTTTCACGCGTTCGCACAAAAGCGGCCCGGGGAGTAACTGATTATTACATGTCACGACATTGTCGTTACATTACCATGCGCGTATTCTATCTGTGTGTAAATATATATATATATATACACACAGATATACGAACACAACCCCAATGAAGTTGGGATGTTATTGAATACAAAGAGAATACAAATCGTCTTCAACCTAGGTTAGAATTCACTTCACAGACAACATATTGAATGTTCAAAGAAACTTTGTCTTTTCGGAAAGAATCCTGAACTTTGAATTTTATGGCTGCAACACGTGCGCCCAAAACGAGCTGAAGAACGCTCAGCCAACACGTGACCGGTGGACAGACGCATTTGCAAATCATCGGATTGATTTCACGCGTGACATCATGTCTCAACTTCATCGGAAGCCGGTTTGCGTGTGTGTACGTGAATAAAATTGTCATGACTGAGAGAAAACGTGGAATTGATTTTTTTTTTTTTTTTCACCATCACCATGGGACTTTCTCTCGGTGAGGATTACACTGAAATGAATTTTGCAATTCAACGACGTCATCTCATTCCACGTAACGAATTCCGAGTTACTCGCCGACGTCGCACATCAAAGGGGAATTTTCCCACCGCTGCGTTCACACAGGTGTGGTGGCTTCGCTTCGCGTTGGCATAATGAGACGCTAATTGCATCGATTACGCTGACGGGGCACGAGCGGCCACGCGCCAGGCGGACCTCACCCGCCGACTCCAGGGCGTAGTTGGGAACGGTGGCCCAAAGCGGCGCGTTGGCGTCTTTGCGCATCATCTCTTCGTAGCTGTTCAGGCGGGCCTTCAACTCGTTGTACTTGGCGTAGAACTCCTCCAACAGCTCATTGCCGCGGGCGGAAATCTGCCGGCGGAGCGAGATCGTCGGGGAGACGGACAGACAGCACCAAACCGTACCGGACGCGACGGAGGCGCGGCAAGTGAGCGCCCCAGACGGGAAGTGGGTCGTACCACGTTGGAGGGAGTGCTGCCGCCCGTCATCTGGCGAATGAACGGCTCGCACACTGCAAACAGGAAGCGGAACGCACGTGACACCTTCCACAAAGACAAAGCTCATACGTTGGATCAGCATCGTCAGAACTCGATCATTCCCCGTCTCACTAGTCTGGACTCGAACCCACCGTCAGTACTTGAACCTTATCCCTGGACCACGACAATTTCGAGAGACTCGAATTATTATCTCTAGACTCCAACCACTCCTTGGGACTGGAACATTGCCTCTGGACTACGAGCATTTCTCGCGACTAGGACCTCATCTCCGGACTACGAGCATTTCAATCCTTTGCTTTGGAGTACAAGCATTCCTCCGGACTACAATTTTCACACGGGACCAGAACTTTCAGTGTCAAAGTTGACATTTTTTTTTTTTTTTTGGGACCAGAACCTTACATTGATGTTGGCCCAATATTTAATGTGGAAAAGAGGATGACCAAGGTGGACTCAGGACTGGACTAGATCTTTGCGGATGACAACCTTCTTACAGGACAATGACTTTATCTTGGGACTAGAAGCTCGTCGCTGGATTTAAGCCATTTCTCAGGACTAAAACCTTCGCACCGTACTCGACCTTTCTCTCTGGACTAGAAACTTGTCTCCGGACTACAACCTCCCCTTGGAATTTGAACCTTGTCCCTGGACTAGAACCTTCACACCGTACTCGACTTTTCTCTCTGGACTAGAAACTTGTCTCCGGACTACAACCTCCTCTTGGAATTTGAACCTTGTCCCTGGACTAGAACCTTCACACCGTACTCGACTTTTCTCTCTGGACTAGAAACTTGTCTCCGGACTACAACCTCCTCTTGGAATTTGAACCTTGTCCCTGGACTAGAACCTTCACACCGTACTCGACTTTTCTCTCTGGACTAGAAACTTGTCTCCGGACTACAACCTCCTCTTGGAATTTGAACCTTGTCCCTGGACTAGAACCTTCACACCGTACTCGACTTTTCTCTCTGGACTAGAAACTTGTCTCCGGACTACAACCTCCTCTTGGAATTTGAACCTTGTCCCTGGACTAGAACCTTCACACCGTGCTCGACCTTTCTCTCTGGACTAGAAACTTGTCTCCGGACTACAACCTCCTCTTGGAATTTGAACCTTGTCCCTGGACTAGAACCTTCACACCGTACTCGACTTTTCTCTCTGGACTAGAAACTTGTCTCCGGACTACAACCTCCTCTTGGAATTTGAACCTTGTCCCTGGACTAGAACCTTCACACCGTACTCGACTTTTCTCTCTGGACTAGAAACTTGTCTCCGGACTACAACCTCCTCTTGGAATTTGAACCTTGTCCCTGGACTAGAACCTTCACACCGTACTCGACTTTTCTCTCTGGACTAGAAACTTGTCTCCGGACTACAACCTCCTCTTGGAATTTGAACCTTGTCCCTGGACTAGAACCTTCACACCGTACTCGACTTTTCTCTCTGGACTAGAAACTTGTCTCCGGACTACAACCTCCTCTTGGAATTTGAACCTTGTCCCTGGACTAGAACCTTCACACCGTACTCGACTTTTCACTCTGGACTAGAAACTTGTCTCCGGACTACAACCTCCTCTTGGAATTTGAACCTTGTCCCTGGACTAGAACCTTCACACCGTACTCGACTTTTCTCTCTGGACTAGAAACTTGTCTCCGGACTACAACCTCCTCTTGGAATTTGAACCTTGTCCCTGGACTAGAACCTTCACACCGTACTCGACTTTTCTCTCTGGACTAGAAACTTGTCTCCGGACTACAACCTCCTCTTGGAATTTGAACCTTGTCCCTGGACTAGAACCTTCACACCGTACTCGACTTTTCACTCTGGACTAGAAACTTGTCTCCGGACTACAACCTCCTCTTGGAATTTGAACCTTGTCCCTGGACTAGAACCTTCACACCGTACTCGACCTTTCTCTCTGGACTAGAAACTTGTCTCCGGACTACAACCTCCCCTTGGAATTTGAACCTTGTCCCTGGACTAGAACCTTCACACCGTACTCGACTTTTCTCTCTGGACTAGAAACTTGTCTCCGGACTACAACCTCCTCTTGGAATTTGAACCTTGTCCCTGGACTAGAACCTTCACACCGTACTCGACTTTTCTCTCTGGACTAGAAACTTGTCTCCGGACTACAACCTCCTCTTGGAATTTGAACCTTGTCCCTGGACTAGAACCTTCACACCGTACTCGACTTTTCTCTCTGGACTAGAAACTTGTCTCCGGACTACAACCTCCTCTTGGAATTTGAACCTTGTCCCTGGACTAGAACCTTCACACCGTACTCGACCTTTCTCTCTGGACTAGAAACTTGTCTCCGGACTACAACCTCCTCTTGGAATTTGAACCTTGTCCCTGGACTAGAACCTTCACACCGTACTCGACCTTTCTCTCTGGACTAGAAAGTTGTCTCCGGACTACAACCTCCTCTTGGAATTTGAACCTTGTCCCTGGACTAGAACCTTCACACCGTACTCGACTTTTCTCTCTGGACTAGAAACTTGTCTCCGGACTACAACCTCCTCTTGGAATTTGAACCTTGTCCCTGGACTAGAACCTTCACACCGTACTCGACTTTTCTCTCTGGACTAGAAACTTGTCTCCGGACTACAACCTCCTCTTGGAATTTGAACCTTGTCCCTGGACTAGAACCTTCACACCGTACTCGACTTTTCTCTCTGGACTAGAAACTTGTCTCCGGACTACAACCTCCTCTTGGAATTTGAACCTTGTCCCTGGACTAGAACCTTCACACCGTACTCGACTTTTCTCTCTGGACTAGAAACTTGTCTCCGGACTACAACCTCCTCTTGGAATTTGAACCTTGTCCCTGGACTAGAACCTTCACACCGTGCTCGACCTTTCTCTCTGGACTAGAAACTTGTCTCCGGACTACAACCTCCTCTTGGAATTTGAACCTTGTCCCTGGACTAGAACCTTCACACCGTACTCGACTTTTCTCTCTGGACTAGAAACTTGTCTCCGGACTACAACCTCCTCTTGGAATTTGAACCTTGTCCCTGGACTAGAACCTTCACACCGTACTCGACTTTTCACTCTGGACTAGAAACTTGTCTCCGGACTACAACCTCCTCTTGGAATTTGAACCTTGTCCCTGGACTAGAACCTTCACACCGTACTCGACTTTTCTCTCTGGACTAGAAACTTGTCTCCGGACTACAACCTCCTCTTGGAATTTGAACCTTGTCCCTGGACTAGAACCTTCACACCGTACTCGACTTTTCACTCTGGACTAGAAACTTGTCTCCGGACTACAACCTCCTCTTGGAATTTGAACCTTGTCCCTGGACTAGAACCTTCACACCGTACTCGACCTTTCTCTCTGGACTAGAAACTTGTCTCCGGACTACAACCTCCTCTTGGAATTTGAACCTTGTCCCTGGACTAGAACCTTCACACCGTGCTCGACCTTTCTCTCTGGACTAGAAACTTGTCTCCGGACTACAACCTCCCCTTGGAATTTGAACCTTGTCCCTGGACTAGAACCTTCACACCGTACTCGACTTTTCTCTCTGGACTAGAAACTTGTCTCCGGACTACAACCTCCCCTTGGAATTTGAACCTTGTCCCTGGACTAGAACCTTCACACCGTACTCGACTTTTCTCTCTGGACTAGAAACTTGTCTCCGGACTACAACCTCCCCTTGGAATTTGAACCTTGTCCCTGGACTAGAACCTTCACACCGTACTCGACTTTTCTCTCTGGACTAGAAACTTGTCTCCGGACTACAACCTCCCTTGGAATTTGAACCTTGTCCCTGGACTAGAACCTTCACACCGTACTCGACTTTTCTCTCTGGACTAGAAACTTGTCTCCGGACTACAACCTCCCTTGGAATTTGAACCTTGTCCCTGGACTAGAACCTTCACACCGTACTCGACTTTTCTCTCTGGACTAGAAAGTTGTCTCCGGACTACAACCTCCTCTTGGAATTTGAACCTTGTCCCTGGACTAGAACCTTCACACCGTACTCGACTTTTCACTCTGGACTAGAAACTTGTCTCCGGACTACAACCTCCTCTTGGAATTTGAACCTTGTCCCTGGACTAGAACCTTCACACCGTACTCGACTTTTCTCTCTGGACTAGAAACTTGTCTCCGGACTACAACCTCCTCTTGGAATTTGAACCTTGTCCCTGGACTAGAACCTTCACACCGTACTCGACTTTTCACTCTGGACTAGAAACTTGTCTCCGGACTACAACCTCCTCTTGGAATTTGAACCTTGTCCCTGGACTAGAACCTTCACACCGTACTCGACTTTTCTCTCTGGACTAGAAACTTGTCTCCGGACTACAACCTCCTCTTGGAATTTGAACCTTGTCCCTGGACTAGAACCTTCACACCGTGCTCGACCTTTCTCTCTGGACTAGAAACTTGTCTCCGGACTACAACCTCCCTTGGAATTTGAACCTTGTCCCTGGACTAGAACCTTCACACCGTACTCGACTTTTCTCTCTGGACTAGAAACTTGTCTCCGGACTACAACCTCCTCTTGGAATTTGAACCTTGTCCCTGGACTAGAACCTTCACACCGTACTCGACTTTTCTCTCTGGACTAGAAACTTGTCTCCGGACTACAACCTCCTCTTGGAATTTGAACCTTGTCCCTGGACTAGAACCTTCACACCGTACTCGACTTTTCTCTCTGGACTAGAAACTTGTCTCCGGACTACAACCTCCTCTTGGAATTTGAACCTTGTCCCTGGACTAGAACCTTCACACCGTACTCGACTTTTCTCTCTGGACTAGAAACTTGTCTCCGGACTACAACCTCCTCTTGGAATTTGAACCTTGTCCCTGGACTAGAACCTTCACACCGTACTCGACTTTTCTCTCTGGACTAGAAACTTGTCTCCGGACTACAACCTCCTCTTGGAATTTGAACCTTGTCCCTGGACTAGAACCTTCACACCGTACTCGACTTTTCACTCTGGACTAGAAACTTGTCTCCGGACTACAACCTCCTCTTGGAATTTGAACCTTGTCCCTGGACTAGAACCTTCACACCGTGCTCGACCTTTCTCTCTGGACTAGAAACTTGTCTCCGGACTACAACCTCCCCTTGGAATTTGAACCTTGTCCCTGGACTAGAACCTTCACACCGTACTCGACTTTTCTCTCTGGACTAGAAACTTGTCTCCGGACTACAACCTCCTCTTGGAATTTGAACCTTGTCCCTGGACTAGAACCTTCACACCGTACTCGACTTTTCTCTCTGGACTAGAAACTTGTCTCCGGACTACAACCTCCTCTTGGAATTTGAACCTTGTCCCTGGACTAGAACCTTCACACCGTACTCGACTTTTCACTCTGGACTAGAAACTTGTCTCCGGACTACAACCTCCTCTTGGAATTTGAACCTTGTCCCTGGACTAGAACCTTCACACCGTACTCGACCTTTCTCTCTGGACTAGAAACTTGTCTCCGGACTACAACCTCCTCTTGGAATTTGAACCTTGTCCCTGGACTAGAACCTTCACACCGTGCTCGACCTTTCTCTCTGGACTAGAAACTTGTCTCCGGACTACAACCTCCTCTTGGAATTTGAACCTTGTCCCTGGACTAGAACCTTCACACCGTACTCGACCTTTCTCTCTGGACTAGAAACTTGTCTCCGGACTACAACCTCCCCTTGGAATTTGAACCTTGTCCCTGGACTAGAACCTTCACACCGTACTCGACTTTTCTCTCTGGACTAGAAACTTGTCTCCGGACTACAACCTCCCCTTGGAATTTGAACCTTGTCCCTGGACTAGAACCTTCACACCGTACTCGACTTTTCTCTCTGGACTAGAAAGTTGTCTCCGGACTACAACCTCCTCTTGGAATTTGAACCTTGTCCCTGGACTAGAACCTTCACACCGTACTCGACTTTTCTCTCTGGACTAGAAACTTGTCTCCGGACTACAACCTCCTCTTGGAATTTGAACCTTGTCCCTGGACTAGAACCTTCACACCGTGCTCGACCTTTCTCTCTGGACTAGAAACTTGTCTCCGGACTACAACCTCCTCTTGGAATTTGAACCTTGTCCCTGGACTAGAACCTTCACACCGTACTCGACTTTTCACTCTGGACTAGAAACTTGTCTCCGGACTACAACCTCCTCTTGGAATTTGAACCTTGTCCCTGGACTAGAACCTTCACACCGTACTCGACTTTTCTCTCTGGACTAGAAACTTGTCTCCGGACTACAACCTCCTCTTGGAATTTGAACCTTGTCCCTGGACTAGAACCTTCACACCGTGCTCGACCTTTCTCTCTGGACTAGAAACTTGTGTCTCCGGACTACAACCTCCCCTTGGAATTTGAACCTTGTCCCTGGACTAGAACCTTCACACCGTACTCGACTTTCTCTCTGGACTAGAAACTTGTCTCCGGACTACAACCTCCTCTTGGAATTTGAACCTTGTCCCTGGACTAGAACCTTCACACCGTACTCGACTTTTCTCTCTGGACTAGAAACTTGTCTCCGGACTACAACCTCCTCTTGGAATTTGAACCTTGTCCCTGGACTAGAACCTTCACACCGTACTCGACTTTTCTCTCTGGACTAGAAACTTGTCTCCGGACTACAACCTCCTCTTGGAATTTGAACCTTGTCCCTGGACTAGAACCTTCACACCGTACTCGACTTTTCTCTCTGGACTAGAAACTTGTCTCCGGACTACAACCTCCTCTTGGAATTTGAACCTTGTCCCTGGACTAGAACCTTCACACCGTGCTCGACCTTTCTCTCTGGACTAGAAACTTGTCTCCGGACTACAACCTCCTCTTGGAATTTGAACCTTGTCCCTGGACTAGAACCTTCACACCGTACTCGACTTTTCTCTCTGGACTAGAAACTTGTCTCCGGACTACAACCTCCTCTTGGAATTTGAACCTTGTCCCTGGACTAGAACCTTCACACCGTACTCGACTTTTCTCTCTGGACTAGAAACTTGTCTCCGGACTACAACCTCCTCTTGGAATTTGAACCTTGTCCCTGGACTAGAACCTTCACACCGTACTCGACTTTTCTCTCTGGACTAGAAACTTGTCTCCGGACTACAACCTCCTCTTGGAATTTGAACCTTGTCCCTGGACTAGAACCTTCACACCGTACTCGACTTTTCACTCTGGACTAGAAACTTGTCTCCGGACTACAACCTCCTCTTGGAATTTGAACCTTGTCCCTGGACTAGAACCTTCACACCGTACTCGACTTTTCTCTCTGGACTAGAAACTTGTCTCCGGACTACAACCTCCTCTTGGAATTTGAACCTTGTCCCTGGACTAGAACCTTCACACCGTACTCGACTTTTCTCTCTGGACTAGAAACTTGTCTCCGGACTACAACCTCCTCTTGGAATTTGAACCTTGTCCCTGGACTAGAACCTTCACACCGTACTCGACTTTTCACTCTGGACTAGAAACTTGTCTCCGGACTACAACCTCCTCTTGGAATTTGAACCTTGTCCCTGGACTAGAACCTTCACACCGTACTCGACCTTTCTCTCTGGACTAGAAAGTTGTCTCCGGACTACAACCTCCCTTGGAATTTGAACCTTGTCCCTGGACTAGAACCTTCACACCGTACTCGACTTTTCTCTCTGGACTAGAAACTTGTCTCCGGACTACAACCTCCTCTTGGAATTTGAACCTTGTCCCTGGACTAGAACCTTCACACCGTACTCGACTTTTCTCTCTGGACTAGAAACTTGTCTCCGGACTACAACCTCCTCTTGGAATTTGAACCTTGTCCCTGGACTAGAACCTTCACACCGTACTCGACTTTTCTCTCTGGACTAGAAACTTGTCTCCGGACTACAACCTCCTCTTGGAATTTGAACCTTGTCCCTGGACTAGAACCTTCACACCGTACTCGACCTTTCTCTCTGGACTAGAAACTTGTCTCCGGACTACAACCTCCTCTTGGAATTTGAACCTTGTCCCTGGACTAGAACCTTCACACCGTACTCGACCTTTCTCTCTGGACTAGAAAGTTGTCTCCGGACTACAACCTCCTCTTGGAATTTGAACCTTGTCCCTGGACTAGAACCTTCACACCGTACTCGACTTTTCTCTCTGGACTAGAAACTTGTCTCCGGACTACAACCTCCTCTTGGAATTTGAACCTTGTCCCTGGACTAGAACCTTCACACCGTACTCGACTTTTCTCTCTGGACTAGAAACTTGTCTCCGGACTACAACCTCCTCTTGGAATTTGAACCTTGTCCCTGGACTAGAACCTTCACACCGTACTCGACTTTTCTCTCTGGACTAGAAACTTGTCTCCGGACTACAACCTCCTCTTGGAATTTGAACCTTGTCCCTGGACTAGAACCTT
This sequence comes from Syngnathoides biaculeatus, assembly GCF_019802595.1. Taxonomy (NCBI): domain Eukaryota; kingdom Metazoa; phylum Chordata; class Actinopteri; order Syngnathiformes; family Syngnathidae; genus Syngnathoides; species Syngnathoides biaculeatus. The sequence continues at coordinate 702,697 of NC_084644.1, forward strand.
CACACCGTACTCGACTTTTCTCTCTGGACTAGAAACTTGTCTCCGGACTACAACCTCCTCTTGGAATTTGAACCTTGTCCCTGGACTAGAACCTTCACACCGTGCTCGACCTTTCTCTCTGGACTAGAAACTTGTCTCCGGACTACAACCTCCTCTTGGAATTTGAACCTTGTCCCTGGACTAGAACCTTCACACCGTACTCGACTTTTCTCTCTGGACTAGAAACTTGTCTCCGGACTACAACCTCCTCTTGGAATTTGAACCTTGTCCCTGGACTAGAACCTTCACACCGTACTCGACTTTTCACTCTGGACTAGAAACTTGTCTCCGGACTACAACCTCCTCTTGGAATTTGAACCTTGTCCCTGGACTAGAACCTTCACACCGTACTCGACTTTTCTCTCTGGACTAGAAACTTGTCTCCGGACTACAACCTCCTCTTGGAATTTGAACCTTGTCCCTGGACTAGAACCTTCACACCGTACTCGACTTTTCTCTCTGGACTAGAAACTTGTCTCCGGACTACAACCTCCCCTTGGAATTTGAACCTTGTCCCTGGACTAGAACCTTCACACCGTACTCGACTTTTCTCTCTGGACTAGAAACTTGTCTCCGGACTACAACCTCCTCTTGGAATTTGAACCTTGTCCCTGGACTAGAACCTTCACACCGTACTCGACTTTTCTCTCTGGACTAGAAACTTGTCTCCGGACTACAACCTCCCTTGGAATTTGAACCTTGTCCCTGGACTAGAACCTTCACACCGTACTCGACTTTTCTCTCTGGACTAGAAAGTTGTCTCCGGACTACAACCTCCTCTTGGAATTTGAACCTTGTCCCTGGACTAGAACCTTCACACCGTACTCGACTTTTCTCTCTGGACTAGAAACTTGTCTCCGGACTACAACCTCCTCTTGGAATTTGAACCTTGTCCCTGGACTAGAACCTTCACACCGTGCTCGACCTTTCTCTCTGGACTAGAAACTTGTCTCCGGACTACAACCTCCTCTTGGAATTTGAACCTTGTCCCTGGACTAGAACCTTCACACCGTACTCGACTTTTCACTCTGGACTAGAAACTTGTCTCCGGACTACAACCTCCTCTTGGAATTTGAACCTTGTCCCTGGACTAGAACCTTCACACCGTACTCGACTTTTCTCTCTGGACTAGAAACTTGTCTCCGGACTACAACCTCCTCTTGGAATTTGAACCTTGTCCCTGGACTAGAACCTTCACACCGTGCTCGACCTTTCTCTCTGGACTAGAAACTTGTCTCCGGACTACAACCTCCCCTTGGAATTTGAACCTTGTCCCTGGACTAGAACCTTCACACCGTACTCGACTTTTCTCTCTGGACTAGAAACTTGTCTCCGGACTACAACCTCCCCTTGGAATTTGAACCTTGTCCCTGGACTAGAACCTTCACACCGTACTCGACTTTTCTCTCTGGACTAGAAACTTGTCTCCGGACTACAACCTCCTCTTGGAATTTGAACCTTGTCCCTGGACTAGAACCTTCACACCGTACTCGACTTTTCTCTCTGGACTAGAAACTTGTCTCCGGACTACAACCTCCTCTTGGAATTTGAACCTTGTCCCTGGACTAGAACCTTCACACCGTACTCGACTTTTCTCTCTGGACTAGAAACTTGTCTCCGGACTACAACCTCCTCTTGGAATTTGAACCTTGTCCCTGGACTAGAACCTTCACACCGTGCTCGACCTTTCTCTCTGGACTAGAAACTTGTCTCCGGACTACAACCTCCTCTTGGAATTTGAACCTTGTCCCTGGACTAGAACCTTCACACCGTGCTCGACCTTTCTCTCTGGACTAGAAACTTGTCTCCGGACTACAACCTCCTCTTGGAATTTGAACCTTGTCCCTGGACTAGAACCTTCACACCGTGCTCGACCTTTCTCTCTGGACTAGAAACTTGTCTCCGGACTACAACCTCCTCTTGGAATTTGAACCTTGTCCCTGGACTAGAACCTTCACACACGTACTCGACTTTTCTCTCTGGACTAGAAACTTGTCTCCGGACTACAACCTCCCCTTGGAATTTGAACCTTGTCCCTGGACTAGAACCTTCACACCGTACTCGACTTTTCTCTCTGGACTAGAAACTTGTCTCCGGACTACAACCTCCTCTTGGAATTTGAACCTTGTCCCTGGACTAGAACCTTCACACCGTACTCGACTTTTCTCTCTGGACTAGAAACTTGTCTCCGGACTACAACCTCCTCTTGGAATTTGAACCTTGTCCCTGGACTAGAACCTTCACACCGTACTCGACTTTTCTCTCTGGACTAGAAACTTGTCTCCGGACTACAACCTCCTCTTGGAATTTGAACCTTGTCCCTGGACTAGAACCTTCACACCGTACCGTACTCGACCTTTCTCTCTGGACTAGAAACTTGTCTCCGGACTACAACCTCCTCTTGGAATTTGAACCTTGTCCCTGGACTAGAACCTTCACACCGTGCTCGACCTTTCTCTCTGGACTAGAAAGTTGTCTCCGGACTACAACCTCCCCTTGGAATTTGAACCTTGTCCCTGGACTAGAACCTTCACACCGTACTCGACTTTTCTCTCTGGACTAGAACTTGTCTCCGGACTACAACCTCCCCTTGGAATTTGAACCTTGTCCCTGGACTAGAACCTTCACACACCGTGCTCGACCTTTCACTCTGGACTAGAAACTTGTCTCCGGACTACAACCTCTCTTGGAATTTGAACCTTGTCCCTGGACTAGAACCTTCACACCGTACTCGACTTTTCTCTCTGGACTAGAAACTTGTCTCCGGACTACAACCTCCTCTTGGAATTTGAACCTTGTCCCTGGACTAGAACCTTCACACCGTACTCGACTTTTCACTCTGGACTAGAAACTTGTCTCCGGACTACAACCTCCTCTTGGAATTTGAACCTTGTCCCTGGACTAGAACCTTCACACCGTACTCGACCTTTCTCTCTGGACTAGAAACTTGTCTCCGGACTACAACCTCCTCTTGGAATTTGAACCTTGTCCCTGGACTAGAACATTCACACCGTGCTCGACCTTTCTCTCTGGACTAGAAACTTGTCTCCGGACTACAACCTCCCCTTGGAATTTGAACCTTGTCCCTGGACTAGAACCTTCACACCGTACTCGACTTTTCTCTCTGGACTAGAAACTTGTCTCCGGACTACAACCTCCCTTGGAATTTGAACCTTGTCCCTGGACTAGAACCTTCACACCGTACTCGACTTTTCTCTCTGGACTAGAAACTTGTCTCCGGACTACAACCTCCTCTTGGAATTTGAACCTTGTCCCTGGACTAGAACCTTCACACCGTACTCGACTTTTCTCTCTGGACTAGAAACTTGTCTCCGGACTACAACCTCCTCTTGGAATTTGAACCTTGTCCCTGGACTAGAACCTTCACACCGTACTCGACTTTTCTCTCTGGACTAGAAACTTGTCTCCGGACTACAACCTCCTCTTGGAATTTGAACCTTGTCCCTGGACTAGAACCTTCACACCGTACTCGACCTTTCTCTCTGGACTAGAAACTTGTCTCCGGACTACACAACCTCCTCTTGGAATTTGAACCTTGTCCCTGGACTAGAACCTTCACACCGTACTCGACTTTTCTCTCTGGACTAGAAACTTGTCTCCGGACTACAACCTCCTCTTGGAATTTGAACCTTGTCCCTGGACTAGAACCTTCACACCGTACTCGACTTTTCTCTCTGGACTAGAAACTTGTCTCCGGACTACAACCTCCTCTTGGAATTTGAACCTTGTCCCTGGACTAGAACCTTCACACCGTACTCGACTTTTCTCTCTGGACTAGAAACTTGTCTCCGGACTACAACCTCCTCTTGGAATTTGAACCTTGTCCCTGGACTAGAACCTTCACACCGTACTCGACCTTTCTCTCTGGACTAGAAACTTGTCTCCGGACTACAACCTCCTCTTGGAATTTGAACCTTGTCCCTGGACTAGAACCTTCACACCGTACTCGACCTTTCTCTCTGGACTAGAAACTTGTCTCCGGACTACAACCTCCCTTGGAATTTGAACCTTGTCCCTGGACTAGAACCTTCACACCGTACTCGACTTTTCTCTCTGGACTAGAAACTTGTCTCCGGACTACAACCTCCCTTGGAATTTGAACCTTGTCCCTGGACTAGAACCTTCACACCGTACTCGACCTTTCTCTCTGGACTAGAAACTTGTCTCCGGACTACAACCTCCTCTTGGAATTTGAACCTTGTCCCTGGACTAGAACCTTCACACCGTACTCGACTTTTCTCTCTGGACTAGAAACTTGTCTCCGGACTACAACCTCCTCTTGGAATTTGAACCTTGTCCCTGGACTAGAACCTTCACACCGTACTCGACTTTTCTCTCTGGACTAGAAACTTGTCTCCGGACTACAACCTCCTCTTGGAATTTGAACCTTGTCCCTGGACTAGAACCTTCACACCGTACTCGACTTTTCACTCTGGACTAGAAACTTGTCTCCGGACTACAACCTCCTCTTGGAATTTGAACCTTGTCCCTGGACTAGAACCTTCACACCGTACTCGACCTTTCTCTCTGGACTAGAAACTTGTCTCCGGACTACAACCTCCTCTTGGAATTTGAACCTTGTCCCTGGACTAGAACCTTCACACCGTGCTCGACTTTTCTCTCTGGACTAGAAACTTGTCTCCGGACTACAACCTCCCCTTGGAATTTGAACCTTGTCCCTGGACTAGAACCTTCACACCGTACTCGACTTTTCTCTCTGGACTAGAAACTTGTCTCCGGACTACAACCTCCCCTTGGAATTTGAACCTTGTCCCTGGACTAGAACCTTCACACCGTACTCGACTTTTCTCTCTGGACTAGAAACTTGTCTCCGGACTACAACCTCCTCTTGGAATTTGAACCTTGTCCCTGGACTAGAACCTTCACACCGTACTCGACTTTTCTCTCTGGACTAGAAACTTGTCTCCGGACTACAACCTCCTCTTGGAATTTGAACCTTGTCCCTGGACTAGAACCTTCACACCGTACTCGACTTTTCTCTCTGGACTAGAAACTTGTCTCCGGACTACAACCTCCTCTTGGAATTTGAACCTTGTCCCTGGACTAGAACCTTCACACCGTACTCGACTTTTCTCTCTGGACTAGAAACTTGTCTCCGGACTACAACCTCCTCTTGGAATTTGAACCTTGTCCCTGGACTAGAACTTTCTCTTCGCACTAGACCCTCGTCTCTGGCATTTACGTCGATACGGTACTCACAGATCCAGAGTACGGGGATGCAAATGGGGATGAGGTAATTCCGCGCCAAGCGCAGCACTCCGCTTCTCCTGCGTGGCGGTCCGGCGTCTCCGACGGGAATGTCCGACGGCGGGATGTCGTCCTTGGCGTCGTCCGTGGTGACCCTGCGCAGGCGGTGCTGAGTGCGACTCCGAGTCCACAGCCTCCTGTGAGGATGAGGTGAGCAGGGGGCGTACGTAGACAGCGCGCACGTGCATAGACAACCGCCTCCATCACTGTCATACGTGAGTGTTTCCGCCATATTGGATGTGGCAAATGATGCTGCAACTCTGTATTGAACCGATATTTAGGAAACGGAAACAAGTGAAGAAAACCGTTTCATTTGGTCAACTGAATACTTGATCTGGTTATTTGAAACACGAAAAGACCTACCCCCAGAAACTAGATGTTCTTTTTATGCTTTGTACTCCTTCAACGACACTTCACTGCCTCCGCTCCTGCGCGGGGATGACAGAACGTACTGTACGCGGGTTTCTGCGTCGACCGACCGGGACGAGATCCGAGTTGCAACCGAGGATCCTGCGTCGACCGATGGCTTTCCTGAAGGAGTAACCTGCCCGTGCTACAGTATTTCATCAATGCTCCCCAGTGTGTCGCCGGCTCATTCTGGAAGCGGGACCCTCAAACCGCGGCCTCTTCTCAAGGTTTCTTTTTAGCCGATTGGGGTTCGGGTTACGGATCGGGGAACGTCGTCAGTCCTTTTTTTTTGTGGATCAGGTTGAGACACTTTTGTGCGATTAAGGCCTATCCAAACGAATTCTCTTCAGAGAATCACATTTCAGTGGCAAAAATACAATGAGAAGTCATCATTTTCTCAGCGCGCCACTTTGCCGCATCCAATACGACTCTGTGCGACAACAGGAACCCACCTGCTTACCTGTACGGCGTCTCCTTGTACGAGATGACGGGCTGACCGTCACTGCTGTAGTAGCCCGACGACTCCAGGCGCGAACTCTTTCTTATCATGGCTGCCGGGAATGACACACGACAACAGAGCAGCGCTTCCATGAACGCAAGACACACTAACGACAACAATCGGCACCCTGATTGCTACAACACTTCAACATTGCTTGGCGCAATGCCTTCTGGGAATGGCATGGGTGGTTTTTTTCCTATGGCTAATGGACGTCCGTGCTCTCGAACCTTCTGTGAATTCAAATTGATTCTTTTGCAATGTTTCAAATGTAAAATTTGGATGTGTAATTGTTGCGAGTAATTTACTAAATTTTGCTATAAGCTTAAGACTTTTGTTGTCCACTTTTGAACAATTTTAAAAAGGTTTAACTCCATGCAGACGGACAATTAAGCTCCCGGGTAAAATGGGGGGTTGTGTTCAGAGGCGTGGCTTCATCGGCGACGCCACGCCCCTCCCCGCAGGAAAGTTGCGCTATTTTTGCAAATGTTGCAAATGTCGCTTCTTGCTTGGCGTTTAGGATTTGTGAGTTTTGCTGGCGCCGCGAACTTACTCAACCCGGAGGGGCCGCCATTTTCTGCCTGCAGCTCGCCCGCTCGGAATGAAGGAAAAAGAGGAGGAAGATGAAGATGAAGAAGAAGAAGAAGAAGATGAAGCAGAAGTTCGTCGGGGTCGGCGTCGGCGTGGACTACAAAGGCCGCCGGTGCCGACTCACCTGCTGCGCGCCGGTGACGTCACCGCGTCATCAGCCCTGTGGCGTGTGACGTCACCCCTTTGGCTCAGAGAGCGCACATCGTGGAATCCGCCGGGTGGCTTTGCTTTGGAAAAGCTTTCTTCAAAAAATGGACATTGATTCGTTACGCGGTGGCGGGTGACGTCACCAACTTGCTTTTCTTTACGATTGTCATTTGACATTTCCACTTCCATTGAAAAGTTACCGTGTTCTTGGTTTTAAGATTCAAGATCAGCAATCGAACGAGGGTGTCTAGACTTCTTCTATCCACGGCAGCCTCGTTCCTTTGTTTTTGTCCTGCCAATTTAGTCCTCTTTTAACAAGCGGAAACTAAATGTTGGCATTTTTTTATTTGGTAAAATTGCGATTGTTGTGTTTGAGATGAGCTGTTTTTGATGCAAATGATTTGTTCGTATGTGACCAGTTGAGGGCGTCCCCGCCTCTCGCCCGTCAGCGCGCCCGCCACCCGCCTGAGGACGAGCGCGACAGAAAATCGACGGAAGAAGCCGGATTGCTCAGCGACATCCGAATTTGAACATTCATCCATCCGTCCATTATTCAAACCGCTTATCCTCACAAGGGTCGCGGAGAGCTGGACCCTCGACAGAAACGATCGCAATCAACAAGTCAATGAATTCGAACCATCTTTACAAAAGAGTTACTGTAACTCGCGGAATGAGCCGTTGCTTCCCTCTAGCGGTGGAAAACGGACACGGCCCATTATTTCAGCCTTTCAACTGATGACATCATCGCCTCAACTTGACCAAAATCCCTTTTATTGTCTGCAGTCCGACATTTTTTTTGTTTGTAAAACATGCTGAAGGAAAAGGAAAGACGAAATCAAACGCTGCCGTCCTCGACTTCCTGCCGAGACAGGAAGTTGAAATTTTCCTTCCCTCTGGCAGGATCGGGGGGGGGGGGGGGGTAGACTCAGGCGTTTTGTCTTTTTTGTGCTTGTTGAAAAATAAATTCCACACTGTGGACTTTATTGGAGTGGCAACGCCCACTTTGGGAACATCCGACCAATCGGGAAGCCTCGTTTTGGGGGGGGGGGGGGACGTCCTGACGCGTCGGAATCCTCCTTTCGGGCGTCTTTGTCGTCGCCGTGGCTCCATCTGAAGGCACTTGAGTGTCATGGCGGACGGACTCCGAAACAATAAAAATGCTCAGGACCCCGCGGGTACTCCTTCAGGACGTGTGAATGTGCGCGCGAGTACTTGCCGGTCATCAAGTTTGACAGGCTCACGAGGTCCAGAAGGGGTCACGGGGTCGGGGGGGGGGGGGGTCAGCGGGATTGCTGCTTCGAAACACCTGGGGACGAAAGCTAAGCTAAGCTAAGCCAACAGCCGTCAAGGCGCGGCGGGGGCGGAGGCCGAAGGTCATCGCGACGTCACCTCCGTCGGCCGATCAGAGTCAAACTCAAAGCGATTGGCAGCAGCCACAAGGCGGGCCGACGGGTCGGGGCGTGCGAGATCAAATCTAAAAGCGAGAGCGAAAGAGAGATGATGCTTATCTAGGACGTTTATTGCTCTGCACGTTCTGTACAGCTGAGCTTGAAAGAAATAAGACGGCGCAAAATGCAGAGAAAGGAAGCGCGCGACTCTCACTCACTGTTGGACGGCGGATCCTGGCATCGGCCCTCCTGGAGGCCGACGTCGTCGACGGCGATGTCGCCCTCGATGCCGGCGCCGCGCACCCCTTCCAGGACCACCTGGCGAGCACGCGCGCACACCGACAGGTTAGCGTAGTCCTGCTACACACCAAGTCGTTGGTTTTCAGTCGTTACTTTTAAAACCCGAAGCTGTAAAACGTCTACAAACTGGAAACCCGAAGTAAGCGAGTCGAGCGCGACGTCAGTTCAGGTTTGAGGGCGCGCGTACGGCGACGCTAAGCTAGCGGGGGCAAAGTGTCAGCACATTTGTGGAAAGCCAACCCGTAGCGGTCCTTTTCTTCTCCTTTGGTCTCCAACCTGACGTAGACGTCGTCATCTGCTTCGCCCTACGTCGCATCTCAAATGTTTTCCTTCTTCTTTGCTAATCTCTTTCCTTGGATCTTGGATGATTTCCTGTATTTTGGGGTTCCACCAGCAGGTCTCCTCCTCGCCTTTCTCACCAGAAGTCACCCCGAGTGCTCTCCTGCCCGTCTCTCTTGATCACCTTGTCTGGAGTAGTCCAGTGTTCCGGTCCATCGAGAGCCGGTCTCAACTCTTTCCGGAAGGTCGCACAGCATTCTTCCACCACCCGATTCTCTGCTCTCCCTTTGTCTTCTTCATCTTCCTGCCACTCTCCCCTGGGACTCCCTTCCAGTCAGTCACCTCCTGCACAAAACGGAATCCACCGGCGTGCTTCTACCTCCTCCGCTCTTGTTTGGGTCCTCTATGTTCCTGCCTCTTCTGGGGGAAAAAAAAAAAAAAAAAAAGCATTCACGACTGCCATTTCCATCCTTTCAGCAAATTCCAACCATCGGTCCCTCCAAGTTCCTTTCCCGGATGCCGTCCTTTCCTTCACCAACATGTCCGTTCCAATCTGCGCTGATCCCAACTCTTTCTCTGTCTGGGATGCTCGGAACGACTTCATCTAGTTCCTTCCCGAATTTCTCTTTCATCTCGAGGTCACGTCGTACTTGTGGGGCACAGCCGCTAATCACGTGATACAGAATAGCCTCCAGTTCAAATTTCAGCCTCATCACTTGATCTTTGACTCTTTTGACTCCTCCAAGACATTCCTAGCCAGCTCTTCCTTTCCAATAACCCCTACTCCATTTCTCTTCCCATGACACCTTCCACTTGCTCTCTTGGATGCACAATGTCTCAACCAACTCCTGAGCTTTTCCTGTCAAAGTCCCTCCACTCAATTGTAGGCTCTGTGCCTTCCTCTTCTTCTTCGACCCACAGTGGCTGAATTTCCACCGGGGGCGGGCGTTGTTCACCCGCGCCACGACCGGTCCGGGATGGGATTCTTTAGATGAACGCTCACATTTGTTTGGCACAGTTTTACGCCGAACGCCGTTCCCGACGCGACCCTCTCTGCATTCATCCGGGCTACAGATTGCACTGGCTTGTGCTGCATTTAAAGTACTTTTACTTGAGTACTACAGGGTAATGCATCTCTTGTGAGATATGTTGACAAACTAAAAATAAAAATGTGTTTGATTGACTTCATACTAAATGAGTGGAATAAAAAGACATTTACGTATGCGATTAGCCGTGGATGAGTGGCTCATTCCTGATTTCAGAGGTCAAAAGCGCCAAAGAAGCACCTGGAAGTCGGCACCGGGGTGAACGTCGACCTCGACGGCTGCGCGGCGCCAGCGGTCGCCCTGGTTGCCGCTCAGACTCCACAGCGACGTGTCTGACGCCGTCGCGCCTTTCTGGCGCAGGAAGACGTTGAGCGCGCCTGCAGGAGCCAACGACAAGTTGAGGCCGCGAGTGGTCTCTCCGCCGCCGCCGCCGCCGCCGCCGCCGCGCTCGCCAACTCACCGATGTGCTTGCCGTACATGTGGTAGAAGAAGGCCAGGCAGTAGGTGGCGCCGCTCTTGGAGGCGGCGTTGAAGGAAGGCGACACCAGGCGGGCCTTGTCGCCCTCCTTTCTGGGCCGCGACGTCTCGATGTAAACGTAATGCCCTGCGGGACGCCACAGTTGCCGACTCACTTTATTTTATCCGCGAAAAGATCCTCAAATCAAGTTGTCACACCTTGGGGCAATTTAGGGTCTCCGACGAATGCATGTTTTGGGTAAAGCCCAGAGAAAACCCACGCATGTATGGGGAGAACATGCAAAGTCCACACGCAGGCGGGGCCGGGATTTGAACCCAGGACCTCAGGACCGCGAGCCCGACGCCCTGAGAGAATTCCCCTTTTTTTTCAATTCCTGATTTCGTCAAGAAAACAAAAAGATGTTTGAAATGGTTTTAATTGGAGGTTCTGAATGTGTAATCTTTAGAAAATGGAATTTTTCAACGGGATGACGGATATTTTGCCACAATATTCACATTTTTGGGAGAAAACTTCAGATTTTTTGGCCACGCCGAGGCCAGCAGAAAGAAAAGAAAACAAGGCCCACCTGCCGCTCATGTGAAAGCGGGACTATCGGGACAAAGGAAGTGAATTCATTCCCAGAAGGCCTGCAAATGCAGCCAAGTCTTGTTCCCGTTTGCTGTCACGTGACTCATTGTCAAACGTGGATTTGAAAGCGTTGCCGGCAAAATCCCAAATGAGGTTCGAGAACTTTTTTTGCAATTCTTTGCTAACGAAGCCACTTTTGATCGCAACGGAATGCGAGCCGAGCCTGGAGAAGAACACCAAGTCTTTCACTGTGGTGTGGAGCAGCCATTTTGTTCCCATTCGGAACTTTTGCGATTGGAATTGAAAGAGATTTTCCGGATTTCAACCTTGTTTGGAGCCACGACGGTCGGCGCCGGGTCCGGTGTTGGGCGTGTACTTGGTGTCGCGGGACGCTGCGCTGTGGCGGGTCCAGTCGAAGTCGTCGCTTTTGTCCTGCGAGAAGAGACACAAGGCCTCGTCCTCGAAAGCGCACTGGAACTCCCCTGCGAAGGCACACGCGATGACGTCGTCACAAGCGCGTTACGACGATTGCGCCCATGTCGCAAACGAAGCAGGATTCCAATCCCCGAACGCTCCCAGACTCATTTTACAAGATTTCACTTCCAACGGATGTTTCGGCTCGTCCGTTTTTCAGTGCAAAGTGCGCAAAGACGCTCGTTCATTTCTGCTTGAAGTTCAGCTCCTCAATGCTTTGCTACTGAGCCGCGACCCATCACGTGAACGGACTTCCTCGGAGCGACTATTTGGTGGGCCTCTGGCGCCATCACGGAGTGCACGTCAACAAATAAGCGGAGTTTTTAGGCAAATAAGCGAGACCGCTTTAAAAAAACAAACAAACAAAATCAAGAGTGTGGGAATTCCAGCGATGCCAGTCCCAAAATACTCACTGAGGTGTGGATTGACCGGAGCTGCAGAACAAACACAAAAACTTCTTAGATGACGTGCGCTTTATCACGCACACAAAAGATTGTCACGCCAACAGGAGGTACCGCTGTAGGCGATGATGCGCTCGGTGGCGTCGCCCTCGCCGTAGCGCGTGATGGGAGTCAGGCGGACCAGGTAGGACTCGGGCTTGACCAGGTCCGTCAGGTTGTAGGTCAGCAGCTCCCCCTTGCGGACGGCGGCCTCCGTGGGGATCTCCTGCTCCCACCACTGGCCCTGTCCCACCTGCCGCAAAGACGCATCGGGGGACGGTCAGCGTCGGCGCCCCCTGTTGCCGGGAAGTGGGAGGAAACCGGAGCGCCCGGAGAAACGCCGCGGGGGCCGCACAGGTGGGGCCGGGATTAGAACCCCGGTCCTCAGAACCGTGAGGCCGATGCTATAGCCGGCCGCTCCACCTGCCTCCGTGAAATAAAACCAGTTTTTTGGAGCGTATTGTTAACATTTCGTTTTGCACGCGACTTCAATCAAATCAAATCGGTGGCATTCAGATGAATTGGTGTTCGGAGTTTTACCAGACTATCTGTACTCGTGCTTGAATAGAAATCGCGTCGGTCGCGCGCACCTGACGTATGCCCAGCCTGTAGGCCAGGATGCGGTCCACGCCGGCAGGTTCCATCTGGGTCCACTGCAACTTGAAGCCGTACGAGCGAGGCCGGTTCTGCCATAGGGCGCCGCGCGTGTCGTAGTAGAACTCGGGAGGGTACGCCTTCCCTGGGGGGGGGGCACAGCTTATATACGGTGCGCCGCATACCAGCAGGTTCAAGTTGAAAGCCACATAAACGTGCAGTCACCTCAGAAGAGGACCCGACAGTTGAGTGACAGCGGCCACAACGGCAGTCAAATAAATGTGAAAAGTCGTCGGTTCAGTGGAACAGAAGGTAAAAAGTCGCCGTCACACGTTTATTGGGATTGGCTGCCAGAATGAGCCTCGAGGTGACATCGGCGCGTTTGTATTATGACCTTCGAAGCGCTCCGTGAGTCCCACAAAAATCATCGCGCGTCGTCATCATCTTCATCTTCCGTCGCGCTTCTCCTCAGGCCGGCGGCGGGCGTGCCGGAGCCTCCCTCAGGTGATGGTGGGCGGGAGGCGGGCCACGCCCTCAACTGCGCGCCAGCCAATTACAGTCGCCTTTGACTTCAATCTTGCATCTTGACGGTCGGCGCGGCGTATCACGCGCAATCTGCAACCGCATCCGCGCTAGCGTCATCGTCCTACGCCCGAACCCGCACCGTGGCTACAATCTCGCACGCCGCGCGACGGCCGATTTGGCCTCGCGACCATCCGGCCCTCCGTCCCGCATGTGCGCTGAGACGGCTTTTTCCTCTGTGCCGCACTTAAGAAGCTTAACCGCGCGAGTCTCTCAGCATGCCGACAGGCACACCGAAAAAGCGCTTTGGGGGTCGCGTGCGGGCGCGGCGACGGGCTGTCGGCGGCTCGCTGAGATGGGATGACATGAAAGTAAGCGCCGACTCAAATCGTCACACATCGAGGCGCGGCGTAGCGAAACGCTTCAAGTGGGAGGAGCTCAAACGTGTGTGTGTGTGTGTGTGTGTGTCATTTAAGCCTCTCGGATGAATGTCGGATCTTCCGTTCGGGATTTTCACACAGCTTAATGTTCATCATCAGCTAATGACCTGCTCGTGAGGATGTCACTCATCAAGGACGCGTCTCATTGGCTTGTGGTCAAGATTAAGGACGCCTTGAGTCACAAACAGGAAGTCAGTGAAGTCCAACAGGAAGCAAGAAGAATGGAGTCGCAAACCGTCTCCATGTCAAAGGAAGGTGGGAGGAGTCACAGAAAGGAAGTTAGCAATGTCAGTCAGGAAGTTGGTGAAACACAAACATGGAGGTCTGCGGTCACAGATAAACACACAAACAAACAAACAAACAGGAAGTGGAGACCGTTTCCCGTCGTTCATCAGCGCCGCGACTCACCCGTGACCAGGAAGCTACACCTCCCCGCTCCCGCCTCGTTGCTGATGTCACAGGTGTACTCGCCGTAGCCCTCGCGGTTGAGCGCCCGCACCTGGTAGCGCGTGTCGTCGCTTTGCTCGTCGAACTGGCCCACGGTCAGGAGGCGGGAGCCCAACTTCCACTCGTAGCGCAGCAGGCGGGCGGGGTGGGCGCGCAGCAGGCGGCACGTCAGGGTGAAGGCCCGACCCAGAGCCTGGCGCACCTCCGAGAACGTCGGCTCCACCACGGGCGGGACTACGCGACACGGCGGGATTGCCAATCGACAATAAATATTGCGTGTGCTGAACGTGTTCGGGCGGTACGAGGCTACCCACACTGCACAACGAGGTGGATGAGGGCCTGTCGGGGTTTGACGTTGAAGCCGTTGTACTGGCTGGTCCGGCAGCGGTAGGTCCCGCCCATCTCCCGCGTCACGTTGGCGAGCCTCAGGATGCCGTCGGAGCTCTCGGCCCGGGCGCCGCCGTCCTCGTCCGGCAGAGGCGAGCCGTCCGGCGCCTCGGCGGACACCCCCGCCGGAGCGTCCTCCGTGCGGGACCACAGGATGACGGGTTTGGGTTTGCCCGAGACCAGACACTGGAGTTCCACCGTGTCGCCCTCCTGCGCGACGATGTGAGAGCGCCCCCTGGGCACCGTCAGCTCCGGAGGAACTGCAGCCGCAGGCGCCAACTAATGAGCATGAGCTAACGAAGCGGGACCGACAACACGGCGCGGTCCGACCCCGCCCTCACCTGTGGTGGACGAGATGTTGACGTCGATGCTGATCTCGGGACTTCCTCCGTCCCTGAGCGACGCCACGCACGTGTAGGTGCCGAAGTCGGTGAACTTGAGGTCGATGATGTCCAGGTTGGTGACGCCCGGCGACATCTCCGCGTCCGTGTGCGTGATGACCATTCGCTCGGAGCTGCGCAGCGGGCGACCGTTCTTCATCCAGGCGAACTGCAGCTCCTCGGGGGGCGTGGCCTCCACCTGGCAGCTGATCTTCACCTCGCGTCCGATCTGGATGTGGTCGTCGTTGTGGTACGGGTCCGGCGTGATCCAGAAGCGAGCCTTGCGGAGACCTGGCCGAGAAAGGGGGGGGGGGGGGAATGGGAGAGGTCGCAAACGGGAAGTGGGTGGAATTCAACAGGAAGTGGGCGGAGTGCACAGCGAGCGTACGAGTCCTGTAGAACTGGCCTGACAGAAACGTGACTCAAGACGCGTTGCAGTGAAATGGTAAGTTCGCAATTTAGGGAGCTCATCGCAAAAGTGAACGAACTGCTGGAATGTCTACGAAAGTGGCAAAGCGCTGATCAGCAGCGCTAGCTAACGCGAGCCAAGATGGCCGCGCGTCCGATCCAACATTCGACGGGAGGCTCCGGCGCTCCTCTGAGAATATTTGTGGAGGCGCGCTGGACAACGCGCCTGAGCCAGTGTTGAGCCGTGGTCACGATGCCCCTAGGTGGCGCTGTCACTGGGTTGTGATCTTCCATAGAAAAGTACGTTTGCCAGCACATTTTGCTTTTCCATTTTTTTTTTTTTTGGTGGTGGTGGGGGGGGGGGGGGCTCCCTGGCAACATCGCGCAATAGGAAAATGTGATTTTCTCGCACTGAAGCAAACCACCGATTTTTTTTTACATCCATTTGTGAGTCCTCGATTGCTTTTGAGAGCGATGCGTCACGCACACTTCACACGATGCTAACGTGCAGCTAGCCGGCCCCGAAACGTAGGCGGGATAAAAGTGGGAGAGATGGTTGGAACTCCTCCACCGTTTGGTGGATGCGTGTGGGCATCGCCTCAAAGTCCAGCAGAAAGTCGGCGCATCTTCAATTCAAATCCACTTTTGGTGTCCCGTGAATGAAAAAAGAAAATTGAGCGCAGTACAAAGTTCATGATTAAGAGAAGGCTGAAGAATTAAAAAAACACGTCTGTCCACTGTCAAATAAAACTTATTTAATCAGTTCAGCTTTTAGTGAGGAGATTTATTGAAGTAATTTATGTAAGTTCAGCATTCCAAAAAGAACTTTTTGTTTTTTCCCAGATGTTGGCTGGCAAGGAGCTATTTGCCTCCTGGCATCTGATTTCTTCCTTTTTGGCACACTAGCGGCCAGCTGCAATTTTGGCCCTACAATCTCAAAAAGTGGACGAAAAGCTACGAAAAAGGACAATGATAACTTTGCATTGCGCAACGGGAAATGCCAACAGGCAAGCTTGGACGAGCATTTCACGCTCCTTCCTGACACGTCTTCTGGTTGAGGGGAAAAAAAAAATAACGCTGTGACGATGCACTTTCAGTTTTTGGTTTTTGTTTTTTTTTTTTAAATGAAAAGAATAGCTGCTTTGGTCAGCGTGTACCGAACCTGAATCGAAAACCCAGATGCGGACCGAAATGTGCGTGGATTTTTGCAAGCGTTCAGCACCCGCGTACCGTCGCTGCCGCGCTACGACGATCTGTGCGTGTCCGTGCGCGTCAACAAATGCGTCTACGTGCGTTTGAAGGTGTACACGTGAGGATAGGTACACGGTGCGTTTTTGTCTTCTGCACGCGTTTGTGTAAAAGCGCTTGGCCGTCTTACCTCTGACCAGAACGTTGGCGGACTTCCTGGCCGCGTTGCCCACGTTGTTGTCGGCCACGCAGCTGTAGGCGCCGCCGTCGTCCTCGCCGACGGCGGGGATGCTGAGCGTGCCGCCTTCGGTCACGCTCCTCTTGGGGAGCGCCTCCCCCCCGGGGCGCAGCCAGCGGAGGGCGGGCGGGGGGTCCCCGCCGGACGCCGCGCACACCAGCGTGACCTTCTGGCCCGGGTTGACCACCAGGGGGTCGTCCAGGAGCAGCCTGACGGAGGGCGGGGCTGCGGGGGGGCAAAAGCGACCGTCGCAGCGCACGCGTAGCACGTGCGTGAACGCCAAGCGTGGGCGTAACCAGCTGAAAGCAGACGTTTACGTACGCTACAAAGATCGATCGGCTGACGAGCACTTTGAGGGACGTAGCGAGGGAGCTGGGATGGGGTGTGGGGGGGGGGGGGGGGCCTCGGCAAGGAAGGAAGGAAGGAAGGAAAGCTAGCAGTCTGGATGGAGGATTCCTTCCTGTTCCTCCTCCTCTCCCGCGCATGTAAAACGTCTGCTTTCAAATGTTGTATTTGCGGGCGTGTGCGTGCGTGCGTGCGCCCCCACCCGTCCTGTTGCTGAGGCTGAAGTGCGCGATCTTGTCGGCGATGTCGCACACGCTCTTGACGGAGGCGACGCACGTGTAGTTGGCGAAGTCTTGAGGACGCAGGTTCTTCAACTTCAGGATCTTGGTCTCGCCCTGAACCCGGGAGAGTGGCCGCATGAGCGCGAGCCGGGGGGCGGGGGGGGGGGGTGTCGTGTACCCACCTGGGTGAAAAAGGGCTCGTAGATGTCCACGCCGGCGTCCGCTCCCTGCGACAGCGCCTGGCGACCTCTCCTCCAGGTGTACCCGACGGGCGGATTGGACGCGGCGACGCAGCGCAGGAAGACCGTCCGCTCTGCGTAGAAGCGATCTTTGCCGTCGCCGGCGCTCTGATGCACCGTGATCAGCGGCTGGTCCAGAACTGAGGACCCGCGTTTTCAAAAATACAAGCGCACACACACACACACACGCTCGCATCATCCATTGCACAACAACAGGAGGCTCCCTGAAGGCAGCGCGCTGCACTCACGATGCATTCAGGGCCTCACGTGGAAATAAAGCAAACTCAGCAGATTGTCGGACTGTGTGCGTGTGCGTTTGTGTGTCCTCACAGTACACGTCAACGCGTATGGATCGTATGGCGGGCGTCCCGATGCCGTTGTCCGCCTTGCAGTAGTAGCGCCCCCCCTGGTGGCGCTGGATACTTTCAATCTTCAGAGTGTCCTTCTGCGCCCACGAATCGCCGTGGCGCTCCCAACTTCCGCCCGCCGTTTTCGTCCAGTGCACCTGTCGGCAGGGCAAACGGGAAGTTGTCATCCATCGCCGTGCAAAACGGTCTTTGTGACATTTGACTTTGATTTCACTTTGCAAAAATCATTTCTGCGTGCGCTTTTGCCAGCAGTTGTTCTATTTTTAGCTGCAACGCGCCCGCGGAGAGAAATGCGAAGGCGGCAAAAGGGGAAAGCCAAAAAAGACGAAGGGGAAAAAAAAAAAAAAAAAAAAAAAAAAGCAGAAGACGCTCCGACCATCCGCAACCGACATAACCGTCGTTTGAATTTAGTTTCCACAAAGACCAAGCGGGCTGACTGCAATCCGCAGGTTTCAAACTCAAAGCGCGGGGGCCAGATCTGGCCCAACGTGTCATTTTTGTGGCCCGCAAAAGTAAATCAAGTGAAGATTCTACCTTAAATCCATAGCAAAATTTCAAATCCACCGGCTAAGAAATAAGGTATTGAGATAATGCAAGCAGAAAAACAGTAACTCGAACCAGAGTGAAACAAACGACTATTCTGATTTTGAAACTTTTTCTTGTGTGTAAGTAATGCTGTGATAATTTCGAGAAAATCGTATCTACAGTGCGGCCCGCAGAACAAACGACTTTGACACCCGAACACGAACTCACCGTATTCCCAATTTGATTGCGCAACAATCCCACAATGTTCCCAGTACATCTACAATACTGCCAACCCGATATTCCCGGCATGCTCCCAATTCTGATATTCCAATGATATTACCCCTATGATTCCACTTCACCCCCCCCCCCGCTCTATTTCCACTAGATTCCAACTCCATCCCGCCGTATTGCAGTACATTCCCAACACGATCCAAACTACAACGTTGCCTTGCTTATTGGCATTTTACCACTGCACTCCAGTGACGTTCCTCACAAAATCCCACAATATTCCCAAGAAAATGCCACCCTAATCCCACCGGATTCCCAATAAAATTTCCATTTTCTCCTGAATTTGACAACAAACCCCCCGTAACATCACAATAACTGCACTTTCTTCCCTCATTTGCAACCAAACAAAACCAAAATAAAACCGCCTGTATTCCCAACTCATCTTGCAAGATTCTCACGACATTCCCACCATAACCCCATGGCGCCAAACTCCTTGGTACTCTCTCTGTTTTTGTGTTTCTCCCCCTATTTTTGGAGAAATTGTGGACCTTAATTCCACAAGGGAATAACATTTGGGAGAGTACTTCGGAATTTCCTTCACCATTTTTTCTTCAACTAAGCGGCAGGCAGATCTCCGGCACGCGGCGGCAGCGGGAAGCGAGCTCCGGAAGAGAGGACTGACTTTTCAAATGGCCTTGACCACGAATCAAATGAGCGTCCTCGTCTCTCAAAAACCAGGAAAGATTTTGGACCGTCGGCCTCGCTGTGCATCACGGAGAGAGCTTTTTCAACGCGTCCCCGACGGCGCCGGAATGCTCCCGGGCTTCCGACCGCACCGGTCGTACCGTGTCTCCGACTTGTTGGGGAACACACGAGGCGGCGGGGTGTGCTTCTTTAGCCACACAAAATGGTGGACGTAGGCTGCAGCCCGCGCTTCAAGTTGCCGTTTTCAAAGCGGAAGTCGTTCGTTTGCTTCATTCCTACTCACGGGTGTCTCCGGTCCCCCTCGAGCCTGTGCTGGTCTCGTCCCCGCCCAAGTCGCCTCATGCCGCCAAACAGGCAAGCGCTTGGATGTGCAAAGTCTACGGTGGAAACGGTGAAGTGGACCCGCGCAGCAAGGATAGAACTTCAAAACTGTTTAGACAGCACACTTTGGATTATCGTGGAAATGTCAACCGGCAGCCTGGATGAATATACGGACGGCGCCGCATCCAATGATTGCGAAGTGACACACGCCGGTCGTCACGCGAGCCTTCATTGCATCTTTGGAACTGTGCGAAGTCCCATCCCGCCTCAAAGGCTCCGTCGTCATCCCGGTTTTCCCAAGAAAGCGACCGTTTCGGGACTGAACGACGACAGATCCTGCGAACGGCTCGTGCCGTTTGCCTTTTGATGCGGTCAACACGGGACTGACCGCGGGTCATCCGAGAACACCCGGAGACCCCCAGCGGCTCGTGGACTTCAGATGGACGATCGCCACCGTTGTCCCCAACCTCCTCTCCTTCAAGAGGGTCTCGCCTGCCATCTCGGGACGGAGACCACCACATCCACGCAATCATCATCATCATCATCAGTCTCCCCACTTCCTGTCGACACGCAGACTCGGCCGATGACCGCGGAGTCGTCTGCAAACTTCAGCAATTTGACAGCCGGGTGCGTTGAGAGAGAATAGCAGCGGGGAGAGGACCCAACCTTGGGGTGTCCCGGTGCTGCTGTGGATGAGGCCTAATCCGGTGTCTCCCGCCCATCCGGAAACTGAGCTGGAGAAGTTCAGGGGACGACCGTGTCCACGAACAGGATCCTCGCGCCGTCGACGTGTTTTAGGGTGAAGGGCAGTCTCGCGGGGCGTCCAAGAGGGGACCCGTTACGCTCTCCATGTGCTTCTTCCGCACGGACTGCCCTAATAAAAACTTTCTTTCGGCTTGTCGTGTCAGATGACACGCACACATATGTTTGGCACAAATGTTTACGCCGGATGCCCTTCCTGACGCAACCCTTCTCAGGGAGTGGAGGCGAGGCCCCGGCGGGATACGAACCCAAACCAGTGCTCTACCCACTGAGCTCCGGGGCCTGCTCTAATAAAATAAGATTCTCTTTCTGATGACATTCCCAACAAAAAGCCACAACAATCCAGTATGTTGGCAAAAAAAAAAAAAAAATCAAAACGACGTTCCCACCGTGATGCCGCTTTCTGCCGACCGTACTCTGAGCACGTTCGAGCGTCGGCACTCTACATCGCCGTTGTAATACGGAGACGTCTCTTTTTTTCTGGCGAGATGCGAGCAGCGCTCACGCAGCAATTGACGTCAACGTCGGAAGACGAGAGCAAGGCAAAAGGACGCTCCGAAATCTTTGCCACTCCGGGGAACATTTTGCCAGTTCGCGATCGTATTTGTGGTGCTTTTGTGGATGAACCGAAGACGGCGAATCCAAAATCGGACCGAGCACCGGTTAGCCCCGTCCGGGGCCACTACTGCGCCTGCTTTTTCCGAGCGTGTGTTGACCTGCGGTCGAGGGTGTCCGGTGACCAGGCAGACCAGTTCCAGGGTTTCTCCTTCTCGGATGGTGTAGACTCGCTCGCTGTGCCGTTCCTCCTCCACGTCGCACGCCGGTCCGGAGTGCACGATGCGAACTGTAGGTGGCGCTGCCCAAAACGTACAAGCAGGGGTACAAATGAAGAAAGCTTGTCATCACAGAGGGTTTTTCGCGTTAGCCCGTTGCCATGGTAATGTAAAGCTCATTTCCGGGAGGACAAAATCATCATCATCATCATCATCATCATCATCATCAGGACGGCAAGGACGCGCACGCTATGTGGCATCGCCGTGGCGACCGCATAACGCGAACCTCGGCGTCGTCGGCCGCACGCTGCGACGGGAAGTGACATCGCGGAACAGGAAGCGGAGAACGCACACACACGGGAGCGTGCGTGTACGCACACGCTGACAGACGTGCACACATACACACACAAGCACACAAAAAAAAAATCAACACAAATATACACACTCATGCGCACACAAGTCCACCAGACACACGCGCACACACATGTATAAATGGGGGGGGGGGCGGCACAGACACACACAAACCAGTGCACGCACGCACGCACACGAAGAGAAAAGCACAAGAATAAACACGGCAAAAAAATGTCACTGTGAGGACACACAATCTAACAATTTAGTTCAACGTAAGATGCGTTTGTGCAATGATGTGAGGAAGAGGACGAAGGCCAAAGTGTCTGAAAGCAGGTGGGGGGGGGGCCGTGGGGGAGGAGAGGATGTCCTACTTTGCTTCGTCTATTTTTAGATTTGGACGTTTTTTTGGGGTTTTTTTTTTTTTTTGGTCTCCTCTGACTGCTGATGTCATGAAACACGCACGCACGCACGCACACACCTGGCGTGGCGTCAAGCGACATTTGGCGCCGTCACACAACTGGCGGGTGTGTGTGTGTGGGTGTGTTCAGCATCCGGAATTTTTACATTTGAGCAGCATGCCGATCGGAGCTCGCAACTTTTCTGGCGTTTATGGCGTTGGCCTTCGTCTGTGGCGCCGTTACATAAGACGCCGTTAAACCCCCCCCCAAATCTCTCATCTTTCTATTTGTGGGCCGCGGACGCAGTCAGTCAGTGGGCCGGACAAAAATAACCGCTGGCGCCCTATTGGCCGGCAGCTCCACACGCTCATGCATACGTAACGAGGCCACCGGAGGACCGAAGGATGAATGAAAAGCCGCCCGACGGCGTCGTCGCATCGCCGGGACGCGGGCACGCGCGATTGGTCGCGGCGGTTGGCCAATCAGAGAGCAGCTACCGCTGCACTGACGAGCTGGCAAAGACAAGACGGCGGTCAATGGATAATTGAGGTGGATCGGTCGATCGATTGATCAAACTCGCATCAGCACTGGACTACCGATGATCCTCCTGTGGGAGCCAATCAAAGTCGGATACATTTTGAAAATGAAGAAGAAGAAGAAGAAGCACGGGAGTCACGCTTGAGAGTGCTGTGTTGATGCTGCGGGATGTTTCCTGTGACTCACGCACCCCCCTAAAAGTTGCACTCGTCAACACTTCACCAGAACACAAATGAACACAGGGGGCGCCGACGTTGCGCCCACAGGGGCCAGGTGCCCCCCCCCGCCACAGTCCAGTCTTCAGTTTTGAGTGAAGAAAGTTTTGGCTAGCGAGCATGTTGCTAGTTAGCATTTTTGTCATTTAAGGAGCCTGCAGGCCCCCCCCAAAAAAAAACAAAACAGGCCGTAAACGTTTCACTAAATTCTATCGGAAAAGCGCCGATCTTTTCGATGCTTTTAGCTTGTTCTGACAAAACCTCTTGAGTGACTTTCTTGCCTGTCCAGTCATGTGCAGGAACTTCTCGTTCAAGAAATCATCTCGGTGAGGTTTTCCTGGCTAAAAATCATTTTCATTTCAAAGAGGCCACCCCGGCAGAAGAAAAACAAACAATAACTGACTGACCATTTGTCAGGCGGACGCGTGCACTCGAGACACCGAGTTGGTGTTCCGTGTCACTCTTGAGGAACTTTCCTCCAATTACCATGGAAGGAAGACGAAAGAGGCGTCCGAACTCTGGAATCGCCCTCACAGGGAGGGATGGAAGAATTTAGTAGCTAGCTAGCAGCGGCTACGTCAGGCCGCTGAGAGGATTGGGACGGGACGCGCAAATTAGCAACATTCCCGATGGGCAGAACTTGTCAGCTTCCAGCGGGTTGTTGAGCCCTCGTCATCCATTTAACGATTCCATGTCAACCCTTTTTCAAATCTGCAAAAAAAGGACAATTAGAGCCTTTAAAAAAAAAAAAAAAAAAAGACTAATTCTGGGTTATACGATATCTGCTATAATCCGTTGTCTAAATTGTATTTTGCCAAATATCAGAATCGGCCTCCGATGAACATTTTTGAACGCACGTCGTCGTGGCGAGCGAGTGCCGAGATCGGCAGCCGACGACACTTTTGACATGGAGGAAGTCCTCCTCGCCAGCAGATGGCGCTACGCTGCGGTTCTTTGGCACGTCACAAACTTTGGACTTTGTTCACAATTTTCCATCACTGCGTTTGTGGAAATTGTAAAAAAGTTGATGTAACATAGTTGACGGCTTAAATGAGCAGAAGGACAAAGTGGTGCGACTCGGACCCCACAAGAGTACGAGGAATATATGCCTGCCCGTTACGCATCACACGGTGAGTCTCTGTACGAAATGACTCCCACGACCTGGATGCCATTTTTTTTTTTTTTTTTTGGGGGGGGTTTCAATTTGACATTGTGTGTTAGCATCTAGCTTTTTGGGGTACTTATTTTTCTTTCGGCTTGTCCCGTTAGGGGTCGCCACAGCGTGTCATCTTCCTGTCTAATCCCACCCACTGTCCCTTTTCTTTGGTCTTCCTCTCTTTGGCTCCGTCCTCAGACTCTCTTGCCTCTGGACCATCCGAGTCTTGTCACCAAAACCTGCAACTTTGGCTGTCCCTGCCTCTAATGAGCTCATTTCTAACCCTACCCGAGCGAGACCCTCAACGTCTTCATTTGTTCTGCTTCCTGTCGTTTCCTCAGCGCCACCTCTCGTCTCTAATCCGTCCACCGTGGCCGCTGTTTTCTAAACTTTGCCCTTCATCCTGGCGGAGACTCTCCTGTCACATAGAACACCAGACACCTTCCGCCAAACCCGTTTCTTCCCACACTCTCCATGGCTCTTTGTTGTTGACCCTAAATATTTGAAGTTGGCCCCCGCTAACTCTTCCCCCTCCACGCTCGTACATCGTGTTTTACTTGGGCCAATCTTCATTCCTCTCCTTTCCGGTGCGTGCCTCCATCTTTCTACTTGTTCCTCCACCTGCTCGCTGCTTTCATCGCAGATCACAATACCGTCTGCGAACGTCACGGCCCAAGGGGAATCCAGTCTAACCTCGTCTGTCAGCCTGTGCATTGGGGGGAGCGAAATGTACAATAAGTGAAATGCTCTCTGTTGTAAAACAAAAAAATAATGTTGAAAATATGCGATAATAGTGACTGGCATACGCTCCACCGCCCTTGTGAGGATAAACGTCTTGCGAAAGGAATGGATAAAAATCTATTTGTATTTGCCCACTCACGATTGAGGATTCCACACTTGAAAAATATCATTTCATCTGAGATTAATAACCGATGCAAATGTGCACCATTTTGTCCTGTTAGCTTGGCTGCTAGCGAACACTTCGATGACGATGCTAACTTGTTGCCTCCATGTTATCCGAGTCACGTGCGCGCGCCCACAGATGGCATCCGCCAGCTCATCAACGCACAGATGTGGACGCCTAATCCCCGCGTGCGCGCGTCCGGTTGTGTTCCGCTGCTGCGAGCGCGTGCACGAGCGCGACGGCCCCTGTCCACTTCCGGCGTGCGGCAGGTGACCTTGACAGGTGTGCGACCACGTGACAGCCCGGAAGCGCGACGACGTCCATCATCGCAAGGTCGTGTGCGTGCGCGTGCGCGCTCTTACCGTACACGCCCTGCGCGTGCACGCCGGGCACGAAGCCGCCGCAGAGCCACATGACGAGCGCCAGCCGCGGGCCCATCTTCGCATCGCCGCCGCCGCCGCCGCCACGGGACGCCCGGGACCGGCTCGTGCGTAGCGGCTCGGCTCAGAGCAGCGTCGGTCCCATGGTCGCAGCCTCACGCAAACATCCGAACCGAACGTGTTCCGGCCAGGTGGTCCCGCTCATGCCGAGAGGCGTTGAGGGGGTAAAAAAAAAAAAAATAAAATAAAAAAATAAATAAATGGGAAAAATTTTTTTTTATGATAAATAAATAAATAAACACACACACTTAGAAAAAAAAAAAAAAAAAAAAACCCTCTCGCGTCCGCGCTGACCCGCCTCCGACCGAGCGACTCCTGCAGCGCCAGCCCCGCCGCCTCACTCGCGGGGCCGAACCGCTCCGTGCATCCTGGAAGCGGTGCCGGGCTCCGCTGCGGATGTCAGCGGCGAGTCGCGCTCCGTCGTCGGCCTGCAAGCGGACCAGCGACCGGTCGCTCGCTCCGTTCACGATTTGACCGGCGAGACTTCGGCGACACAGCAAAGCGTACCGTAACCTACTTCCGGGCTGCCTCTCCAAAATAAAAGCGCACGGCTCGAAAGACAAATTTCGCCAGGCGGGCAGGCAGGCAGGCAGCCTCGCGAGTGGGACGTGCGTGATGTTCCATTCCGCAGTGCCAGCTCAAACCCCAAATCCAAAAAAGCTCATTTGACGGCATCACCGTTTTTTTTTTTTTGTCTTTGAACCGCGAACGTTGCTTTGCAACTTTCATTTGGAAAGACAACGCAAACAATCATTGTTTGGGACGTCGTCCAGTTTTAATTTGGCGGGGCAAGAGCTTCATTTTGACGCCTCGCAGCATCTTCGCCCATTGCTTGAGCTGTTTCCATGGAAACACTACGGCGGCAATTCGTTTTCGCGTGTGTACGTGAAACCTTGCAGCATCTTTACAGTCTGGTCCAAATAAGACAAAGGGGGAGGAGCCAAAGCCAAATGGCGCTGTGCTGACGTCACGGACCGCGCTGGTGCCCGTGATGATGATGACGACGAAGACGAAGACGAAGACGAAGAGCTCTTTTCTTCTTCTCGCGCCCCCTCCATTCTCAAACGGAGGCGGTGGAATTGCTGCCGTTCTCAGATGTCATTTGAACGGCTCTTTTTCTTTTGGGGAAAAAACAAAAGAAAAACAAAAACAATTTACAGACCCCCCCCAAAAAAAAAGACAAAACAAAAAGCATTTTCAGAATCTGCAGCTATTTTGTGTCAGCAGTAGATTCGAACCTTCTCAAGACGATTCTGCGCTTTGAATTGCAACGGCGTCGACCCGCAGAGGGTCAAGGTCACGAAGGATTTTGGACTTTGCGAGTCCTGATCGCTTTCGTGTTCCTTTGACTGTGCAACAGAAAGGACACAAACGAGAATATCGGCCCAAAGTCGATCGACGTTTGGAGGAGTTCCCAAACGTCACGGATGACCCGATTCAAACGAATTTGAGCTCGGGGGCGACCCGGACTCAGATCGGATTGTCGAGCGCACACTTCAGAGTTCGGAGCGTTGGAAGACATTTTTTGTCGGTGGAACAAGTTGAGTCCACCCAAGTGGCAGCGTTCAGAAGTCCTGGCTAATAAATATCCATTCATCCACGTACTTAGCCTCTTATCCTCATGAGGGTCGCGGGGAGTCAACGGGCAGTACACCCTGAAGCGGTGGGCAGCCAATCGCAGGTCAAACGGAGACAGACAACAGTCGCACGCACAATCACACCTACGGGCAATTTAGAGCCTCCAATGAATGTTGCACGTTTTTGGGATGTGGGAGGAAAGCGGAGGGCCCACCCGGAGAAAAGCCAGGCGGGCGACCTCCACACAGGCGGCGACGGGATTTCGACCCCGGTTCTCAGGCCTATGAAGGCAACACGCACAGTTGTGCCGCACATAAATATGTTTATGCATTTATTTCTTTTTTTACATGCTTGCGAGCCATCCAACAAAATCTTTCTGTGTGTAATCTAGCAAGCTGTCTTTTATATATATATATATATATATATATATATATATTTTTTTAATGCATTTTGCTTGAAATAATTTTAATCCTATCAAGTGCATTGATTTACAGTAGGGAAGTCAATCAGCTGCGGTAATAACTCCTTTCGCCACAGGGACGAAGACGGACGGCGCCGTGGCTTCGGCCGGCGTTTTCGACGTCTCCGCTTCGTTGGCATCCTTCCTCGCGGAGGGAGGACGGACGAATGTGAGCAGCGAACAAACTCAGACGAGAAGCGGGCGCCACCGTCAGGCGGGGTTGACATTTATTTGTCATTTCTTCACAGAGCAAACACGAGCACGTCGAGAGGCCTAACCGGCCGAGGGGAGCTTGAGCAGCAGCGCTTCCCCGCCGGCCAGACGCAGCGCGGCCGGGTCCGCGCCGGCGCCCCTCGTCGGGTCGGTGGCGAGGACCACCTCGGCCACCCGGGGCAGCGCCGCGCGGACGGGCTCCGGCCGGGCCTCGCGCCGGTCAAAGTTGAAGGCGGCCAGGAAGGCGGCGTTCTGGTCCCACGAGCGGACGAAGGCCAGCGAGGACGACGAGTTGGCCACCGCCACGAAGTCCCCGAACAGCAGGGAGCGCTCTTTGGCGCGCGCCTCGCTCACGCGGCGCACGAAGGCGCGAGAGGACGCGCGGCGGGCGCGAGCCTCCTGCCACGCAAGATCGTCAACGTCATCGGCGGCCGCAGCGGCGCTTCTCAACCGGGGGTCCCTGGACCCATCGTGCAATTCCCGGCCGGGGACTCAAATCTTCCCGTGAAAAGTTGCGACGACATTTGCACACGCGACATTTTATTACCGCATTCGAATTTCTTTGAGCCGCGGTATATTCGTGCAGTTTTGTTTGGCTAACGATTGCGTTTTCTTCCATATTTCTGCAAGCTACTGCACAAAATGCAGCCAATCAAAGATGCGCTTTTGTTCCCGATGCATTTTTTTTTTTTTTGCTTTGGAAGTTGCAACAATTGAAAGTTTCTGACAATCTCAGCTGGAAACCTGAGATCGGGTTTTTTTTTTTTTTTTTTTTTGGGGGGGGGGGGAATTGGAGTCGTCGCGGTCGATCAAAAATATGCACGGGGGGTTCGGGACCCCGAAGAGGTTGAGAACCACACGGTGTCATCTTCATCATCCTCCTATTAATTGCACTCATAATCGTCATCATCCTCACCACCGAGTGTTGCCGGGAATTTTTACCTTCTGGGTTCCATTCAGCTCGTCCTCCGCCGAGTCCCAAATCATCCTGGGAAACTTCGTGCCCTTCACAAGACAAAACACAAACGTGACGACGTTCTGTTCTCAAATTCAGAATTTCGCCGCCCCCACACCAACTTTGTTTCTCTCTCTCTCTCATTCTCGGTCACTATGCCCGGCGAAGACGCGACATTCGCGAGATCCGACGCAAACCACCAGACAAAAGGTAAGCAGAGCTGCAGGAGCCCGACCGGGGACCGCACTTACGTCGTCCGTCAGGCCGATCTCGTCGCCGTACTCCAGCACGGGCGTCCCCGGCAGCGTGAAGAGCAGCAACTGGTAAAGCGGGACCAGCGCCGGGCCCACCAGCGAGGCCAGGTGACCCCGGCCGCGACCCCCCAGGTTCCAGGCCAGCCGCGTCTGAGGGTGGGCGTCGTACAAGTCCTGGACGGAGCGCGCCAGCTCCGACGCGTCCCCGTCCAGCAAGAGCCCGGACGTCAGGAGGTCCACGCCGCTGGACGACAGGACCCCGGAAACGTCCGTGGCGGCGCGACGCTCGGTCGCGCCCATCAAAAGTCTGCGGGAAGGAAGGAACCGGAGAAAAAGCCCAAAATCCTTCAGAAAAAAAAAAAAAAAAAAAAAAAAAGGTTGCAAACCCGTCCATCCATTTTCTGAGACGCTTATCCTCACAAGGGTCACAGAAGTGCCGGAGCCAATCCCGGCTGTCATCGGCACAGCCCGAACTGGTCGCCGACCGATCGCGGGGCACACGGAGACAGACAACAGTCGCACTCGCGATCACACCAACGGGCAATTTAGAGTGGAGCGGAGCAGATCTTGCAAACTCCACGCAGGCGGGGCCGGGATTTGAACCCCGGTCTTCACAACTGTGAGGCGGAAGTGCCGACCCGTTTTTTTCCACCGTGCAAAATAGAACCTCATACAAAAAAAAAAAAAAAAAAAAAAATGGAACTTTTGATGGATAGCAAGTGGCAATCATTCAAAACCTCTCGTTCAAATTCATTGATTTTCAAAGGGAATCAAAGGATGAAAATAAGCCAGGAACGGACGCTTAACGGTTACGAAGAAGTCTGGACGCCGACCGACGTCACTCTGACCTCCTGGTGGGCCGCTCGTTGGTCCCGTTCTGGACGATGGCCCGGATGTCGGCCCACAGAGACGGCACGGCGGCGGCCGCGTAGTCCACGTCCGCCAGCTGAACGCCGTCCACGCCTTCGCTGAACCAGAACACCAACGCAGACTGACCGGACACGGTCAGGATCAGGGCCGGGCGGCGCCACACGCTGGCTGGCAGGACGACGCCCCCCCCCCCCCCCACCACAACTCCTCACCTTCAGCTTCTCGGCCACCACCGTCACGCTGGCGTCGGAGAACCAGGACCCGCTGGAGCCGCGGTAGTTCGGAGTCAGATCCAAAACCACACAGATGCCTGCACGGCTCAGGAAAGAACTTTGAGACGCATTTCCAACAAAATAGTAATTTTCCAGAGAAAACTTCGCCGTTGTGCTCACCCTTCCTGTGCGCGGCGCCCAGAAGCTCCCTGAACTGCTCCAGACTTCCGGCCTCAGCCGCGATCTCCTGAAAGCTGAGCGCGGCGGCGTCGTCGGGCGGGGCCACGTGGACCGGCCCCAGCACCAAACCGCTCAACCTCAGCTGGGACAAGGCATCCACCTTCTCACGCACGCCTGACACGCACACCAACCGCAGTTTAGCACGGCGAAGGCGACCGCGACTCGTCGCTACCGTTCCAAAAATGCATCCACCACCTTGGATGTGGCCGATCCAACAACAACCCGGAAAGCCCACAAAGATAATAAGATCTCGTTCATTTGTGCTGTGTTTTGGGGAGCCAAAATCAACATCAACGATTTTCATTGCCATGATGAGATTAACGTGTGCAATTGTCAATTGTTACCAGCTAGCAACGCTATCGGGATAGCTTCGCATGTACAACGGTCTCCTGGGCGGCACGTCCAATATGGCCGCCCGACCTCTCAGCACATCGGCGGCGGCGTCTACCTCTGATGTCGCCGGCGTCGCTGAAGGCTCGGACGCTGGGCACGCGGTAGAGCGCCCCCCGGTTCCACCAGCGGGTGGCGGGCAGCTCCCGGCAGCGCGGCGCCCGCAGGATGAGGAGCGTGGCGCCCGCCAGCATGGCCAACCAGCCCAGCCAGAACAGAACCAGCAGGGCCCAGCGTGTGCGCACCCACCTGCGGGGCACGGAAGCTTCTTTTCATTGACGGAACGCTCTTAAGTCACGGCGGCAATTTCCCGCCTTTACATTAACAAATTGCATTTTGTAAATGTCCGCCGCGACCCTTGTGAGGATAAGCGGCGAATAAAATGGTTGGCTGGATTTTGTCAACGACCCGAGTATTCACACGTGCCCAACGAACAGGACGAACGTTCAAAGTCCGGCGAGTCGACGCGGTTACGCCGTCCGTCCGTCCGTGCAATGTTGAATTATTGCAGTTTGAAGGACGTTCACTCTTGCTGTACTTGCGCATTCATGACGATGTAACGATTGATGTTTTGTTTTAATGAACTATGACTTTATCTGCTGCGATGTCACGACCTCCCGCTCAATTCCACCAGAATTTTGAAAAGCTTTCAGGGCCATGACTTCAAACCAAGATTCACAAGTTCATGTGCAACAACATCCTTGCACGATTCCGTCTGACCGCAACCAATCGCTGATGCGATTTTAATTTTTTTTTTTTCTTGATCAGAATCTATCCTTTTATCACTGCCACTATCATTAGAATCCCACGACGTACTGACTGCGCCAAGAAAGGATATCAGCCAAATTCTGCCCGATCGTTGCCAAAGTGAAAGAATGAATTTGGTTCATTTTTCAACCGCTCTCCCTTCACGTCCAGAATTTTCTCACCCGCTCGCTCGCTCGCTCGCTCGCTCGCTCCAATGAACCGAGACAAACAAATTTCTTGCACGGTCGTGAGGTTGCGGGTTGAAATGCCGGCCCCGCCTATGCGGAGTCTGCACGTTTGCCTCTGCGGTTTTCTGTGTGCCCCGTGATTGGCGCCCCGGCTGCGTCGTTACCCGGGTGTGCCCGCCACCCGCAGCAGCTCGTCCTTCTTCAGCCCGGTGAACTCGCCGCCGTCGCCGTCCACGTTGAGCTTGACGCAGCCGTTCTTCTCCGCCTGCGCGTCCCCGGTCATGGGCCGCTTCTCCGGGTCCTCGTCGACGTCCTGCTGGTCCAGGACCACCTCGCTGACGTCGGCCTCCGTCGCGTCGGCATCCCCAGCCTCGTCTCGCCGCTCTTCGGGCTGCTTCGGTGCAGGCGCTTCCGCTGCTGCTGCAGCTTCTTCTTCTTCTTCTTCTTGTCGCACCTGAGCGACGGCCTGCAGGTCCTGGTTCTGGTCCATGGCGGCGCGCCTTCGACTTAAGAGCGAAAGGAGCGCAGAGGACAGGAGACAATGGTGGTTGGTCCTCGCTGCCGAGCGCACGGTGAGGATGAAGACCCGCTCCGCGGTGCTGCGTTCAAGGCCGTGCGAGAAACGCCAATCAGGAACAATTCGGTCCTTTCTGTCAAGCATCGACTCTTTTTACTTTTCTTGACTTTATTCAAAAATTCTGCTTTAGGTTTGGTGATACCTGGCAACTTCATTCAATAACGGCAATGTTAAAGTGACGCAACGGAAGCTTTAACATTTACGCGCTTCCGTGAAGGAATCCTCCAACGGCCTTGCATTTGGCTCGTTTACAATCTGCGTGACAGAACTAGAAAAAAATTGGAACATCAACCAACGGCAACTTTTTGCTTTTTGTCGTGCTAGCACATAGTGACAGGGTCCGCTTAAATAAAGCACCTCATTAAAAAAAAAAACAAACAAACAAAAAAAACCTCCACGCTTTGCCCTTCAAATTGTGAAAATGTACAAGTGCATAAACACTTTATACAATAACGGTAAAGACGCACGATATTAGCCACAGTGTAACAAATTCACACATCTTCCTTCCTATGACAGAAACCGCAGCATTTATTACGGGAATAAAAAAAAATGGCAGCCACGTCACAGACACCTCTGGTGCATGGTGACAACGCCATGAGGGTCTCTCCGCCGCTTGGAACGCTAAAGGCAGCTGGAGCGACATCTGTAAAAAAAAAAAAAAAAAAAAATTAAGACTAAAAGTCAAGTTAAAAAACAGGAGAAGGAAAAAAGAAAACAAAAACATGCTGTCGTGCAAAATATATTACTTTCAAACATTTTTTGCAAATAATTCAAAGACTGTACTCATAATCAAACAAATGAATTGATTTTCAGAATGAAATTGAAAAGCGAGCGACGTTGGAACGAAAACGACAAACGCGGACGGAACGAGGCCACAAAATGGCCGGCGAGCTCACGAGGACGACCCGTGGCGCGCCTCCTTCCGTCGGAGAAGCTGATTGGCCCACGTCTCCGCTTCGGAGGCCTGCGCAGAGAGCTGCTCGACGTCCGCGTTCTGGGGGGGGACAAACCAAGGTCAGAAGGACACGGCCGACTTCATCAAAACTTCACCTTCGACGAGTACGCCAATATTCCCAAAATGCTTTCGATCGAACTTGCTCCTTCGCCTCATTGATTTATTGTCCATAATACAGAAAAAGAAAGTCAAACGCCGCGCATGACTTTCATCTTCATTAAACCGGTTTACTGATTCATTGTAAAGATTTTCCGACTATCTTATCCTGGGGACAATCGCAGCTGTCTTCGGGGTACACCCTGAACTGGTCGCCAGCCAATCACGGGGCGCACGGAGACAGACGACAGTGACACTGACGGGAGCAATTTAGAGACTCCAATGAATGTTGCATGTTTTGAGGATGGCGAGGAAACGTAAGTGCCCACCCGGAGAACGGGGGGGACAAAAAAAAAAAAACATTTTCATTTCATAAATAGACTCAGTCATCGAGATTATGGAAAGACGGCACGTGTTCATTTCAATTTGCCAGCGCCCCCTAGAGGGTGCTCTTTCATTCTAATACACCACCGCCACCTCGAGGCTCTGAAAAAGGTGCTATCTTTCTATGCTTTTAAATAGAATTGATGACTGGAGCATCATTCATTTTTTCCACTTATATTCTGTTGAATGACTTTCTGAAACGCTCGACGGTTCAATTTGAATCCTTTAAGAGCGGCTAGCTCAGCATTTTTCGCGTTTTCTCGATAACAAGCAAAATGATTTGCGACGGGACAAACAATTATGGACTCGAGTGCCGTAGTTTTGTCGCGTTGTGGCAGGCATTTCAATGAGCAAATATTGAAGAAACAAAATTGGGGTCACGTTTTTTTCTGTCACTATGTCAAGATATCGTAAACAATTTGACTGCTATATTTGTAAATAAAATTGTAAAAAAAAAAAAAACAAACAAAAAAAACCTCCACGCTTTGCCCTTCAAATTGTGAAAATGTACAAGTGCATAAACACTTTATACAATAACGGTAAAGACGCACGATATTAGCCACAGTGTAACAAATTCACACATCTTCCTTCCTATGACAGAAACCGCAGCATTTATTACGGGAATAAAAAAAAATGGCAGCCACGTCACAGACACCTCTGGTGCATGGTGACAACGCCATGAGGGTCTCTCCGCCGCTTGGAACGCTAAAGGCAGCTGGAGCGACATCTGTAAAAAAAAAAAAAAAAAAAAAATTAAGACTAAAAGTCAAGTTAAAAAACAGGAGAAGGAAAAAAGAAAACAAAAACATGCTGTCGTGCAAAATATATTACTTTCAAACATTTTTTGCAAATAATTCAAAGACTGTACTCATAATCAAACAAATGAATTGATTTTCAGAATGAAATTGAAAAGCGAGCGACGTTGGAACGAAAACGACAAACGCGGACGGAACGAGGCCACAAAATGGCCGGCGAGCTCACGAGGACGACCCGTGGCGCGCCTCCTTCCGTCGGAGAAGCTGATTGGCCCACGTCTCCGCTTCGGAGGCCTGCGCAGAGAGCTGCTCGACGTCCGCGTTCTGGGGGGGGACAAACCAAGGTCAGAAGGACACGGCCGACTTCATCAAAACTTCACCTTCGACGAGTACGCCAATATTCCCAAAATGCTTTCGATCGAACTTGCTCCTTCGCCTCATTGATTTATTGTCCATAATACAGAAAAAGAAAGTCAAACGCCGCGCATGACTTTCATCTTCATTAAACCGGTTTACTGATTCATTGTAAAGATTTTCCGACTATCTTATCCTGGGGACAATCGCAGCTGTCTTCGGGGTACACCCTGAACTGGTCGCCAGGCAATCACGGGGCGCACGGAGACAGACGACAGTGACACTGACGGGAGCAATTTAGAGACTCCAATGAATGTTGCATGTTTTGAGGATGGCGAGGAAACGTAAGTGCCCACCCGGAGAACGGGGGGGACAAAAAAAAAAAAACATTTTCATTTCATAAATAGACTCAGTCATCGAGATTATGGAAAGACCGCACGTGTTCATTTCAATTTGCCAGCGCCCCCTAGAGGGTGCTCTTTCATTCTAATACACCACCGCCACCTAGAGGCTCTGAAAAAGGTGCTATCTTTCTATGCTTTTAAATAGAATTGATGACTGGAGCATCATTCATTTTTTCCACTTATATTCTGTTGAATGACTTTCTGAAACGCTCGCCGGTTCAATTTGAATCCTTTAAGAGCGGCTAGCTCAGCATTTTTCGCGTTTTCTCGATAACAAGCAAAATGATTTGCGACGGGACAAACAATTATGGACTCGAGTGCCGTAGTTTTGTCGCGTTGTGGCAGGCATTTCAATGAGCAAATATTGAAGAAACAAAATTGGGGTCACGTTTTTTTCTGTCACTATGTCAAGATATCGTAAACAATTTGACTGCTATATTTGTAAATAAAATTGTTAAAAAAAAAAACAAACAAAAAAAAGCTCGCCAACGCTCAGGGCGATTCCCACCAGCTGATCCAGGCGGCGCCGTTGGATGTCGGCGCCGCTGGCGACGACGCCTCTCTTGTCGTCCAAAGTGTCCACAAAGTCGGTGACGTCGCGGAGGACTTCCACCACGGAGCTGCCACACGGTCACAATTGAGACAAATGAGAAGCGGCCAAAAAATATGACGTCCAAAGACTAAAGATTGAGCGTCTAACATGAAAGGTTTCACGTTTTTGGACTTCAGACACTGAAACCTCAGCACGTCTTCTTCTTCTTTTTTTTTTTTTTTTTGATTGCAGCTCCAAAGTTTTGGGACAATTATTTTGATTCACAAATTCTGTTTTCCTAGAACCAGCACTGGGCCTAAATGAAGCAATTTTCTAGATGTAACAAATAAAGCGTAAAATACTCAAAGCCAGGGAGACGGACGGTACCGGCGCAGGTGGGCCGGGACGGGCAGGTCGGCGCGGCTCCGCGGCCTGGCCAGTCGCCGGGCCAGAACTTTGTGGTTCCTCAAGACGTCCTCCAGGTGAGAGTTGAAGGTCTGCAGCGCCTGCAACCTGGGGGCTGATGCGGGGGCGAAGGGAGGAAGGAAAAAGAAACGGTTCTGATCCAAACGCCGACGACAAATGCGCATGGGGGTCATCGCTCACCGAGGCGGACCGCACGCGTGACGTCGGCGCTTTTCTTCTCCTCGTGCAGCAGCGCCGCCTCCAGCTGCAGCTGCAACACAACGAGTCACGGAGGTGCCGGGAAGAGGCGGACCGAGCCGCCGAAAAGCGCCGCGCTACCTGCTGCAGCTCCTCCCGCGTTCTGAGTCGTCGCTCGGCTTCGTGCAGGCGAGGGGAGAAGACGGCTCGCTGGGATGAGGACGCGTGTTCCAATTCCTCCTGAAGACAACGCGTCGGTCAGTGGACTCGGGAGAACGTGGACGGTGTCGAGTGCGGTCCTAAAAACCAGTGCAACAGAACCCGACCCAAAACGCGTAGAAATAAAAGTCCAAAAGTGGGTCTCTTTTCTCTCATCAGGTGCCAATGGACGAACAAGAACGTGCTCAGCAGCCTGCTCAAAGTCAGTCGTTTTAAAAAAAAAAAAAAAAAAGCTCGCTCGACTTGTTCATTTTTGGAGAAATGCAGAGGGAGCTCCGCCCCCTTTGAAAAGCTCCAAAAAGGCGATGAGCAGTACGTGGGACGGGTTAGAACCAGCCATCCAAAGGAACTGACGATTTGGCGAGCTCCTTTGCGCGTTACGGCGATCACGCGGTCCCGTGACACAGGCTCGTCCTCTTTTCAACTGCGGTGCTGCCCGGTGAGTCTCAAGCGCTCGGTCCTGACCCGCCGCTGTGCCGCACAATCATCTTAAGTGGGCTGTGGACAGCTAGTCAGGAGGAAAAAACTCTTCTGAACTGATCTAACCCTATTGATGGGAGAGCTAACATTAGCATTAGCTCACCGGAGGGATTTCCCTAGAAATAAATATTCACACACACAAATGCCGAAGTAAGCTCTGCCGGGGACCGGGGACCGAGCCCACGGCCCCACGGCCATTTCTTCTTCAGATGAGGATAAATCAGAGAAATCAGAGCCGGGCATAAACGGCGTTCCATGTAATCGAGCGTTTGGAACGGCACGTCCGTGCGTGTCGGTCGTTCCAAAACGTCGTGCGACTCGCGATAATGGCGACACCCCTGAAAATTTGTTATTGTCGATTAAAATCTTCTCAAAACACTATTGAATGAGAGAGAATGATCAAGATAGAGTATATATATTACGTGACCTATTGGATACATTGTTACTCCAAACCAGCGGAATTTTCCTTGAAGCGTTCATGATAGCGAACATGCTAACACGCTGACCTGAGACACGGCACCGCTCGACACCAACGCGGACAGCAGGCCGCCCGATGGCGTCACGGGCAAGGGAGATGTGGTCCACTCGTGCATCTGGGGGGGGACGGGGGGACAACATCATTTCTGACCACAACGCAAGCAGGGGACATGCAAAAATAATATTAAATTCTATACATAGAAATAACGTTGGCTTTCTCATTTTAGAACATATTTTGAAGACTATTTGTTTAAAGATGACCTGATACGTTTAATCAACGGAGAATGTGTTGCCCATTTGCTCATCAGACAAGGACATGTTGTGGAGCCGGTGGTCGTCCCTGATCTTTGTACGCAGAAAACCGGCTGGCGCCATCCTCCTATCCGGCGCGTTGCCGTGGAGACGAACGACACCAGATAAGGTGCGGAAAGTTACCATCCCGGCCCAGGGTCCCATACATATAAAAACCTTGCCTCACTGGGCAGCGTTTGTCTTCTTCTTTGGCTATCCTGCCAGAAGACACACCGAGATAAGACCCGGACGTCTGTACTGCACATTCCTTTGTAATAAATCCATTTGCTGGTAACTTTTTCTAATCATTTGGTCATATCTTCCGTGAATACGCGTCGGGTCCAAACTCGCAAATCACTACAATATTTATAGCCCTTCGAGAATGCTCAAAACAATCGTTTTTGGATTGACAAACATACATTGGGTGATATAATACGAAGCCGTTTTTCCATTTGTACCTTTGTTACGCGTTATACATACAAAAATCACAAATCAATGTCGCGTCGTTCCGTAGCTTCAAAGGGGCCCCGCAATGCCAGAAAAGAAGAGAGCTTCACGGCTAACCGAACAATATTCTTGAAACAAAACACAAAACATTTCCTTGAAAGGAAACCATTTGGGGGGGGGGGGGGGGGCTTCATGAAAACCTGGACCAAAGTGCGGAAAAACTGTTTGAATGATCTTCATCTTGGCAGCACAAAAGACTTTTCTTGAAAATAATGCCATATTCACGCTTCGTCTGAACCATTTTCAACACGAGCCATCATGCAAATAATAATCAAACAATAATCTTTTAAGGACTTACCATGAAAACAGCAGACTTGGTTCCGAGCTCGCAACCATTTCAAGGAAAAACCCAACGCGCCAGACGGTTTGTGTTCTCTTCTTCGCGTTTCAAGTGGCTGCAGCAGCTGGAGTTGCTCCACAGCGCCGCCGAAACTAAAGGACGCCGTGGAAACTACATGGGAATGACGTCACATCGCAAAGCTCACTTGACGACGTGGACGAATTTTTGACTATTGAAATTCAAATCCTGAATCATTGGATGGGGGGCCACATGAGCTAAATACTGTACTCAAATAAGGGTCTTCCAAATATGCACTCGCGTGAGCTACTCAATGAAAAAATACTACTCAAGCAGAGGGTAACTTGTGTAACTTCCGAATACGAGCATCAACTAAAATAAAAATATGCATATATGGGAGTCGACACATACGTTCCACCGTTTTGATTTTGAACTGCAGCAACAACATCACAGAAACATCCGTCCATCGATCCAGTTTCTTAGCTGCTTATCCTCACGAGGGTGGCGGGAGTGCTTGAAGCCTATCCCAATTGTCATCGGGCAGGAGCCGGTGTACACCCTCAACTGGTCGCCGGCCAATCACAAGGGAACATGAAATCATTTAGAGTGTCCGATTAATGTCGCACGTTTTAGGGATGTGGGAGGAAACCGGAGTGAGTGGCCACCCGGAGAACGTGCAAACTCCACACGGGCGGACCGGCATCGAACCCGGCTCCTCGGGGAACCGTGAGCCCAACGCTTTACGGCCGCAGTGCCCCTCGCAGAAATATTATACAAACGCCTGACGTCGGCAGCGGGTTCAGTTTTCACTCGATTGATTGGCCCTAACTGCAAGACGAGGTGGAAAAATACTGGAAGAAAAAAGTCACGAACTGCATGTTGACCATTGCAACCGAGTAAAAGTATCGAGCCTTCTTCATATAAATACTCAAGTAAAAGTATAAAGTACGATGCATGTAAGGTAGCTCAGTTTCGGCTAAATATTACTCGAGTAAATGTAGCGCGTTACTCGCTACGTCGTCTTCTTCTTCTTCTTCTTCTTCTTCTTCTTCTTTGGGAGGGTCGGGTCTGTCAACATCCGGGTTTGGAGACGCCCAGCTTATGAAATGCGGCCACCTGGTTGGTCCACCGGCCGCAGCGGCAAAGAAGCCGGAAGTGTCGGCGCAGTCGTGTGCTCATCGCGGAGTCCGATGGATTTGTGTCAAGCTAAAAGTGAGATACGGCAGCTTCTGAGCAGGGTTGAACCTTCTCAGGTGCCGAAGCTGCTCGACTGGCTCCGCAACTCAGGTACGGCACGCCTCCCCGCCGGGTCTTCTGCTCGAATTGTTGACTTCGGCTGCCGGAGCGTCACGTCGGCTAGCGAGGTTCTCGTGTTTGACTACATTACCCACAAGGCCACGGGTTGTTCGTGCAGAGGACCTGGACGAGTTGCGAGTCGACAACGGCAAAGTCATCCTGAGGTCCATCGCGGAAGAAATCAGGAAGGGGCTCCCCCCGGACGCCATGTTGCCGTGTGAGCTCATCGCCCAGCACAAGGTTCCCACGAGCACGCCCCCCCCCCCCCCCCCCCAGACCGCATATGGACCTGTCTCAATGGCAGGGATTGACAACTGCATTTAAGGCCATTTGCCAGTCAAATTTCACTGACTTGTAGCCTCATAAACACTGAAAAGCTCAACTGTGTACGGCGTGCTAAATTGCTTTTTCCACAAATGAAGACATTTGCGTCTTTCAGATGCGGCAGCATTCGCGTCCCACCGCCCACGTGGACGCCTTCTTGTACGAGGACGACTACGTGGACGCCCTTTGCGAGACGGGACGGATGAGCCGCAGCTACTGCCGCGAGTGCGGCTCCCGCCGCACGGCGCCGCTGGGTGCGTGAAACGGTCGCCGCCGTCGATCATTCGCCCTCCGTCGCTGACCCGCCGTCCTTTGCCGTGTGCGGACAGACTTCGTGTCGCACTCGTTCTCCGCGTGCGAGCTGCTCTTCCTCTTCCAAAACGTTCTGCCGGACCTGAGCGGCCGCACGCTCGTGGACGTCGGATCGCGACTGGGGGCCGTGCTCTACGGGGTCAGAGGTCACCACGCACACCAAGCAAAACGCGCCCCCGCAGACGTCCGACCCTTTTTGTACTGACGTCGTGAGGTCATCGGTGACAAAAAATTGCTTCTCGGTGTCGTTCAGGGGTTCGTGTACAGCTCGGCGTCGCGGCTGGTCGGCGTGGAGCTCAGCGAGGAGTTTGTGGGCCTGCAGAACAAAATGGTGCACAAGTACGGGATGAACCCGAGGGTGGAGGTGCGTCCGGCCCACGCTCGGGCTTTGCGCCACATATTTCATTTGCTTGTGGTTTTTCCACCTATGTATTGGATTTCACGGGATTGTTCCGCTCATCTATTTTCCACGTTTTGCGTGGATGTATTTGATGGTGTTTTACTGTCTTTCAAGGCCTAATTTAATCATGTGCAATGTTGAAACGTTTCAATCCATCCCGACGGGCTGCGCGTGTACGTCGTCACCTCGCCGTGGTGCATTTGCGGGACGGGGAACGCCGTTCGCAGGTCGTCCACGCCGACGTGCGCACGCAGGCGGTTCTGCTGCAGACCGCCGACGTTCTGGTCATGAACAACGTCTTTGAGTACTTCATGGAGCCCGGCGAACAAGTCAGGTGAGGGCGAGCTCGCGCTCGAACGGCGCCGCCGATCCGTTGCTTTAACACGAGTACAGGCTAATATGCGTGCCAAGCGGCTGATGTCGTGGTACCTGACTGCCGGTGACTTCTTAAAATGTCCATCTGAATACTTTGAAATAATGTAGAAAGGTTCCAGATTCTACAGCGTCCACGCTCAGCGGGGTGTAGACCCGGTGCAGGGCCAGGACCGAAAGCTCTTGTTGTGAACGGGACTCCGTCGACGGTGTTGCGATTTCTCGCGATGCAGCTGCACTTGTGACTCCCCCCTTGTGACTTTCAGGGCCTGGAGGTTTATCATGCAGGCGTTCAGGAAACCAGGTTCTCTGCTGGTGACGGTTCCCAGTCTGGAGGACTCTCTCCAGCCCCTGCAGGTGAACTTGATGCAGCTTCAAGGATTGGGGTGTGTGTGTGTGTGTGTGTGTGCGCTTCAAATGTTCTTGCTATTTGTGTCCATCAGGTGGCGCTGCCGACCGGCTGGGTGGAGGAACTTCCTGTGGACTACGACGTTTACGTGGGTAAAGACGCAGACCCCGAGGATCTGCAACAGTTCCACCTTTACAGGGTCTTGTGACTAGACAATGACTGGACTTGGAGCGTCCACCTGTGTAAATCTCCCCACAACAATAAAAAAAAATATTCACGTTTGCTACTTGAATCCAATCATTTCTGTCTGGTCTATTGGGAATTATGTTGCTTGGTTGCGGCCGTCAACGAGCGTTCTTGGACTCGGGCAGTTCTGGACTCGAGGGCAAGTCGGAACTCGGCTCCAGACGAAGAGCATCCTGGAATGTTAATTTCAGTTGATAAAACGCTTTCAATCCAATCAACGGTCGGGTCAAACTGAACAAGAAGTCTCTGAAAACGCCTGAGCCTCTTTCTTTCTTTCTTTTTCCTTGAAAAGTCACCTGCTTTGTTCTAAAGGGGGGGAAAAAAAATATTTCCCCGTTTGCAAAAAACTCGGAACGTTTTGGAGGCGGAAGGAGGAAACGCCAACGTTGACGGAACTTTCTCTTCTTCGACGCTTAGGCGTAGGCGTGACTTCCAACTGTTTGCGTTACAGCGCCGCCGGTCGCCGTGATAATGTAGTTGCGATTGAAATAACTTTGTTCTTTTCAGGTTTAATAGTTTATCACCCCAAAAAAGCAAAACATGAGGGCGATGAGCTCAAAAACCGCACAAAGGTTCACTTAAATTTCACATAGTGAACATTTTTAAATGATCAACGAAACGAGACAGGATCCTTTTATTAGAAACGCTGCTCACGAAGAACAAGCATGATTTGTGCGAGGCTGCAACCGCATGCGCACAATTCCGGGCGATGAACTTCCCTTCTTGCCACGAACACGCAACTGCAACGACGCGTCATATTTATCCTCTTGCAGATCCCGCTCCAGCGGACCCGACCTGATGATTTACGTCCCCATGTGGGGCTGTTGCTAATGTGCTAAGCTAATGCTGCTAAATGCGAGCTTTGACTCACCGACGAAACGCGCAGCAAGCCGACGCAAATAGAAGCCAGATCACATTCGGGCCGTCGCTCCATCTAAGGGCAGGAATGTGCGGCTGCCAGGAAGTGGCTCGCCCCGGCGCGGGAAGTCTGGACTGGGCTGTTGGCAGAAGGTTCTGCTCCAGTCAGAGGTCGCCATGAGCTTGCGCTCCCCTTTGAAGTCTCTCCATCCAAGTCGTGGTCTAAAAGTGTCCGTTTCACTGGACAAAAATACACCCCGGTTCAGTCATGCCAGTGTTCGGAAGAGGCCCCTCTGACAGCCGCTTCAGACACTTTTGGATCAATTTGGTCCGGATTTGTGTAACGACGACCTGTTGAAGTCAAGTCAAGTGGTTCTGTTGCACTTGTACTCAAGTCTCAAGGGTTCCAAAGCATTCTAAAGTCTGAGGGGCTGAGGAGAAGGTTTTACTCGGGGCAAATTCTCGTGAGGTTCGACATGAGCGAAAACGGTCACAACGAGGGAGGGCCCAGTTCAGTCCAAATGGTTTAAATGGCCAACGTGGTACGTGGGCCCGATGGCCTCGGACCGCATTCGTCGGGCTTCTAATGAGGTTCTA
Source organism: Syngnathoides biaculeatus (assembly GCF_019802595.1). Lineage (NCBI taxonomy): Eukaryota > Metazoa > Chordata > Actinopteri > Syngnathiformes > Syngnathidae > Syngnathoides > Syngnathoides biaculeatus. The sequence continues at coordinate 745,524 of NC_084644.1, forward strand.
CCGAAGTCGAGGCGGTTCTGACTAAAGAGGACGGATCCGCTCAAGTGGGGGGGGGGGGGGGGTTATTGCAGGGCGGCTTCCTGTCAGCTCACCAACAAGGATGTCGTCGCCGAGGGTGGGCGGGGTCGGTCGTGACCCGCCGCGAATTGGGGGGGGGGGGCTCCCAAAATCAAAAGTAGCCTCTAATGACGCGTGGTGGCAAAACGGAAGGTGCCCAGGAGGGAGCTAACGCTAAAAGTTCTGTGATGCATCGTGGAGCAACGCGGCGACACCAATAAATTAAAAGTCCCGTTTATTAAAAAGAAAAACAAAAAAAAAAAAGCCTCATCACATCACAGGAGGCGGAGGTCTTTTTGGCAAAACTCAGACGACCTTTCCTGCCGGGTCGACAAGTCGTGTGGCAACAAAGCGGGAGGGGTTTGCATATTTGACCTTAACGAGATGGTGGTGGTGGAACAAATCCGAAAAAATAAAACAAAAGCAAAAACAACAAACAAAAGAGAAACGGCGGCCTGAGGACGCCGCCTCCTTCGCCACACGGACACACACGGCAGGCGGCGGGCGGGCGGGCGGGCGGGCTCGGGTCCGTACGGCACGGCGTCACAGCGGCTTCCCCTCCAGGGACACCACCACGTTCCCGCCCAGCTTCTCGGCCAGCGTGCTGCGGTCCTGGATGTCGTCCAGCCCGTTCACCTGCCACTCGTGCTTGATGCCTGGGGGCGGAGACCACAGCGAGGCGACATCATCAGCGCCGCACGTCCGTCGCAGGACAATCGCGTAAACCCTTGCAAAATGGTGACATGGTCACAGGACGTCCCGTCGCCAGGAGCCAAGCGGGACGAGCGGCGGAACCGCCAAGCTCTCCAAGTTGGCTTTTGGAAAACTCATTTCGTTGTGCAGCTTTTTCAGATCTTTGTCAAGAAAGATTCTGGTGAAATGAGTTCTTGTGTTTTGAGATTACCTACAACGATTCCATAATTTGCCTTGAGCGTATAAACGTGTTTATATACATATAAAAACCCAACATTCAATGGACCGCATCAAACCAGGAAGGTGAGATCTGTCCCCCGGGCCTCGAGTTTGACACCCGCTACGACTAAGTGGTAGCATGACTTGTTTGGGTTTTCGCTCCAGAACTTTCATTTGGGTCCATGACGGTTTTGTTTGCTTTCTTCGCTTGACTATTTGACGTGTCGAGTGCGTCGGATAAATTCCCACAAAGTTTCGGGGCAGGACACGCAGCGCCGCACTCCGATTGGCCGCTATAGGACACGCCCTCCTGGCTCCAGACAGGAAAAGGAAGTTTGTGATTTAAGTGGGGCTAATCCCCCCCCCTCCCAAAAAAACACAACTGTTAAAGCTCTTAAAAGTTTTGTTTTGGTTTTGGTGCGTTCGTCTCGTCACATCCGCCCTCCCCTGACGCAGCGGCCAATCGTCTTGCGGCGAAGGCGTGTCCTGTCAAGAACGCGGCGATGCGATCGGGGACGGCCGAGTCGAGATTTTTCTACGCGGTGGGCCGACCGCGGAGGCGGAGATTCTGCCCCCCCCCCCCCCCCAAAAAAAAAGTCTGATTGGCTGTTTTGCCGCACATTCCCCGTTAGCTGATCACCGAGATTGGGGAGAATTTGATCTGGATCATAAAAGACTCAAGACTTTTCCCCTTCTCCAGAACCACGTCGCACGCGGTTTTGGGTTCGTTTGTCCGCCACCCTCGCGCTGAGCTCACCTGTAAACTTTTTCTTGATGGCGTCTTTGGAACTGGCGTAGATCATCTTGCTCTTGAGGGGGGCGCCCTCGGGAGCCCTGCGGGGAACCAAACAGGAAGTGACATCAGGGGAACGCGTTTCGGCCGTGCTAACGGAATTAGCCTCTTAGCGCAACAGGAGTTCAGTTCTTGGTCCAAGGAGGCTCTGCGGGTCAAAGGTCAAAGGGTCGCTCGTTAGGTTCTACGGAGGTCAGAGTGGTCCCGCGGTGGTTCGATTCAAGTCCTTTTGGTTCCAATTGAGTTCTACTGAAATCCTTTTGGGTCATATGAGATTTGACAGCAGTCACTGGATCCAGCCAAGTCGTTTGCGTTCCTAGCAGGTTCAAAAACTGTCCAAATGTTTTCAAGCAAGTTCAGATGAAGCCAACGTGTTCCTAATGAGGTTCTGCTAAAGCCAGAGGGTTCTAGTGAAGTTCCTGTCAAGTCAGTAATTCCAATGAATTCATAGCGTCATTCAGGTTTTAAAGGCGGTTCCGAATCAAGTCCGGGAGGCGCAAATGAGCTTAGTGAGGTTGCGCCAAAGTCATTCTGGTCCAATGAGTCCACCAAGGTCGCACGAGGTTCTCCTTAGAGTTTCGCTCAAGTGGGCCAAAGGTGGTGGTCTCAAGTCAGAATGGTTCTGATGAGGTCCAACTACAAGCATTGTGATTCTAACAACGTTTGACCAAAGAAAGTGATTTTAATGAGCTTTTACTAAAATCAAAGTGGTCCGACGGAGGCTTAACAATCATTTTTGGTTCCGATAAGGTTCTACTGAGGCCCTTTTGCTTCTCATTAAGTCAAAAAAGTTCTCATCGACAGTTACGAGGTTCCTCTAATGTGGTTCTGGAGTCATTTTGGTTCCACCACATTCAAATATGCTCTAAAAAGTCGTCCTAAGGCGCTTCTATGGTATAAATGTGCTTCTACCGAGGTTGGAATGAAGTTCATTCGGTTCTGGTTCTGATCTACGCGAGTCAAATAAAGTGGAATGAGGGAGTTTGTGACATGATGGGAGGCGGGAAGCACTTCCTGTTCTGAAAGGAAGGGCGGGACACACACACACACACACACCAGAAGATGAAGACCAGGTCCTCCTTCTTGGACTCCTTGGTCTCATAGGTGGCGTCGTAGAGTCCGTATCGGCAGTCGTTGAGGGGGAGGAGCTTGACGAAGCAGGCGTACGGGTCGTCCACCGTCTGGCCGATGTCGCCCACCAGGATCTGTTTGCCTTCCTCCACCACGATCTTCTTGCGGTCGTCGCTGAGGCAGAAGAGCACCGCCTTCTTGCGCTGCTTCACCTCTTCCGGCGTCCGGTGCGACTTGCGCACCTTCATGTCGTTGAACACTTTGATGACTTCGTCGTTCACGGTCACGCCCGATGCCTGGCGGGGGAAAAAACGGAGCGGTCCATATTCTACTTCATCAACGCGGCGATCGAAGCGAATTGCGCCTCATTGTTTCTCGCTTCAACGCCCGTTGATCTTGTGGCGCTCCCCCTGCCCACCAGGGGGCAGTCAAATACGCGGACAGCAATTAAGTTGGGGGCTCATCTGAGATTCTAACAGGGTTGAAATTGCCATTTTGCAAATGTGATATTGGAGTGACAGCGACCACTTGGGCGGGCGTAGCGTCAGTCCACGCCCGCATTTGAGAGGGGAGAACCCGGCTTGAGTTTTTTCACCATTGTGAAGCCTCATTTGATGTGTAACTCACTCAAATTTGGCAGGATCGTTGGGAATACTCGAAGTTTTTTTCATAACGGCAAACAGCAAAGCTTCCCCAATAAAATGTGATGATGCAAACTTTATCGATTTTTTTTTTTAATTTATTTTTAAACTCCTTCCCAAGTCAAGGTCCGTGGGCCCCTGTTGGTATTATTAGCCGAAGACCTGCACGGCCGACGGAGATTCTGGGCTGCACCTCTGCCAAAACCGGGCCGGGCCGGGCCGGGCCAGGCCAACTGGCCTGACGCGCAGGAACCCGGCCAGGCCTAAACTACTGAAATCGAAATGATGTTTGAATGGCTTGAGTGTCTCGTTTCTTGGCTACCGAATACGATCGTGATGCGACTTCAGTCGAAACTGAGACTTTTGCAGCACGAATAAGTTCCACGCACGGACACGCCGCCCCGGCTAGAGCTAAAATGGCCGCCCCGGGGCATAACGGCCCGTAGCGGCCCGCCGCGAGGTCCGGACCCCGCCGAAGCGGTCGGGTCCCGAGCGGTCCCGGTGTCGGCCAGCGTTCTGAGCCGTTCGAACCGCGTCCGCTCCGATGCCGACGAAGGGGAGCGACCGCCATGCTGGCCAACGTCACGCCGGCCGCTACTCCGGCACAAACAGCGCGCTCGGAACGGGAAGCCGGCCGGCAGCCGCCATCGGGCACGACCTCGCCGGTTCCGCCCGTCCGAGGCCGGTTCTTACCATTCTGTCCCGGACTTTGTCGGCCTCGCTGCGCCGTCACAAGGCTTCGGTGAAAACGGGGGGTTGTGGGGGGGGGGGGTGGCGGGGGGGGGGGGAAGCGACGAGCAAGACTTTGGACAGCCGAGAAGGTGGAGGAGGGGCGAGGGGGCGGGTCCTGGCCGGGTTTGGGGGGAGATGGGCGTGGCTTCGGGGGGGGGGTCAACGGATGCTTCATATTCATGAGGCCTTCGTCCAATCAGCGCGCCAACAGCCTCGCTCGGCACTTTTCACGTGTGTTCATCATACAAAATGTCAAATATAGACCCTGGATGTATAGAATGATACTGTTCATCCGTGAAAATAACCCAGTTCACTGGATCAGGCCTGTCGGACTCAAATTTAGTTCGAGACCACATTCACCCCAATTCAGGTTCATTGTAGGCCTTGTTTGGGTGCCAATACGTCATGACATCAGGACCATTAATTCTGTTGCATATCACAAGAACAAGCAGAAATGAGTTCTTTTCATTTAGGGATCACATCCATCCATTTTCTGGGCCGCTTATCCTCACAAGGGTCACGGGAATGCCGAAGCCAACCCCGGCTGTCATCGGGCAGCAGGCGGGGCACGCCCTCAACTGGTCGCCGGCCGATCGCAGCGCACACGAAGACAACAGCCGCGCTCACAATCACACCAACGAGGCAATTTAGAGGGTGCAATGAATGTTGCGTGTTTTTGGGATGTGGGAGGAAACCGGAGTGCCCACCCGGAGAAAAGCCACGCAGGCAGGCACAGGGAGAACACGCAAACTCCACACAGGCGTGGCTGGGATTTGAACTCCCAACGCTTCGCAGGGTGTGCCACCGTCCCACCCTAGTTTAAGAGATTCCAGTGGATGTAAAGATCCATCCCTCCGTTTTCTGTACCATTTATCACCGTGCGGGTCGCAAGCGTCCCGGCGTCCGTCCCATCGACCTTCCCGCGAAAGGCGGGCTGCACCCTACACTGGTCGCAAGCCAATTGCAGGGCACATAAAAACTAACGAGGACTGTGACTGGATGTCACATTCTGACAGATTATAAGAACCTTGGACAAAAAAAAAAAAAAAAAAAACAAAACACAAACAAAACAAAAGCAGCATCACAGTATTTTAATTCCACCTAAAAAAAAAAAAAAAAATCTTTTGTGAAAAATCTGGCCGAATAAAACATTTTTCCATTGAACACAAACCCTGTTTTTAAATAGAGAATATGGTGGGGCAGTGGGTGACTGGTTAGCACATCATCTCCCTCACAGTTCTGAGGACCAGGGTTTGAATCCCGGCCAGCTCGTTGCTAAAATTGCTTCAGATACCAATTTGTGATTTTGGTGGTTTGTTGCCAAACTGCAAATTACTTGGCCACATGCGTGAAGGTGCGCTTGATGGACGAGATCAACGCAATACGTCATTTCATTTAAAAAAAAAAAAAAAAAAAAAGTTTTATTCTCACAACAAGTAGGCTGGACAATGCAGTAAGTCATAAATAAATAATAAGGGGAACGAGCATCAACATCGAGCGACACCCCTGAAAGAAAATGAAAGGTAGCGTTGTCACCAACAATGCTAAGCTAAGCTAAGCTAAGCACCAGGATCCTTCCTAAGAACGTAGACCAAGTTTTCAACACACCGAGACGAGCTCGTCGCAAAGACCAAATGGAAAAAAATGCCCAACACGTGAGGACTATTTTAACAGCGGCACGCACGACTGACAGTTCGTGTCGTTTCTCCTTGTTTTGGAAAAAGTAGACAAGTCAAACAGGAAGTGGAAAAGAACAAGGAATTATATCCGTTTGGCAGTCGGCAAAATCACTTTTTGCCTTTTTGTCATCCCTGAGAAACAAAAGACAGGAAGGCGTTTGTTTGGTGTCAGTGCAAAAACATTCCACGGTTTTGTTGCCGTTGCGGGAAGTGAAGTCACCACAGGAAGTCAACACCCTCAACATCAGCAGGTCAGAGGTCAGTAGTTTCAACGAGGCGAGGCGGTGCAAACAAACCAGTCGAGTTGCGACGACCTCCGACCCCTAGGTGTGTGTGTGGGTGGGGGGGGGGGGGGGGCGACGACGACGACGACCTCAGAGGCGCGCTCGCTTGGCGGGCGGCGTGGCCTCGCCCTCGACGGCGTCGTGCTCCGTCAGGCCCAGCTTACTCAGCTGGGCGCGGAAGAACTGCTGCAGCCGCAGGCCGGCCTTGGCTTCGTTGCTGTGGCGAGCGTTGTACCGAAGGCAGTTGGAGAACATCAAGTTGACGTCCGAGATGAACGCGCCTGCGCGCACAAAGACAGAGAAAGCCCATCAAGGGGACTCAAGGAGAGGTCGACGTTCCTCGCCCGCTTCATTCCTTATTTGAGAGCCGTTTCTGATTGCGGTCACATCAGACCTGATCTGACCTCACTCAGAATTCGCACCGTCTGGCACTTGACGCGCGAGGTCGGGAAGGGGCACCGTCGGCGCAAAAATGGCCCGATTGTCTTTGCGGACGCGGCTTGAGTCCCGATTGGCTTTTCGCGCTGACCAGCGAATCAGAACGAAACGCTTCCTGCTTGTGCTTTTCCCAAATACAGACGAGATTGTCCAATAACGGAAGAATCCCTTTCGATTGGTAGCAATTTTACTTTTGCCCCTGGTTACATCCTGGTCACAGTTTTTTTTTTTTTTTTTAAATGACGACACATTTTCTTACATATCCACCATGGCCGGCATGCTTTTTCTTCCAGAATCAAACAAAAATGCTGCATTTTAGTTTCAAACGGAAGCAGGATCCCGTCTCGGTGGGTGAAGTGCGTCAATTCGCGCCGACTTCCACTAAAGCGGCTGGTTAGCGATAGCTGGCTAGCTCTCAATCAATCATTTGCAACAATGTCCTTCATCAATCACGGAACAGATTCATCTGCCGCACTCGCACTGGCGAGATTCGAGTCTACGCGAGACCACTGACCTCCGTGAAGCGTGACTACACCTGCGCAAATGAGTAGTCAGTCAAAATAAGGACAGAAGTAAACAAAACTGTTGTTTTCATTCAAATGTGCAACATGATTTTTGGATTGTTTTGGATCCGGAGCAGATTTTCAAGTGAAACCAAATTGCCCCGCATACGTTGGTAGCGCTCTTGCTGCAAAAAAATATCGAGTTGTGAACGAGTGAGTCAGATGACGAGACCTGTGTTGAGGTACTGGCAGTTGTTGACTTTTTCTCTGATGGTGCTCAGCGCGATGGGTTGGGTGATGATGTCATAGTAGTCGGGCACCTGCGCAAAAGAGCGAGACGGGAAGTTGCGCGGCGACGCCAGGGCGGCAGGCCCGCGGGCGCCCGGCGAGCGGGCTGACCTGCGCGCGGGTCACCAGCTTCATGAAGGGCCAGCTGTCGTCGTGGCGAACCAGCTCCACGATCAGGACTTCGCACGCCGACAGCTCGTGGACGCCTCGGATCCTGCTGGATGAGCGGCGGTTGCCGGGGGGGCGGGACGGAGATGCCGGGTCCGGCCTGCGGGCTCGAGGCGCCGGCGGCGCGTCTGCGGGATGAGCGTGGGGGGGGGGGGGGGGGGGGGGCGTTAACGCTCGTCGGTCCACCTCTTTGTTGCCGAAGAAAAATAACTAAAATGCATTTCGTTTCATTTTCAGATGATTTGATCTGTAAACGTAAAGACTGCGACTGAGGCGAGGTTTTCAATTATTGGAAGTTATGAGAATTGTTCTGTTCACAATAAAATGTCTTTCAGCGTTATGGTGGTCCTGAATTTGAGCCAGGAAAAGGCTTCACACGTCATCTTATTTCTCCGAAGGTACCTGCGCCAGGCAGCCTCTTGCGAGCCCCCGACCGCTTGTCGCCGTCGTCGGCCTTGGACTGCGGGGGCGTGGCCTTCTTACCCGATGACCTGAGAGCAAAATTGCACGTTAGCAAAAAGTCGGACCGTGGCAAGCGTTCGAGCGACTCCTCGTTAAAGAAGGAGACTCACTTGGATGCGCTTTTCCCGGTTGACGGCGCGGCGTTCCTGGCCGTGGCCTGACTGGTCTTGGCTTTGGGGGGCGGAGCCTGACTCTTCTTGGTACTGAGCGGGAAAAGTTGGCCCTTGTCAAAAGTGGCTAATAAGCTAAGCACAGCGGCAGACAAAAGCGGCTCGCGACCTCGTACTGATGCCGAGCATCGGCCTCACCTGAAGGTTCTCAAAGTATAAGCATTCCAACCAGTATGTACCTTTGGCTCTTGTTCACGAATGAGGGAAGAAGAGAGATCGACAGGCGGTTCATGGTCCATTTTGGTAAAGAAGGAGCTAACCTCGAAAGGCAAACCTCTGTTTACCGGTTGAGCTACGTTCTAAAAGGACAAGCGGCCGAAAGGAGTTCCCTCCCTCGGAGAGCGCGCGAGAAGCTCGGTCGGTCGGGCCGGGAGGGGCTCAATGGCGAGCCGTTGCTCCTCCGCATCGAGGGGAGCTGATACGGTTGCTAGCCGGACGCCTCCCCGGTTGTATTTCTTTCCGTCTGCGTCCAATCCGCTGCGCTTGCACTCAAACGAGGACGTGAAGCGGCTTCATTTTGCGTTTTCCACCCAATCAAAGTTAGCTGAAATGAACGCGATCAAATCAAGATATTGCGCCTCAAAATTGTGCAGATCCTCCCAATTCCAGCCTGTCTTCATTCAATATTCTCGAGATTTTTGTGGCATTTGCAAGCGAGGGCTTGGAATTTGAAAGAAATCTTTGCACAAATTCCTGATTAAAAAAAAACCACAAACCTTCTGCACCGGCAACTTGAATTCATTTTGATTGAATAGAAGCAAGTTTAAATATTTCTTCTGATCCCATCCATGGATAAATATTATAAAAAATAAAAAAAAAAGTAACGATAGAAGCTCTCCCAACTGACCTCACAACAACTTTGGGTTCTTCCTCTTCTGACTCCTCTTCATCATCTTCTTCTTCCTCCTCCTCCGACTCGTCCTCCGCAGACTCTTCTTCTTCTTCTTCTTCTTCTTCTCCCTCTCCCTCATCCTCATCTTCATCTTCCTCCTCATCCATTGAAGAATGCTGGCGAGAAGGAAGGCGGCCGGATCTCTTTTTGGGCCGACAGTCGGGACAGAACCAGTCGCCCTCTGGAACGCTCTGCGGGGCAGAGGGAACCGTTAGCCCTCTGCTAACGCCCATGAAAACTTTCTCCAATTGGTTTCTCTCCACCTTAAGGCGGGGCCTGAGGCAGCGGGTGTGATGTCCGCGGTCGCAGCCGTCGCACAGCAGCATGTTGTCGGCGTCGCCTTTGCGGCGGCACACGCGGCAGCGGGCGTTCAGAACCGAGCGGGACCACAGTATGCTTCGCTCCAGGATGGACAGGTGAACAAAGACCTGCCGGCGTAAACGCAAAAGCACGGTAGCGATGCAAGACGAGCCAGTCGAGGGCTGGGCGGGCATTGGGGTGGAGCCGCTACCTGAGACAGACTAGAAGACGACAGCAGAGATTCTCTCCAGCGCTCCAGCACGGACTTCATCGTACGGACGCTGTCGCTGCCGTCTGACCAAAAGGGGGGGAGAAAAAGTAAGTGAACCACCGAGAGAAAGTCAAAGAAAAAGCAAACGCAAGAAGACTAGGCAAGTTCAAAAGAGTGAAAGAAAACAAGCAAAAAGCTTCAAACTTCATCAGGAAAAAGAAAGACCGACACCACTGACGGCTCTTTAGAACGTGAGCAACGTTCCAATGGTCCCGACTTGCAACCTTGCGACCTACCGAGTGGAGCTTTGAGGAAGCGTCTTTCGATGCCGCGCTCGACGTGGGTCAACGCCTGAGCCAGGCTTCTCACCGCCGCCATCTTGTCCGCCGTCAGCGGCCTGCGCGGAAAGACGCGGCCGCGCGTTAGCAACTCGCCGGGGAGACGTTCGGCCCTCGAGGGGCCCGCGGGACCCTTTGTCGACGCATCTTCGGACGTGTCGGTTTTCATTTCATTCCGGACCGTTACAAATGTTTTCATGCCCGTCTGTCTCATACGCTTTAATTTTGGAGCATAGACTGTTAAAAAAAAAAAAAAAAGGTTGGATCAAGTGACATTAAACACAAAGATGAGCTCAAAAGGAGCGATGAGAAAACGGACAAAACAACCAATTGGATACGTAAAGTAACCGGGAAAGAAAAAAAAAAAGTTGCTTTAGTCATATCAATAAAAGCAATTATTCAATCAAAGTGGAATCCACTTTGTCCTGTCTGTACTGCAAATGCTGTCAAGAGTACAGTATTTGTTTCCCCACCAAACGCATTTCGCGGCGGTTCTCCGTCCCGTCCCGTGCCGGCCCGGCCTTCATTTTTACCTTCCCGCTGTGCACGTCTTGACCTCTGAGGGGCAGCGTCAGCACACGCAACGTTGGAACAAGGCCAGTAGAAGAAATCACCGGACGACGCGTACAGTAAACCACAAACTAATTGTGCTATTTCCTGTATTGCATTTTTGCATTTTATTTTGAGAGCGCCAACAGTCTTCATTCACTTTGTTAGCTTTGAGCGAGCAATTTTTGTCAACAAATGAAAAATCTGCAGTACGCGAAGATTCGACGAAAGGGAATGATTTTGTTCTGCAATAAACTTCAACTGGAGTGTCACTAAACGACTTGACGCTAGCAAGATTCAATCTGTCTCCTCGCTAGTATGTTGACAGCTTAGCAAATTGTCGTCGCCGTCGCGCGGCCGGACAGAAGCGCCACGGCGCAGCACGGCTTGTAGGAGAGTCCGATCCGATACCTTAATTTATTGACATTTTTTTTGCGCTGACATCGGAGCAATTTCTGCTCTCAAAGTTCACGCTCAAACTCTGTCGCCAGACTCATCTCTGCCTTCGCCTTGATACTCATCCATATTTCTTCGTATCCTTCTGTACATCACATGCATCAATGTGTCGATCTCTGACTTTCTACTCGTCTTTTACTAGAGATTCTCACTCGCGTCGAATGTCTTGATCACACTTTCCGTTTTCGCACTCGTCTGTCTTGAAATTATGTCCATAACCCGTCAGTCTCACTCTCCAGACTTCTCGAGTTCCTTTTGTGTCCGCTCATCATCTTTCGTGGCCAAGTTTGTCGAACCACAGAATTAGAATTGCTCCGTGTCTCCGTGTCTTGTCCCCGCCACGCATCTACCGCAACGATATTCTGTCTTAAAAGCCGTCCGTACCCGTCTGTGGAGTCCACCTCGGTGGCTTGGCTTCCGTCAGGACTCAGCAGCCGGTAGTTTCCCGCCTCCACCGCCGCACGCCACACGTTTCTCTCCATCACCTGGAAGCGAGTCGCGCCGGTGCGAGCGCGCCATGATCAAGCTGCGACGTCGGCGCCGGGAGACCGACGGGACCTACCTTGAGCGTTCCCAGAGTGCCTTGGTGGATGCGGTCCTCGATGTCCAGCAGCAAGTCTCTCAGTCTGACTTCCATGACCGTCTCGGCTGCGACGGTGCATTCCGGGACGGATCGGGAGGACTCGGGATCATCTGGACAAAAGGGGACGATAAGCGGGGTGTCGCACAGTTCGGAGGGAAGGTTCGAGTCCCCAGGAATGCGGTTCTAAGCAAGTAGCGATGCCACGTCGACACAAAACGAAATCAGGTTGGACCCCGCCGAGGAAAAGGGCCGCCAAAGGATTCACGCCACGGGCGTCGTACCGGTGCACGTGTACTCGCTGCGCTGGCAGGCCTGCAGAGCCTCCTGCAGACGCTCGCGCTCCTGCAGCAGCGCCTCCTTCAGGCCGCTTTCACGATGGCCGCGCGGGTTCAGCGCGTCCATTAGCTGGTCCAACTCCTCCACCGAGCTGTAGAAGAACCACTGGTTCGGACGGTTGACGGGCGGGCCGCAGGGACGCAGGGGGGCCGGGCTCGAGCCGACGCTGCGGGGACGAGAAGCCAAATCGAAACCTTGTCAAACATTCGGCATCTTTGCCAAAGTTCTTTTCTGCGAAGCTACTCGGACTTCCGCCACGTGCGCCTCGACGTTTCCGGCCCACCTTCCCTCCGCGGGCTCCTCCTGGACATGCTCGCCGTCCTCCATCTTGGTGGGGGCGTGTTGGGCGGGCTTAGGACGGGGTTGCAGCATGTCCTCCGTCAGGCCAAAGCTGTCCTCCTCCACGAAGAGCGCAGAGGCCGAGGGGAGGAGCCAATAGCGGCGATAGAGGCGGTCCCGGCCCAGCGGGTGCAGGCTGGTGCACGCCGCCGCCTTCTGGATGCGCTCTTGGAGCTCACGGACCTGCACGGGGGGCGTGGCGAAAGGCACCCGACTAAAGTCGGCTAGCGGCTTTTTCACACAACGGTCGGGTAAGACTCTGATGCTACCGGCGTGACGTCAAATATGGAATTTTTTTTTTTGTGGGGCTCGGGGGGGGGGGGGGGTGAGAGAACAGTTAAAAGGTACAGGCGCGCAAACGCAACTTCAGTTCGCTTTGGCATGCACGTGACTTTTGGTTGCATTCCTTACATTTGTTTTTACGTCTTTTAAAAGTGCTTAAAAAAAAATTGTGCCTTCCTTTGTGGGACTGGAATGGATGGATTGAATCCTGCCTTGCTGTAAGCCAATCAGAGGCAGAGTAGCCTGCTGGACTCGATGCGTTTTCACCGTTGCGCTAACAAAGCCGGACGGACGGAAAGCGGTTGACTGTATTCGGCAGGCCCGGGACTCCGCCAAACGTTGCGCGATCATCTGGGATGATGTCGATTGTGCAAATGTTGCAGATACTTCTCAGGCACGGGGGAGGCTACTGTTGGTCAACAAAGGATGTGAAGATGGCACAGGGTGGGGAGACTACTACATAGTGTATGGCGATTGCACGACTAATGACTAATATACCATAATTGGCTTCTCCGAATGTATAATATATCATAATTGTCTCGGCAGAACGCGACAACATACTCAAAACAAAAACAAATTGGCAGCGGAATCTGAAGTTGTTGAATGCCTCTAGTGGGCCTGAACGCCTTTTTTACTCTCGCTCGCAAATATTTCGGACCCGAGTCGAGCCTCCATGACTCTTTTCCATAATTTCATTGTGTCACTCATCAGCTTTATGAATATGATTTTTTGATCCATTTCAATTATTGTTCGACATTGCAATCGTAACGTTCTTTACAATTCAAAGTTAGGTTTTCGTACAAAGGATGTACTTCAATTATTTATTATGCTAAATGGAGTTTAAAAAAAAAAAAAAAAAAGGTATTTTATTTTTTGGGGGAACTTTTGCATCTGAAATTATTCGCCATCATGGCACGACTGAAACGATGTAGTGCAGAAGGCACAAGCGGGAAGCCAACTTTGGTGGGCAGCGCCAAAGCGAATAAAGAGAAAGACGCTTTTGGTGAAGTGCCACCAACGCTGGCTGGCATCTCACCTTCTCCTGTTCTGCCAGCAGTTCCTCCTCCGTCAGGCTCGTGGGGGGGTCTGCCGCCGGGACGTTGGCATCCGAGGTGCCGGGCCACTCTTTGACTTCGGCTGAAATCCAGACAAACCGTCAGTTAGGGATGGGCCTTTGGGCCAAAACTACGCTTTTGATTGATGCTGCAATCAAAAATCCAAACAGGATTCAATGACCAAAATTTCATGAAAAAAAAGAACAACCGGGAAATATATCAGAACTTTGAAATAGACTAAACAATAAAACGATCTGAAATAGACCAAATTTAGACACGACCTAGACGGCATTCAAAGAAAGTGTTGGAATTTGTATTTTTCAAACTTTTGTTTTGTTTTGTTTTTGTGTGTGTGTTGCTCCAGCTTCCAAGAGTCTCTCTTGGCTTCCAAACGGTGTCGGTGTGGACCCCGCTTGATTCCAACGTCAAGCAACGGCAAATGTTTTATTTGCTAACGCTAACGCTCCGCATCAGAGTCGTCCTACTCAATGCGAAGGGAGCGGAAGGGCCGAAATGGGACTTTTCTGGACTCTCTCACCTCTGCTGGCGTCAGGTTGCGATGACTGCTGGACTCCGGGACCCTCCTTCATCTTCAGGCGCTGCTCCTGCTCCCGCAGGCGTTCCTCTTTGCGAAGACGCACCCTGGGGGGGAGGCGACGTACGCCCGTCACGGCGGGCTTCCCGCGAGGTCGGCGGCGCCGGCGCGCACGTACCTGCGGGCCGCCTCTTCGCGCTCCCTGCGGTGTTGCTCGGCCCGGAGCTCCCGGAGCTCCTGCCTGGCGGCGCGTTGCTCCTCCACGCACTCTTCGATCAGATCTCTGCTTGATGCCAACGTCAGCAGTTTGCCCGCCAGCGCCTGCAAGATGCTCAGCTTCTCGCCTGAACACAACCACACGAACGCAGACGACGCTTACGTCCGATCAGAGTCGACCGGTGGCGCTGCTCTCCCGTTGGCCGTCGCCCAGCATCTTCCTAGCATCCCATTGGTTAGGAGGGATGTCAGCCATTATTCGTGATGCTCGTCGTTTTCCCTCGGACACTCGAGCGTCCCCGAATCACGCGCAAACGCACGTTGGTAAAATACAACTTTTCAATTGTGTTTATTCATCTTCCTTCATAACGGGCCCCACATTATGTACTTTGAATGTTTTTTTGTTTTTTTTTTTTCTCTCTCAGATGCGGGGGCTCGGACCGGATTTGGCTTATTTACGTGTAAAAAGCGCTTCTACTTACGGAAAATATCACGTAACGAAACGACTTCATTCCGTGAGTAGAGGAACGACTCAATCCGACCGCCAATAAGGTTATGGGAAAAAAACCAAAACAAAAACATTATCAGCACCGGAGACGAGACGACACAAAGTTCTCGGATCAGATGACAAGACAAATTTCCTTTTTTGCGATTGGACTATGTCAGACTAGTGCAATAAAATTGTGTATTTCAATTCCATGGCAACGCATCGCATTTCTTTACGATCTGTGGGCTTTATCCCGCGAGCTCAATTGCAAATACACGAGCGGAGCGCGACGCGACCCGATCGTTAAGCAGTCGTGCGCGACGGCCTCACCTGGCGACAGGTCGTACACGGCCGTGTAGGCCAGCCTGCTCATCAGCGCCGGTCGGGTCGAGCGGAGCTCCACGCACGGGTCGTCGGCGGCCGCGAACCCCCCCTGCTTCTGGTAACGGAACCTGGCGTTGGCGTGGTTACAGTCGGCGCCGGACGCCAAGATGTGCAGACGCAGGATCTCCGACAGCGTGCAGCTGTCCAGGTCCACTTCCTGAAGACCGCAGCCCAGATGGAGCTGAGACCAGCCGGCGGCCGACGACACGGCGGCGCTCTCGGCCCGGTCGGCCCGCTCGCAGTCGTCGTCCGGGGCTTCTGACGGTTCTGGCGACACAGTTGAAACTGTGATTTCCGAACACCGCCAACGCATTTGCCGGCCAAAAAACATATAAATAAACGATAAATGATACACGTTTGTTCAGCGGAACAATTCAGAAGGTGAAGGTATGCGACGCGGCTCTTTGGGTGCATTTTTGAAAGACAATACGACAGAAAAAAAAAAAAAAAAAAAAATGAATGATGAGTTGAGTTGATTCTGTGAACAAATTGACTCGGACATCAATCTTCCCCACTGATGCATTTTCTTGTGTGTTAATAAAGAAACAAATAGGACTGTAATGTTTAAAAACATAACGACTGTACATGATGTAATATTGGTGTGTTGAAAGTGTGCCTATGAGGGGCGTGGCCTAGTGAGAGCCATCTGAGGCCGTCGTGTATTTGTGCGCATTTGCGCTTGTCCTGTTCAATAAACGGCGACCGACCGCAGCTGGCTTTGCCCGCCTACATGCCGGCGCATTCCGCCACTCGAGTTGCATCTTATCTGAACCTCAATTGGAAGAAACAACTTGGAAGTCCGGTCACTGGAAAAGTCCAGGCCCCACTTGATGTGCTTGGGGTCAAGTCAAGCGACACTGGAGTAAAAACTGTACTTGAGCAAGTTCTCCTCACCTTCAGGCGCATCTTTGGCCACCTCCTCTCGCTCCTCATCCAGAGCTTGAAAGATGGCCGTGATGAAAAAGAAGAGCATCTCACACAGAGGACCCTCGGGGTCCGAGCCCACCAGGGCCTCCTCCAGAACCTCTGCAAACCGAGAGAACGAGTCACCACCGAGCTTTTCGGATGGACGGGACCATTTTTCGCCTGTCACATCCCTAACAAATACGACATGACACACTGAAGTAACCAACAAAAGTTGCCCATATGGGAAAACTGTCCAAATGTACTAATTTTACAAAATCAGAAGGTCATATTTCTCTAAAAATGGAAGGACAAACATACTTCGTTTCACTGATGAGGAACTCTGTAAGCCGCAATATTTGGTTCTCACAAGGGTTTCAAAACTATGCAAGGAGTATATTTTAATTGTTGATCTGCATGTGGTGCTACACCATTGGCAACACATGTAACTACACCGCCATTGCTGTTTTCTCATTAGCCAATTTGTGGCGATTTTGTATTAAGCGGGGCGTGTTTAACAATGTGCAATTCTCTTTGTTATTCATTCAGTTTGACAGCAAACTTTTTTTGCAACAAATCCTCACGAGTTGGAAGCTGTGAAGTTCGCTGCCGCCATCTCACACTCGCAACTCAAGACAGAAAATCAGTCCGGCAACTTCGCTCTTCTTACCGAGAGAGACTCCGTCCGGGAATTCATCCTTGAGTCCAAAGTCCTCCCCGAAGGCCCGCAGGAACTCCAGGACCATCATGGCTTCCCCAAAGAGCTCGGCCGGCAAACGAGTCCTGACGGCCGTCGGAGCGGGCAAGTCCTGCGGGGGGGCGGGGAGTCAAAGGAGAATGCGAGGATGGGGCGGCGCCGGCGGCGGACGAGCCCGCCCGGCGAAGGCGGCGGCGGCGGCGGTAGGCTGACCTTCAGGTCTTCGCACTCCATGTCCTCGCGGGGTTTGTTCCACAATTTCAGCCTCTCTGCGTATTTCTTCTTCTCCTCCTTCAGCTTTTCACGCTCCTGCAAAGATCCGAGTGAGATACTTTGAACTGTTTTTAACAAGAAGGCTTCAAAATTCATCCTCATCGATCTCTGCAACAACAGGAAAGGTTGGTGAGAGTTTATTTTTGCTCCACGGTTGCAATTTTAGCTTCTTTTACCCCCATGTGCTGTGAACGACTGTCTTCCATCACAAAAAAAAAAAAAAGGGGGTTATTTTTAACAGATTGCTTTTTCCTCGTGGTTTAAAAGGAGCTCAAACGTTTCAGCAATTTCACTGAACTGGCCCACCTGCCAGTTACTCATAAAACATTTTGAAATGAAAGTGAAGGCCAAAAGTTTGATCGGGACTCACCAGCTCCTTCTCCTGCTTCCTGCGCTCCTTCTCTTCTCTCCTCTTCCGCTTCTCCTCCTCCTTCAGCTTGTGGCCCCCCTCGTCCCTCCTCAGCTTGGCCTTGGCCACCATTTCCTCCTTGTGCTGCAGCAGTTTTTGCTTTTCCTCGGCCGCCTTCAGCGCAGACGTCCCCGCCTGACAAAAATCGAGACACTCTTATTAAAGTGTTCTGTTTTGTTTTGTTTTTTTCCCCAACACATCAGTATTCAATCTCTAATTTTAACGACTCTGATGGGGTCAAGGAATTTAACGAAACCAAAAAAAAAAAAAAACCCCCCAAAAAAAACTGAAAAGACGTGTAGGCAAAATCTAATTTCTGTTCAGGAATAAATGAGGACAGCCCACATTCTTTAAAGCTTAAATCGGTTTCAATTCCACACAGCCGGATCCTGGCGCTGGACAGAATCCGTCATGAATTGGTTGGGACTGGTACACCAGAGAGTGCTGAGCGACATGCGAGACCATCCCTTAAAGGACCAGTAAGCTGAAGCAGAACTGGACCCCCATGCATGCAAGCATGACGACTCTAAAGGAACTTGCTGAAAAGAACCAAGTGGAGAGTTCTGGAACAGCAAAGTCAAAACCCAAAACGGATACCCGCTGAGATGCTCTGGGGAGACCTGAAATCAGGTTACAAGACGAGTCTTCGTGAGGTTCTTTCAAAGGCGGGGACGCCGAGCATCAGGGGTCGCAGTAACAACCCGCATTTGTCGTCTCTTGCTCAACGAGGAAAAGAACGCTCTTTACCTCCAATTCGATGACTTTGTAGCCCACAGATAACTTGAAACGTTAGAAATGCAAACATTTCTTCATCTATAACTGAATATTTCATTCTCAGGATGTCATTTGATGGTAGCGTCTAAGCCGCTGGTCTGAGAAGTTAGTCTGTATCAGCGGTTGGTCGGGTGGTCTTCGTACTCGCGAGCGCCGCTCGTTGGTAATCAGTCCGTCTTAGCGACTGATGACTGATTTCGTACTTAGTTGGTCTTAGTCGGTTTGTCTAGTAAAGTGTCGGCCTCAGTAAATCGCTCTCGATATTGAGTCCGTCCAGTCGACCGTGTCGGCTTCTCCGAGATTGGGCGGTTCACGACGGGGGAGGCCGAGGCTTGCTCCAGGCCTTCCGGGGGAAACGCAGAGCAGCCGCGGGTCGAAGTCTCTCCGCCGTTTGCCCGAGTCCCCTCGTGTCCAGTTTAGGAGGAAGCTCACCTCAGTAATGCGGGTTTGCAGACGCATTGTCTAGTACTTGGCTTTGTCTTCGTGAGAGGTTTTAGTTGGTTTTCCATTCTAGTACCGGAACTACGCCAACCTCGCAAGTCAGTCCAGGTCAGTCTTTGTCGTAACTCGGGCGGTAGTAGTCGTCAGACTTAGTAGCGCGTCTGTCAGTGTCCTTAGCGCAACTCTGAGGCGCCAAGGAATTAGTCGGTCTCAGCGGTTCTCCGCGGTCCGCCTTCAGGTCGCTCAGTCTTGGCAGTCCCGAGCGCCGTTCCCGTCCAAGTTCTTCTCACCTGCGCCGGTGAGCCGCGCCCCGCCATCTTGACGCTGCACGGGAAGCAGGGAGGCTCATCCGGAAAAAAGTGGGAGAAGTTCTCCTCGGACAGCCGGTGCTTCGCCACGCTAGACGCCTGCCGTGCGGAGAGGAAATCACGTCAGAGCAGGCAAAGCGTCGCGCTCATAAAAGTTGGGAACGCGCGTCGAGCGCCTCACCTTGAGGCGAATGAGGCCGTTGTCGGGCTCGCAGTGCTGCTTGAGGAGCAGCTTGAGACGCTCGCGGGACATCACGTTCTGCCTGCGACTGAACACAGCATCAGACGGACGCTCCTCGCCAAAATACGCAAAGATGAGGCGCGCGTCACCTTATCTGATTGGCTCTAGCGATGAACGGCTCGCCGTGGCCGTCCTTCACCATCCTCATCTCGTACTTGAACACCGACGGGCTTAGAGGCTTCTTTCTTTTGCTGTTTACACACACACGTGGGTCACGTGAGCCACCCATCCACATGTTAGGACTTTGCAATGTCATGAACTTTGACCTGCTGGGACTTTCGAAGGCAGCGGCGTCTTCGTCGTCGCTGATGACGATGGTGTCGCCGTCGGTAGACTTGTGCCCGTTGACAGCCGGTGCGCCGCTGGCGCTGGAATGTGGCGAGTGGACCCGAAGGATCTCGCAAGTGTGTCTAAAAAGTTTGGCACGTGCAAAAAAAAAAAAAAAAAAACTCATTTGCACACGGAAACTAACGCTGAGGCAACGTGTAACCTTTACAAGTGATGATCCTACACGTCGTATCTGTGACTTTGAACCTGCGGGGCCTGGCCAGGGAGTCACCGAAAGGGAACGTAAAGTTGGCCGCCGTTGTGAGCTCGGGTTAGCGCTTGGCTCTCAACTGGCTAACTGTTAGCTAGCCCGGACATCAGTTGTGCTCTTGCAGCCGGTGTACGTAGACGCTTATTCTGGCTCAATGTCAACGTGCAACGCAAAATGTATCGCAAAGCAGCCCAAGACCAGCGCCACTTTTTCTGAACTGCTGTGCTACACACTAAACTTCTCCCGTTTCAGGTCAGTCCGGATCACTTCAAATAGTTCATTTGGTTAAAGGCCACAATAATGAGAGAGAACTTTACATTCTTTTCTTTGAGGTCTAAAGTTGACATTGGTTTCCTTACGATGGGCTCGCATTGACTTTGAGCTGCATGACGTGGCTGAAACGATCCTCCTGACAGAACGAGCTGAGTCAGGTTTCTCGGTCGCCTTGCTCGCAGACGCCTTTTCAGATCTGCCCACAAATTTTCTGTGGGATTCAAACCAGGGCCACTCCGAGACATTGACTTTGTTATCCTCAAACCGCTTTTGAAGCATTTTGCCAGCATACTTCGGGTCATTGTCCGTCCGGAAGACCCACTTGGGGCAGGGTTTTAGCTTCCCGGCCGACGTCCGGACATGTTGTCTTCACATCTCTTCGGAATTTCTTCTTCACGGGATTGCTCCAGTTCCTACTGCAGCCCCAAAACATGATGCTGCCACCACCGTGGTCTGGTGTTCTCAGGTCTACAAGCTCCCCCCTTTTCCCTCCAGATGAAACATCGGTCATTATGGCCAAACAAGTTCACTTTAGTTTCATCAGACCAGAGGACAAGTTTCCAAAAGTGAAGATCTTTGTCTTGGTGTCATTTTGCACGTTGGAATCTCGCTTTTTTTTTTTATATTCCTTTAGGAGTAATGGCTTCATTCTCTGTGACTGGCCTTTTTGCCCATGTCGGCGCAGGACCCGTTTCACTGTGGTTAATGACATCTTCACAAGGTCTTTAGCGTTTAGGAGAGCCCGCCTTCTTCCTGAGCGCTGTGACGGCTGAACATATTTTTAATTGCGCACAATTGTTTGAACGGATTAATGGGACTCCATGACGCAGCTGGAAATTACACCCAAGGATGAGCGAGACTTGTGGGACGCCTCGATTCTTTCTTTGATTTTCAAACACGGAAGCAGAGTGTTTCAGGTGAGCCGTCTATTAAGTCACATGTCGGCTTCCACAGCCATGACCTCATCATCTGGGCCTCCCCACGTTCTCTACGGTCACAAACTTTTGACCTCAAAGAAAATAATATAAGATTAAACAAAATTCACTCATTTTAGTGATCCGGACTGACCTGAAACTGGAGAGATATTTGACTTTAGACAGTAAGCTAAAAAAAAAAAAAAAACGTTTTGAAGAGCGTATGCAAACTTCTGGCTTCCACTGTACGTCATACCAGAGCGGCTTAGTAGACTCCAGGAGACCAATTCCTTATTTTTGATATACTTGGCCTGAATAAAAGATGATTCGGCTTCTGATTGAAAGCCCCGAGTACTTTCAGTTGAGCTCCCTTGAGCAAGACCGGCCCCCCCAGTGGTACCTGGCCCCGTTGCGTAAACTGACATCCACCGTCTCGCCGGGGAAGAAGCGCCCCTTAACGAAGGCGTAGACGTCCTCGCAGAGCTCGCTTAGGCGGCCGCGGCGGCACAGCGCCGCCAGGTGCAGCAGCGGCCTGAGCAGCACGGACGGAAAGTTCCGGAGGTTCTGTTTGGCCCGCCGCTCGCTCTCCACCGCCTCCAGGTAGGTGAGGCCCGCGCGGCCCGTCAGGGCGCAGCTCCACACCAGGCTGTTGCACAGGATGGTCCGCTCAAAAAATTCTCTGCGGGGAAGAGGACCGTCATCAAAACTTTGAAGGGTCAAGGGACCAAAACACACTCACACACAAGAGGTCGTCCGGAAATGTACGCTTCAATGACCAGATCTTCTTCTTCTTTTCCTTACGGCTTGTCCACAGCGTGTCATCTTTTACCATCTAAGCTTTAATGACCGACCAGACGGTGCTTGGAAAATGTTCATCTGAACGAGCCGCGTCAGCCATCAAGTTTCCATTCATTCACTGCTCACCGAAGTTACAATGAAGCCAGCGGGCCAGTGGAAGAAAAAAAGTGCCCTAAAGTCTTTTATTGTCGTTTAGGGAGGGAACGTCTCCAAGGCGCTTGGCCTGTTAGCAGCTAGCGGCTAAAAGCAGCCAACAAGTGACAACCAAGCCACGAGCGAAGTCGACCAACTGTACAACTAACCGGCCTCGAGTGTCTCCACGTAAACACGCAAAGACATTCATGGCCAGACTTAAGTCTGTGGTGGTGGTGGTGTTGTTGTTGTTGTTGTTTAACGACTTTTTGGGGAAGTTTGTCGTGTCGTGACGTGACGTCACGTCACGGCGCCGGTCTCAGGTGATGTCGGTGGACGCGAGTCCGGCCGGGACAGGTGAGACTCACTCGTAGCTGCGGAAGATCTCGTGCGTGATGCGGCAGAGGAAGACCTCTTCGTCGGGGCGCAGGTCGGCCGGAGGATCCTGGCGGACGAAGGCTTTCCTGTGGAGGAGCGGCATGTCGAGCAGCCAGCCGCTCTGGAACAACAACAACAAATAAAATTAAAAAAAAAAAAAAAAAAAAAAAAGGGGGGGGGGGGAGTCAGGAGCCAAGCGGTCAAGTCAGCCGAACTCGCGGCGGGGACTGTCCCCGGCCCTCCGGGAAGCATCTCGACGGCTCTTTTGTTAACTCGCCGGCCGCGTGGAGGCCAACTATTCGCTGCTCCTCTCTCGTTTCAGAGTGACCCGATCGAGCCCGGAAGAGCTCCCCGCGGCACCGGACTCACCTGTTCGTGCTCGTTAAAAGAGCGGAGGTTCGGTTCTGCCGCTGCTGCTGCTGCTGATCCCGTGCTTGTGTGCGAATGTGTCCGTATGGCGACGCCGGATAATCCGCGACCGTCCCGGGTTGAGCGGGCTCGCTGGCGGCTTTCTGAACCAACTTTGCATCCACTTCACTGACTGGAACGGAGCTCGGATATCTGCGTACGGCCTGCGTCGCGTGACCGCTCGCGTGAGGACCAAACGCCTCTTTGGTTCAAAGCAGTGACGGGTTTCGCGGCGACTTTTGTCACGCTTTACTTCACATCGATTTAAGCCTTTTCACCTCCGGCGCGACCTCCTTAACTGTACTCGAAACCTCGACAAACGTTATTTGGCTGGAATTGAACAGTTGATGCGGCTGTTATTTTGCAAATGAGAAAAGGTCTTCAGGAAACCGAACATCTGATTATTGATAGTCAGACGTTCACGACACAAGCTCTCAATGAATATCTTTTATGAAAAAATAAATAAATAAAATAGTTTCTCCGAGCCGTTGAGTCTTATGAACGCACCACGTTGCATGTTCAGTAGGCGGGATTTACGCGCCACTCACGGCCGCGATTGGTTGGGCGCGCTGCCATTCAAGAGCACCAGCCAATGGTTGCTCGGGGAACCGCGCTCCAGAAGCAACTGCGGCTGTGCGTCGGTCCGCACCACGCGACGCTTTTGAGCGTCATGCCGACTGTGACGGGAAAAACCGGGGAGGGCGAAATCGTCAGCACATTTGCTGTGTTTGGCAAGAAAAGTCAAAAGACCACCGATGCCAGCTCATTGAGCTGCTTAGGTTGCATAAAACTTCGTACAATTACCACAAGATAACTGTAGTTCCCTTTCAGTAAAAATAGTATTTTTTTTTGTTTTCTATACCGATGACAAGATTTATTATTGATAAGAAACACTTTGACGTTGACAGAACAGTAACTGGTGACAATCGATGGAGTAATGAGCAAGTTACAACTTCTTTTCAGTGTTCGTTTTACGGGAATCTGGACCTTTCCAACATGGCCGGTACATTCGCACGTTTGTTAGCCGGCCTGCTAACTTGTCTATATCGCTGAAAGAAACAGGCTTCTGCTGGTGACGTCGTAACCGGCCAGAGAGGCGCGGGAATGGCGTAACTGAGTTCCCGCCACTTCGACTTTTCTCACGACGGAAACAACATTTAACTATCCTGTAATAATCTTTCCAAGATGATACTTTTATTTTCGACACATTTGAACTCCATTTTGGGGCATTCAACTGAGCTTCCCGGGTTGACCCCACGCGGAAACTTCGGTTTCGAGCAGGCACGCGATTGCTATTTTGTGTCATTTTTTTTTGTTTGTTTGTTTTTAAATTTTGCATAGATTACGTGAAAGTCTGCAAAATGTTAGTACCGGCAAAAATCGGAAGAGGCCACCATATTTAGCGATCACCTTTTTGCCCGCCGGGCCTCCAAATTGAAGTTCCAAGGTGGCGGACGCCAGCAGCTTTGGCACGTTTGCCCTCCCCGACCGAGTTTTTGTCAACTTGCTGGATTGCGGCTTGTCATGCGTGAAACCAGAAGCGGCCTTCAATTTCTGAGGGAGGTTTGGCTCATTGCAAAAATGCTTCCGAGGAGACTGGAGGGCTGTCGCCGTCAAATAGGCCATGGAAGTGACCGATCGTGATTTGTTACTGTTAGATGACGAGACGAGACGAGACGAGACGAGAGGAGGTGATTTTGATCTCCGTGACCTTTTGGAAACGTGACGAGAACTTCGTCCCACCAGAAGGTTACGACTTTGCTAGCCATGTTCAAAAATAAGATGTTTGGCCGCAAGTCATGATTCTACTTTCCATAAATTGACGACAGTTGAACTAGAAGCAGATCTTTGTCAATCTTTCAAAACGAGACATAAGTCACAAAATCAATCCAAAATCGGAAAGTAACTCTCTGGAGCGACAATCAAACTCGCTGTTGATTCATTTGATGTCTCTTGGGTTCCGTTCAAGTCCAAGTTTTGTTGGAAAGGTCTTTTTAAGACAACGCGCTCCAAACGAGATCGTTTTAACTTGCCAAGTTTTATTGGAGACAAAGAGGCGGGATCTGTAAAGCGGGCGGGGAGGCAGAAACCAGGCGGGACGCGAAGCCGCGGGCTTCTATTGCCGCGCCGCCGTCTGACGCGAGGACGACCCGCCGCACAGCGTCCGCCCCTCCACCTCGATCACCGTGCCGCTCAGCTTCTCGGCCAGTCCTCGGATGTCTTTGGCCTCCTCCAGGTCAGTCAGCTGCCACTCGGGAGTAACTGAGGAGGAGAAGGGAGGGGACGGCGGTCACGTGACGAGACGCGGCGGCGGCGAGATGTGCGCGTTGACGCCGCGACTCACTTTGCAAATCTTTCTTGAGGGCGGCCTTGGAGCTGGCGTGGACCATCTTGCATTTGATGGGAGCGTCCTCGGGAGCCCTGCGCCGAAACAAAGCGGCAAGTCACGTCGACGTCGCGGCGCACGCACGCAGGCAGGCCCTCGCGCGGGCGCGCTCCGACCCCGGACCCGCGGTCTCGGCTCTTGCCGCCCAAATGAGCCGCTGCTCGCGTCAGGCGCGGACCTCGCAACGAGCCGGTGGTCAAAGCCAATCTGGAGTCGATTAAATACAGATTTTGCTGACGAGCTTCTAAATCGAAATGACCCAAGTCCGAGTGGTCCCACGGGGGCTCAGAAGTGGTCGTAATGTCAAGTCTCGCGAGGCTCAAAACATCAAACGAGCGTCGCGCTTTGGGGGAGGGACAGCGACACGTTAGCATTAGCATGTTAGCACCCAGACACCCACCAGGAAACGAAGACCAGGCACGCCTTGTCGCTGGACTCTTTGGTCTTGTAGGCCACGTCGAAGACTGCGTATCGGCAGTCTTTGACTGGTAGCATGCTGATGAAGGTGGCGTACGGGTCGCAGTCGTCAGCCATGATCTGTTTTTCCTTCTCCACCATGATCCTCTTGCGGTCGTCGCTGACGCGGAAGAAAACCACCTTCAGCTTCTTCTTGAACTTGAGCTCGTCGTACGTGCAGAGAACCTCGTCCTCCACGGTCACGCCTGATGCCTGTCCACAAGGGCGCAGTTACCACGGCAACCCAGACACCCCACAACAAAAATTGCTGCAAAAGAAAATCGGGGGGGGGGGGGGTGGGGGGGGGTCGATTTTCTCCAAAACAGACGAGCTTCTGTCGGAGTTTGATTTTTGCTCAAATTCTGGCGCTGGTGCCAGGTCAGGCGATTCGATAGGAGCTGAATCGGCGCGACAATGGGGGGGGGGGGGGGGGGGCCAAAAATAAATGAAGATAAATACAAACATTGCAATAAATACTGAAAGAATTCAGGACTGAAGTGACTAGAAATACTCCTGATTAAATATTAACATGCATTTCATGACTCTTTGCCGGTCATATAGTGCAAAACCTCCACCTGCCGGTTTCAGCGCTCGAGGAACGCCGACAAACGGAGCAGTCGGGGGGGCAGGCAACCGGTGGGCGGGGGGGGAATCTTCATTCCTTCATTTCAGTCAGCCGTCCCCGGATGAGCGCTTTCGTTTTTGCTCCCGCTCGGTACGCGGCTGGATCCGTTGGAGTGGGCAGCGGCGGTCCGAGCCTGAACGGCGCCCTACACGAGGACCCCCCCCCCCCACCCGCCACAAGTGCTGCGCTGTTGCGCATATCAAAAAGTGCCATTGTGAGCAGGATATGGCGCTGCTGGACACTCGCAAAAAAAAACCATTTTTTTTTTAAAGATACGATAAGGGCGATTCATCATTTTTTCAAGATTCAGGAAACGTAAGCTACAAATGTTCTGCGGGGACTGTGAACTCAACTCTCATGACAATCGGCAGCATTTTGGCAAAAAGTGTACCAAAAAAAAAAAAAAAAGCTGCAGGCTGAAGTCAATTCAAAAACAAAACAGCTAAAAACCAAGACAAGTACACTTTTGTGCGCTACAAACAATTGCATAAGTTTGACTCTGCTAGCTGAATGCTAATGCTAAAAGGAAACATCACTGACATGCTAATGCTAGCATTAAGGAGTGTGACAACCCTGAAAGATATTAACGACACCCACAGTTTTATATTCTTTGTCCTCTGCAGAGAACGACTGCATTTAGTGGCATTGAAGAGCTGAGACCTGTGTGGGGAAAAAAAAAAAAAAAAACAAACACTGCCCCCAGGTGGCCAAAGAGGGCAAAACAGAAGAGCAGCATGTTGGCTTTTTTTTTTTTTTTTTTGTAGTCATGTTTTTGTAATGCACAATAAGACTGAGAACTAATTAAAAACGTCACCAAATGCTATTTTAGGGGAGGGTTGGCTAATGTAGACCAAGTTTCTGGAATAGTCTGTGTACATCCGATGAACTTAAGGCTTGGTTTCAGCACGCTTTTGTTGGCACGAGTTGCGACATGCCCGCACCTGGGATGGCCGCAAGCGTCAAATTCTCGCAAGTCATCATCTTAACATGTCGCACTTCCTTCATTTATGGGTGTGGGCGTGCGAAGATAAAAGTTTTATGAACATATATCGCTGGGTACTGCAGTTAATCTGTTACATTGATTTTAGGATGAAAAGGTACACGTAGCTTTAGCTTTCACTTGAATACGTTTGTTGTAACTTTTACTCGGTTCCGTCGAGCGGCGCCTCGCTTGCTACTTTTTTTTTTTTTTTAACTTTTGTTGGCGTCGAGGGGAACTTTTCAAAACGACTCATTTGTCCAAAATAAGGACTACATGATTATTATCATCATCATCATCATCTCCGCCCCGTGACGCTGCTGCGCCGTTTCAAGAGTGTACACGGAAGATGATTACTTTGGGCTACATTTAACCGTGTATTTTTTTTTTTTTTTAATAAAAGTGATTTTGTTGAGCAAGCGTCTGAATTCGTTGATTATTTAAAATTTGTCCGCTTGAGGTTCGCGCTCGGATTAAAAACAAAAAATAAACGTCGGAGATTACTCAGCAGTTCCTACTCGAGTATTTATTCATTTTTATTTTTTGACGTTGCCCGCGGATTCGGTTTTTGCTTTTCGACGCGTCGACGGTAGCGTAGCTGGAGTCCGATTCGCGGACCAGGACGAGAAACGGGCGGCGGCGGCGCGTCACGTGAGCATCCCGCCGAACCAGTTCGAGCTTCTCGGGCGAAGCTAGCCGCTCGTTAGCTCGAGCTAACTCGAAGTGGTTCGAGCGGCGCGAGGCCGCCGGCTTCTTTTTCGAAAGCGTGCCGAGTCCCCGAGAAGTCAAACACCGCCGACCGCGGAGAGGCCCGACTCACCATGTTGTCTGCTCGCGGGTACTGACGACGCTTTTGCTGCTGTGGCTTCCGAAGGCGCTCGCTCAAACCAGGAAGTCTTTTGTGGTGCGCGTCTACGGGCGTGACCTCGCGGCTGCGGGGTGTGGTTTTTTGCAGCGGAAGGGAAAGGCTACCTGCCCGGCCTGCGAGGACTTGCGGCCCGCGCCCCTCCGCCCCCGCCTCCGCCTCTCTCCCGAACAGGTCCGACCGCTCGAACCGAGGGTCCCGGGCGGGGGGGGGGGTGACGCGACGCCTGCCACGGCTTGTTGACGTTCGTCCTGCGCCACGGCAAAGGGTTTGGGTTAGGGTTGCGTCACGGTTGCAATTCCGAGACCTCTGGTTTTTGTGCTCCCTCGCGGTTTTTCTGTCTGTGCGTGCCAACGTGGCGCACCTGAATGCCAAAGGCGATCAGTCATCGTCTTCAGATCATCTTTCGCACTTTGGAGCTGGAGCGTGCGCCAACCCGTTTGCAGGAATTCATTCCACTGCGGTCCTGAGGTCGTCTTGTTGTGACGACCCCCACGGCGTCCCACCCGCACCGCTCCGAATCCCAAATTGTTCTGTGGCTGCTTTTGAAAACAGGCTCGTCCTGAGGGTCGGTCACCGAACGGGCGAGGAGGAATATCTGAGCGTCCTCAGTGAAGAAGCCAACTCCATCTATCCATTTTCTTCGCCGCTTATCCTCACAAGTGTGGCGAAAGTGCTGGAGCGGCTACACCCTCAACTGGTCGCCAGCCCGTCGCAGGGCACTTACAGACTACGGTCGAGTCTCCAAAGAATGTTTTACCTTTTTTTTGGGGGGGGGGGGTGTGGGAGAGCCCGGAGAAAAGCCACGCAGGCACGGGGAAGAACATGCAAACCCCACACAGGCGGGGCGGGGATTGAACCCAGGGACCTCGGGTGTCGGTGTCACATCGAGACCAGAAATATTGCGGCCGCGAGACTTTCTGAGGCCGGTTCCGCTAACCTCTTCCTCAATCTGGTGGATGTGCACAAGAGCAATAACGTTGCGTGAGAAGGGGGAGGAACCGGTCCATAAACGCAAGGAGAGTTCTGATGTGTAGTCAGGACTGTGGCGGACGTGCTGAGACACAAGACGGATTCGAAAGCAACCATTCGACAACAATTCTAAGCCGTCCACAAAAATCTCCTTTTTGCTCGGAAACTTCTGTGTCTGCTTGGCGGAAAAACTAAAGAGTCAACTGCTTCCTGTGGTCGCTTTTGGATTGAAAGCGCCAAATATTCTGTGGGTGTCTAACAGGGTCCGGAACAGAGTCAGTGGATCAGAACCACGCGTGGGAAAAAAAATCCACCTCAACTTCTAATAATTGACCCCTCCGTACAGGGCACTTAGCCACGCCCCCTGAAGCGACGTCACGCCACGTGCGCTGACGTAAGACAAACAGTAAAAATGGCAAATACAATACAATAAATACATTCTGCTTCTGATTTCATTCAATCGTTCACACTTAGCGGTGTTATGCTAGCGGAGAACGTCTCATTCATTTATACGAGACGTGGATTAAAAATCAAATTTAGGGCATACCTTGGTGCAAACATGTGCGTTCCGGTTGATATTAGATGGATTTAGTTGATGATGCGGTCTTCCACAAAGTTAGATCCATCGAAGGCATTTTTCGTACCGGGTCTTCGGTTTTGGAAAGGGTACGAATGGAACTCCACCGACTGGCCTTTCGGGATACCCGTCGTCACGATTACAAAGTCCGTGACTACACCTCTTAGCCATATTTTTTGTTTACGCGATAAAACGCTAACTAAACCCATACTGGACCATGCAACGTTGTCTGAGAAAATGGCGGGAGCAAAAAACGGGCTTTGGTCTATGCGGATCTCTGGCCTCTGATTGGTCAGTGACGCGGATTGCGCAATATCCACGCAGGGGTCAATTGAAGAATGACTTTCCCGGTTTTCCTTCCGACTTTCCCGGTTTTCCTTCCGGTGTCCTGTTGGTTTGCTTCCGTGACACGCGATTGGCCGGCGACCAGTTCGGGGCGTGCCTGCCTTTCACGTCCGCGACCCGCAGAACCAGAAAAGAAAAATCAGTCGTCGGCCTGGCAAGCACGAGCATTGTGCGTCGCCTTGTGGCGGAAGGGGGGAAAAACAGCATGACGTGCGCGATGTTTTTTTTACGTTGTCATTTGTTCACGTGACAGGAAGTCTGTCATGTTCAAGTGGCTTTCTTACGAAAGAGGAGAAAGGGACCGGTCCCTGGCCTGGCCCGGCCCGGCCCGGCCTGTGGAAAATGTGCCACCCATTCCGTGGTTGTTTACAAGTTAAACGGAAAACAAACAAATAAAAAAAAAAAAAAATCAAGCCTCACACACGCGCCCGCACTCAAACGTGACATCATGACCTCGGAAAAATGGTTTTATTCCCCCCGACAAGTTTAGAAGCTGCCATGGGTCGTACAGCGCGGCACAGTACAGTGGAGTGTTTAAATAAGTAAAAAAAAAGTGGCTGCTGTGTGACGTGTTAGTGAAATATTGACTAACAAGGTGCGGCAGCGGGACAACGCTAGCTAGCCGGCTTGTTAGCCAGCTAGACGGCCAGCTGGCTAACAAGCCGGCTAGCTAGCTACATTTTGGTCTCAAAAATGACATGTATATCAAATTTGTTCACGACTGGAAAGGACGTGTCCTTGTTTCACTGCTGTTATTATTATTATTATTATTATTTGAGCTCGAGAACCTAGCGCCTCAACTCGGAAGAAAGTGACGAGCATTTTCCAACCAAAGAGCCAAATTGGGTCACAGGAAAATGATTTCTGGCCAGCAACATTTCAACATCGATGCTGTCGTAAAGTCCTGATTCTGACAAAGTGGGGCAACCCTCCTTGAGTCACTGACGTGGCGGATTTTGATCAAAATGATTTTTGACCATTTTAGGGACATCCTGCAAAATAATCTGCTCCTGAAATCCGACGACATTTCTTATCCCGAATTACAGATTTTTTTGAAATGCTGTGAATGCGTAACGCGGGCACATATCCTGTTAGCGGCACTTTCACATGAATATATTTTTATTTTGTCGGCAGCACGTTTCCACGGGAACGCCGAAGATGAAAAAGAATGTCGTCAAAAGCGGTTGTTTGTTCAGTGGAAGGCTCGTCACGGCGACAAACCCCAAAGTCGGCCGCTGAGTCACCGAGCCGAGCCCACTCGGGACGTGCGGACTTGGCTTGGACCCAAAGAATGCAAAACCAACACTTGGCGGGCTCATCAATAGTGTCTCCGATTGTCTTTGTTATGTCATCTCGGGATCTTAACGCAATCAGCCCGAGTCATTTTGTGGGGTCGGAGGTCGCGTGCCATCCGCTGAGTCGGTCGCCTTCATTTTTTGTCCACGCCGTCCTGAAACGAGAGCGCACACGTACGACGTGACCGAAGAACGTGGGCGACGCGCCGCGTGACCAACGTGTGACCTATCGTGACGCCAACGTGCGGCGTTTCTCGGCCGCTTGTTTGCGTGATCAATTGCGCTTTCTTTCCCGGAGGTTGCGAAAGCGACGTGACGAGTCGAGTCCTAGCGACGGCGCGTCCCGGAGACTCACGTAGGCGGGGGCGGGATTGGCGTTCCAGAATCTCGAGTGCGTGGTGTAGAGCGGGATGTCCTCGCGGATGTTGTGGCGGCCCCCGTCGCAGCAGCACCACAGCACCTGACGGCAAGAAGAAGAAGACGACATCAGCGCAAGCGTCGGCGTCCTCATCATCATCATCATCATCATTACAGATCCATACGTCCGCTTTACGCTACGCTACGCTTCCTGTCCCGGGTCGCTTTCGGGCGAACTGAGTCTGGGCAAGGGGCGGGGTTTGCCAAAACCAGGCATGCGTTCTCACTCACGGTCAGACCATTCATTATGCGCACGCGACATTGGCAACGCGGGAGAAAAAGACACAAAAGCACAAGACAGGAAGGCCGGAGCCCAGATTCTGACCCAGAAGCAAAGAGCTGCGAGGCAGACGCGCTAACCACAAGCCACCAATGATAAAACATCAAAAGAATAAAAACGGAGGCGCTGACCACGGTGACGACAATTAGGAGGAGGAGCGTGAGGAGCACAGCGGCCAGAACCAGAAGAGCGATCCCCCAACCGGGAACGGCGCCGCCGGTCGGAGGAGGAGTCTTAGTCGTAGCGCCCCCTGTGGCGTCGCCCCGCGTCGGAGCGACGGTCGTCCCGTTGGTGGTCGTTGCCGTGGAGACAGGACCTGGGGTGTACGGTTGCGTACTGTTTTCCTGCCGGTGTGTCGTCATGACGACCGTCGACGAGCCGCTGGCCTCGCTGACCGTCGCCGGGAGTGTTGTCGTGGAAACGCCACCCGCGATGATCCACGCTGCGAACATTTTCGACAAATGACAAACTTCACACCCCCGCGGATGCACCCGCACACGGCTTGGAGCGTGAACTTTGACCTGAGCTGACCTGCGATCCCCATGGCGAGCAATCTTGTGGTCACGGTCCACATTTTTGTGCGCAAGTATTCGGACTTTTGCGCGAGTACTTTGACTTTTAAAGCGGTCGCCTGCAGAGAGGCGGAGCCTGAAGGGCGGGTGGGGCCACACCCCCTCCGCACCTCACAATGGACGCCCGTCCGAACGCACACGTGTGTGTGTGTTCACAAATGGGTGTGTGCTCAGTGTGTGTTTGCTTCATTTATTCACCCCACTCACGTGTGTGTGTGTGTGTACACACGGTTAATCTACGCGTTTGCGACAAACACGACGATCACCAGGTCGATATTTGTACTTTTTGTTTATTTGCGATTTGATCAAAGACAGAACTGATCGTCAAAAATCAGAACGTTGTTCTGACGTGCGATCGGACGGAGAGCGATGACATCACGGCGCGGCGACGGCACCGTCAGTTGTACGCATCCGCGCCGCCTGGCGATCGGCCGTCGGGCCCGTCCACCGGAAGTTCGGGGTCGAACGCGGGCTCCGCCCCCGGTCGGCCTACGAGCGAGAAGGAGGTCAGGGTGAGAGGTCGCCCTCGCCCGACGGGGTCGCCGCCGAGCGACGCCACCGACCGTGCCGCTCGAGGGTCTTCGTCAGGTCGTCCCAGAAAGAGCAGCTGCGGTCGGCCGGGCTTGGCTTCTGGATGAGGGCGGGGCTTAGCTCCAGGAAGGCGGGAGGGGCCACAGAGGGCAGGACCGGACGCCATCGGGGAAGAGCGGTCGCCGGCCACGACGCTGACGGGTTTGGATCGCTGTCAGAAGAGAAAAACGACGACGTTGCAGACGGACGAGCGAACTGGCCGCCCGCCGTTCGGTCGGTCACTTCTTTTTTTTTTTTTTTTGTGCGCGTTTGTCAAGTAGTCAGCGAAGTAGCGAGACGGGCAGCAAAAGTCAGACAGTCTGGCGAGTGAGACAGGAAGAAAGACAGTCGCTCTGTCGCGAGGGAGGACAGACACGTCAGACTTTCAGGCTGCCCATCAGTTAGCCCTCACCCGCCGGCGACAAAGTTGGCCACGTAGGTCATGGCGGCCAACGAGAGGCGGCGCTCGGCGCCGGTGAAACGCCGCGAGCCGACGGGCCGGTGAGGAGCCCCGAAGACCAACTGCACGTCCAGCGGGACCGAGACGTCGGCCCTGCGAACAGGAAGTCGGCCCTCGTCAAGACGGGAAAAGCGAGCTCGGCGGCGAGCCCGGCGGGGAACGCTCCCCACCTGTCGCCGGGCGCCGGCTGGTGGTACGCGAAGACGTTGGCGCCGCTGTTGGCGAAGTGGCGGGCCATCCGCCGCGTGGGGCACACGATGAACATGTCTCTGCAACACAAAATCGTATCGCTCATTGAAATCTTTCCCGTTCCTGTCGCTTGCGAGTGTGTCAAAATCCTTTCAGTTCGGAGGTCGTCGGTTCAAATCTGAGCTGTGGCCGTTTTGTGTGCAGGTGGCGCCCAAACTCGTTTTCTCTCCTCCCGCATTCCAAAAATGTGCATTCGGGCATCCAGTTGACGAGCCGCTTATCCTCACAAGGGCCGCGGGTGCACTAACTTCGGCGAAAGCCGGACAACGCTCTGCGCACTGGTCACCAGTCCGTCGCGGGCCTTGCTTGCGTCAATCACTCAAGACTTAAAAATTGTCCTCAGGCACAATAGAAATAAATAGTTGCCATAAAAAAAACGATACATCTAAATACTGCACGTGTCAAATATTAGAGGCTAACATACTCGTGACGTGAAGACCTCTCGATGTTGTTTTTTTGCAGTTTCGAGTAGTTTCCGTAGAAAAGAAAGGACGCAAAAATGTATCCTGCGTCAAAGAATTTCTTTTCATTTAGCACAGTCATAATTGTTTATAATTCACCAGTTGTTAACGTATTCTAATGGCAGCTGCAAATGTTTGAGACAATTTATGTTTACGTGGAGCAAAAACCTTCAGCCGAAAGCAAAACGGTTCTTTGCGTTACGAACTAACGGCACTTGAAGTTCCATATTTCAAGCTTATACGAAATCAAATATTTACACAAGTCAAAGGTCAAATTTTCTTTTGCGCCGATCCAACCTTTGATTTTTTTTCATTGCTACAACACACACACACACGCACACGCGCACTGTTCTGACCTGGTGGCGTTGTCGAGCGCGCGGGAGAAAAGGTTGTATCCGGCGGGGGCGGAGCTATGGTCCAGCGAATAGAACCAGGTCGCCGCCTCCTTGAGCAGCGGATTTTCTGAGGCTCCGCCCAGCGAGCGACTCAGCGCCTCGTAAAACGCCGCCTTGGCGCCGCCGCCGGGCAGCGTGGCCGCAAAGTCCTAAGAACACAAGCCGCAGGCGTGTTATTTGCGCGCGCGCGTGCCCACGTGTCGCCGACGCGCTGCGACCTCCGACCTTGACGCCGCGCGCTCGTCCGATGATTCCGTCCTCCTGCGACGTCCCGAGGAGAAGGTCGACTCTGCGCAGGGAGACCGGCGCTTTGGCGTCTTGGCGGCGCGTGGGCGACCAGGAACGGAAGGGCCCGCTGGCGGCCAGCAGCTGAAGACGGCGAAAGTCACGTGAGCGACGCCGACGCGGGCGGGGGCGGGGGCGGGACTCCGGAGCCGTACCTTGGTCTGAGCGGTGTTGAGGGTGTGCACGGGCGCCGCCCTGAGGCACGCCGCCATCCGCCGGTCGTCATCCGTGGCGCAGCGGAGCTCGGCGGCCAACGTCAGCGCCTGACGTCTGGCGGCGGCCGGCGTTTGGAACAGCGCCGGCGAGAACAGAGAGCCGCCCTAGTACACACAAACAAGTGTCGATTAAAAGAAAGAAAGAAAGAAATACACGCGTCACGTACCACCGACCATGAGCAGCATCCGCCGGAAAAGGGGCGTGTCGTGCATGAGTCGCAAGCTGATGATGTCGGCACCACCGCGCTCCGCCCCCACCGTCACTCTGGTCTTGTCTCCGCCCAGCGCTGAAATGTGGGCGTGGACCCAGACGAGCGCCGCCTCCTGGTCCGACGCGCCCCAGTTGCCGCACGTGCCCGACGACGAGCCTGAACGCACACGCAAACAAACGTAGTCGGCGTTCACGCGTGTACGCAAACGTGCGTTTTTCACGTATGTCGACCTGCGCAGAGGAAGCCGAGCGCGGCCGTCCTGTACCCCGCCGTCACCACCACGATGTCGCCGACGGCCGCGAGGGTGGAGCCGTCCAGGATGGCTCGGCTGCGATTGGTCGACGGGTTGACGAAAAAGACCAGCACCGGGACACGCCCCCTCTGACACACGCACGCACGGACGGAAGGAAGGAAGATGTCAGCCGATGTCACGCGACCTCATTTGCATATTCGTGAAAGGCCTCACCGCGGCGACGGGCCGGAAGACGTCGAGGTAGAGGCAGTCCTCGCTGCCGTCGGCTCGGCCCGGTTGGACGCAGGCGGACCTGAAGGACACGCTCGGTCGGGTCAGCCGTGTCGAGCTCGCGCCCCGGGCGGGCTCCGGCTTACCGCGCTCGGGTGGCGTCCCACGTCCCCGTCCAGTTCGGCGGCTGAGCGTCGCGAAAGCGCAGCGATCCGATCGGGGGGCGGGCGTACGGAACGCCGAGGAACTGGACCACCGTCTTCCTGTCCGTGCCCAACGCCGTCTCCACGGCGACGCCCCGCAGGGTGCCGTGACCCGCGACGGCCACGTTCGTCGCCGGCGGGGACGACGAGATGTAACGACTTGTACGCACGTCGGCCTCACCTCTCCGGAGGTACACCTGAGGGGCGGGCTCTCTGATCACCAGACGGCAAGAGGAGGCGGGTCTGGGTGAGTCGGGGGCGGAGCTTAGGCCGCACACGGCGGTGTCCGGGTAAAGGACGCAGCGGGTGGCCGACGGCAACTCGGCCAACGACACGGCAGCGCAAGACTCCGACTCCCGGCAGGCTGAAACGGGAAGTCGCGTGGCCGTTTCATGTGACGCGCGACTCGGGTTGGCCCCGAGCTACGACAAACGAAAAACACGCGCACGGGTTTCGGCCCGCAAGTCAACCTTAGAGCCGACGACATAAAGACTGTGGCGATTGCGGAGTCAGGAACGATGAAACAGAGGAATTTTCACAAAGTTGATTGTATGTCTGCAATTGTCAGCGGAAACTTTCGGGAACTGTCCAAGTCCACGACATAAAAATGCCTTCGGAATGATTAGGCCCGAGTTACCGTGGAGACACCAGTCTCTGGTCCGGACCGGGTCGGCGGCGATGTCGCGGCTGATGTGGATGACGTCATAGGAAGGAGACGAAGCGTCCAGCAGAAGCGACGCCTCGGGGAGCAGATTCCACTCGTCCACGGATGCTGACGCACAACAACACAAGCGTACGTAACGCAACCGAACCGAACCTGGTCTTACCCGCAGCGCAGACGCTGATCCTACTCGCGCTTGCCTTTGCTTGGTAAGATAAGATTGCTTTCGCTTTCTTTCTAGAAGCTGATCCAGAGTGAAGGCTAGGACATGCCAAGCAGACCACGCAAGCTCATCTCGGCTATTGTAACGGTCTTCTGACAGGACTCCCAGCTCATTCCGAATGCTGCAGCTCGGGTTCTACTCCCCTGGCATCTTTAGAATCGGCAGAGTTCTGCAACTGCTTTCTACGCTGACGAAACGTCGACTCGGTCATCGGTGGCAGTTTGTCGCCGACCTGACCGTGACCCGTCGCAACTTGGATCCTTCCCTTGCGGTCACCGGCGTTGACTCGGTACAGACCGGTATTACTTCGTCACGGCGGGTGGATACGGGTTCATCTTACCGTTATTTTGAGGCGTCGGCAGAGTGAAGGCGGGACACAAGGCCGGAGACGAAGTCCACCGATTGACTGAAAACCCACAAAAGTGGACTTAGTCCATCCGCGTGTGTTCTTGTCAGGTGTTTTTTGTATCCAGCGTGTTCTACCGGGTTTTTGGTACCACCCAAAGGGGTGTGGCGCAGTGTGAACGTCATTTGGTGGACAATCGTGAACGGTCCAAGAGCTCTGCCGGTCTTCTGCGCACGTTTGAATTCCGAGACTGATCAGAATCACACACGCAACACCCGCGCCACCTGCGCGCGCGCACACACACACACACACACACACACACACACACAGTTACTCGTGTGTTACACGAGTGTTACATGTGTATTTGCAACATACGTTGTGTGCTACCATTCTTGGAGTCTGCGATGAAGCCGAAACCACGGCAACAAGCATCCTCATCGCAACGACGCTCACAATCCATGAAGCTGCAAACACACAAATATGAAATATGCGTGTGTATGCGCATAAAAGAAGGTGTGTGTGTGTGTATTACCCGTCAGGCAGTGGTGTGTTTGACTTCACGGTAAGTCGATTGCGCACCGAATAGGAGACCATCTTTTTGAAGGGAACTCGCTCATAGAAGCTCTTCACCGGACCCCCGAGGTCCACTGCATTTAGGACCAGGTACACACGCGCGCACACGCGCACACACACACACAGAACCGCTGTGTGATGACATCACGCACGACATATGACACGGGCGTACCCTTCTTGCTGAAGGCATTGCTGAGCTTCCTGTCCAGCAGGAGGCGACAGGGGCGCCCGAGCGGCGTGTCGTAGTCGCCGCACGCTCGACTGTCAGGAAACAGGAAGCAGTTGAAGAAATCTGAGGAGTTGGCGTCGCTCAGCTCTGCCACCGAGCAGGACGGCTCGTCGTCGCAGCCTGACAAAAAAAAACAAACAAAAAAAACGCGTAGTTCGTGTTTGCGTTGTGTACCTGCGTGTGCATGTGTGTGTGTGTGTGTGTGCGCGCACACACGTGTAAGGCACCACAGCAAAGCATTCTGGGAAGTGAAGAGCTTCTTGTTGAGCAAGAAGGACAGCACAGGAAGTGACTTCTTGCTGTCCACCAACACGTCGTCTTCTGACAGCGACGCGAACTTCTTCAGCACCGAACCTGCGCATAAGCATATACACACACGTACACAACTATGCAGACACACACACACACACACACACGCTAAAGCAGTTGAAGTTACTCCAAACCATCAAGCGGCTGAGTCAAGTTAGCAGCAACTGCACAGGAAGCAGCGTCCGATTGGGCTGCTGAAAGAGGAGAAAGGTCACATGACATCACGTCAACGCACGGCGTGAGGACGACGTGGCGCTCTACCCGTCTTCAGGTAGACGGCTTGGAAGTCAACGATGGACGCCTGGTAGTCCTTCTTGTCCCCGCTGGAGGCAGGAAGCGCCGCCTCGCCTGTTGGCAACGTGTCACACGTACGTTTCCTTATTTATACATCCGTATACGTTCTAACAATGTATACGGATGCACTCTATATCCAGTATACTCTTTGAGTGTATCATTGTCGCCATCCGGAATGTAGTTGTTTTTCCAACATTTCTTACTGATGCTAAATTTTTGTCCGCCAAAGTCAAACAGGAAATGACGGCGCTGCTTGTTGTACGATAGCCCCGCCCCGCATGTCCGATTGGCGGGGCTCCGTCCAATCGCGTCCCAGTCGCGCCGGCCGCACGTCAAGACGGACGGCGCTCTCAGCCAACCGCAGAGCACGGAACCTGAGGGGGCGGGGCAAAAAGGGTCAGCCGGACAAGTCGTGTCTCCGCGGTAACGGAAGGTGACGCAGGACAAGCGCAAACAAACAACAACAACATGAGCACAAAACAGCTACACAATCACCGGCTGAGCTCATACCACCCAAACAACAACTTCACTAAACATACACGCAACAACACAAGTACAAGCACAAAAGAACTAGACAACTACACGACAACACACACAACACAACAAACACACACTGGATGTCGTACCGCCGTTCAGGCTGTTCCGGTTGAGGACGAAGCCGTGGCAACAGTCGTCACGACGACACCCCAGCTCACAGAAGCGACGGGCGTCGGCCAGCGACGCGTCAGCGAATGCCGACGTCCGAAACACGCCGGACTCCGCCTTTGTCATCGATGACCTCGTGAACTCAGAAGTAGACTCCGCCCCTAAAACACACCCGAGCGTATAAAGAGACGCACACGCAGACACGCGCAATTCCTGGTTGCCATGGTTACGCACCAATCTTCCTGATGACCTGCACGTTGGAGGCCCCGCCCCTCACCTTCACGAAGCACCTCAACCAATCAAAGCGCTGGGCCTCACCGTTACCCAGAAACCCTTTCACCTGCACACGTGCACAGTGTGTGTGTGTGTGTGTGTGTTTGTACACCTGTGTGCGTGTGTCCGCGTGTACCTGCTCCGAAGTGTTGCAGTGTGTGTTCAAAGTGTGTGTGCTGTACACTTCACACCGGCTGCCGGACAGCGCCACATGGTGGCAGGATGCGTCCATTGCACACGCTGCGGAATAAACACATGCATGACTACACGACGCCGCAACAGCTGGCGCATGTACAAACGCGGTATTACCTTGGGCACATGTTCTGAGGTCAGAGGTCAGACTCTGAAGGACATGTGTGTCTGCGGCGCCGAAGATGACCTCTGACCTGGGCACAGCCCGAAACCTGCCGAGAACTGCACAAACGAAAACAAACACACGCGCGATGCGCAAATGAGGTGGGGGCCCCGTTGGTCCAAAAAGGTCATTCGGACTTTGCCAGCCAGGATCACGGAATCCATCGTACTTGAATCCCAGTTGGAGAGTCAAACCAGATTAGTCTGATCCGGATTCAAAACTGGGAGGGTCGAGTCAGATTCGCTGTGTTGTTAATTTGCATTCAAAAATAATAATAATTTTAAAAATGGTAGGATATCCAACATGGTCGCTCTCATTTTGGATGTTTTTGAAGAAGCAGAAGGACCGGAAGCTGATTTTTAATAACTTTTCCCAGGCCGATTGCTTTCAATTCCAAGCCGCAATCTCAACTTTGGAGCGCTTTGCATTTTGCGTCTGTCAACTAATGGCGAGCAAAATGTGCCCGACGTGCTGTGTTGTCCTGATAAAAAAAAAAAAAAAAACGATGCGTGAGGGCAACCATCACAAATTCTAAACACAAGTGAGGATTATTTCACGTTTTTAACTGATACGCGTGTATCGCTTAAGATGGGGAAAAAAAGCAAACGGAGATCGCGTTAGAATTGAACTTCCTGAAATCCACCAAACTGCTGGGCTACTAAAAAATGTCAACAACACAAATTGAGGATTTGATTCAGGTTAAAATTGATCTAATCTAATTTGGCAATCAGATTTTCATTTCAACAGCCAATTTTCAGAAATGGATCCACTCCATTTTCCCAAATCCAATCGCATGACTTTTTCCTCCCCCTGATTGGTTGCCTGGATGTCACCTGAGCAATCGTCATCGGTGAGGGGCGTGTCACTCGTGGTCCACTTTAGCTCCGCCCCCTCGCCGGTAAAGCAGCGCCAGCCGCCAGACAGGAAGTCAGCCTGAGCGGGCAGGAAGTCGCCGGCGTCAGAGCAGCGGAGGCCACGCCTTTCGCAGTCGGTCTCACCTGCGCGCACGCGCGTAATTAATTTGTGTCTGATGACGTCGGTCCTGCGGATGATTGACAGCTCACAATGATCGAAGGCGAAGGCCCCCGGAGGGGAGGAGCCTCTGGGACAGCGTTTGCAGAAGTCCCGCCCCTCCGTGTCCTGATAGGTTCCCTCGGGACACAGAAGACACGCCCCCTCCGCAGAGTAGCTGCCGGCGGGGCAAACGACTGCGCACAAGGATGACGTCATCACAGACCCAGCACAGCAAATGAATTCGACGTAGTCGCCTATTCAATTATTCCTAACTTCGGAATCATTCCTATCTCCAAAATCACAAAATAGACAAAGAAATACAAGTGAATAAATTGTGCCGGACTTTGTTAGCTCAAAAAAAAAAAAAAAAACAAAAACCTTACATTATTATTATATAAATAAATCAAATATGACCCAAAATATATTTTTTAATTCCTGCTGTGATTACGGAGTCAAAAACGAGCAATCGATTCCCCAAAAATCCGTGACGACGTCATCAAGGAACTCACCGCAGCCTTCGCCGTCGTCGCTCAGGCGGTAACCGCGGGAACAGCCCAGCCGGGGCCCCGTCGCGGAGACCAGCTGAGGTCGCGAGGCCGCGTCGACGCGCCGAGCCAGCAGACGCTCGAAACGCTCCAAAAGACGCGAGACGTCGAGGAAGGCCGCTGGCGCGAGGGAAATCGTGGCGTGACGTCACGTCACGGGAAGTGACAAAAACGACACGCTCGGCGGCGCGCACGTCGACTCACCGATGTCGTGGAGGGCCGGCAGTTCGGAGGTCGGGAGGTCAGACGTGAAGACGCTCCAGATGACTGTCACGCTCAATGACGTGTCGCCGTGACAACGCACGTGCAGCGGAGAGTCATCGCATTGAGACACGCTGCGCCGTGACGCGGGGAGCTTCACACGCGCACACGCACACACATAAACATTATGTTTTTCACTGTGTTCTCGTCATTTTTGCGTGTTTGACGTGACCTGAGCTGAGTCACATGGTTTGCTGCGGCCAATAGGAAGCCCTCTCCATTCACTCCTTCCAGCGGACGTGTGCGCGTC
The DNA here is from genome assembly GCF_019802595.1 of Syngnathoides biaculeatus. Taxonomy (NCBI): domain Eukaryota; kingdom Metazoa; phylum Chordata; class Actinopteri; order Syngnathiformes; family Syngnathidae; genus Syngnathoides; species Syngnathoides biaculeatus. The sequence continues at coordinate 787,432 of NC_084644.1, forward strand.
TACATGTTTTGCGTGTGCGTGTGTGGGATGAAACCTGAGCTGAGCAGAGCCCCCCGCTGGTCATGTCGTGTAACAACTGTGAGCGTATCGCTCGAGGGTTCGAACACGGCGCTGCCAACGACCAATTTTGAGACGCCCACAGACGCTGAGGAGGTGAAATCACTACACACACGTGCACATAATGAGTACCGTTCTGGAAAATACTTGTGCAGGTTCAAAGGTCATACTCTGGCAAGCCGCAGGTAGAGGTCGGAGGTCGCCTTCCCAGCGGCGAGCGGCCGTGTCGCACGTGAAGCCGCCGACAGGAAGAGAGTTGTGGTAACCGCGGTGACAGACGAGGTCACAGCTCTGGCGGCCGTTTTGCGCGGGGCGGCAGAGGAGGGCGCCGCGGGCGACGACGGCGGGGAGGCAAGCGGCGGGACCTGGGGACGCGACACGCACTTCCTGTCTGGTCCAATCGGTGGCGCTGGCCTCGGCGTGTACTCGGATTCATTCGGATTGTAGCGCGTGAGCCAATCACGGCTTGACACGCTAGGCTTTGACGGGAGACTTCAGTTCAGGGAGGACTCACGGTCGCAAGACGGCGTGCGTCCCGTCGCTCTGAGTCGCCGGGTCGCTTCCACTTCCTGTCCATCCTCAGACACGCACCAGCAGGAAGTGACGTCACACTGAAGGGGGACGAAGGAGCCGTCGGGACGACACTGGAGACCCTGGAGCTCGCACCGACTGGGACCTGAACCCGACCCGCAAAACGGTGAAATTCAGCTCCCGATGACGCAGCTTCAGGAGCAACCGGAGGTTTAAAAGCTTGCTCAAGGACACTGGGACGAGGCCACAAACCCCCAACCTTTGGGATTTAAGGTGACCACCTGTCTGTGCGTCTGTGTGCGGTGTGCGCATACATGTGAGCCGTCCATCCGGGCCCGGCGTGGCGTTGCGCAGTCTCTCGCCGCTCACAGGGTGCACGCACCAGCCTGCGGCGCCCTCTGTCTGCAGCACGGAGAAGGCGCCGTCCTGGCGCGCAAACACAAAAACACTTTTCCTGTCACGTGGCTCCGCTGGAGCCAATAGGCAGCCAGCGTGTGCGCGCGCTTACCTTGTCGCACTGTGGGCGGTACCCTGAGGCTGTACTTGTGATGTCAGAGGCTTTCATCCAACCAGAGAGCAGCGAGTGTGTCCGCGCTCTCTCGCAGCGTGTGAGGCCTGCGCCACAAAACACATATTTGGATATTTGTTTGCGTGTGTTTTTTTGTTGTACGCGTGCTTACATCTGAGCAGAGGTCGTGAACGGTTTCTGAGAGATCCGGGAACGTAGTCGCCATCTTCGTCAACACACCAACACTGACCTGCACACATACCCAAAAATGTGAGCGTGTGTGAGTGAGTGCGTGTGTATGCGTTTGTGTAACCTGTGTTGTGGTAACACTGCGTGGGCCGCCATTCCCCGCCGTTGCCACACTGCGGAGTGAAGGGCTCATAAGCGAGACGTCCCGCGGGCTGCAACATCTGCATGGCTGAAAAGAACCAGGAGAGAATATCACGAGGTTGCGGGTCGGGTCGGGTCCGCTCGTGGCGTGTTTTTGCCACTCGCGGCGACACTTGAGCGCGCTCCACGAAATCGGTCTGCAGTCCGTCTCCTTGACTCAATCGATTTGTTTTCCCGTCTTTGAAAGCGCAAGTGAAGGTCCGGCGGGTTTCGGCCCGCGAGCCGAAGGAGAGCGGAAAATGATTCCAGCCCACGGGAAGATATTCGCGATTATCTGCAAACTCAAAATTCTTCTGCGGTGGTCCGAGAACGGGGGCAGCTTTACCCCGTTTGGCCAAATTGAGCTGCCCGTTGTCATGAACACAAATTCGAAACCATCACAATGTTCAGTACAAAGAAATATTTGACTCTTCAGCTAACATCTCGACGACCAACATTAAAATGCAGGACAATCGAAAAGGAGAATATTATTCAGCCACAATTGCCCAAGTAGCTTATCCTCACAAGGCCCATCCCAGCGCAGACTCCACCCTGAACTTGTCCCAGGCACGTAGCGACGTTAACTGAGCGGGAATCGATCCCGCACTGCCCACGCCAACGTCAGGCGGGTCCACCGCTACGCCATCGGCAACTTGGGCGCCGCCCGTGTCTTCAAACAGCCCGCAGGTGCCTGGGAGCGGCCCCGGCACAACCGCCACCCGCGTGAGGCCAAGCGTGACCGAAGATGAATTTGAGCGAATGAATCGTGTGCTGCCTGACACCAATCTTGCGGTTCAACTGATTTGATGAAGGGGCCATCGGGGAGAAGGGCGGGACTCACTGGAGTAGGCGGCCAATCGCAGCGCAGCTTTGGACCGGCTCAGCAGCCGATCGGAGAGATGAGAAATCTCCTCCGATTGGGCCACCGGCAGCTCCTCGGGGGCGAGACGCAGACCCTCGGCCAATAGGAACGCGTATCCCACGGGGAAGTGGGAGGAGTTGGAGAGAGCCACCGTGTCGCTCACTTCCTGTCGGAAGGCCGTCACTTCCTGAAACGCCCGCGAGCACTCACCTGCGTGGGAGCGGGACAGGAAGTCGACAATCTTCTCAAAATGTATCGGCGGCGCTTTCGTTTCTGACCTGAGGAGGGCGAGGGAGGCTGCTGAGGGTTCACATCTGGACCTGGAAGAAGGAAGGAGGAGAGGAGTGGAGGACGAAGAAGGTCAAAGAGGACGAAAAAAGGAAGTCAAAGGAGAGAAAAGAATTGGTCGGAGGAGGAAGGACGAAGAGCAGAAAGGCTCCAAGAAAAACTCCTCGACGCCCGCCAAACGTGCCTCCTGACTCACAGGCAACGGTGCCCCCTAGTGACGGGGTAGTGGTTGGCACCCCCTCCCGGTCAACACAGAAGCACGTCGAGGGTCCGCACTGCAGCGGAAGAAAACGTCCGTCGTCGGCGCACGCCGGAACGTGGACCTCGGCCCCCGCCGCCATCTTGTCTTTGGCACCGAGGGCGGCCGCCCTCGCCCTCTCGCAGCGCGACGGACAACGCGGCCGGCCGTCGGCCACCCGCGTGCCCGCCACCTCTCGGCCTCGGGGGGTCACGCACCAGCACTCGCCGCCCCGACACTGAACCTCCCGGAAGGATCCGTCGGGAGTACAGCTGGGAACGAAGACGGTCTTTGCTGCGTCTTCGCTGCCGGCGGCGCAGGAACGCAACACGGGCGTCAGCACCTGTTAGGGCGCCGCCGCTACGTTACGATGGAGGCCCATTTACTACCTCGCCACATTAGCATTAGCGTTATCACTGGTTTTAAGCACAACCTTCCACTGACTGACCGCAACGCCACCTTTCATGCTACTGTTGCCGAAAGGCTCACCCATATGGGGCCTACGCTAGAGGCACACCACAAGGATGCGTCCTCAGTCCCCCGTCCTCTACAACCACAAAACTAACGCCGTTAGTGCTGTGTCTAAGAATGGTGTGAAATCTTGAATTTGCCATTAGCGTTAACATTAGTGCGACTATCTCGCAGTAACTTTAGCAAGATTACCATTAAAGACAAAGACATTAGCATTGACTTTTACCTTTAGCGTTATCATTGGTATTAGCCTCCTATATGTAACATTAATGTTAAAATTAGCGTGATCATTTAGCATGAAACAGTAACTCTTCAATTAAAAAAAAAAAAAAGCACTGGTTAGCATTTCAGTAACATGTAGCACCGGCATTGTTGTTATCATTAGCATTTCGCGTTCAATATCTAACATGAACATTAAATTTTGCATTATCATTGATGTGTTTATTTCGCGTAGCTGAAACTGTAGAATTAACAGTAGCAATGACAGAGACATAACGTGTATTATTACAGTACCATTAAGCTTACTTTTAGCATTAGCGTTTGCTCACCTGCCGCAAGGAAGCAGACGCCGCGGCGCCCACCAAGGCGAGTCGGAGGCCGGCCTGGAAGTCCCGGTCCTCCAGGGCACGGCTGACGGCGAGGACCAGCTCCTGATGCCGGGGGCGGCGGACGGCGGCATCCGCGCGCACGACACTCCGCGCTCCCACCGCGCCGCTGAGGTTGAACCTGGCCGCGTTCTTCAGGAACTTTCCGCCAAACAGAGATTCCTGCAGACGGCGAGGAGACGGGCCGGCCAGGGCCTCCGAAGCCTCGCCCGCCGACGGGAAGACCCCGTGCAGGACGTCCGCCGCGACGGACAGGAAGGACACCGGATCCGCCTCCACGGGAAGGAGAGCTTCGACCGGTCGCAGGAGAGCCCGACAGGAAGCCGAATGTCCCGCGGACGGGCCCACGGGGAGACGTGCTTCGAGGGGACCCGAGAACAAGCGAGAGAGCGACGCCCGACGTAGCGAGGCGCAGTCGTCGGCCGCGTCACCTCCTCCACCTCGACAGACAACCACGAGAAAAAGTGAAGAACCGTTAATGTCGCCGGCATTCCTATTTGTGCGATTTCCCTTCTTTTTCTGGGGAGTCTGCACTCATTCGGGTCACGGATGTGCTGGAGTCCCACCCGGCAGAACACCCCGGACCGGTCGCCCGCCAACGGCAGGAAACACACTTTGTAACCAAACAGGCGCGGACAGTCATTGAGATTTGAAATTCTGCGAAATTGATCAGATGCTTTCGGAATGTGTGAAAAGTTGCAGGTCATGCAAATACAAAGAAAAAAATGCACTTTTTTGGGATTGGTCGTTTTTAGGAAACGGATGCGGGAGTAACTGAGGATTCGGGATATTGCTCAATGACCCTGGACTGCAGGATGGGAGGCGACCACTAAACCAGCCCCGCCGTGCTGCTGTGACCCACTTCTGTGTAACGGTTTTGGTTCCGCCCACATTTTTTTCTGCCAGTCCGCGACTTCAACCGAGAACCCCGCGGCGGAATTTGAGCTTTTTAACCGCTTGTCCACAAGCCCGGTTGAGAATCGGCAGGGCCAAACACTCACCGCAAACCGGGGAGTCTCCGCGCTGCCGCGTCCCAGGAAGCTCCGCCCCCGCGGGGTCCACGCACCAACACTGCCCCCCCTGCTGGCACTGCTTGGAGGAGAAGGCCCCGTCCTCCTCGCAGGACGGTACGAAAACGTCCGACGTGGCCGTCGCCGCCCTCTGCTCGTCCTCGCACGCCGAAGGACCTGCCGGGATCGACGCCTCGCTCAGAAAAGTCACGGAATACGGAGACAATCACGGATTGCGTTCTGGGGGTGGGGCGGGGGGGGGGGGGGTCTGCACTACGGTCACGGATTGCGTTCCGGGTGTGGGGTGGGGGGGGGTCTGCACTAAGGCCACGGATTGCGTTCCGGGTGTGGGGTGGGGGGGGGGTCGGCACTACGGCCACGGATTGCGTTCTGGCGGTGGGGGGGTTGGTCTGCACTACGGTCACGGATTGCGTTCCGGGGGTGGGGTGGGGGGGGGGGGGTCTGCACTACGGTCACGGATTGCGTTCCGGGTGTGGGGTGGGGGGGGGTCTGCACTACGGCCACGGATTGCGTTCCGGGTGTGGGGTGGGGGGGGGTCTGCACTACGGCCACGGATTGTGTTCCGGGTGTGGGGGGGTTGGTCTGCACTACGGTCACGGATTGCGTTCCGGGGGTGGGGTGGAGGGGGGGTCTGCACTAAGGCCACGGATTGCGTTCCGGGTGTGGGGTGGGTGGGGGGTCTGCACTAAGGCCACGGATTGCGTTCTGGCGGTGGGGGGGTTGGTCTGCACTACGGTCACGGATTGCGTTCCGGGTGTTGGTCTGCACTACGGTCAGATCGGTGTCATCCATTGACGTCACGCGCCACATTCACAGATTCAGATTACGGCGTTGAGATTCCAATCAGAACTTTTTTAAGAACAATTTTGTGTTTTTTCAAACTTACCACAAAAATGTTAACAAACAAAAAATATTCATTGCTAACCAAAGCAAGCCAGGTATGAACGATAAATTTGAGGGAAGCCTTTCGGACAAAAAGCCGTCCAGTTGCCTTCATTCATTCGCCACTTTTACGGATTACCGTGACGTGAATGACAAGCTACAATCTACACAAGAGACAAGAGAACGCAACTTTGAGTGAAAATTGCCAAAGAACCAAAAGAAATGGAACCCCGATCCGACCTCGTCACATCTCAGAAGCTGAGCGGGTTTGGCCCCGGTTAGTACTTGGACGGGAGACGGCCTGGGTATTAATAGCAGGCGCTGGAAGCGTCTCTCCCCTTAAACCCGGCGTCAAAACTGTGCCAAACAAAGGTGAATTCGTCTAAGATCCCAAACGGGACAAGCCGAAAGGAAAAGAAGATTCAAAGAAAGCCCTTCAATCTCTGGTCCGTGATTTTGCCGCCAAGCAACGGTTTTGGCTTTTGGTACGATTCCCTCAACTCCTCCTCGCTCGCTGTCTGACTTACATCGGAATCGTCCGCCGACGGCGAGGCGAACGGCCAGCGTCCTCCTGCGAAGAACTTTGAACACGGTCGAGTCGGCCAAGGAACGAGCGACGCCCGCGCCGGAGAAGGCGGAGTCGTACACGTCCGACAACAGGAGCTCCACGCCTGCGCCGAAACATCGACAAACGTCATCCTCGGAGGGGCGGGGCGAGGGGCGGGGCGAGGGGCGGGGGTTACCCGTGTCGGCCATCTCGCGCCCCCTGCCGTCGGAGCAGAAGCAGTAGGCGGAAACCAGCGGGAAGAACTTGCCAAAAGATCGGAACGTGGAAAAGGCTTCGGGGAAGCTGTCAAAGGAGACAAACCGGCGTGATTAGCTTGTCGCCGGTTTACACCAGCTGGCCGACGCGCGCTCGCCGTTACGCGTTGAAGGCGCGCAGCAAGTCCAGCTCTCGCCCGTCCGTCACGTTGACCAGCCGACACTGAACGGGGAGGAAGTCGCCGTCTCCGGAACACTGCGGCGGCGAAGACGAGACGGCCGTGTGGAGGAGACGACGAGAGAGCGCCGAGCAGCTGCCGGGACCTGCGGCGGACGGAGTCAAAGGTTTCGCTGCGAGCGGGTCCGCGCGGCCGCGGTTCCGCATCCGACCGCGTTCAGGTCCGACCGGCGCGGCCCGACAAGCGTACCTTACCCGTCCGTCTCTGCGCCGGGACTCGCCTGGAACTTGCTGATCTGGAGCACGTGGCAACATTTTAACGGGAGCCCGCTCGATCGCGGCCATCTCCATTTGGGGAACCTTACGAAGGAGGCCGTCGACCGCGGGGTTAGCGGCGGAGCGCGAGACCGGACGGTGCGCTCGCGGCCGACGTCGGAACAAACGACTTTGGAGCTACTTGAGCAGCCGGCCGTGACTTTCACGACGACGGCCGCGGAAGAGGAAACGCTCGCGGCTAGCCGAAAGCAGCGCTTTTTTTTTTTTTTTTTTTTTTTCTCAGGAGGAATCGAGTACTGATTTTGCTCTCGCTGATCGATGTTCCTTCTGTTTAATTTACAGATTGCAATTTTTTTTCCGATATCTTTCCTGAACCTGAATTGTGAGAGTTGATTCCAAACACGGAATCGGTGAAATGTACCGAGGCGACGCGTTTTCACTGCCGTTCTGCGGGGTGACGTTTGCGGTGGCTTTGGGTCAACACAGACGGGCAAAGTCAAAGCAGAACCGAGCTCATCACTGGACCGGAACGGAGAACGCCCAACAAACGCCGGGGCGCGCGTACATTCGTGCGGCGTCCCCGTCTGTCTGGTCCCGTACAGTTCCACGCCGTCCTGGTCCACGCACCAACACTGCCCCACGGCGGCGTCGCACTGCACCGGCAGGAAGTGACCCGACGGCGAGCATCGCAGGGTGGACTGAAGATGGCACGGCGTCGCGCCTGTCGCCATAGTGACAAAGACACCAGCGACTTGCGGCCTCGTCGGGGGGGCGAGCCAGCGAGTCACGTGACCGTCGGTCTTACATTGTCCGACGGTTCCGTTGGTTCGAGTCCCGGCCACTTCCTGTCCCTCGCCGTCCACGCACCAACACTCTTGGCCCCGCTCGCTGCATTGGACAGGCCTACAAACACACGCGCACGCGTTAAATGTTCCAACCCTCCAAAAATAGTCGCCCTTTTATTAGAGATTAGCACTCTCATGAATAACGATCATAATAAAAATAATTTAAAAAAAGATTACAAGGACATGTTTTTTAAAGGTGCACCGCAATTGGCCGCCAACCGGTTGAGGGCGTAGCCCGCGTCCAACACTCCTGCAACACTCGTGAGGATAAGTGGCTCAGAAAATGGATGGATGGAAGAATTCGTATACTTTTAGGAATTTGAACATTGATTAATGTTTCATTTTTCAAATAACTGCTGTGCCGCTAATATAATTCCTGATTTGTTTTGTGTGCGTTTAAGGGGCGTGGTCCAGGAAGTGACATCAGCACTGGAGTGGATGCGACGGGGGGGTTGGGGGGGTCGTGGCCTACGGCGGCCCCCTGCCTCTCCTTGCCCACGCGCCAGGGCATCGCGCCATCTCCCTCGCGGCCCTCACGTACCGAAAGCGTCCATCTCGTGTGCATTGCGGCCTTTGGTCCCGTTGCCCGGCTCCGCCCCTCAGAGCCTCACACGGCGTCACCGTCGAGTCCAGCTGGTACTCTGAGCGACGACACGGATGAAAATGGGATCAGTTACCGTGGTAACCCCGTTCAGACACACACACGCGTGACGCCCCCCCCCCCCCCCCCAGACGGTGGACGGCAGGGACCGCCGACCCATTGGCCCCCCCCCCCCCACAAGCACACTCTGTACTTAGGTTAAAAAAAATAAATAAATAAACTTGCAAGATGAAGTCATAAACGAAGTCCTGCACTTAAGTAAAAACAAAGTACTCGATTACAAAAGTAAAGTACAGTGAATTATTTTCAGCGCACGTTTACCCCTGATGGGTGATGCCCATAACGCGTTCCTTTGAATTAATATCGCCTCTTTTTGGGGGGAAGTGACTCATCCGACGCTTTACTACTTCCAGAGGAGTAATCAGATTACAGTTACTCGTGGAAGTCGGAAGATATTCACACGTTCTCCGTCCAGACGACCGGGGTGGCTCAACAGCGCCGCACGGCGTGCGACAAAAGTCACAAAGAGGAGACGTGACGGTACGGCAAACGTGCAACAGAGGCCCGAGAGTACTCGAGTACTTCCAAAGTCCAGGACTCAACGGGGTCGAGTCATCGGTAAAGCCTGCGGCGCGCTCGTCCGCGGAGGCCGTCGGCATTTTTACACAAAGTGCAAGTGTCACTTTTCAAAGTCCGTATTGTCTACTTGTCCCAAAAACAAACACAGTACTCAACTCGTTGAAAAATGCCTTTGTCGTTATTGCGAACTTTGATCTTTATGGTAGTTGTTGTCAAACTCAAATGCCAATCAGCACAGCTCCGATGTTTTTCCCACCATTTCATATCATACAATTGAAACTTAGTTATTATTAGACTTAGTGGAAATGGATTCTTAACCCCGTCAAGTACTTTTTCTTCTCCTTGTAGTCACTTGTTCTTTACGTTCTCCAGTACATTTGAATGGATTCGGTTGTTTGTTGAATTGTTCAAAAATGACCAAACCTCTTATCTGAAAAATGCACTTCAAAGAGAAAACAATCCTCCAAATGTTTTCTTGTCAAGGTAACGTGTGCCAATCAGAAAGTCCCGAGCGACCGTTCAAATACTTTGCTTCCTTTTCGATGAACACGCAGGCCTACTACGTTACTGCATTTCAACCTTGGCGCTACTGGCAGAAGGAGAAAATATTTGATTTGATGTTTTTGAGCCGCTCTTTCGTACTCGTTCTCGTCGGTGGGCCGTTTGAAGAACGCGGCGGCGGCGACGCAGGTACTTCTCGCCCGGAAACGCGTTCCCGCCGTCTCGGCAAATAGCTCACCCGAAGGCCCGGCGGCGAGCCCGGCCCAGCGGCACGTCGTCAGCGCCAAGGCGACTCCGAGCAGTCTCGCCATCTCGCTCGTCTCCGTGGCGACGCAGCCGCCGAGACCGCTTTTTAAGGCCCGCCGAACGCTGAGTCAGCGCGGTCCTCGTGCATCCGAGGGTCAGCGCGCCGGCTCGTGATTGGATGAGAGCGTTTGGAGAGGACGACGAGGGGTTCCGCAGGCGACCACTTGGAACCTGTTTGTTCGGGCCACACGGGAGAAGTGCGCACTTACGCTGGGCTAAAAAACAAACCAAAAAAAAAAAAAAAAAAATGATGACCTTTTTCAGTCGGTGCCAGCGAACGCTCGAAACAAAAAAAAAAAAAACATTTGTACTCTGGAGGTACCAAATGAAGTACTGTCGCTTGAAACATTTGGATCTCAAATGTAATATTGCCTGCTGAAATAGAAAGGCAAAGAATCTGTTTTGATCTCACGACCCCCCCCCCCCGCCAAAAAAACAACAACAACTTTTAATGCGTTTTTGATGGAAAAAAATAGCACTCAAATATTGTACTTTATATTTTTTTTATATAGTACAATGTAAACGACATGTCTACTTGTGTTGCTTCACCTTTTGTGCTATTGGTTTCGCTGTCAATGGTGCGTCGCATTGTTGTGAGCATAAAGCTAAGCAGACTTAATGAAATAAAAGTAGTTTTGTTTTTAGATAAGGCATAATTGTCTTTGTTTCATGTTTCCCTTGAGCGTAAACTTCAGCTGGGAGTTGGCAATCGACACTGTTTGGAACAATTGTTCAGTAATTCTCTTGGAAAAGTTCCGCTCGTGGTCATGCTCGCTGTGCTCGGATCAAAGCAAAAAAAAAAGTAATAATAATAATAAATAAAAATGTATGGCTCACGTTTCCAAAATCTTGGCTCACTCGTACCTGAGGCCGTTGCCCTATTTAAATTTTGGAGGTTATGACATGTCGTCAAGATGTGTCCAGTGGTGCACACGCCTGACTTCAGTGCGGACAGCGTGGGATCGATTCCCGCTCAGCGACTGACTGGCGACCAATTCAGGGTGCCGTCTCCCTTTTGCCCGAAGTTGGCTGAGCAAAAGGGCGTGGCGCTCCCACGACCCTTATGAGGATCAGCGGCTTGGAAAGTGGATAGACGCACGCATGTTGTCGCAAGTTTCTCGAACCAAACTAAAATGATTCCACATTTTCCCATGAGCAACTGTCATTCCCGTTCACGAGCGATGCGCCACGTTCGCCGTTGCTAATCCCGGCGGAAATCCGTGAGATTATGAAAGGTCGCGGGACTGGCTGGAATCTGATTGGACCAAAAATGGAACGCCCACAAACACGTACGATTGGCAGCCGTAAATTGATTTGGTCGCACATCACCTAAGAAAGTGCGCGTGAGTCACTTTTCAAATGTCATCGTGACCGAACCCGCATTTAGTCCTTTTTATTATTTTCACGCTTTCGCCTATCGAAAGTCGCATTTCTGTGGCTTCAGTTCGAAGTTCAGATCTCGCCTCGCACAGAATTTGCTGCTAGTGTAGTGGAGTGATGGATAGGAATAGGGCGTGGAAGCACACTCTTATTTTGAAAGGCAGCACGTGCTCCGGCATTTATTCTTTTTTTTCATGGGTGTTTAAAAATGTTCATGGTGGGGAGGGGGGGGGGGGAAATGCAGTTGAGGGGTTGGTTGAAGTTCTGAGAAACAGGAAGTCAGTCGGCTGCGTGTTTTATTTTGAAGCCAGGCTTATCGGGTGGCTCGACGAAATCCCTTCCGCTTGAGTTTCTGGCTTCTAAGTGGAAGAACTTTGAGGGTCTTTGTGAAAAGAGCTCCGTGAACGTTTGTGAATTTGTCTCCGACTCCGAATACACACAGGATGAAACCAGCCAACGTGTGCGTCTTCTCATTCATCATAGAAAAAAATACACAACGCAGAGTTAGACCCACTACACTAGGCAAAAAAAAAATAAATAAAATTAAAAAAAAAGACTGGATAGCACATCGACATCGAGCGGTATGTCGATTGGTTGAAGCCAGTGGGCCGCCATCTTGGTACTCCCAAAACGTGTAGAAGACCTTTTTTACAGGTTGGATTATGGCGGAGTTTTTCCTCAAAATTCGTCATGTAGAAACATTTTTTCAATCGCAATAACATGCAGAATTTTTAATCCGACTTGCTAAACCAAAAAAGGCAAAGTGCAAAGGAAAGACATAGAACACCGTGACGAGCAAGAAACCTCGCATATTACCTTGTGCCTGATTCGCTTTTCCCAAATTACGCTGCGAAGCACTATCATCATAACATAGCAAAAAAAACTAAGCATTTTTTTGCAGTGAAAAACATGACATTTGAAGTCAATCGGTTCGACATGTTTTGGGGAAATAAGGACTCGCAATGGGCAAATACACGCTCAACGCACCGTTCATTTGTTGTCTCTGCGACAGAACATTGGAACTTGTTTCCTCGCATTTGAAAATCAAGTTCAATTTGCAGAGTTCCGTATTATGAAATTCATCAAAATGTTCACAGAAAATGTGTTTTCTTGCTTATCCACTGATAAAGTTTGGGAAAATGTTGGCATTGGTTTTTTTTTTTTTTTGTTGAAGGTGAAGCAGAAAGTGAACAACAAGTCAACAACAACAAAACTTTGTTCAAAGTGAATTAAGATCATCAGAAAATTAAGAAAAAACCCTTTACAAACAAACTAAGAGTGTCAAAATAAATCTTTCTAATTTACCTGTGGAACGTTTTCTCACAGCCACCAAACTAGCGATTAACGCCGCACAGGTCGGCGTGGTTGTTTTGGGAGGATCAAGATGGCGGATGGCGACTTCAGATTTGGTGGCCAATGAGCCATTCAGTCTTTTTTTTTTTTGGCTCGTTAACAAACAGGAAAAGTCCACTTCCTGTTTGGACGAGGTAAACAGGAAGTAAAGTGTTGACGAGCCAAAGAGGAAGTCGCCTGGATACTACAGGAAATGATCTCATCGGAAACAATCAACACTTGATTGAGTGGACTTTATTGGCGCCGTAGCAAATGTTATCTTTTGTTCTTCTTTTTTTGTGCACTTTTAGCAAGTGTGACATCACTGTCAACGTGCACGCGACATCACTTCCTGTTGCCAAATGACGTCACTTTGTGTCGACCGAGCGCTCAGGTGGTCGAACGCGTGACAGACGAGTAGACCACCTCCTCTTCCTCCTCCTTCGCCACCGCCGACCTAAAAAAACAAAACAAAACGAGAAGACTGCAACAACATCACAACAAATGTGTGTGTGTGTGTGTGTGTGTGTGTGAGATACCTGCTCACAGCCTTTGGTTTAAACTGAACGGCGGCGTAGCTAACTTCCTGTACAGTCTGGTCCACTTCCTGTCCGTCGGGTCCGCCTCGCTCGGGAGTCGTCGTTGTATTGTCGTAAACGCTTCCCCGCTGCTACACACACGGGCACACGCTCTGAGGTGGGCACTTGTCCCAGGTGCATGATGGGATGTCAGCAAACTCACCTCGCGGTCGTTTTGTACGTCTTTGACGTCACGAAGCGACGCCGGCCGACGTTTCCTGCCGGATTGTCAAAAGCGTGCTAACTACGCTCACGCTAAATGCTAACAAGGGGCAAGCTAGCATCAGGTTAGCCGACGCACCTTTTCACCGCCAACAGGACCATCCCGCCGACCAGGATGAGCGCCGCCAGGACGCCGAAGGAGACGCCGAGAGTGACGGCGAGGTCTGAAAGGAAATGGACGTGTTGACGACTCGGCAACGTTTTCGTGCGTGGAAAGCGGAGAACGGCGCTTTTATTTGCACAAAACACGAGCGTTGGAATCGGCGCCGTTTCAAGTGCTGGCATGTCAAATGTGTCGTGAAAGGAAGTCAAGAATAGAATCCAAAATACGGCTCGGAGGTCTTCTGCGCATGAAGCTGTGACCACACGGGACAAAAACGACGGCGTTCAAAGGAACTTTTTTGGGGTCAAATCTGTAAATTGTTGCCAATTTGACTTTGCTTTGTGAAGTTAAATACTAAAGGGCATCGTAGTTTGAAACAGATTTTCGGGAGCCAAAAAATAGGTTTTTATAGTCAACATATATTTTTCAGATTCATTGGTGATTAGAAATGAAAAAATCTGCCAAATTTCAGATCACATTGGTTCATTATGAGCACATCAAATATTGCACAATGGTGACGTGTGATCAGAAAAATTGGAATATCGCACGATGGGTGGATAAAAGGTCAGGGGTCAGACATTGAAGAAGAAGAAGAAACAGGAAAAGATGCGAAAGTAGTTTACCAGAGTGGGGTTGTCCCACGTTGAGCCTAAAGGGCGGCGACATGGTGCGAGGGTTGGTGACGAGGACACAAGTGTAGTTGGCCGAGGCGCCCGCCCCCAGGGGGCCCAGCCGCAAGGCGGGGCCCGACTCCGGGAGGGCGTGGCCATCGCGGTGCCAGCGGACCGCCAGACCGCCGAAGGAACACCTGGAGACGCAGCTCAGCGTCACCGTGTCGCCCTCCGACACCCGGCCGGGGGCGGAGCTAGACACGTTCATCGGCTCGCCGTCTGGGGGGAGGACACGGTTACCTGTGGCGATGCCCCTGGTCAAGACTTTCGACGTCTTGACTCGCAATTGAAAGTTACTTGAAAGTTGTGTGTCTGAATGCGACGCTAGTGCGTACCAGTGGTACCTCGACTTCCGAGCTCCATTTGTCAAGCGAGCAAAGCGGCTCGGCGCTCGCCGCTTGCCAGCATTTCAGCTGGCGTCCGTAAACCTCAAAGAACCATCCCAGTCTGGTTTCCGGCAAACTCCTTGACAACAAAACGGCCGTCGTGAAAAAATCAGCGAGGACCCGGTCCTGGCTCCGGACTCTGGGCTCTGGGCTCCTCCCCGTCCTCGTCTTCCTTCATCTGACGGCAGTTTCTGACTGCATTTCCTAAGCACCGCGTGGACATTTCAACACACCCCCGTTCTTGCCTGACCGGAACGCAACCACCTCAAACGAAATCACCTGGGGATTGTTTCTTCTGGTGTCCCCCGGGGTTCTGTCACGGGCCCCACTCTCTTTGCTGCCTACGTCCTTTGCCTTGGCAAATTTTCCATATATGTCACGTACCTTAATTACTCAATATTTTTGGCGCGGTTTTTAGGATATCTGAATCTTCAACTAACTGCAGAAACTTGGAAGTTGGGCCGCTTGTAAATCAAGGTACCACTGTATGAGGTTTATGGTAATGACCGGCGTGACTTAAAGCTCGTACCAATGACAGTGACCTTCACCCCTGCGATGCCAGTGAAATGTCCGGCATCGTTTTGCGCTTCCATCCGGAACCGGAACGTGGTGTTGTCTCTTTCCTGGACGTCGTGGATCTGCAGCGTGCAGTTTCTTTTCAAGTCTCCGAGGTAGAGGTAGCGCCAGTTTCCCTGCCGCAGCGCGGCGCTGTCGTAGACGGACGGCGTGGAGCCTTGGCAGATGAGGTGATTGACGCACCACACCGTCCTCACCACCGCTTCGGTGGGCGTGAAGGAGCACAAGAGCGTCACGGTGGAGCCGCGCACCGCGCACGTCGCCGGCGGATAACGCACCCGCTGTGCCGCGCCCGTTGAACCTGAAAAGTAGTCAAATCCTGCATCCTAATGCGTACGATGATTTGAGAGTTTCTGCTCATTTCAATGGACATTGCCTTGCTCCTCCCGGTGCCTGCAAAGGCAGCACAAGGCCCACATCCATGAAGACGCTCACAAATCCTCAGTGAGTTGCAGTCATAGTCGCCATTTTCACACAGGGGAGCCAATATACTGAATGGACTGAAAACTGCTTATTTTGACCAAGGGCATTTTTTTTTCCCAAGGGGAAACATTTCTTTTCAAACTATCCCAAAAGAAACATTTCTTTCTGTGATAATTCATAAATGTTAATGTCCAGGACAAATATTTTATCTTGATTTGAAGAAAATGGGGGGTGGACATCATCGTTTTCTTTTCGTATCAGCAAAAAACAAGATTTTTTTTCTTTTTTGTTTTGGATGATATGAACCATTACATCACATCCTAGTTGAGCTCAAACTGACAATAGAAAACATTTCTCAGCAATGAACTCAAATACAGGGAAAAATCCACTCTCGGTGTCATGCGGGTGTCGAGCACTCACCGGTCACAAGCAACACGACCAAGACAAACATCTTGACGTGACAAGTTCACAAGAAGACGGGAGGAAACGGCTGCAAAGGATTAAAAAAGCAAACAAACAAACAAACACCCAAGTGAAGAAGTTGGTGCAGTCGCAAGTTGTTCCTCTTTTGCCGACGTGACAAACCACAGAAGAAAATGGAAGAAAACTAAAAACTAAAACAAAAAGTGAAGCAAAAAGCAAGGAAGGCTCAAGTCGCCGCTCGCGTTATGCCGAAGCTCATTTGAAAAGGAGCCAAGATTGTTGTTTTGAAATGTTCCACTTGCACTTCTGCCCCTGATAGTCCTCACGTGACCGGCGATGTCACAACGTGGCCGAGGGCGGGGCTGAGCTCGACCAATGTCTGGAGGAAGATGTTGCGCCCAGCTGTCACATCGCCACAAAATTGCTTAAAGCTCAGGTGTCATCCCGAGAAATATTCTAAAATAGAATAGAAAATACATATAACAATAATAATTATGAGCGGAGAGCGCGTCATCCATGCGCAGAGTTGCGGAAGTCTCATTCGACGGCGTCCGAGCGGTCGCCATATTGGCTGCATTTACTGTCCGTGACGTCACCGCCGACATTCGCCATTGAGAAGACGCTGTGGCCTCGACTGTGGGACGCGCCCCTTCTGACACGGAAGCCCTTTTCGGAGAAGGGAACGTCGAGTGTCCGCGGCAACATTAACCTCTCGTTTCGAACCATATTTAGATGATATGCGGATCGGTATGGAGCGTACTCAGCCGCGAGCGATCACAACGCCGTAAAGCGGCCCGGCTCGGCATCGCGATAAGCCGCAGATGAGCCGCTCCCACCCCAGGCGCCGTGACTGGCGGACGTCGCGCTGAAGGCCGGGCCGGCTCGATACATACTACTGGCGAGCCGTCGCGGAAGCTGACGCGCACGTCGACACATTTTGCCCCCCTGTCCTACATAAGTGGATCTTGGATTATGAGAGACGGATTACGTGGTCTGCCCCAAACTCTTATTAAATTAAGCTAGTCGGATTTACTGCCTCCAATGCAGACCAAACTCTCACGTTGGTAGCAGGGGGGTGTGGTACCCGTACTCCTAAAACACCCCCCACAGGATTCCACGAGGGACAGGGTCGAACGCCTTCTCCAAGTCCACAAAACACCCGGAGACCGGTTGGGGGAACTCAGACGCACCCTCGAGGACCCTGCCGGGGTCGTAGAGCCGGTCCACTGTTCCGTGGCCAGGACAAAAAGCACTCTGCTCCTCCTGAATCTGGAATTGGATTTCCCGACGGAGCCTCCTCTTTACCACCCCCGATTAGACCTGAGGAGTGTGATCCCCCTGGTACTTGGAACAAAAGGGGACCCACCACCAGGCTCTATCCCCGATGTCCACGCGATGTTGCAGAAGCGTGTCAACCACGACATCCGGAGCCTTTAGGAACTCCGGGCGGATCTCGTCGGTGCCTTGCCAGTGACCTCGGGGACTTCCACACTAATTTCATTTGTATCTTTTCATCTCTTATTTTGGTTTTCTTTTCTCGATGTCTTACATTTAGTTGGCATCCTCGCGGACAACCAAGCACGGCTGTCTGGCCTGCAGAATTTTTTTTTTTTTTTTTTTTTTTTTGTGCCCTCCTCTGAGAACGCAAAGGTGTCGAATGGAGCCCGAGTGAGACGTCGTCCGCGCCGTAGAGGATCTCGGGCGGGCCTCAGTGCGCAGACTCGCTGCATCTTTCGTCGCTTTCCGCTCGAGCATCACTCGGTCGAGAAGAGAAGAGACGACGCCCGATCGGCACCGGACCGGACCGAGCCCAGGGAGAAGGACTGGCTTTGAGTTTACGGATGTGAAGGAAAGCGAGCCTTCCTCGCCTTCCTTCGTCCTTCGTTCTTCCCTTCCCTCCTTCCACCCTTTCTCATTGGTTTTTTCCTCTCTCTCACGCCGTCACGAAATGGCGGACATCACAGAGCTGCGAGCCCCCAACGGTGAGTGAATCCGCCCCAGCGTCCGCCTTCGAGCCCTCGAGGCGGCCGGCCGTCACCGCGCGGATTCCCCCGGACGGCGTTTGGGCTCGTGGGGTGTTCTCGGTTCGATTCCCGGTGCGCTTTGCGGCCGACACGGACTCCACCCAGTCGACAAGCATCCGCCATTTCGCCTCCCTCGTGCTTTTTCATTATTATTATTTATTTTATCTCGGTCGGCGTTGGTTGAACGTCAAAATGTCGCTTTAGGGGCGACATTCGGGGACAGGCTGATCGAAAAGTAACTCCCTATTTTGAAGCCTTTGTCATTGAGTTCTGAAGTGCAATTGTAGCACATAACAAAGCTACATTGTGTACCATCGTCGTCATTTGGCTTGATGGCCGCCAGCAGTTTGTCAGGCCGGCCCAATTTCACCAGGAACGGAAGACGCGACTTCTCCTATTCAAATTTCCAATAAAGCAATCGATCTGAAGGGAGAACAAGAACATGGACTTGACTCCCACATGCCCCAAAATTTTGAAAAACATTCACTTTCAACATATGTATCTATAAGTATGTCAAAATGTACGAGTTACTCATTCAATCAACCTTTAAAAAAAAAAAAAAAAAAAAAAAAACCGTGGCTTTTTCTGAGTCTGGTGACCACCCAATGTCTGTTCCTTTCTTCTTTTTTTTTTTTTTGGGGGGGGGGGGGGGTGGGTGTGTGTGTGTGTGTTTACCGACTCTGCGCAGCTTCCCCTGGTGTGGCGGGCCTCGCGCTGACGTCACGTCTGCACGCGGCGGCCCCAGTGCGGCCGGGCATGAGCATGACGTCATTGTTGTTCCTACATTGCCCGTTTTGTTCTTATTCTCTCGTTCTTTTACTCCCCCATCACCAAATAACCGATTTTTATACAAGCGGGCTGCGTTGTCAAATGACTCAAAAGTCCATTTTGTGTTATTTATTGACAAAGTGGACCTCGATAGCCCTTAAAATGTCAGCTGGTGACTGATTCCAATGGTTTGTCATCCTCTAATCTCCAATTATTTATCTACATTTTTTTTTTTTAAATAAAATGAACGACGTATGTTGTTGAGTCACCTGTCAGATGAAAACAATTTTTCAAACGCCGTTCATGTCAGCTGATGGGCCGTCCGTGATAAAAATCAATCAATCATTCCAAAATTTGGATGCTAACAGTTTGATATCTCTTTCTATGATAACTTTATTGCACAAAATGAATACAAATGGATTTTCTTGGGAGCGACTGAATATCGGCTGTGCGCTTGGTTTCAAGTTGCATTGTGGGATACAACGACGGCACCAGAAGGGTCAGAGGTCAGCAACGCGTTTGAAACTGAGCAAGCAGCTTTGGGTGCGCTGCGCTTTTTGCTCAAATGGCTTTTGGGATATTTTGAGCGAGATTGATGGATCTCCACATCAAGTTATTGATTTCCTGAGGCGGGAAAACAGATCCATATCGATGTGGGACATTTCACTCGTCGAAATCATCACTTCAGCAACCGGCGACGTGTGTGTCAAAAAAGTGCCGAGTCAGCTTGTTGAAAAAAACATCCATACATTTTCTTAGCCGCTTATCCTGACAATGGTCACAGGAGTGCCGTAGCCTATCCTGGCTGTCATCGGGCAGGAGGCGGGGCACGCCCTCAACCGGTCCGGTTTTTGAAATGTGGGAAGAAACCGGAGTGCCCAGAGAAAACCCACACAGGGTTAGGGTGAACATGGGGATTTAAACCCCGGTCCTCAGAACTGTGAGGCCAACGCTTGACAGCCAAGAAAGAGAACCCTATCAAAACGATAGATAGATCGATCGATCCATCCCCTTTAGTGAGGACGGACCGAGCGAATGGTTCAATGCCTGCTCCCCAACATTCCTCGGAAATGTCAGGAAGCAAATAGCCGCCGAGTGCAAACGGGAAATGCGTCTGTTTGTGTGCGTTGCTCGGCAACGAGCTGGCTCTTTTTCAGCACTTTGCAAAGCATGCGACCGACCCTGAATGAAGGAAGCGCTTGATTCTGATTGGCCGCAGACAAAACTGAGCCTCATTATGAAGTCGAGCGCACAACTCTGCGCCCTTCCTCATCCGACTCGTCTTTATTTGCCAAGCGTGTCTGGGAGAGTTTACAAAGCAAACCACTGAAGACGCGAGACGGTGCCAGCGTGGATGGAAAGAAGTCTCACGAGGATTTGAATTTCGAAATGTAAAGTCGTCACATTTTCAACAGTTGCTACAATTGGCTGTGTGAAACTCAGCGTCTGTGGCAGCAGGCAGGGTTACTTCAGGTCACAACCGAAGAGCCGGCCAATCGCAGTTCGGCTTTCTTCGTATGTGACGTCGCGTGACTAAGAAAGCCGAACCGCGATTGGCCGGCTGTGCTGCCTGGCGGCCCAGACGGCGAACCGTAGCGACGACTGAAAATGTGATGACTTTGCATTTCCAATTCAAATCCCGGTGGCGCTTATTTCCTTCCACGTGGCCGCCGTTTCACCCGTGGATCTTTTCCCTTTTTACGCAACGTGTTGGCAATCAGTCAGCGTTTACACCTCCCAGCATCCCCGAAAGGGCACAAACACGAGACTAATACACGACAATGTCAAAAACACCCGAGGAATTTGCCTCTAGCGCGGCAACAGACTTGTGCGATGTAAAACGAGAAAAACGAAGCGTCGCTGAGCACT
Source organism: Syngnathoides biaculeatus (assembly GCF_019802595.1). Classification (NCBI taxonomy): domain Eukaryota; kingdom Metazoa; phylum Chordata; class Actinopteri; order Syngnathiformes; family Syngnathidae; genus Syngnathoides; species Syngnathoides biaculeatus. The sequence continues at coordinate 808,077 of NC_084644.1, forward strand.
GAAAGGCGCCCCAGCTGACTTCCTGTTTGTCCCGCAGCCATGTCGCCGGTGCTGGCGGGCTTCCTGGGCGCGGGCATTCTGGTGGCGGTGGTGATCGCGCTGCTTCTGCTCTGGTCCTTCTGCCAGCGCCGCTACCTGCGCTCATCCGGACGCTACAAGCTGCACGGCGACCGCTACTGCGACGCCGAGGACCCCCCCTACAAGTTCATCCACATGCTGAAGGGGATCAGCATTTACCCGGAATCGCTCAGCAGCAGCAAGAGGATCGTGCGAGGCGCCAGGCGGGCCGAGCGGGACGGCGAGCGCGCCCGCGGGACGGTGCCGGCGGACGCCGGGAACAACCTTCTGGACGTCCCGCCGGAAGTCCCGGCTCAGCTGGAGGTGAGCCGGCCGGCCGGCCCCGCCCGCCTGGAGCGCGCCTTTCCGGTGCGCGCCGACTACTGCCGCCCGGACGCCGGCAGTCAGAGCGGCAGCGAGGCGCCGTCGCCCTTCACGCCCGCCTCCTCGGAAGCGGAACCCGAAGCCGGGCTGGGAGTGCTCAGCCTCACCGTGGACTACAACTTCCCCAAGAAGGCGCTGGTGGTCACCGTGGTGGGCGCCCGCGGGTTGCCCGCCATGGACGAGCAGGCCGGCAGCTCGGACCCGTACGTGAAGATGACCATCTTGCCCGAGAAGAAGCACCGCGTCAAGACCCGCGTGCTGAGGAAGACTCTGGACCCGCTCTTCGACGAGACCTTCACGTTCTACGGCGTGGCGTACAGCTCGCTGCCCGAGCTGACGCTGCACTTCCTGGTGCTCAGCTTCGACCGCTTCGCCCGCGACGACGTCGTCGGCGAGGCCGTGGTGCCGCTCGAGGGCGTGGACCCCAGCACGGGCCGGGTCCACCTGAGCCGGCGCATCACCAAGAGGAATATGCAGGTGAGGAGACGCCGATCGCTCACGCGGGCTGTGCCGGCCGCCGGCGCCTGGCGGCTCGCTCCCCGAGAGACCGGATTGAGGGTCTCTCGTTGGTCGTTTGAATGCGCTGGCGACGTTCGATTCTGTTGGACGCAACGCAAACGTTTAGACCGCAGAGAAGTGACAACATCAGGCAGCGGCACCTGAATCAGCAAAAGTCGCCGTTAAACCTCGGGCCGCGTTCCCGTGACGGACGCCGAGGCGAGTCAACGGACTGGTTGAGCATCGAACGTCGTCTCAAGCGTTCCAAGACGTCACATGACACAATAATCCCGATATTCAAAGCATATCACGAATGACCAAAGTAGCTCGACTCACCAGCGAGTTTTTGGTTGAATGAAGAGCAGCCAAAGGACGCGGGTAAGGAGAGCTGCAGTCCGCTCACCAAATGCTGCTGGCGGCCGCAACTCACACCCGGACGCTCACGCAAACACGAGGCCCAGATCCACTCGCTCACGTTGCTCACTTTGCCACGCCCCTTAAAGGCACACATACAACAATGATTACGCTTCATAAAGGCGGTTTATGTCTTCGCGTTCTCTCCTCTTCTCACATTTCCGACGTTCCTCGGCAGCTTAATCGGCTTTAGCGGCGCCGGCGTGACGAGTCGCTCGCAGACGGGAAGTGACTTTTTGTGTGGCGCGTTGTGTCGTCAGTGCGAGAGCCGCGGCGAGCTGCTGGCGTCGCTGTCCTACCAGCCGGTGTCCCATCGGCTGAGCGTGGTGGTCCTCAAGGCGCGGCACCTCCCCAAGATGGACATCGCCGGACTGTCTGCAAGTGAGTCCAAGCGTTGCGCCCGCACTTGTGGGAAAATGAGACGTTGATGAGTCGTCCTCCTTGAACGCTGACGTTTGGTATTGGACTCCATTTTGATTTGAAGGTTTCCACGTACCGTTTAAATGTTTTCCCTACCTTATGACTTACTTTCACGCCTCGAGGCTTGTCTCTCCATTTTTGGGAGTAATTAAACATCAGAAAACAAACATTTGCACAATAATTGTCGGGTTCGGGCAGTCAGTGTTGGCGTCCGGTGAGCGTCAGACCCGCGCACCCCAGGACATTTAAAGTTTTCCAAGGAAGGAGGACGAGGCAAACTTTTACTCGCGAGGAGAACGCGGGACGCGTCTTACTCGGTCGGCATCTCCAGCCAGTTCCGACCGCATCTCCGCGAATGCTCCTTTTTATTTCCTAAGGGCGGTCCGCAACGTAAGCAAGCGTGACAAACGCGAGTCCTGGCAGGTCCCGCCAGAGTGCCGAACGCTCCCGACGCGGCCCGCTGACGTCTCCCGTCGCACGCGATGGAGTGTGCCGCTTTGTCGCATCACGTTGTTTAAGAATGTGAAGAAGAGCAAAAGAGCATTAAAAATGAAACAAGAGCAAATAGCAGATAACATTACGTAGAATTGGTCCAAGAATCCAACAATAATAAAAACATGAGAGTTGTATAACCACCGAAAAAGCAAACTTCAGTAAATCATCGTAGTTGACTTCCTTTTGTTTATTTCCGCGTTTCCCCGCCGGCCCGACTCAAATCGACGTCTCAATGGGGAACGTGTCGACCGAGCCTCGACCGTCACGCTGACGCACGCTAACGGTTCTCCCCGGCCTCCGACAGACCCGTACGTGAAGGTCAACGTGTTCTACGGCCGCAAGCGCATCGCCAAGAAGAAGACGCACGTGAAGAAGTGCACGCTGAACCCCGTCTTCAACGAGTCCTTCATCTACGACATCCCGCCCGAGCTGCTGCCCGACATCTCCGTCGAGTTCCTGGTGGTGGACTTCGACCGCACCGCCAAGAACGAAGTCCTGGGCCGGCTGCTGCTGGGCCTGCACGGCGCCGCGCCCTCCGGCGCCGCCCACTGGCGGGAGGTCTGCGAGAACCCCCGCCGGCAGATCTCCAAGTGGCACAACCTCAGCGAGTTCTGAGCGTCGCGCGAAAATGACGGACCGCTGAGCAGAGCGCGCACGCACACACACACACACACACTTGGAAACAACTCACACGCACACTTCACAAAATGCGCTCGTGTGTGTGTGTGTGCGTGCACGTGCGTGCTTTGAAGAAGCAAGTCGGTGTTGTCCTCATGCAGTTGATTGCATGTCTTTGTGAAGAGAAGAACAACACCCCCTACGCCCCCACAAGCCCCCCCCCTCCCCCCCAACAACCATAGTCCTGACAATTCCCATCATGCTTTGCTAACTGACCCCCGACGCCCACGGGGAGCGTCGTTTTCAAAGCACTTTGAGCCTTTATCCATATCCAGCTTAAGGTTCATGTACTAGTATCCCATTTGTCCTTACTAGTAACTCAACTCAGCTGTTGTAGAGATATTTTAATGTAGTCGTAGCGAAGAAGTCACTCTCAATTTCCAAAATGTCCAGATCATATTGCAATCTTATTTTTGACGTAGTTTACACGAGACCAAATAAACGATAATCAGTTCACGAGCGGTCGTTTTGCAACAGACTTGAAGGCAAAATAAATATTTATCTGATTAATGGATGGAGGAATTGAAAATATTAAAAATATTGTCTCGCCGCAGCCACGTTGCCAGTTTTGCAGTTGAGCAACTGCGTAGTTGCCGACAGCGACGGTCGTAGTTTTTCTACCTTAGTGGAAGGAAATATCAATATAATCGAAACAACCGTTCTACTGCTGCGCTGAGTCTTCCTTTCGACTGAGGGCAAAGAGCGCACTAGTACGCGCACCCGGAACTGGATACGGACTAAATGCCGCAAGGGCTTTGGCGAGTAGTGTCGGGACTTGCAGGCGTGCAGGTAACAACCACGTGTAAATAAATTCCTGCGTGTGCTTGTTTGTAGCATGAATGACTTCCTCTCCGCTTGCGTCGTGACGGCAACGCTAGTCGTGAGGCTAAGCTAGCATCCCGCGCTCAAGGACTACTGGGGCGCCGCCCGCAGGCGCAAGACGTGACGCCAAAGCCCGTCGGACGCTCCCGTTGGTATTTTGATGATGATGTCATAACCGTGCGTGTGATGTAACGGCGTTGTTGTTCACTTCCGTGTTGATGAGCGGTTCCGATCGTTCCCTAACCACAACATTTTGCACTCGATGCTCAGTCGGACATTTTGTGTGCCGTTGCAATGTGTAGTGAGTGTACTGGATGCAAAATACTACGTAGTACATATTGAGTAGGGAGGAGGCGACGAGTGACTGAACACACGAACACACCGGAAAGAGATTCTGAAATGCGGAACCATTTGACTTGTGGGCCTGAAACGATGAATCAAATCCGCTTTAAGCACGATTAGGAGCGCGCGCGCGCTTGATACGCGGTTGTTGCAGGATTTGTTCAGTGGATCCCTGCTTCAACAACCTTTTTTTTTTTTAATATATATAAAAGCTTTCCAATATTTTCTTTTTTTTTCTAGTTTTTAATGTTTCTTTTTTTTCAGGTTCTGGTCCGCTTATTCCTTTTTTGCTGTAAATATCTGTAGTGTTTTTTAAAAAAAATATATATATGTTTGAGCCTCTCGCTCGTTCTCTCTCTCCAACTGCTGAAGACATATTTAGCGCATGAAGATGATTGCGATTCAGCGAAGGATTTTTCCTCATTTTTGAGTCAAACGCTCACTGCAGGGATTTTGAGTGGACTTTACGGTCAACGGTACAGTCCACGACATAACAATCCCATCATATCGTGTTTCAGGAGTATTTGATGAATCGTTTCAACCCTCGAGTCAATTCTGTCGAAATCGTGATGTCGTGATTTGGGTTCGGGAAATGAGCGGTCGACTCCCCGACACGAGACTTCCCCTCATGAGCGCCCTGCACATTGTGCCAGCCGGTGGCGCTGTTCCGGCAAACATGACATTTAAGTTCCTCCCCGCCTACGTCCGACGATTTTGTATCGAAGTTGCTGGAAAATTTCTGATGGCCTGAAAGCTTTCCCTGCGTTGGAGCGCCCCCTGCTGTACACCCGAATGACGCTAACCTTCCCCTTGACGTGCAAATAAAACAAGATAGCCTGATTCCTCTTCCTCCTTTCTTCTTCTTGTTCTTCCTTTTGGTCACGTCACGTAATCTTCTTGGTTGGCTCAACTTCCTCTTCCGTTACCCATGATGCAACGTTGCTCGTTCTTTTCTGGTGCAAATCAAGATTAGATGTGTCAAAATCAATCCCGATCTGGGACACCGCTTCCTTTTTTTTTTTTTTTTGTGGCCCGCGAAAGCAAATAGACAGCATCGGCTCCATGTTTTGTGCTAAAACAGCAACATTGCAAACTTTTTACACTTGAGAAAATATTGAGATATTGGAAGCATTTTGCTACCAATACCCCTTATAAAATACATTAAATAATAGTTGGATTGTTTTTACTCGCTCTGAATTTCTGAACTAATTTTCCATGAATTTAATGCTCACAGTTGTTTTTTTTTTCTTCATTATTATTATACGTGGATTGCTTGAAGACTAAATTGCCCGTATGTGTGAATGTGAGCGTGTCGTTCGTTGCATTGTGACCTGTGATAGGCTGGCGACCAGTTCAGGGTGTAAACCGCCACCTGCCTGCAGTTTGCCGGGATTAGGCTCCAGCACGCCTGCGACCTTCGTGAGGAGGAGCAGTCCAGAAAATAGATACGTCAGAGAATGAATGAATGAATGGTCTCCGTATGTCTGACATTTTTTTGGTATATTTTTGATGGGATTTATTTTGGCCGCAGAGTGGATCAGATGAAAATTGTTGGCCTCACAGTTCTGAGGTCCCAGGTTCAAATCCTGGCCCTGCCTATGTGGAGTTTGCATGTTCTCCCCGTGCCTCCGTGGCTTTTCTCCGGGTAGGCACTCCGCTTTCCTCCCACATCCCAAAAACATGCAATATTACTTGGACACTCTAAATTGCCCCTAGGTGTGACTGTGAGGCTGTACCCCGCCTCCTGCCCGTTGACAGCCGGGATAGGCTTCAGCACTCCCGCGACCCTCGTGAGGATAAGCGGCTGAGAAAATGGATGGATGTGTTTATGTCTATTTTTTACTTCAAATTTAAGGGTCAATAAATAGAAAAATAAAGAGCAAGAAAGAATGGAAAATTTCGTAAAAAAAAAAAAAAATATATATATATATATATATATCTTTCCATTGGTTCCGGGTTTTTTTTTTTTGTCCGGTGACTTGACGCTGACGGACCACCTCGATATGGCTGCAGCGGAGGGGAAAGTCGTCGAAGTGTCTCAAAATGAGGACGAGGACAAACTGCAGCTGATTAAAGGTCAACATTTACACGTTGATTGTGTGTATCCATTCCAAGATTGACAGTTTTGTACGCTTTGTTGACGTGTATCATTTTTGTGGAAGGTCAGTACAGTGTTGCTCTCCGTCATTTCCATTTATTCTCCCGCCACGCGCACACGTAAACAAAATCACCCTGTGAGCAAATCTAGTGTTTCTCGATGAGTGCCGCGTTTTTTGTGTGTGCAGGTGCCGTCTTTCTGGCCACGGTATCGTCTCTGGGCCTCATTGTGGGCTTCGGATCCACGTTGGCTTTAGCCAAGAAGAACAACCCGGATTGCTTCAACAAGGTGACACAACCTGGATGCTGCTTGGCCACTTCCGGTTCTCTACACACCCCGAACTCTAACGTCACTTCCCGTGGATGTGACGAGCTCGAAAGATTATCATCACAATAATTGATCCTCATGGCTGAGTTTTTTTTAATGGTCAGGATGACATTTATTTTTAATCTATATTTTGAAATGACTTCATAGCTCAAAGTGTTTCTCCGCTATTGTGCACTTCTTATTCGAAAAACATGGCTGCCAACAGTGTGGTGGTAGTTTGCAAAAAAACAAAACAAAACTGTAATTTACTTAATGACTGGCAGCAGTTTTCAAGGAGGACCCACATAATGTGTTCACCAACAGAATGATAAAAAATGTTAATTCATGTTGCTGTTTGGGGTGGGGGACATTCTTCCAGGAAGACGCTTGACGCAAACATTTTCATGTGTGATGTCACGTCCTGCAGGGCGCCACGGCCACGGCGGCGCTGCCCGAGAGCGGCGCGGCGCTAGCGCTGCGAGCGCTGGGTCGAGGCTCGCTGTACGCGTGCTGCGGTGTGGGCCTGCTCTGTTTCGGCGCCTGGAAGCTCCTCGGCGTTCACGACGTATGTCGACGTTTTTGCGCGGAAGGAAGAAGATGAAATGAAAATGCCCGCGTTTGTTTATTTCCTTCAGCTGTCCGACTTCCGACAGAAGATGGCGTCGTTGTTCCCGCCCATCCCCAAGTCGGACGCTGCGCCGGGACCCGACCCGCAAGAATTGGAGTCGCTGTTCAAGTCCAAGTGACTCGGCGGCAGCGGCGCAAGTCGGACTCTTTTTGGAATGCGTCGGAAGATCTGGCGGCGCTTTCGAAGACTCGAGGTGCGTTCCGGGGCTGGTTGTGTGCCCAAGGACTGGTGGTGCGTTTGAGGACTCGTTGAAACATTTTTTTGTTTGTGGTTAACTTCAACGTGTGAAACATCAACCCTTGTTGACACGTTGATGCTACTGTATACATATGTGGAATATGAACACATGACTGTGTCATTTGCAGTGGATATTCAAAAGTCTGCACACCCCTGTTCATGGCAGGTTTTCAAGTCCCTTTCTCCCATTCATTTGGCCTCTAAGAAGAATCAGCATCCTTATTGTCATCAACATGCTAATGAGTTCTCTCCATTTTACCCATCGCAGTCATTACACACTTGTAGGTGGAACATACTGGGTCGGGGTCGGGGTATCAGTGTCTTTCCCAAGGACACTACAGCTTTGAGTCCTGGGGATGGTCCAGACGGGGTCTTGAATCCTTGAAGTGTGAGGCATTGTTCCGAAATAACTAACAATGACATTCAAGCTCCCCTTAAAGGACTGTCAGCGCGCACCTGCCGCCGTTTGACGTGCCTCCCGCTTATGAAACTTTTTTTGGTCTGCTGCATTTTACCCAAATGCTTTTAGGATATTTGTTGTCTTTTTTTTTTTTTTTTTTTTTGGGGGGAAGGGTAATAATGCCCTCCATCTTTCCACCTGACCTACTTCATAGCCCGGACGCGAAGAATACAGTTCATTGTTGTCACTTGTGATGAACAGGAAGTCAAATGTTGCTGGCGGCGTCTCGGCTGCCTCGCTCGGCGCTTTTCTTCTCGTCTGTCCGTCATTTTCGGAAGGGATGCGGAGTTATTGGTGCCTGGAAAACTGCTACGTTTCCACTCTGTTCCGCGGTCTTTTTACGGCCTCGGACCACGCGTGGCTTGCGCTGTAAGGCGTGACTACAAAATTGTCAGGAGAAGCCGACACGATCAGGGTCAGAATCAGGAATCGGCGGCAGACGCGTGCGGACTTTGATCGGGGACGTGGAAGGGTGTGTACATTTGTGCAACCACATTATGCCACTTTAGTTTTACTTCCTTACTTGCTCAACTGAATGAACGTGTCTATCACATTTATAGGGCAAATCTTTAAATTGGTAATCTTGCTGAATTTGAACCCATTGATGGGCAGGGTGGCAATTTTTTGCCTTATTGAGATCAAAGTCTCCTAACGGGCCACGATCAAGGAAATAACTCTTCTTTTTCGTTTAGGGTTAAGTTATACGATAATTATATAGCTATTAAGGCAGCCATGTTGGGTCAGGAAGGAAATGGAAAGAACTCCATGCTAACTTTGAGCCATGAGTTATCCTCTCTTGATACCGAATTATGCCTTCAGATTGCGTGAAAATCACGATGTCCCAAAAATGGGACGCTGCCCACCAATGGGTTAATTGCACAAAAACCTGCCATTTGAACAAGGGTGTGGACAGTTTTTTTTTTTTTTTTTTTTTTAAATGTATACTCTAGCTATTTAGGGTTGTACATATGTAGTATATATTTTATTTGCAGCAAAAAAAAAAAAAAAAAACATCTGTTTTTAGGTGCAACTTTGTGTACATGAGTACCAAATAAATAAAAATCATACAAATCTCATTTCTGTCGTCACAGTTGCCAGATTTTTACATTCAAACTCGTTCTGCTTGTTCTTTGATTGTTTGCCGATTACGTCCAGCAGATGGCGGCGTCACTGCGGATCTTTTGTTGGGATCGGGATCTGGATCTGGAGGAGGGACCTCTCCGATCTTGCAGATTGGACCGGGTTATGGGAGCACGATCGTGGATCTCGGAGGTGCGTCGCGTCAGAGCATCAGCGTGGAAATCAAGATAAAGGTCGTCGTCATCATCATCAGTGACGTCGGAGTCCTTTGAGGTCCTCCTGTGAGACAAGACACAAGATGGCAGTTTTGGCGAAGTGGATCCACGTGGTCAACTTTCTCGGTCCTCACCACTGTGGGACGTGACGAGCATGGACGCCGTGTGCTCCAGGGATCCGTTGTTGGGCTCCGCTCGGATGTCCAGCAGCCTGCACATGAGCGGATAAATGTGGACGCTGTCGAACGGCTCGGCCAGGAAGTTCTTCTTGAAGTCGGGTCCGAAGGCCCTGAAGATCATCTTCATGTCCATCTCGCCGTTGTGGAAGCCGTGGTCACCTTTGTTCACGTACACGATAAATCTCTGGAATGGAAAAACGCCGTTGAGCGTGTTGGCGTTCTCGAGGCGAACGAGCCACCTACTGTACGTTAGCATATTGGTGTCAGTGCAGTTAGCTACGTTAGCATGTGGAAAGAGGAGCAGCTAGCTACATTGCCGTGTCTACATTAGAATGTCCAATTTACAAGAATTAGCTACATTAGCATGTGGACAGGGAAGCAGCTAGTTACATTAGCGTGTCTACATAAGAATGTCCACATTACAGCAATTCGTGACATTAGAATGTAGACGTTTGAAATCTGCTAGCTAATTAGTTCCACTAAACCTATCAGGTTTCTGCTACTACAGCACGTCTACATTGGCGTTTTGACATTGAGCTATTAGCAACAGCATATCGACGGCAAATTAGTCTGCTCCATGATCATGTTGATGTCTAGTTGTCTCAAGACGCTTTTGCATTTTGAGGATGGCTCTCTCAGTATGTTATGGAACAATATTAGCATCTTGACGTGGAAGCTGTTAGTATACAACATGCTATGTTGCTACGAAAACAGATAGCTAACTGCTTGTGACTGTAGTTGGCATGAGCATCAGCACACGTACCGAGTTGAGGTTGAAGCCGAGGTCCGCCACCACCACCACGGGTGGGAGGCGTCGACTCCGTGCCAGGTGGAAACTCTGGGGCATGTCCTCCTTCCTGTAGGCGGTCAGGTTGGGAGCCTTGTCCAGCGCCTCCAGTACTTCCCGCTCCTTCCCCGGCCGTGGCGTCAGAATCCCAAATCCGCCATAGTCCAAAATCTCAAAGCTGGCCAGCTTGAGCAGATTCAAGTACTTGTTGAGCACGATCTCGTCCACCAGGGGGCGCTTCTTGACGGTGGTCATGCCGTGGTCAGACGTGATGATGACGTTGAGGCTGGCGTCCAGCTTGTGGCGACTGATGGCTTCCCGCAAGTAACCCACCGTGCGGTCGATCTGCCGGATGATGGCCTTCCGGTCCGGGTGGTCCGGACCCCGCATGTGGCCCACGTTGTCAGGCTCGCCGTAGTACAAGGTGACCAGGTCAAAGTCCTCCTCGGAGAACCAGCTCAGAACCGTGTCGATGTTCTGGCGCCACTCTGTCTCGTTGTCATCGGGGTGGGCCGACTCCTCCACGATGGCCCGGTTCACCGCTTGGCCGCTGTAGTTGACACCGCCTCCGGGGTAGTAGAAAGAGGCCGTCTTCAGACCCTGCGACATGCCAAAACTTTCATTTATGTTGCGTAACGTGCCGATATCCACGTAGTTGATGGCTTCAGCGTGCTAGCCCAATATTTGACACATTCAGCATGCTAATGTAGAGTATCTTCCTGTAAAATAGTGTGATTCCCAACTGGACCCAAAGTGGGTCGCAGAGCCGTTTCAGGCGGGTACAGGACAGGATTCCTGTTTTGATTTTGCAAGTAGCCTCCAATCAAGAGGTGTACCAAGTTCCCACGTGGAACATGCGCTAGTGACAAAGTGTAGCCGCCTTGCACTTTGTCCACTAGCTCGTGCCATAAACATACAGCAGCTCAGCCTCCGGCTAGCAAATGTCATGGCGGCAAATCCTCTTTTGGCCTTGAAGCTGCATTTAACCTTAAATAATGTACGTGTTTCCAAAAAAAAAGTTCTCGATCGTTCTGAACTGGGTCGCAACTTTACAACAACAGGAAATTTGGAGTCGTGTTGGGACAACCGTTGAAAACCGTTGGCCTTAACCGTTGACAGACTGTCAACGTACTGAAATGCGGTTGGCGTGCTAATGTAGCTAACTGTTAGCCTTAGACCAGTCGTTTTGCCGGTAAGGCAGGAATGGACCTTTCGCCGCCCTAAAACATCAGCCGCCTCTCGTCTGGGAGCTGTCGATGTCCGTGATAAATAGCCGAAGGCCAAGAGAAGTTCACATGGTGGCGAGAGCCTTACTGTAAATAGTAAAAAGCAACAAAACAAAAATAAAATCCACTACAATTGCTATTCCAGTGCTTTGCATTTTTGACATGCTAATATTAGCCTAGCTGCAGAATACTGTACTGTCAACCTGCTGATGTTTGTCATCATCTTCCATGTTCATCACGCTAACTTGGCTAACTTAACGTTATCAGCCTCTGACACGTTCCTCACGCTAATTTGGCTAACGTTGACGGAGCGGTTTAAGTTGGCTTGACGGCTGTCTGTCACCTGGTTCTGCGCTGTGATCCAGAGAGGCAGAACGCCGTTGTCCCACCACTCTGAGCGCCTGAGGGTCTTCTTGTGAGGGACCTTCTGGTTGGTGAGTGGGTTGAACATCATGTTGTGGACCACCTCGTGGTCCTCAACCCAGCGGCCTGAACAAGAAGATGGCGGACATGAACCGAGGAACTTTCGGGAGTTGCACGTGAAGCTTGATGATGTTAAACCAAATCAGTGATTTTCATTTGTTGGCAGGATCAGATCAAAACAGGACAGAAGATGAGGAGGGGCGGAACAGGAGAAGGTCAGACCTGATCAGAACACATCACAAAACAGTGACCAGCCGGGATATGACGTGACGGACGGGAAAGGGCGTGTCGGCACACGATAAGATAACACGTTTCGTCATTTTACTCCGTCTAACCGCCTGAACTTCCTTATCTTATTTTTAAGGGTTTTGTTACTGACTCCTCAAATATGGCGTAGAGTCGTAACTTGGCCGCGCCGCTCCGTTGGAATCTTACGTTCCATCCTGAAAGCGACGCTCGCAATGTGTTTTTGTGTCTTTTGGTGACTCTGAGAGCCAGAAAGAAGTCTGCAGGCTCTCGAGCACTTTCTAAGCGGGCTCCACTCCTCTGGAATGTCTTGCCAGCAGATATTCCAAGGTCGACTTTGCCAGTGATTAGTTCAAGTCCACGTCGTCCACCGCTTTGGGTGAAAGTGAGCAGATCCGAGGCTGTTGCCGTCCAGATTCTGCAGTCACCACCCGGGACGAGATTGGTGGTGGACCAGTTGCCCAGAAGCGCTGCCGCGGAAGATTCCGCTCCGAACGACTGGACCGACCTGGTCATCCTAAACCGGGTCCCCCTCCCTAGCGGCACGCTTGAGGATGAAGTCGACTCCCGACGAGTTCAAGACCGCTTTTTTTTTTTTTTTTCTGTCCTCTCTCCTTTTCTCTGTCCTACCCGACTGGTTTAGACCAGATGGCCGCCCCACGTTGACTCTTGGATCTGCTGAAGGTTTCTCCCCAAGAGGGAGTTTTCTCCGGCTCCGTCGCCCGGTGCTGCGCGCTCTCGTGAGCTTCACTCGGTCTTTTCTCGAATGAGGATTGTGACCTGCGACCTGTTCCGTGTCTAAAGTGCCTTGAGCCGACGCGAGATACGTCAAATTGAATTGAAAACGGCGCAACCGGAGAGGAGACGGTATGAAACGACAGGACCGGGAGCGTGAGATCGGGAAGGAGACCTGTGATGGTGGTGAAGTGTGACGGTGAGGTCATGGTGAGCGCGGGCGGCGTGATGTACTTGGCCTTGACGCCGTCCCGCGCCAGCGCATCTAGGTTAGGCGTATCCACGTCCCGGTCGTAGTCCCACCGGAAGCCGTCGAAGGAGATCAGCAGAAGACGCTTCCCGGTCCCGCTCGGGCTTCCGGTCGGGTTAGCGGAGGTCCCGGCCAGGAAGGCGACGAAGAGGAGGACGGCTCGCGACCTGGCGCTCGCCATCGTGATGCGGTTGTGAGCGGGCGCGGTTCACTGCCGGCTCATTTATGCTTAACGGACTGATAAATATCTGCTGATATCTTTAAGCAGACCTTGGACCATCTACGTAAAGCACGCATGTCCACTTTGATTGAGATATGAAGTCTCACAATTGTTGTGCGGCCGCTTCATCTGATTAGAATATGAAGGCCGTCATCATAATCGAGCAGTGACTGCATTTTCTCTCTCTCTCTGCACGTGGATCATCCATCGGTGCGCCGACGTCACCGCCGTTAGCCTCGACTCGGTCTCAAGGTCGACTTTGGGCTCCTTTCGACACACCGTAAATTCATTTCATGTAGTCATTAATTGCACTTTCAGTCTTACAATCAGGATGAATAATATTTACAATTTAAATGCCCAAATGAGGTCCTTATGAAGCCTTGACACATTTTACCAATGTATGGAATCCAAAAATGTCATTAAAATGTTACGCAAATCAACGCAATTGTCTTGACACTTTTCCCCATTTTAATAAATTATAATTCTTAAAAGCGGCACGGTGGGACAGCTGTAGAGCGTTAGCCTCACGGTTCTGAGGACGAGGGTTCAAATCTCGGCCCCGCCTGTGTGAAGTTTTGATGTTCTCCAAGTGCCTGCGGGGGGGGGGGGGGGGGAGTATTCCTCCCAAAAACTCGCACGAGAGACTCTAAGTTGCCCATCAGTGTGATTGTGAGTGCGGCGATTTGGCTGGCGTCCAGTTCAGGGTGTCTCACTGCCTCCTACCTGATGACAGCTGGGCTAGGCTCCGGCACTCCCGCGACCCTCATGAGGATAAGCGGCTTTAAAAATGGATGGATGCATAATTCATAAAATAATAACGTATAAAGAAACGCATCTGTACAGCTCGAGGTTCCCTTGGAAGGCAACACATGGACACTGCAATAAGATTACCATTTGCCAGCACCAGGAACAATATTTTAAAAAGCAAAAAAAAAAAGGTTCTATTCCTCCGTTTTTTTTTCATGTGAAAGGGGCTCACAGTTCCCTTGTTGTGATGGACGCCGTTTTCCACAAAGCAGCAAAATGACATCTGACTCGTTGGTCGTTCAGTTTTCTTGCAGTACAAAAAATGAACGCGTTGACGACTTTACCTCCTTTTGCTGTTACAGTCACTGATTAATAAAAAAAAAAAACCCAAAGACTGGATAGCGCATCCACATCGAGCGGTACGTCGATGGGTTGAACCCAGTTGGCCGACATCTTGGTACTCCCAAAAACGTGTGGCGGACATGATTATTAACACGTTGGATTATGTTGGGGTTTTTCTCAAAGTTTGGCATGTAGAATTAAAACTGGTCGTGTGAGCTTGACATTTGTTTCAGTTCTGGTAACATGAAGGATTTTTAATTGGACTTGATAAGACAAAAAGGCGAAGTGCAAAGGTAAGCCATAGAACACGGTGACTAGCAAGAAACCATGCATATTCCCTTGGGTCCGATTTCCGTGGTGTTAATTTTTCCCAAAATACGCTGTCAAGCACTATCATCATAACATAGCAAAAAAACTAAGCATTTTTTTGTCATAAAAACATTACATGTTAAGTCTAGCAGTCTTTGTTTTTTTTTTTTTTTAGATCAGTCATTGCACTCGGCACAGAGTTTGAAATGGGCGCGTCTAATCCACTACTCATACATATCTGAGGTTATTCCACCATGTGTGCGCTGTTCCCTTTGCGTGATGACCCGGAAGTATTCACGTTGCGAGGAACGATTTCCGGCGACTTCGTCGTTCGACTTTCCTAGTCACGTTATGTTTATGTCGTTTTCACCCACATTTTTCCGAATGGTTTGACGATTGACTTTCGCGTCGCCGTGGCTAATTTGGAGTGTGACCTTTTGATCGTGGTTGCAGTTCCGTGTTGACTTCCCACCGAAAGGTACGATGTCGTTAGCTGCTAGCACAAGGACGACTTCGCTCGTCTTCGACATGAACGCGATTTATAAAATAAAATAGTTGAAAAAAAATACTTTCCACATACGTTCAGATATTTTTTTTCGTAACTAATCATAATTCAGAAAGCAAAAATGACATAGCTGAAGAAATGGAATTTATTACGAGAATGAATTTGTTCACAATGTGAGTTATTTTTCGAATATGACATAATCCAATGATAATACAAATGTTGCATGTTGTACATTGTGTATTAGACATTAGTTATGAGTAAACGTGTATGGAGTGCATGCAGAATATTGACTATATTTGTCAATATATTGTGAGATTATAAACAGTATAACGCTCTGAAATTGATTATTTAAATTATTTCAGTAAAATGTGTTTGTCGACGTCCATTTTTTTTTCTAGTACTATACTGTATGTACTTGTACTGCATTGTATGGCAGAGCAACCCAATGTATGTCGTAGTCCAAAGTGAAACTTCTTTTGGTGTCTTCTAGCGATGTCGCTGTTGCAACGTTGCACGTTGACGGCGCTCACCACCTTCTTTCAAGGCAAGTCCAAACACATATTGGTTCATATTTTTCCATTCATGTGTGTTTATTCTCTGCGGCACTGTGGAACAGCGGTAAAGCGTTGGCCTCAAAGTTCTGAGGACCCGGGTTCAATCCCGGCCCTCCCTGTGTGGAGTTTGCACGATCTCCCCCTGCCTGCTGCGGTTTTCTCCGGTTGGGCACTCCGCTTTCCTCCCACATCCCAAAAACATCCAACATTCATTGGACACTCTAAATTGCCCATTGGTGTCATATTGAGTGCGACTGTTGTCTGTCTCCGTCTGCCCTGCGATTGGCTGGCGACCAGTTCAGGGTGTACCCCGCCTCCTGCCTGTTGACAACTGGGATAGGCTCCAGCACTTCCGCGACCCTTGTGAGGATCAGCGGCTAAGAAAATGGACGGATGGATGGATGTATTCTCATTTGTTTTGCTGAAATAATATACATGCAGCAGTACCTTGAATTACAAGTTAGCTAGTTGTGTGACCAAGCTTAAATTAAAAATAAAACTTAAATTACCCGTGTGTATGAACTCAAATTTCAACAACCAAAAAAAAAAAAAAAAACCACCATCACAACTATGTAGAGTTTAATAAGAGGGAAATTGAATTGTAATATGAGAATAAAAAATGTAAATAAATAAACTGATTTAGCCAAAAATCTCACTCACTTGGAGATGTGGCTTTAAGGGGCGTGGCCTAGGAATGAGATTGGGAGCTCGGGCTGTTTCGTCTGCATCTAAGCGTCCTCGTCTTAAATTGTGGCCTACGGAGTATTTTGTACTCTTTGACTATTTTGCAGAGCGCAATCATCGCCGATGCGCTTCCAGTCATTTATTGAGCGGAAAAAAAGTGTCAAACACGCTCAAAAAAGATGCTACACGATTTGCGCCAAATAAACGGCCTGCACGCAAAAAAAAAAAAAATGTAATTTTCGGTTGATTTGGGAAAATGTGCAAGGAAATTGACTTGCAAGCTTGGTCGGGGAACAAATTAAAGTTGGAAGTAGAGCCCAACTGATATGGATTTTTATTTGACTTTTTGAGGCTGAAGCCGAAAATGATATTTGGATCAATAAAGTTACGGTAACGATCAATCACTCAATTAATGCATGTAGAAAGAAAACTTGCTGAGAACCGATTATTGTTTGTTTGAATGTCGTAGTCTTTGTCTTCTGTTTGAATGTGTTAAATAATGCCCCAATTTGTCAGTCGACGTATTGACGCGCGTCGTGTGCCCGCGCAGCATCCCAGCGGGCCTGCTGGTGGACACGCCCCCTCCTGACCCGGCCCATGGCCACCCTCAACCAGATGCACCGGCTGGGCAAACCCAAGGTGGCCCCGAAGGCCTTGGGCCCCACCTTCGGGAAGCCGCAGATGAAGGCGGTCATCCTGAAGACCATGATCCGCAAGCCCAAGAAGCCCAACTCGGCCAACAGGAAGTGCGCCCGCGTGCGCCTCGCCAACGGCAAGGAGGCGGTGGTGTTCATCCCCGGCGAGGGCCACAACCTCCAGGAGCACAACGTGGTTCTGGTGGAGGGCGGCCGCACGCAGGACCTGCCCGGCGTCAAGCTCACCGTCGTCAGGGGAAAATACGACTGCGCGCACGTGGTCAAGAAGAAACAGTGAACGCGGAGTAACGCTCGACTCGGCGGCCATCAAAGTCGTCGACGACTATTTTGTTCGTCGATTCATCGTTTGGACACCTGCTGTCGGTGAAATGTGTCCAAAATCCTGCCACGGAAGCTCAATTTGTGTTTGTCACGCGAAATAAACACGACTGCGTTTTGAGGACTTGATGCCTTGAAGCAACAAAACAAATGGTTTTGTCGTGGCCGATTGTATCCGGTTTTAAAGAATGTACTATTGCTCACTTAGTTCGACAAATATGTAAACGCAAAGGAGGCCTGAATGGTGTCATGGTACTTCCCAGTTGGGTCTGATGGAGCTTGAAAAACCCACTTTGAGAACCCGCCACACACGTACACACACTTTCAGAATCGCCCCCAGCCGCGGACGCTCAGACTGTCTGGAAAATGGTTGTTCATATTTGATAATAGAATAATATTCCAGCCTGCGAGGGGGGCGTGCACGTGCGCGGCACCGTGCGCGCGAACGACGTGTCCGGCCGCGAGCTGATGACGCGTCCGAAGATTTTGTCCACGGCCGCGGCGGTGCCAGGCAAGCCCGAGGTAAACCATTCGACCCAAAACGTATCGGAACCTTTCTTTTCTTTTCTGAGCTTGACTGGACTTGCTGAAGTAACGCGCAGCAGTTGTTGCAGCGCGATCGTGAAGGAACGTCCAACTTGTTCTTTCTTCGTCTGTTAGCTGCCTTGCTTCGGCTTTTCTCGGGCGTTTTTCTGCCACGTATCGTTTCCCTTTGAAGCAGCTCCAAAGTGAGTGCTTCTGGTTCGAGTGGAAGCAGACTTTAGCCCGCGTTTGCTCTCAATAACTCACACGAGACGTCTTTTTTTTTGTTCGTTTGTTTTGCTCACGTTAGCCGCTACTAGCTACCCGCGATGAGTGGAAAAGCTGAAGGGTGTCTAGAAGGCAGAGTTTGTTTTATTAAACTAACGTTGGCTCCCTTTTTTTTTTTTGCCGTCTATGGTTGGTATATTAGCCGAATATAACTTCGTGTTAGCTCACATTAGCTTTTAAAAGGCGTTTTTCCTCCCCCTCACATCCACGGCTACTCGCTAGCCACGGTTAGTGGAAAACGCTGTTTGCAGGCTACACAGGGCGGAGTTTGACTTGACCATTGTTAGCTCCCTTTAGCATCGCTAACTGCGCGTTTGGCTTTTTAGCCCAATTTAGCGACTTAGCTCCATTTGGCTACTACCAAGTTGTGTGTTAGCAGCCTCGTCGCTAATGTTAGCGCCCTGGAGCTCGCTGCAAAGAAAATCCAAAGTAACACAAGCGCGTGCTTCGTCGTTGTTGTTGTTTTTTTTTTTTTTGTAATTTTTTACTCCGTGTTTGTCTCAGGGTCATTTTTTTTTTATCATTCAGTCTTGAGGTAAACCTTTAAAGATGAATTGATTCACACGAGACGAGCATTATCTGAAAAAAAAAAAGCTTTTAAAGAAGACCCCAGTTGATAGATCATCTTCCAGAGGCAGAGACTCTTTAAAACCGGCGGAAATGCAACAATTCTGTTCAACGTCGTCAAACAAAGTGCCGAGATTTTTTACATCCATTTTCTTCACCGCTTATCCTCATGTGGGTCGCAGGCGGAGCTGGAGCCTATCCCAACTGTCAACAGGCAGGAGGCGGGGCACACCCTCGACTGGTTGCCAGCCAATCGCAGGGCACATTGAGACAAACAGCCACACTCACAGTCGCACCATGGGGCAATTTAGAGTGTCCAATTAATGTTGCGTATTTTTGGAATGTGGGAGGAAAGCCACGCGCCACACGCATGTCGCTAAATTCAGAGAAATATGCATTTGCTCGAGTAGGATTTGCTTCGCAAGTTTCCTCTTGTGCTCTGTCTGCTAAGTTTAGCACTGCTACTGATAAAACACATTGCAAGCGTGACCGTCGACTTTCATTGGCTCATACAAACATTTGATGTGCTGTCGTTTGTTTAAAAAAAAAAAAAAATGTACACAAATGAACATGTTCTGTTGCGGTTAGATGCATTTTGACCTCTGTTTGTTTTGAGCAGAGCGGAGACGATGGAAGAAGTCAACGTGCAAGAAAAGCTTGCTGAATTGCTTGCTGCAGGTAACGGCCGAATCTATTCTGCTGCAGGAACAGGAAGTTCAGTTGGCCTCAATCTTTTGACAGACGCTCAGTTTTGAAAAATTTCAGTTAGGAGGGAACGATTGCTAACACATTCGCGAGGGGTTTTCGGTTGACATCTTAGGTGACGACGTAGGGATTTATTGCAGAAGATTTTTTTTCTTTTTCTTTCTTTTTTTTAATGTTCATTACTAATGTCGGTGTCTCCCCGCAGGCAACTCGGTCTCGGTCAGGATGGCGGCTCATCCCAAGCGGCGGCATCACTGCACGCTGTGCGAGCGCGACTTCTCGTGCCCGTCGCGCCTCTCCGACCACATGGCGGCGCACTTCGGCGAGAAGCCGCACCCCTGCCCCGTGTGCGGCAAGCGCTTCAGCAAGAAGATCAACGTGAAGGTGCACCAGCGCGTGCACACGGGCGAGAAGCCGTACGCGTGCCAGGACTGCGGCGCCCGCTACGCCCAGCTGGGGTGCCTGCGCCGCCACCGCCTGCGTCACGCCCCGCAGAAGCAGCACGTTTGCGAGGAGTGCGGCCGCGCTTTCCTGCAGCGACGCTACCTGCTGCAGGTTAGCGACTTGCGTACGCAAACGACGAAAGGTTGGCGGGACGCTGCGACGCCCTCAAAGTCGTGCTTATGCGCTGTTGTCTTCAATTTGTGTTCATTTTCTGTCACTTTCAAATAACATCCTGAAATATTTTAACCCGATTCATGAATTTATTGGGCGTCTGTCGTGAGGGGGCAGGTGTTCCCTCTTGTTGGGCTTTAGGGGGAAATTTCAGCATCGAGCAATAGCTACAATGAGATAATCTCATTTATATTTGCTTTGGTCTTGGGCGTGTGAAATGAATAATTCTGAACCCAACCGCGAATCACGACAGAGATTTTTCTCCCAGTGTTGTCGTTGACTCGGGCACGGAACCAATGAGTCGAATGATGGCTCGCGTGACCAACAGACTCAAACAAACTAAACGGCCGGGTTGCTAATCGTTGGCCCCACCCTCTAAAATAATCTCTACGATTTTTATGCAGCAGACTCTCCGTGTAAATCCTCATTCACTCTTCGTATTGAAAGTAACGACTGAATAATTCACAATTAAATCGTGAACGTTTTGTCCTGTTTTGAAATAAAAATTTGGTTGAAAACTATCTGTTGACCTACTGGCAGCTTTTGGTCGGGTGGAGCGCCGATTTTGTGCTAGCGTCAACCCAAGCAGACTGCAGGCGAGAGGCGGCGTACACCCTGAACTGGTCGCCAGCCAATCGCAGGGCGCACACGATTACACTCAGGCCTACAAGCAATTTAGACTTCTCAGAATCAAATCTTTATTCATTCATTTCATCCATTGATTCTTTTTCATTTAACTCTTGTCAGTGCTGACAAATTTGCATTGTGATATTTTCATAGCTCTATAGACTGTATGTTGTTAACTGTTGGGCTGAAACAAATCATCAAACCATATCTGATATAGCCAAAGGACTATTAAAAAAGAAAAAAAAAAGCAACTGTTGGGAGTCACTGCCTCTCCAATAATCATATCAAGATCTGCTCATCAGTTTGCATTTTGCTATTTAGCTGCTGGCTTGAAAAATGAATGCAAAAAGTTGGACCACAAAATCAGAAAACAGTTGGACAAAAAGCTACAGAGGGTCAAATTTAGTGCATTTTACGTCCATGCTGAAGTTTTACCGGAAAGTTTAGAAGAGTGCGTAAACATTTTGTCATCGTCAGTCTGAGGTGACCGTTTTTATTATTTTTCTCCCCCCGGCTGCAGCACCAGCGTGTCCACACGGGCGAGCGTCCGTACGCCTGCGCTCTCTGCCCCAAGCGCTTCGCCTCCACGGCGGGCCGCTCCGAGCACCAGCGCACGCACTCGGGCGACGCCTACACCTGCGCCGTGTGCCGCAAGGTGTTCACCACGCCGTCCGCCTTCCGCGACCACGCCACGCTGCACACGGGCCGCAAGCCGCACCCGTGCACCGTTTGCAGCAAGAGCTTCAACCGGCCGGGCCTGCTGCGGAAGCATCTGGAGAAACATCTGGAAGACGCCGGGGTAGGTCGCCGCCGTGGCGACGTGGCGGGACGTCAGCCGTACGCGAACGTGCCCGATGGTACGTCTGCGCCGTATTGGATGGAGCAAAGTCATTCTCACTCACGCTTACATTTGATGGGATTAGATTAGATTAGAATAGGAAAACGTGTTTCCACCGGTCAAAGAAAGATTTATAAATCTTTAAAAAAAAATAGAGAGGGTTAAGAAAAAATGGCAGAATGTCATTTCCAATCATCCGACATGTACGCACGTTGTATTTGGTTCCCCGACTACATACGTGAGATGCATTTACCTGGGTGCACTTTGCGGTTGGTCGCTTCCGGGATAAATTGCAGAAATGCCACATCCAATATGGCTGACACGCTGACGTGTTGCCACATTTGTCCCATTCGCTCAGTGAGGAATCTTTGAATACATATTTAAGGCTCCGCCCATTGAATGTCACTCATGGTGATGTCAAATGTCGACAGGATGACGAGCAGGACGGCGAGGAAGAGGAGCGGTCGCAAGACGGCTCTTCGCCAGGTGAGGCGCGCCGCCGTGGTAACGCTGTTAGCTTAAGGCTAATTTGGCCTGCCTGTGGAGCCTCACTCACGTGTACTACAAATGCTTGACATGACCTTCTCATCACAAAAACAAATGTACCCTTCACCCCCCCCCAAAAAAAAAAAAAAAAAAAGTGTACTGTACTGTATACCCTAAAAAGATTGTAAAACAATTTAGTTTAAATCCAACAGCTACTTTAGAAACTTTCTGTACTTTTGAACATTTGACAAGTTCCACCTTAATGACCAGTATTAAAATACATCCACTGATCCAGTTTATTAGCCGCTTATCCTCACAAGGGTCGCGGGAGTGCCGGAACCTATCCCAACTGTCATGGCTTCACCCTGAACTGGTCGCCGGCCAATCGCAGGGCACATAGTGACAGACAACAGCTCCACTCACGATGACAAATATATGAATATATATATATATATATATATATATATATATATATAATATGAAAAGGAAGACATATATATGTATATATATGTATATATATATATATATATATATATATATAATATGAAAAGGAAGACATATATATATATATATTCAATTTTCAGTAAGAATTTTTACCATTAGTTGCAACAATTTCTACTTTGTACAATTATGTAGGTGGTGTAACAATTGGTTTGAACAAGTGTAAAATGCAGAGTGGCAAGACGTGAGTAATTATTTACACGTACCACTAGAGGCAGCGCGCGTCGGCCACTTTGAGAATGAGCGCCGTAAAGCCGTTTTGTTGGCATCTCTAGCGGAGCCTTCGTCCTGCGTGAAGAAGAAGAGCAAGAAGAGGAAGGCGGTCCACAAATGCGAGCTGTGCGGGCGCGTCTTCTCCAGGCCGTACAAGCTGAAGGAGCACCTGGAGGTCCACGCCGCCACGCGGCTGCACGGCTGCTCGGTGTGCGGCAAAAGCTTCGCCAACGCCACCAACCTGAAAGCCCACGAGAAGATCCACACGGCGGAGCGGCCGCACCGCTGCCACGTCTGCTCCAAGTGCTTCCTCAGGCCCTACGAGCTGCGCAAGCACGTCAAGACGCACGAGCGCCAGAGCCTCCTGGACCTGCCCGCCATCCCCGCGCCCGCCGCGGCGACGACCTCGCTTCCGGTCGACGGAGATGCGCAGCGGCCACGGGTGGGAGGAGTCACTCAAAGTCTGCTCGGATGCCGAGTGCCATATTTGATTTCGTCGTTTCACACACACACACACACACCAAAAAAAAAAAAAAAAAAAAAAGACGATACTTGTAATCTAATTTGACATGTTCGTGATCGTGTGTCACCCCGTAGTGCGAAATCCGTCGGAAGTGGCGTGGGCGGCTTTTGCGCTCCAGCCCGTAATGCGTTGATTGTGTGTGTCGGTCGATTAAGTCACCAGAAAAATGAGTCCGCTTCCCCGTTGGAGCTCTCGTACGCTGAAAACTTGGGAAAAGTCAACGGCGCAAATTTGCTTCCGTCGGGAAAAGTCAAGTAAGGAAAGCTTCGGCATCTCTGCCCCAAATGTCACCCCGGCATTTTTAAGGCCTTCCGGAAAGTGGACGGCACTCGCTTCCGGGTTGGAGGCTCCGAAAGGGAAAAATGCCCTTGCTGGGATTCGGAAGAACGATTTGAAACAAAGTCAACCAAATCCTTCGTCTTGTTTTGATTTTGCGGGTGACGACGTTGACTCGAGGGCTGAAACGATGAATCGAATAACGGCTAATGTAGCAAACGGAGCTGAACGCGATTGGGAGTCGTACTCTCGCCAAAATTGAAAAAAAGAAAAGAACATTTGCGATTGCCACACAACTTGGCTGATGTTGACTATGATGATGTCACCCCGAAAAGGAGGAGCCGCTGCCCGGTCACCACGGCAACAAGCCTCGCAAGGGGGAGGCCGAGGACGACGAGGAGGCGGGCAAGGCGGCGAGCGCCGACGAAACCGTCAACGGCCTCATCAACTCTGACGGCGAAGAAGAGGATTGGAAGCCCGCCCTCATACGTACGTCCTTCGCCTTCGTTTTGCGGGATAGACGATTTCGATTTTGGGTGGAAAATATTCCCAGAACTGATGAATTGGCTGAAAACAAGCAAAACTCAAATTGAAGTCCAACCCTCTCCCTTTTTTTTTTTTTTTTTAAATGTTTTCGGTTCGGCCCCTGTGGATTCACCTTTTTTTTGTGGTGGTGGGGGGGGGTCCTCCCCATAAATGCAGATTTTTTTTTTGGGGAGGAGTTAAAAGAAAAAGACTTTAAAAGTTTTGATATTTCCGTTCTGCAGAGGCAGGTTTTGTGGTCCGGGCCCAGCTTTTAACCCCCCCGCCAATTTAAATCTTGATCCACTGGACTAATCGGGGGGGGGGGGGGACTGGCTGGTTTTTGGAGGCCGTATGCACACACGCATTACTTTACTTGATATGTTTTTTGTGGACTAAAACATCCATTACCACAGAAAGTTATGTTAGATATGTATTTTTTAAACGCTTGACTCTTGAAAAGTTTTCCATCTCATCCAAACTCCCCACCCCGTCGCGCTCGATCATCGCGACGTTGTTGACGTGCGGTTCTCATCCTCGTAAGTGAGTCGCTTTCCTGAGCCGCGAGGAATTCATTGATCCCTTTGTCGAAATGTGTTTAATTAATGGACGATTTGAAAAGGTTTAATATCATCGCGATTCGTTCGGGGCTAAACTTCCTCCCGCGTCTCGACGCCTCCTCCTCCAGAAATGGACGACGGCTCCGCGTCGGCGTCGACGGACAAGCGCGGCTGCGTGTGCCCGGTGTGCGGGCGCGACTGCTTCAAGGCGTCGGCGCTGCAGAAGCACCTGCGCATCCACTCGGGCGAGCGCCCCTTCCAGTGCGCCACCTGCAAGAAGACCTTCACGCAGCGGGTGCACCTGAAAGAGCACCGGCGCATCCACACGGGCGAGAAGCCCTACGCCTGCTCGCTGTGCCCCAAGACCTTCACCTTCTCCAGCGCGCTGCGCCGCCACCAGCGGCTGCACGGCGACGAGCGCCCCTTCGCCTGCCACGTGTGCGCCAAGACCTTCAAGCAGGCGGCGTCGCTCAAGAGCCACATGCTGGTGCACTCGGACGTGCGCCACTACTGCCCCGTGTGCCACAAGGGCTTCAGCCGCCCGCTGGAGCTCAGCTACCACGTGGACGTGCACGACGCCAGCCGCCCTTATTTCTGCCACCTGTGCCGCAAGAACCTGAGCGGGGCGCGCGCCTTCCGCAAGCACGTCAAGAGGCACCTGCTGCGAGAGGGCGCGGCCGCGGCCGCGGCGGCGGCGGGGACGCAGGGCGGGGCCGGGGCCGGCGTGCCGGGGCCGGAGCCGGAGGGCGGCGCAAATGATGTCGCCGCGACTGAGGACGGCGGGCGCCAGTGATGCGCCGGCGGCCATCTTGTCTTTCGACTCAGCCGTCAATGTTTCCCTCCTTCAATAAAATGAATCAGCAAAGCCACATTTGAGTTTTTGATTTTGGACGGGAATGTAAAAGTGGTCGTCACCCGCGCCGGCAAGTGTCCGCCAACTGCCATTTGACCCCAAAAACTGTCAGAACCGTCCGTCCCTTGGCTGAAACCCGACCTCTCGAATCCCGTCGCAAAGCCGGATTTTAAAACGCCACCCTCGCCTAGATTTGCAACCTTTTCCTCATTTCAAAGAATAACTTTGTTTGCCGTCGCTTTTGCGTCTCGAAACCGTGAATCGCTAACCCCGGTTCCAAACCCTAACCCGGCCGGCCTCGCAAGCCCCGCCTTAAATCCCGCATCCGGCTTCGAAGAGCAACACAATTTGAAAAATCCCCATCCTGATTTACAACCTGACCTCGAAGGACCCGAACCCTCGTCTTGCCCCCTTAAATCCTGGCCTGAAGACCACCTTTGATACCCTACCAGGAGTGCACGTGTGGTGCACTCGGCGTCCACCGGAGGGCGCCGCAGGAGGTTTGTCCTCATGGGGGCGTGGCCAGAGGCCCTTCAAATAAGGGTGCGCGCACAATCAGCGGGCACACGGACCCGACCCGACCCGACCCGACCCGGCCGTACCAGACCCACCGCAGCATGGAGGCCGCGTTTGCACATCTGAACGCCAGTGAAACACACGACTGGGTCAAGGTACGCCGCTCGCACATAACCAACGATGAGAACATCTTTGAAAATTTGGGTCACGGGACCGGTTCTGATCCATTTTGTGTGTGTGTGCAGGTTGGGAGCGCGCTGCCGTGGATGCACGTCGTCACCGCGCTGTTCAGGTGATTGCTCGAGGGCTGCCGCCGAAAGTTATCGTGCGCACAACTCTTGTTTTTCAATCAGTTGTAATCATTTTTTTCATTACATTCTCTATGTGCTGCAAAAATTATTATTTTTATTTCCAATGGGCACACATATTGATGACGGTTTAGTTTCTGGTTTGGCCTGTACCATCTGTCACCCCCTCCCGAAAAAATGTATTTTGAAGGGAAAACAACAACGATGTAGTCTGCTTTGACAGAACAGAAACTGGAATTTATATGGACAATTTCACGCCATCAAAGTATTTATGGATTGATTTGGAAATCGATGTCATCGCAGCGCTCTGGCCTCCGCTTCCGCCGTCACCCGTGCGACGTCGCAGCGCGCGGGCGGCTCCACGTCCGAGGTAAGCCTTCCGGATCCGGACGGGGAGACGGAACCGGGCCGCCGCGGCGCGCGCTGACCTCTGCGGTGCCGTGGCAGGTGCCGGCGCTCTCCCTGCTGGCCGCGTCCGACCTGCTGCTGGCCCTCTGCGGCCTGCTGGGGGCGGCGATGCTCGTGGGCCACGCCGGTGCCGTCGCCTGGTACCGGCTGCACGCTGCGCGGCAGGTCCGAACCGCGCGTCATCACTTACACGCGTGCGTGCGTGTCCTGAAGAGTGAAAAACGCGTTTGAAAGCACGTTTGAGTTTCCGAGACGAGCGGTACCGGCCCGCCACAAAAACCCAAATTGTTGTGTTGGCGCATGTGTGTGTGTGTGTGTGTGTGTCAGGTGGTGTGCGTCGCGTCCTTCTTCTTGACGCTCAACTACGCGTGGAACGTCTACGCTCGGCTTCGGCACAACTTCCTGTGCTTCCCTCACCAGCTTCCTGCGCAGGTAACAAGTGACGCCAGTGGCGTACACACACGGGAAGAAACTACGTGCGATTTTCTTCTGCAGATTTCCAAACGCGCCGTCCCGAGCGGCACGACGACGGCGTTGCTCTCTTGGTGAGTTTGAGCTAGTTAGCGTCTTCTCACGTGACCTGACGATCTTCCCTCCGACGCTCAGCGTGGCTCCGCCTCTCCTGACGGCGCCCGCCTTCATCGGAGGAAGCGTCGGCGGCTGCATCGCCGACTGCGGCGCCGCCTACGGGTGAGGAGGAGGAAGTGGGCGTGGCCTGGCCTCACGCGAGCCTGCCGTAAACGTGTTTTTTCCTGTCACGCGCGACGGCAGATGTCTGCTGACGCCCGTCGGGACGCTTCCCGTCGCCGCCTGCCGCCCGTTACGCGTCTACGTCGGCGCCGTCTTCCTCGCCGCCTTCGTCTTCACGCTCGTCGGCGTGTTGGTGAGTCCCGTGTGCCCGATGTCACGCGGGTGTTGTAAGCTAACGTGTCGTGATAGCGCAACGCGGGTGTCCGAGTCATTTTTGCCACGGGCCACGTGGTTTCCCTCAGACAACCGTGAGAATTGGGAATCCAATGGAAATAAATCATCATCGCCTCATCATGATGAATGACTCGTTTTAAATTCCCTAACCCTAAGTAGAGGACACATGTTTAGTTATTTTTCATGTTACTGTCCGGATTACAAAAAACCGAAACGTTATTATTTGTCAAGTGGAAGTTGAACCAAATGATTTGCTTTCCCGGGCCACACGCAGGCCCCCGGCCGGGCCTTGAGTTTGACACCCGCGCTCCAACGCGAACGCACACCACGAGCGCGTGTGTTTGTCGCGTGACCCGCGCGGCGCTAACTCCTAGCCACGCTCACGCCGCCCCCCCCCCCCCCCCCCCCAGGTGCTGATGGGAAAGTGCCGTCAGATTTCCCGCCGGCTGTTGACGGCGCACGGTTACCTTGGCGACGAGCAGCGGGCGCCGGACCTGCGGATGCTGGCGCACGTCCTCGTCTTTGCCGTCTGCTGGGCGCCAAGTCAGTCTTCTTTTATTCTTTGCTTTTCATACGCGAGGGTCCTTTTCATGCAACGGGAAAGAAAAAGTGGAAGTCCCACGAGCGTATGGAAAGAATTGGATTTCATAACCCGGCTCTATTTGATGGGAGCACCAATTCTTCTTCCCGTTCTCAGGTGCATCCCAAAAACGTCACCAGCATCTTTGATGTCATGTTGGGGCGCATAACGCTAAAGACGTTTTGCCATTCAAAGTCGGAAAAATGATATTTTCCCCCAAGCGCTCGTATGAGTAAACGTCATGGATTGTCTTCAGCGGGATTTGACTTTCCCGTTATTGACGAAGTGACCCCCGCGTACGAAGACGCACCTGCGTTTCTTTTCGTTGTGACGACGTCATCTTGTCGCGTCAGCGGCGTCCCTGGCGGCCGCGACGTCGTCGACGGCCGGCGCCTCCGCGGTCGTCCTGTCCGCGGCGCAGGTGGGTCGCCTCGGCGCCGCTTTTGCCGTGAGGTCAAAGGTCACCTTTTACGAACGTGCCCACGACAGGCCGTCGCGTCGGCGTCGCCGGGCGTCCTCCGCTCGGCCGCGCTGGCGTGCGCGCGCAACCCGCCGGGGCGGCGCGACGCCGACACGCAGACGCCGCTGCTGCGAGCGCAGAAGACGAGCGCGAGGAGCTACCGAACTTGAGGACGCCCGCCGGCGGGAAAAAGAGGACGAAAGACTTCTCAAACTTGTTCCTTTGTTTGCAAGCTCGTCATTCCGAACGAGACGTTCATTCCGACGACTTCCTCGAGACTGCGAGGGACCGACGGGGGTGTGTAGACTTTCTCTTGCAGAAAAGTCCAACCTCATTTAAAACAATCTCATCAGATTCTTTGTAGCAATTGTGTGGCGGGCCGCAGACGGCCCCCGGTTCGTACCTTGGACACCCCAGTGTGGCGCTTTCGCTGGATGAATAAAATGAAATAATTATGTCAAGTTATGAATACAGTACATGGGTCCATTGTTTGGAGCACACGAGGGGGGCGGGGCTTGTGTGCTCATCTCCTGGCCACGCACGTGCTGACCCGCGCGAGACTTGGCGAGGCTCCGCCCCCTCCCGCCGGGACAACAAAGAAGTCGCCGTGGACGCCGGCCAGGTCGTCATGGCGACGCACAAACGGCGCTAATGAGTCGCCCTCGTGTGCACGTGCGAGCTGTTGCGTAATCGCCAGCCCATAATAAGCTGTGTCCGGACGATGGCGCGCATCTCCGCGGTAACCGCGTCGGCGTCATAGAATCCGCTCGTGGCGCCCCCCTGGTGGCGGGGGCGCACACGACACTTTCCCGCACAGTGAAAAAAAAAGGATATTTAATAATCATACGAATGAATAAATACTAACATAAAATCAAACGACAGCAACATAAAAATACAAAAATATATTTCATTCCTTAATAAAGTTATTTAACAATCGAAAATTCAATTTAATTCAAAAAATTACATTTAATTGCAAGAAATAATTAAATTAAATTTAAAATATCTAAATCCTAAATAGTAAGCAATAGTTAATGAAATAAAAAAGTCAAGAAAGGAGCAAGAATATTGCTTCATCAATCACATTTCAAGAATCAAACGTCAAGGATGGAATAATCAATATTTGAAGAGGAATAAATAGCCATTTAATTAGTCAAGAATATTTACATTTATTGATAATCAACAATTGAGAACAGTAAACATTTTACTTATAGATAAAATAGTGGCAAACCAACAAATGAGTATTCAGTAATTACATGATAGATTCACTCAATACAAATTTGTATATAAAAGACTATAATTGATGATTAAAAAGTATTTAAACACTGAATACAAGTATTCAACTCGAGAAAATATTAAATACTGAATAGCTAAATTATGATAGAACATTTTGGATATTTACTGAAGGGTATTTACTCAAAAGAACAATAACAAATTGTAAAAATATCAAACAATAACAAAATAATTGAGGAGCCGTGATGAAATAATTGCAAAAATGAAATGACCTCCCAGAGCTTCGGAGGCTAAGCGTCCCCGCTGGCGAAGTGGGCGGAGCTACTGGCGCTGACTCCGCCCACGGCAGCAAAATAGGAAAGGTGCAGGATGGGAAGTTGCACCGACAGACGGCGACGGACGCTGGCAACGACAAAAAACAGCCTCAGGCGTGACAGGAAGTCGCTCTCGGCGGAGAACAGGAAGTGCGCTTACAGCTCGGGAGAGTTGACGTCACCGTTGCCGACGTCACGTCTGCCGTCACTTCCTGTCTGTTGCGGGACAAGCTCCGCCTCCTCCGCGTCACAAAGTCGTGCGGTCAGCTCGCGTATTTGTGTGTCCAACTGCCAGCACGCACACACACACGCTTGTCACTTCCTGCTTGTTGCCGGCGGCCATCTTGTTGCCTCACCTCAGCTATTTGATGTTCCAGTCGCCGCTCGAGCTTCTCACATCCTGTCTCCGCCCCCGACCCGCCGTCGGCGCCCGATTCAATTGGCTGCGCTCGGATGACAAAAATCAAATCGGAGCGTTCGTCAGGCGACGGATGCGACGAACAAGGCAAAAGCCGTCCCGAAACCTCGCGGCGCCGGCTCACGTTGCGTAGGAAGGCCGCGGCGAGGACGACGACGTCGCAGGCGAGCACCAAAACGCTGACGACACAGAAGTCGAGCCAACGATCGCGGGACAGCAAAGGCGGCGCCGAAGCCACCGAGAGGGCCGCCCACAACGCGCACGCCGGCCACGCGCCGCGACTTCCGGCAGGCAGCGACCATCGCAGCCAACAGCCGACAACCTGAAAACAAACAACACAGCTGACGTGGACGCGTGCGTCTGTTTGCACTTTGCACGTGATGCGCGTGCGCGTACCACCAGGGGCGCTTTGTACGCGCACAGGGCGGCGGTCCAGGCGTCCCCGCGGTCGGCGCCGCAGCGTTCGGACGTCGTCCACGGACGAGCCCGGTCGCTCTGAAAAAGCGGGTCGAGGGTTTCAAGAAGCCGCGCCGCCGCCTTCCCGGCGGGGGTCGGGGGGACCTGACCGACCCGTGACCTGTCCGCCGTCCGCCAGGCGCATAAAAGGAGGGCGTCGACCGAGGTCAAGAGGAACGCCAGCCGGAAGGCGGACGGGACTTCGCCGCCGCCGCAAGCGCGGCGCCACGTCTGGGCCAAGAGCGACGCCGACGCCAGAGTGTGCGACGCCCACAGCAGACACGCACGCAGCTGCGGCCGCAGACACACGCAAATCCACAACGATCACGAACGACAATCAAAAGAAAAACATTTGACAGAACACCAAGAAAACTACACAAAGCTAAGTCAAACGTCAACAACGTCACGTCGTCGCGGAAACACGTCGGAGCAAAACGCAAAAACGTCAAACGCGCAACAACCGAGCAGAGCGCGTCCGTCGTCTCTCGGGCCAAGAAGTCGCCGTCGTCGGGGGCGGCGGCCACCACGGACGCGGCGGACAGGAGGACGGCCGTCGTCAGCGCGTCTCGCGACCGCTTAACGGCCGCGCCGCAGAGCACGGCCAGCGAGACGGCGGCTGTCACCGTGGCGACCGCCGACAGGACGCCGTAGACGAGGACGTCGCCCTCGGGCGCCCGAGACCGACCTGCGCGACAGACGAGCCGTCAAGCTGGATCTGCGACGGGACGGACGCCGACCCATAAAAAAAAACCTTCTTCACCTTTGAACTTCAGGAGTCGCTCGGAGAGTCGCAGCTGATTGGTCGTCGTGTCCAACTCGCCCACCGTCACGCCAGCGGAACCTGACGGCCGACGCGCGCAGGTCAGAAGTGCAAATCGCGATTTCACTCGGAAAAACAAAACCTGCATCAGAAAGTTGACAATCAAAATTGAAATCGACCAACAAGCGCACGTGCGTGGTCGCACAGTTAACCGCCTTTGGACCCGACCCGATCACGCGGACCACGGTAGACGCAGTCGCCCCGAAATTTAGCACGGAAACCGACGAGTGACAGACCGGGTCGGGGATCCTGGTTCAAGTAAGCCGAGGAAACGAAAACACGGCTGCCGACATGTCTGCGCAACTTCCGCAAAAAACCACCACGACTTTTTTCGTTTTCAAATCGTCAACGTGGATTCGTCATTTTTTTTTGGATCGTTACTTTGGAAAGGCGCAAAGCCGTCACAAGCGTCCGACCGCGATCCGGTCCTGCCGACGCCGGTCGGAGGCCCGGCGGGTGCGCGACCCGCGCCGGCGACACACCGACAATTAATGTCAACACGTCTGGAAGTGATGCATTATGGGTTAGGCTACCCTGACCGTCCCCCATTATTAGCAGAGATGGCGTGAAAATTGCGACCGCGCACCTTGAGTCTGCAAGACGCGGACGGGCCAGCGTCGTCGGCCACGACGGAAGGACACCGGCCCCTGTGAACGAGACTTTGCGTCACCTGTGCGTCCTCACGCGACACGACCTCTGACCCCGTGAGCGAGCTCCTCACCGTGACGCCTCGGAAGTGCGTGCGTGCCACGGCGTCCCTCAGGGCGCCGGTCGCCTCCGCCTCACCGACCTCGGTGTTTCTGTGGAAATCACGGCGGCGTTCCAGCGCCTCCGTCAGGTGGCTCAAGGCGACGGCCGCCGCCCACGTGGCGTCGTAGGCGTACGCGGCGAGGGGGCTGGCTCGGACCCCCGGCCGGAGCCGGACCTCCCGCAGGTAGGCGCGCTCGAAGTCCCGACGGGTCTGGCACGGTGAGGAGTCGAGACCAGAATCTTAAAGCTGAGCTAATGCATCGTATGAAATGCCATAAATGGACTAACAAAAATTGCCATCGACGTTGTGCTACTTAGAGCGCAGAAGATTGATATTAGTCCCCCAAAAATTTGCTGGAAGTGGAATTTTTGGATAGACGATTTCTGACATCCCTCCATCCCTTTTCTTAGCTGCTTATCCTCACAAGGGTCACGGGAGTGCCGGAGCCTATCCCGGCTGTCATCGGGCGGGAGGCAGGGCACACCCTGAACAGGTCGCCGGCCGATCGCAGGGCACACAAAGACAGAACTGACAATCACACCTACGGGCAACTTAGCCAATCTCCAAAGAATGCGAGCATGTTTTCGGGATGTTGGAGGCCCACCCGGAGAAAAGCCACCCAGGCACGGGGAGGACACGCAAACTCCACACAGGCGGGGCCGGGATTGAAGCCAGCCAAACGCTCTCGTTAGTTGCCTTCACTCGACAAAAATTCATACAGTTTCTTGAATTCTGGAGAGAAATCTTTCTACGTGGAGCCAATTTGAAAACGGCTAATATGTGGTTATTATATTGGTGGTTTTGTGTACAGCGGTACCTCTACTTCAGAAATGAATCCGTTCCAGAAGTCGTTTTGTAACGTGAATCTTTTGTAAGTAGAAGCGCAATTTCCCGCTCCAAAAGCCCTTCTGTCAAAAAAGTGTCGGGCATCGTGGAGGCAAATAGCCGAGCAAAAACATCCGTACAAACGTACGCACGCACGCAGCCACCCACACAAAATATTGCCACCAAAGTTTCTTGGTGAAGAAAGATGAATAAACACCAACCAGGAAAGTTGTACTTTTCCGTGAGCTTGTGACAGCGCTAGCGTGATTCGGTGACAGTCGAGCGTCCGAGGGAATCAAACTGCATCATGGGTAAAGATGGGCGGACCTCCCAGCCAACGGGATGCCGGGAAGATGCTCCGGCCATAGCCAACGGGAGAACAGCTTCATCGCGCCACGCGACGCACGATCCGGAATCTTTTTGTCCTTATGTAACCTGAATTTTGAAAGTCGCTACTAGAGACCTTGGTAAGTAGAGGTACCACTGTACCAAGAACTGTGTGCAACGGAACCCCCCGAAAGGTGCGCGCCGGTGACCAACCCGTCCAGAAACTCCCGGCGTGTCAGAGTGGGCGAGACCCGCGGCGGGCAGCCAGATGGCGCCGTCCGCCGCGACGCGGTGGGCGGCGCAGCCGGGAGCCCGAAAGTCGGTCCGCCGTCTCGGCCGTCCTCCCGCCACCATCCACCGGTGGCGTGCGCCGAACATCGTCAGCCTGGAGGCCTGAACGAGCCCGCGCTCGGCGTCACCGCGCCGGGTCGCCGCCGAGGCGGGCGGAAAACGATCAACTTACGCAGCAGAAAACTCGAGCCAGGGAATCTTCGTCTTCGTCGGCTCCGGCGAGGACGACGACGACGACGCGCACGTCCAGTTGCTGTCGAATCATTTGCGACATTGTCACGAGACTGCAACCGCTCGCAACGTGTTGGCCGTCACATACGGAAAAGGCAAAAGCAGTCGGCGTCATGACTCAAGAAAAAGCCTACAAGTGAAGGTAGACGAGGCCCGCGTGCCGTTGCTGCTACAAATTAATGGTAGTCGCGTGCGAATTTCGAGGGCGACGACCACCCCGCCGGTCGCCGCGTGAGCGTGAGCCGTGGCCTACGGCGGCACCTTCTTGCCAACGTGCTCCGCTCGTCCGCCATTTTGTTCCCCGTCCAAATTCACCGGCCGCAACTTCAAAGTGAAAAAGTCGGAACCGGAGTCGAACCTCCGACCTTCATCTCCGCGAGGGCGCCGCAGTCGTGGTCCGGGAGCGTCCTCACCGACGCCAGCTGGACGTCGGCCGCCGTCACGCGATTCATCAAGTCCGTCGTCATCTAAGGTCAAAGGTCACAGGGGGCTCGAACATCACGCTCGTGCTCGTTCCTCTTTGAACTTTAAACACATTTTCCACGTTTGAAAATGAATCAGAGGCCATTCAGACTGAGTCGCAAATCGCCATGGAAACAACAACAACAACATTTGAAGTCCAAGAACAAACTTACTTGTAAAAAAAGACAAGCGCCGCCGCGGCTTCTCCGTCTCTCGTTCCCGTCCGGTCCATCTCCGTAAAATGGAATCGAACAAAACAAGGACGCTCGCGTTTGGCACTTCAGCTCTCCGGCGAGCGGCCCGGTAGGAGCCGTCGCCGCTCGACGCCACCGCGGGCGCAAGACGGACGCGCGGAACCCACGTCTACGGCGATTAAGAGCGGCGGCGTACGAAAGGAAGAAAAGAAAACGTGGACGAGCCGGCGCGACGGTCCGAGCGCTCCCCCGTGCCGAAAAGTCTCCTTGCGTTACCGACAGGGGAACTCTGGGTACGCGGCGGACGCTTCCTGGGGAATTCCCCCGGTCTCGTAGTTCCCCTCCTTCCACATAGGGGGAGCTCACGTACGCTTAGAATTTAACCCTTCAAACAAAATATGATCAAAAGATACACACATATATGTACGTTGTCTTTCTGAGACATGGCGCACGTTGAAGCACGGATGGCGATGTTTCGGACCGGCCGGAGGTTTACAAAATATGCACGCAAGTGCATTAATATATGTATTCATCACAAGGAGACTTTTCAGCACCGGGAGCGCTTCCAAAGGGAGTTTTTGCCGATATCACTTTGGAACCGTAAAACCAGTCACGGGCCGCCGCTCGCTGGCTACTGTCGGTACCGAAAGCGCTTGTGAGTCCTTTCATCAACAAAGAAAACAAAACAAAAATATTCACGAGCAAGCAAAATGACATCGAGGTCACATTTTAGCCGTCCAACCTGTCGCCCTGATGGACGAAATTCCCAAAGCGCCCCCACCCGACGCCACAGCTTGCGGCGCAGCTCCACTCCGGACCGCCTGGAGGCGCTATATCGCCAATCGCGCGAGCAAGATGAGTGGCGAGCGGGGAGAAGAAGAGAACCGCCGCAGGGCGTCGCTCACCTCCGAGGACGCGTCTTGCGCCAGCAGGCCGACGCGCGTCCACCCGAAGCGCCGAAGCAGCCGCACGGCCGACAGGTTGACGGCCCGACCCGACGGCGTCGCGTCGAACGCGTTCCCGTACCGCTTCCTGTCGGACAGCCAGGACGCCTCCGGGCCGTAGGACACCTGATAGGGGGAAATGGAGGGGGGGTGCTCAAGGCCAAAATTACTAACAAAAGATGGGGACAGTGAACAAATGGACCCCCCCCCCCCCAAAAAAAAAAAAAACAATTTTCGACCTTCTCTCCAGTATTCAGTCAATCATTAAACTGTACAAGTCAGTTGAGAAAACAAAGCATCAAGTTATCAAATACAAATTCACGTCCCAACATGGAAAATACCTCCCATTAAACACAAATAAATGACACTTTCCTCGAGGGCTCAAATAGCAAAACTCGTTGGGTGAATTTGTAATTTTTAAAATACTGAGCTCCAGCAAAAAGGGCACTTTTTCATCCAGGGTGAAAGGCTAAGTGCTTGAGCACCACTTAGGCCGTGTGTCCATG
The DNA here is from genome assembly GCF_019802595.1 of Syngnathoides biaculeatus. Classification (NCBI taxonomy): domain Eukaryota; kingdom Metazoa; phylum Chordata; class Actinopteri; order Syngnathiformes; family Syngnathidae; genus Syngnathoides; species Syngnathoides biaculeatus. Next base: position 844,453 of record NC_084644.1, read on the forward strand.
CGCTCGCCTTGAACCGTAAACCGAGACCCCAAAAAGGTACCTGAACCATCCGGAGGGCCGGCAGAGCCCGAGCGAGCTGCGCCGCCACCGAAGGACACGCCCCTCCCAGCAGGAGCCGGTACTTTGGCCCCGCCCACACGGCATCGAAGAGAGATTTGAGGGATGATGAAAGGTCGCACTAAACGGAACCAGAGCAGAACACGTCAACCCGCTCAGAACACGACGACCACGTGGACGGCGCCCCCTACCTGCGCCCGGATGACGTCTGCCTGTATGTGGTACCGGCCCAGGGGCGCCGGCGCCGCTCGCCCGTTGAGGTCGTCCAGAGCCATGCGGACAGCCAGCGTCAGCCCGGTGGTGGCGTTGGCCCCGCCCCCTTCAGAACTGACCGGAACCATCCAGAGGACGGGGAGCGGGTGGCGGCCGACCGGCGGAGGCCCCGAACCCGCCAGGGCGCGCCACAGAACCAGCAGAACCCCGAAGAGCGGCGGGACCCGAAGGAGCGGCATGGCGAGCGAGAAGGATCAAAGGATCAGAGTGCGGATCAGACCCGTTGCCCTGGCAACGCCTCACAGCGCCACCTGGACCGCAGCAACACGAGACTGTTTCCTCGGTTACGCTTGGATTTATTTTCATTTGATTTGTTCATTTCGGAACCGTCAAAGGTTGCCGACGTTGACGTGAAATTGCTTCGCCTCAATTTTTCAATTTCATTTTGCAAATTCTCCGAGCGTTGTCGTCGGCGGCGGATGCTTGTGAATACAGAGAGTCTTTATTGTAAAAGAGGTAGAGAGAATACAGTACAGCTGTTTCACTGTACAGAAAAAAAAAAAAAATCAAACAAAAACATACGCACGCAGGCACACATCGGAAAAAAAAAGTGGGGGGCGAAAAGAGAGAGAAACAAACATACAGTCTTTGGATTTTCTCTATTGGCCTGTCATTCTCGCGCTTCAGCCATCGAGTCATAAAACAGCAAAAACATTTTTGATATTCATCTTCTAGTGTGCTTAAAACAATAATAATAATAATAATGCAATCACCCCCCCCCCACCCACACCCACCCACACACACACGTAGTGGAAAAAAGACAAGCCCTGATGCTGAAAGCAACAATAAAAATGAAATCACACCCTGCATGCACACGACGCAAACGCCCACGTTCACCCCAAAATAAACAAAAAACAAACACAAAAGCCGAGAAGGTAAAAAGTAAAACAAGCACAGCCGAGCGGGGCGAGTGGGGGGGGGGGGGGGGGGGGGTTGGGGAAACATATCATTCGTTCTGTCTTTGTCGCTCCTCAATCTTTTTTGTCCGGCTCAGTCCGAGTTGTCCGACTGGTCGCTGCGGGGGGAGGTGCCCAGCGGGGGCGAGCTCCGAGCCTGCCAGCTCCCGTTGCCCTGCGGGGAGGGGGCAAACATCTTAGCGGGTCGTATTCCTTCACGGCGGGCGCGCTGGAGCCTGGCCCGGCAGAGGCGGGCCACACCCTCAACTGGTCGCCAGCCAATCGCAGGGCAGTTGAGGGCAGCGGTCGCCGACCCCTTGCGTGGTCGTGTGCGCCGGCTTTGATATATGACGGGATGTTCTTTGAAAAATGTCTTTCACGTAAGCGAGTCAGACTCCAAATTGAAAGCACAAATAAGAATTTGCCACCTGTGCACCGCCGATTTCGAGTCTTCAATGAAGCCAGCGTGCACATTTTTGGGATGTGGGAGGAAAGCCGAGTGGCCACCCGGAGAAAAGCCACGCAGGCAGGCAGGCACGGGGGGAAACGTGCAGAGTCCATACGGGCAGGGCCGGGAATTCGAACCCTGGTCCTCGCAACTGTGAGGCAGACCTTTCATACATTTTCATGTATTTCTGAAGATATTATGGAGGTTATGCTAAAAATGAAGCGCTGCTAATAATGGTGAGCACGTCTTTTTAATTACATTTCACGCATTGCACCAATGAATATGTGAGGATATTATCCTAATGTGAACCTAAATTAGCATTATTGAACAAAATTTGATTTTTCCATTGTATTTGAGTGTATTTTGTGTGAATTATTTTGGAAATGTTGAATTTATTCCATTTATATTTGCTTTTTTACTTAAATTTGGAATTCCATTGGTGTACACGTTTATATAAACTGCTCGAAAAAAAAAAATAAAAAAAGACGAAAATAACATACACAATCCCCATGAAGGAATAATTCCATCTGAATATCTTTAAGCGGCCGCACTCGTATCGGCTACTTTTGTGAGTGCCTCCTTCAAGAATTTGAAGACTCGGGGTTACATTGGGCGGTTTTTTTTTGTTCTTGATGAAATAAAAGAAATGTTGTGAATTTATTTGGGAACCCGTTGAAAAGGTCAAAGGTCGACCGAAAGGGCAAAATGACGTCGCGAAGCGCGGTTGCGGCGGCGCTGAGGTACCTGCACCCCCATCTGGTAGGCGGCGTCTCCGTTGACCGGCGGGACCCCGAGGAACAGGTCAGCCGAGAAAGAGCCCGACCCTGCACGGGACCACCACACGGCTCTCAACAAACCGCTTGTAAAAGGTAGCCGAGCGGGCGTGAAGGCGCGGCGTACCCGTGGAGGTGGGCGTGTGCGGCGAGTCGTCGCCCTGTCGCGCCCCCAAAGCGTTCTTCATGGCGTACAGGTTGGCCTCCTCCTGGAACTTGCCGATGTTCTTCTTGTAGCGGATTCTCTTGTTGCCGAACCAGTTGGAGACCTGCGGGGGCCCAAAGGCAGCTCACGACCGGGAAGACGCAAAGTTTGCGCGCGTTCGTCTCGCACGACGATTTTTGAGGGGGTTTTTTTTTTTAACAAAAAATATTTTTAGATAAAGCTTCTGTTGACGGAAGGGTTAATAACTTACTTTTTGTTCATTTCATTCTATGTGTTTTTATTTGGGAATTTGCAAATACCCGTATTTTGTTCATTAAAGCATTACTTTTTCCTCATTTCTAAAATGTTTGTAACATTAACAATTATAAAAAGCTTTACAATGTTTGAAAATGCAAGCTTTTGTCAGTGACGCCCAATTGGGACACTTTTTTTTCCCTGAAGCTCTAATAAGGGTCGATTCAATTTTAGGATTCATTGTTTCGGCTCTCGGGTCAACTACTTGCGGGGGGGGGGGGAGGAGGAGAATCAACCACGTTCCATTGTAGTTATTAGTGAATAAATGAGTTTTTCATAGCGTCCACTTTCTTGCACTGGACTCTGTTGTCTGCACGAGTCGTCATTGAGTGAATCGTTGGTGCCCCCAAATCAGCTTAAACGATAGGAGGAAAAATCCCTCCAGAGTGATTCTGGGAGCAGGGAATGGTTTCTTTTCCTGTCTGCCTTTCCGGCTCCGCTGGTTTGAAAATTCCGCGGGCCGCCGCCGTACCTGAGAGACGGTGATCCCGCACTGTTTGGCGAGTTCTTCTTTGGCTTCTTCGCTGGGGTACGGGTTGGAGAGGTGCGAGTAGAAGTATTCGTTGAGCACCTCGGTGGCCTGCTTGCTGAAGTTGCGTCTCTTGCGCCTGACGGGAGCCAAACGCCAACGTTTGCGAGAGAAGGAACCAGCGAGCGAGCGAGCGAGCTCACCTGGCGTCCAGGAAGCGAGACCTGAGGATCATGACGGCCTCGCAGGTGCTCTGCTTGAGCTGCGTCTGGATGGAGCTGAACTTGCGGTGGATGATGCCCACCATGCGCTCGATCTCGCGCGGCGTGACGGGCCGCGTGCGAGACTGCTCCCGCAGCAGGTTCATCACGTGGGTGGTGAACTCGGTGCACGCCTGCAAAGGGAGCCCAAACGTTGACACGCGTCGGCCGCGTCCCCGCCCGCCTCTTTGGCGATTTTCCGCCGCACGCACCTGCTCGTATTTCTCCAGCTCGGTGTGGTAGATGCCGCGAATCTGGCTCAGCTTGCTCTTGTAGTCCGAGTGCTCCAGCGAGCTGTCGGGCGACATGCCGCCCGAGCCGGTGGCCGCCGACACGGCCGCCGCCGCCCCGCCGCCCTTCTCGGGCCCGGCCACGCCCTCGGCCAGCAGCATGTTGTCCAGGCGCACCAGCTGGGGGTCCTGGGGCTCCTCCTCCTGGTTGTTCCTCATGGACAGGCCTGTCCACAAAGCATTCTTACGGATCCTGGACTGGCGTTATTTTCCCCTTGAGATTCACGGAATCCCCGCTTATGGCGGGATAAAGAACTTTCCGGCTCGTTGGGAATCCGTCTCTCACTCCCAACTAACTCATCGTTCCACTGTGGAGGAATTTTTCGATTTGCACGCAGCACGCCGACACCGCACGGCCGGGTCGAGCGAAAATCGCTTTTCTGGCGACCACTCGTTGTTTTCGAGGACGTAACCTGGACTCAGTCCACATTCCGACGGCGCCGTACGGGCCGCTATATATAGCGGACGTGAGCGAGTCCCAACATGGCCCGACCGAACGGGTGGTGACCAGCTCACGTTTGCATTTTTATGTCCGAGCCGTTGTCTATTTTTAAAGCGTGCGGTACATGCGGTTAAGCCGAGTGGAGCTTTTTGGCCCGAGAGGAGAGAAGGCCACAAAGGCGAACGCGTGCGTACCTGTTTTTTCTTTAATCTCGCACAGCACGCTGAACAAGGCGGGCTTCATTCTGTGACAGTTGAGAGCGTGTTTCCTGGAAACGCAACAGCAAAGGCAGTTAGCGTTGGCGACAGGCTAACACCAAGCGAGGTGGCCAATTTTATCGATCGATCGATCCCCTTCCAAAGAAATCCCTCAGAGTGCTCGTGATTGTTTTCAATAAAAAAAGACTGGCAATTATTATTCATTGATGAATCAGATCAAATCCATCCCTTTGTGAAAATACGGGAGATCGTTTCATATTGACACTGCATTTCTGTGTAAACACAAATAAACGATTATTCTGGCCTTACTCTGTAACATCCAACAGAAAAGCTGCAAAAACAGTGAAGATTGTTTTCCAAAGAAAAAGTATGTGGTGGCAAATGTCTTCAACACAACCATTCTGCTTTCGTTGAGAATGACAGAAATTTGAGAACATTTAATAGCGGTGTAATAATTTGGCGATGGACGATGAATTCTGACACATTTGCTGTTTTTGACCGTTGTTAGGACCTTGGTCGCTTGTTTTTTTTTTGGCGTGCTGACACTTGAAGTTTGCTGGCGGGCTATGTAATAACTCGTTTGTATATACGGCCTATTATATACTGTATTATACATAAATAAAACTCAGGCACTGACAGTCGATACTGACTGTGGGAATTTGGCTCGCAAGCTAAGAGGAAGCCAAGTGACTGAATTGGGCTGCTCGACTTCGCCGCTGAAACGCCAAACAAGTTGTTAGCATGAGCCGCGAGCTAAATGCTAACATCAGGAAAAGTGACAGGAAGCCCGAGCGGGACGCCAGGACGCAACACGCCAAATACGACAGCCCGGAGGCCTGAAGCGAATTATTTGGGCGACTCGTCTCACACATCAAAGATGCGAAGCCAGTCAAATGTTGAATGTAGCCGGGCAGCCCCCGTTGGCGTTCGTAGCTTTCGGTTGTAGCTTAGCTTCAGCAGCTAACAATAGCCAGCAAACCAAATGAGCAACGAATGCAAGAATTATTCCGTTTATCGTCACATTCGCGTTCGAATGTTTTCATTTGCGTGTTTGGCAGCGCGGAGTCAAAGTGTGGTTACAGGCTGCCAACATTAAATGTTGGTGGGAGAAACTTTGCCACTTCAGACGGTATCAAACTAAACACATCGAAAACAAACGCACGGCGACCCCCGCCCCCCAAAGCGCAAATAAAGTTTGCAAAATGAGAACGGAACCCAACTGACTTGGCCTGCGCCTCGTCCAGACTTTGGTCGGTGATGGTCATGATCTGCTGCAGGATGTCGCCGATGTCCCGGCGGGCTTCGTGTCCGTTCTCGGCGCCGTTCTCCAGCAGGCCCGCCGGCTCGTCGTTGCGCTGCGGCGGCGGGACTCGGTGCGCCACGCCGGGGTGGCCGCTCATGGCCAGGCCCCGGCCGTTCGAGGCCCCGTTGGCCGTCAGAGGTTGCGGCTGCTGCTGCTGCTGCTGCTGCTGCGGCGGCGGCGGCGGCGGCGGCGGCTGTTGCTGCTGCTGCTGCTGCAACATCTCGTCGAGCGACGCGCAGTGGCGGCGGCGACGACGACGACGACGACGACGACGACTGCTGCTGCTGCTTCTGCTGCTGCTGCCCGACTCAGGGAGAGCGAGAGCGAGGCGAGCCCACCAGCGCCTCCACCGCCGACCACCGGCGCGAGAGAAGAGAGAAACAAGCAACTGCGCCGTCGAACCAGCAGCCTTGCAGGCACCGCGGCCGCACTGGCCGGCCGGCGGGCCGACCGGGAGGGAGGCCCCCTAGCGGTAGATGAGAGGAGCTGCGCCGCCCCGCGCATCCGCAGTCCGGTTCCGGTGACAAGATTTACTTCTAATGTACACAGTTCAACATATAACATAACCTTTGAATGCTGACAAGTCTTGTGAAACGCCGACCATTCATTGCTATCGTTGTGAGCGGCGCAGCTGTAGAGCGTTGGCCTCACAGCTCTGTGGATCCGGGTTCAAATCCTGTCCCGTCCTAGGTGTCGTTTGCCCCGCCTTCCGGTTCCCACACCCCAAAGAAATGCATTCATTGGCCCGAGGTGTGATTGCGAGTGCGACTCTTGTCTGTTTCCGTGTGCCTTGCGATTGGCTGGCGACCAGTTCAGGGTGTCCCAAGCCTCCTGGCCCTCGAGAGCTGAGATGGGCTCCTGCAGCACTCCTGCGACCCTCCTGAGGATAAGCGGCAAATAAAATGGATGGGTGGGCGGATGGATATTTGAAATAACTACCTTTGTGATCTTATGCTATTTTTTTGTATCATTTCCATCATTTGATTTGCTATTATTAGGTTTATTCTGCCAAAAATGCGGATGGGCGTCAGGCCGGAAAACTCCGCCGGGTTCGGTAGGCTTGATAGGTTAAGTTCTCTTTTTCTTTTTCTTTTGTGTTTTGTTTTAAATGAGCTGCGAATCAACAGGAAGTGAAGCCAAACCGCAGAAGCGCGTGTTTCGACACGACTTGCGCGCATCTCCTGCGAAACAGACGCGAGGCCCCGGTGACCCGGGCGGGGGTGAGGAGGGGGCGGGGGGGGCCGAGGGGGCGTTTGCGGCTTCCGCTTTTCTTTGACGGCTTCTTTGCCCGTGCGCTTCCGACAGGGGGCGCGCACGGGGGGCGCGCGCGCGGGGGCGGGCTTCGTACCGCCGACACAGGAAGAAAGAAAGAAAGAAAGAAAAAGAAAGAGAGCAGAAGGAGAAACAAGTCCTGGCCCTGAGGAACGCCAGCAATTTATTTGTTGTTCCCGCTTTTTCCGTCAGCCCCGTCGAGGTTCTGACAAGATGTAAACTTGGTCCACCGCGGGGGCTGCGAGATGTTCTAGAAGAGGTCGCGCAAGGCGAGGAGGTAAGCGTGCGTTGACGCACATGCACGAGCGTCTGTCGCCCCCCCCCCCCCCCCCAAAAAAAAAGTTGCATTTTGCTGGCGACAAGCTCCGACCTGCTTTTTGGCTTTTCCAAGAGAGACAGACGAGCCGTAAGCCGGGCGGTCTGCAACAAGCCGGTTCTGAAAGACTTGGGGCTGAGATGCTGGCGGGAGGACTTTAAAAAAAAAAAAAAAAAAAAATCCAAATCAAATTTATTGGGGAGTCGCTTTTGCTGGCGACACACAAGAAACTCTCTTGTGCTCTCGCGTGACGGCTTTCTAGAAGGCACAAATGACAAATCGGCCCAAAGGGGAAAAACTCGCGGTTGCCGGGCAGAATTCTCGGGGCACCAAACTTCCACGGGTGCTGTTGGGGAGCATCAGCGCACAAAAGAGTAAGAAAGGACAGGGAGAGGCGGCAGGAGACGCCCCAAAAGCTTTTTCGCTCTTGTGACACAATTGAGACACATTTTCTTCTTCAGATTCTTTGGAGCGATTGCTCTGTCTTGACGGAAACGGCGAAGGAGGGCACTGAAAACATTCCGTTGTTCCGCTTGCCCTATTTGCAATTTGACAATGATCCTTTTTGCATTTTGGATTTGGAACTTCCTTAACTACTCGCTATTGTGCCCTGTCAAATATAAAAGTAGTGCTTTAACACTTTCTTCTTGCGTATAGGAACCATGTTGACGTGAAGGGAGGAGCTTCGTTTACTCAAGCCGTAACTCATTCTTGCCCCCCCCGCCCGGCAATTATTTGGAGCCGCATTTGTTATTTTGCTTTTAACGGCAGGGCTCGCTCTCAACACCGTGTGACAAAATATTTGATTTCAGCCAAATATTTGGATTGCACCTCAAATCCAGGAAACCCCCCCCCCCCCCCCACCCACTGGGCAGAACTCACACCACAACATTTGTACTTCAAATTCACAGTGGTGCTTCCAAAAGAACTTGGGGCGCTGCCCCCCACTTACGAGAGGGGACACGGTGAGCTGGTCCCAAATAAATGCTAATAAGTTGACCCCGGCCCCGACCCCAAAACATACCAGAATTGATGGCGCTCGATCATTTGTGCCCCGAATTCCGTGCAAGCCAACGCAACTTGACAACAATCGCAGCTTGTACATGAAATAAAAATCAAATTCAAACCAAAAATTTCAGAGCGATGGGGGGGGGGGGGAAACAGCAAAAGCACGAAAACAGCGCCACCTCATGCTGAGTTGAACCCTGCAGAATCAAAAGGGCCTTGAAAAACAATTCCACAAATCAAAGTCAAAATCTATTTGTTTCAAACGAATCAAAAATTGTTATCAAAAGTTGAATTTACATGAAAATAATTGGATGAAAAGAAGTCGCAGGGAGCGTCTGTACAAACGGGTTGTCGGTGCAACTCCAGACGAATGAAATGAAATGAAAGCGCTGTTGCTAGGCAGAATCCACGGGGCGCCATCATTTTTGCCCCCAAGTCCAGTTCACTAAAAAAAAACACCAAAGCAAACGGAAGAAAAAAAGTTTCTTTTGAGGAAGATCCCTTTGATACAGTTTGCAACGTTTGCGAGTCTCTTGGTATGATGTAAAAACAGCGACGTCGGGAGGGGCGCGCGGCCCCCCCCCCCCCCTCGACCCTCGTCCGTCTCCCGCTAGGCTCCACACTGATGGCGTGCGCCGAGCTCAACGTGGTCGGCGTGTCCGAAGGGGGCCCCCAGACGCAGGCCGCTGAAAAAGTCTCCAGCGATGAAGAGATCTTCGAAGCCCGCCAGGAGCAAGACCGGGACCGGGACCGGGACCGGCGCCCGGGGGAGGAAAGTCCGGATCTGGAGAGTGACTTGTTGCAGAGCCACGGGGATCACGCCGAGGTCAGCTTCGTCATTTTCGGGACGCAATCGCTGGCGAGTGACCGAGCGAAAAGAAAAATCACGCTGAATTCATTTGGGAACATTCGCTTAGAAACTGAATTGTTGTTAAAAAATACCGGCACTCCTGCGACACTTGTGAGGATAAGCGGCTTGGAAAATGGCCGTGGAGAGCTTAGCGGTGCAACAACCCACGGACAGCTCGTCAATTATCAAGTTGATTGCTAATCAGTTCATCAGCGAGAGAGCGTGTTTCACTTTCAGAATTCATCTTCTCTGATTTTGGTTGTCCTCCATTGAAGCAGAAAAATCATTTCTGTGGTTGTTTTGATAAAATAAAAAAAAAAAACAAAACAGCTTTTCTGACGTCGCAAAGATGGAATCGGCGATGCTTGTTGGTGTAATGTCGCTCTGTCGACTTCAAATCATGTCCCGTTTTTCGATTGAAGGCTTGAAATTCAAAAATAATTTCTCAATCGGATTCATTGATGACTTCGTCGACAGATTCATCAATGAGTAAAATAATTCTTCGTTGGAGCTGTAGGGTCGGGATTCACATAACGCTATATTGTAAAGCGTCCATGAATCCATTTTCTGAGGCGCTTATCCTCACAAGGGGTCCCAGGAAGACCGGAGTTTATCCTAGCTATCGACCCTGAACCGGTCGCCAGCCAATCAATCGCAATGTCAAGCAGTTGTTGTCAAACACGCCCAACAATGTCTGAGCGCTCGAAGCGCCACCATTGAGACAAAATGAGGGAAAACGCTGAACGGTAAAGCTCCACAATTCACCACCACACAGTTGTCAGTCTCAGAATAGCATCGGGCTTTCTCGTCACTGTCGCAGTTGGCGCCTCGGCGCCTCCCGCCGCCCGACTTCCCGGAGTCGCTGTACGAGTTGCTGTGCACGCTGCAGGAGGGCCGGCGCCTCAACGACCAGCGATGCTCCTTCGTGCTGGGGGGCGACGGCGCGACGGCGACCAGGAGGAGGTGCCACTCCGAGCCCAACGCCGCCAAGCCCACGCACAGAGGTGACGCGGGCTAGCGGAAGTCAGCACGCCATCGGAGCGGGGGGGGGGGGGGGGGGCTTAACCCGCGACAATTGAACACGGACGGCTAACGAAGACCGAGAGGTTCCTTCTGAACCTTTCGGAACCCATTTGGAGGAACAAAAGGGCACCGTTAGTTTGCTACTGTTATTTCGGTCTCTTTATGAATACGATACACAAACGGGAAGAAGTATTTGCACGTTTACAGCAGGAATACATACGGAGCATGCAAAACTATGCAAAAAAAAAAGCTCAGCGTTGTCACACAGTCAGCCGAGCTCATCTGCGTGACTGCTGGGGAGCCATTTTTACAAGCTACCTTGGCGACCCCTGACCTTCCCGGTGACGTTGGGCAGCCGCCGTTTTTCCTTTTTCCCGAAGCGACGTCTCACCTGTCTTCTTCTTCTTCTTCTCCTCCTCCTCCTCCTCCTCTACGTGGCACCGAAGCGGCCTTCGTTGTGGTGGCCCTTTCAAGAGGGGGGATCAATTATCATCAGATCATCGCGATCGGCGGTCCCGTCCGTCGCGGTCGGCGCTGTGTTAATTGCGGTCTCCCGCGGCAGTGATCTTCTCGTCCATGACGTCGCTGCAGCGTGAGGAATTTTTCGAGCTGGTGGCGAAGGCGCAGGCTCGTCGGCTGGACGAGCAGCGGGCGCAGCTGCGGAGGTCGCCGCGAGGCAGGCAGAAAAGTCGAAGCTTCCGAGGGAGTCTCAAGCAGCTCTCGTTGACCAGGAGAGTCCCCAAGGTGCCCCCCAAAGAGGAGCTCTACAACATGATCCTCACCACGCAGGTACGTCACGCCTGAAATCACAAAAGTAAAGAAGTGAAGAATTTGATCACCCGCATTGTTCGCACACCCGGGATAGCATAGATTTGGAAGACATTTTACAAATGGTTTTTTTTTTTTTTTTTTACAGGATAGTAATTGATGCTAATTCACGTTAGCCCGTCTATGGCATTTCCAATAGAATACTAAAACTACAAACTGTTGAAACAATTTGGCGTTTACAATTCAGTTTTAGACTTGGACTGGCAAGCAAACGGCTTGAAGCAAGCACACGGTGCCTCTCATGTAGAGGACTGTGGGGGCGGGCGGGGGGGGGGGGGGCGTGAAAACACCCACTTTTGATGACAGTGACAGAGTGAGGATAGGCGAAACAAAAAAAAATTCATATGGTCTGCAGCGTATCCCACAATAAACGTTTTCAGCGCGGGACAATTTGCAAAAAGGCTGACATATAAAATGTCGTCAAAGTCAAGACGAAATCTGCGAGAAAGTGAAGTCCCCAGAAAGGTTCGAAATTGCCTAACGTTGCCACAAGATGGCGGCAAATGACGACACGAAGCTCCTCAATTTACGTCGGCGTAGTTCTTTGGCGACAAGACTCGGCAAAATGCTGCGACAAATAAGTTTCAATTCTGGTCAAACGGGCCAATATGCAAATAAAAATCGTCATCGTACGAAGATCAACGTACACCAACACAGTCAATCTCCAGCTACGGCCAGCGAATATTTTTCAAACTGATTGTCAATTATTCTATTGATGAAGCGGCTAGACGTATATTTTGCTTCACTTTTTTTGCAAAATCTTTTTTTTTTCCCCCAAGATTGTTACATGATTTTGATTTATTTGGTGTGGTTTAAAATGAAAACATCATCACAGGAGGGACAGTTAGCAAGCTTGTTCGTACTACGGCGGCAAATTATTATGTGAAAACGGGTTGCTTTTTGACGAAACATATAAACATGTAACAGAAGATATTTAGATTTTTTTTTTTTTTTTAAATCATACTTTGACCTGACGATCACTGTTTTTTTTTTTTCCTGGTTTGGTCTGCAACACACGTCATAAAAAAAAAAAAAAAAAAAAAAATCATCCAAAGTGGTGAGTGTTGTTTTCCAAAGTAAAAGCAGATATTTGCAAATGTCGTATTTTGGGAAAAAAAAAAAACAACCCAAAGTTACTGCGTTCGCTTTCATGAAAGACGGCAGAAATTGGACAATATTTACCGGTGAAACGCTGAAATGTGAGCATTTGGACAATTTGTAGTCAAACCCGATCTTGGTGCGAGAATCGAAAATAATCCAAAGAGAACTTGGTGACGGATGTTTTGTCAGTTACTGACTTTGCGTCGTTCCCGCGGTTCTCCCGGGAAGGCCCAAGGCAGGCTGGAGGATCAGCGCAGCAGGGCCCCCGGCCCCATGGACGACGACGACTTCTTCTCGCTGCTGCTGAAGGTCCAGGGGGGGCGCATGGACGAGCAGAGGACTGAACTGCCTTCCATGCTGCAAACATGACGAGGGCGATGCGGACGACCCCCAAAAATGTGAACCGTCCTTTTGCTTTCTTCACAAGTACTGCACAGCCTAAAAAATGTCATTAAAGAAAAAGTGACGTGAACTCACCTCTCGCGCTTCCATTTTGTACAGTGCGGCGGGCGTCTAAGGTAGCGCAGATTTGCAGTAATTTGTCATTTTTCCACAAATACTCAGGTCGCTGCAACCTCACGTAGCAGCGAAAGTGCGTTAAAGACGGACAACGTGGCGCGGCGCTTCAAAATAAAAGTCAGGTGTTTGCTCTAAAGCGGTGGGCGGGTGGCTTCCGCGACTGCACGGCGACACTCAAGTAAACACCGTTAGCCAATCTGAGGTAACCCAGCGGCGCGAGTCAAGGACGCCGGTGCGCTTTCAGACGCTCGAGACAAAATGAACCCACTCCAAACGCATCCGTTCACCCGACTGACGGCCGGACACTCGACGCGCAAACCGGGCCGGCGAACAGCTCCGGCAACTCAACTGCGCGCTCTCGTTCGCCGACTCCCACGTCACTCACCGGGCCGGGCCCCGCCTTTTAAAGACGTGTGGATTGGTAGTCGTGGACGCTCTAGTGGGGATGAGAAACATCATTTCAACGTATTTTATTTTTCTGCATGTTGGCATTGTGCAGAAAGATCTGAAAGAGTCTGGATGGGGTTAGCAAATGACTTGGCAAATTTTCATCAGCATCGGGGTTACGGAAGGTGACCCAGTGAAGAACAAGGGACGGACTTGCTCCGGTGGATTTTGGGTTCCTCGGGGTCACGCGGCGCTTCCTGGCAACCTTCCACCTTCTTTTTTCGTCTTTGGTGCAGTCAGCTGGCAGGAGGAGGAGGAGGAGGAGGAGGAGGAGGACGTTTTAGTCGTCCGTTGGACCCAAAGAGGTCCATCTTGGCGCCTGGATGCCGTGTCACTTCCTCTGATAAAAAATACACAAGCGCGTTCATGTTGTTGAGTGACAACCACGCTGCAGATAAAACTCTCAACTGTCATTTGTTTGAAATTGGCCGTTAAGATGCAACACTTTGTGTTGCGCTTCAAATCGCCGAGCAGAAACCGGAACGTGAGGGGGATGAAAAGTGGGAAGCGACCACACGCAGACGAGAAAAACAAAAGAGGAAGCACCGTGTGGCCGCCTTGACAAACAAACGCCACATCACCGAGCTCATTTTTGGTCACAGGAAAAGAAAAGTGGGGTCCGCACGTTGGCTTTGGAAAGGCGCACGATGAGGGAGGCCTCTCGCTTCGACTTGGGTACTGATGCTCGCCTTTCGCTCCCCTCAGGGACAAAATTAACCAGCTCAAGTTGCAGCGTTTGGCTTTGTGGTTCCCAATTCTCCCAACATGGACAAAAAAAGGGGCTTTTGGACCCAACACACACACATTACGAACACGCACGCAAAGAATGCTGGAAAAAAATGAAAAATTACAGGCGTGTCACGGTTAAAACATGCAACAGACAAAAAAAGCAGGTCTAGGTAAAATCCCGTCCCATTGCTAATCTTATTAGGAAATCTCCATTTTCGGAAATGTAAAAAAAACAAAACAAAAACCTCACTGTTGAAATTATTTTGAATTCCACTGGGATTTTATTTTAGATTTAAAAAGAGAGAAGCTGAAGTTATCGAACAATAATGCTCTTGGAAGTTCAGCCAGCCACGCCCTTTTCCTCCTTTTTGTTTTGATATTGCTGTCATAACTCGTGTTATTGCCCAAACAAGTTGCAATGACAGCAAATGTTCAAAGAAAAAAAAAACACGCTTCCACTTCCACAGTCTCCAGTATTCAAAAACCAAACACGTTTTCAATTTGGTGCAAAATATTCAATACTGATTTTGACTTGAAAACTTGACTTGACTTGAAAGAGCACAAATACGACTCACTACCATCCGCCAAGTGGCAGTAGCGAGCAGTCACCTGTATTTCACGATGAGTAGTGGTAGAAGAAGAAGAAACTTTGTTTTTTTTTTTTTTGTTTTTTGTTTTTTTCTTCTTCGCCCAACTTTGTCTCACTTTTTTAAAACAACCTTTTAGGAAAACAAAACGTACAAGTTCAACTTCCATGGCGTGAAATCAAAAATACAAATACAAAAAGAGGCAGAAAATCAGGAGAAGACTGTCTCGCTTCCGCATTTCGTCGCGTCGCAATCTCCTGAATTTAAAAAAAAAAAAAAAAAAACACCAAAAACAAAAACAAGAAGCAAAACGCGACGCGGACGCTTCGCGAATCCCAAACAGGAAGCCGACGGCGACGATGAGGAACGCAAAGTCTTCATTTGAGGAGCAACGACGCTGACATTTCAAGGCAATGGAAATCAATTTCTTCTTCTTCACTTTTTATTGCAGACACCACGCAAAACTTCGGCAATTTCGATCGGCTCGCCGATAAACACGGAAAAGTCGCGTTTCTGTCCTGAAAATGTTCGCTGCGTTGTTTGTGAGCGTCCCTTCTTGTTGCTTGGCAGATGTTTCACTTGTTGCTGCTGCTGATTTCCTGCCTGCCGCACGGGGGCGCCACTTCCCCAATAAGTTGCTACAACGACCAGGGAGCCGCCACCGACTGGTAATTCCACTTTGACAACATTTTGCCATTCTTGTCGGTTGTGCGAGGCAAAAACTTCCAGGTGGGTTTTTTGTTGTCGGGACTTTGCATGAAGCAACGCCCATTTGCATATTTTACGTGCAACGTATTTGGCACCTGACCATCGAAAAATGTGACAAACTCATCCCGAACCTTCGTTTTCCTTCCGAGGTTTTACGTCTACAAGCTGCCGAAGGAGCACGGCGGCGTTTCGGGCTTGACGTACTTGGTGATGGAGGCGGGCGGCGGGGGGTGGATGCCCGGGAAGGGCACCGTCAACGACACGGCGGGCGCGCTGGGCACCACGCTCGGGCAACTCTACTCGCACGAGAAGGTACCCGCTCTAGGCCCCGTTTTTGACACCTGCAATGCTGACCGCTTAAAACGCGCAAAGTTCTTTTTTTTGTTGTTGTCGTTGCTGCTGCTGTCGTGGGCAGAACCCGGAAGTGGCGTACGTCCTTTACAACGATCAGGACCAACCGAGAGGGGGCGGCGGCCACAGAGGGGGCCACACCAAAGGTGAGCGGCGCCAAAACGCAAACCGCCTCAAACCCGATTCGCCGCCATCGAGGTCCCGCGACCCAAGGCGGACGTCCCGTTTCCTCGCTAGGATCGGCCACGTGACGCCGTCTTGTTTCCAAAAAGATAAAAAAGTTGCTGCGGGTCGAAAGTGGAGGAAGTGCTTCCAAACGTTTCTTGTTGCTGCACACACATATCTGATTTCTATTCATAACTCCTTTACTCCATTTCAAACGTTGAAAATGAAAGACCAAAACTTGTCGTCATCTGTCTTGCAACGTAGCTCTTCCTCCTCCTTTTCACGATCGTATTTGATGTATGGAAATATGCACAGTATACGAGCAATTATGGCCATAAGTAAGAAGTGAGCCCTGCACCATCGATTTTTGTCGTGCGTTTCTCGCCGACGCGGTTGTGACCTTTTGCCGGGGTCCGCGCAGGCGCGGTTCTGCTGGACGAGCGTCAGGGCTTCTGGCTGCTGCACAGCACGCCCGTCTTCCCCCCCGCCCGCCGGGAGGGCCGCTACAGCTACCCCGACAGCGGCGTCCACTTCGGACAGAACTTCCTGTGCGTCACCTTCCCGCTGGAGCGCTTCCACGTCATCGGTAAAGGCGAGCCACCCCCGAAAATCTCCGCGCCGAAGCAGCTTTCTCACGCCGTCCTCGTTCAGGCGAGCAGCTGCAGATCAACCAGCCCAACGTGTACGACTGCGACGTCCCGCCGCCCTTGGCGGCGGCGGCGCCGGCTCTGGCCGCCGTCTGCGATAAGAGGGCCGCGCCCGTCCCGCCGGCCAATCGCAGCGTGGCGCTGATGTCCAAAGGCGGCACCGGCTTCGTCAGCTTCGCCAAGGGGGCCGCGTTCGACGACGGTAGGCCGCGAGCTCCTTTGCGACGTTCTCCGTTTTGGTAGCGGCTTTCTTTTTGAAAATTAAGTTTGCCTCGCCAAGAAAAAGTCTCGAGAAGCTGCCGTCCAAAAGATTTTGAGCCTTCCGCAAAGGGGATCTTGCTTCTTGTTTGAGATTTGATCAACGTGATCGTCTGCTGTAAAAAGGCAAACTTGAGATTTTTGCCAAGTGTCCTCCTCTTCTTGTTGGACCGGTGTAGACCTGTACCACTCGTGGGTGGCCCCCACCCTGCAGTCGGACCTCCTGGTGCAGTTCTGGATCCGCTCGGGCGGCATCCTCCCCTCCGACTGCTCGCAAGGCCGGAAAGTCCTGGACGTGACGCTCCTCTCGCCGGGCGGGCTGGCGGCCTACAACAACAGCAAGGACCACTCCAAGTGGGCCGTCAGCCCCCTGCCGGGGCCGGCGGGCGGCGGCTGGCTGTGCGTGGGGGACATCAACCGGAACCAGGCGGAGGAGAAGCGGGGCGGCGGGACGCTTTGTCAGCGCGACGCCGCCGTGTGGAAAGCGTACCGGGCCGCCGTGCTCCGGTTTCAGCCGTGCTAGCGCGAGCGGCTTCGATTTGGCCGATTCTTTTTTTTTTCTTTTTCTTTGAAACAAATAATATACATTTCTACACGTCCATGTAAAACACATTGAACGTATTTGATATTAACTAAAAACATAACATTTTTTTTTTTACAAATCTGAAATTATTGGCAGATGTTCCTTTAATGGCCGGCGTCCAAAATGTTCCACTGTGGTAGAAAAGTACGCAAAAAAAAAAAAAAACACAAAAAAAGTGGGGGCTGAGCTGAGCACCTTGTTGAAAAAGGCACAAAGAAACGCCGTTTAGTAGCACAACGATCACAATGTGCCCGACAAAACGGCGGGCGACTCAGCCAATCGGGAAGCTTCGGTGGCGACGAGAGCGCCGCGAGTCCCCGGCTGGATTTTGGCTCGTAGTTCGATGAGACGAGTGGAAAAAGTTTGCATCGACGATTTAAAAACACGGCAAATTTCAAACGCCATCACCCCCCCCCCAAAAAAAAAAATCTTCATGAATCTTCAAAAAAAAAAAAAAAAATACAAATCTTGAGGTTGAAACGTTGGGAGAGTTTTTAAAAACTCTTTTAGATGCGCCCAATTGGAGACGTGACCCCCCCCCCATGGAAAATGACCATTTAAAAACAAACAAAAAAAAAAAAAACCAATCTGTAAAGTAGGACTGTAATTAAAATTTCTGGGTAATGAACACACTGGGATGTATTAAAAAAAAAAATGTCAAAATTTGGATACAGCTCATCTCGAGAAACACAAACAAATCGGGACTTGCTGAATACGTGTTGGCGGGGGATATGCAATATAGAGAGGAAATAAAAATTATTTGCCCGCCAAAAGGAATTTGATGGAAGGCAGAAGTGGGGTTTGGGGGGGGGGGAGAAGTTGCTTCTTGAGATGAACTCGAAATGGAAGCGGCGGCAGGAATTTGTGCCTTGCACGTTTTCAGGACGCTTTCGGCCTTAAAAGTTCAGCTCACAAATAAAAATGAAAAGCTTCTTGTCCAGCGCTGCTATTGCTGCTGATGGTGGCAGGAAGAAAATGTTGCCAGTTCAAACATTCCCTTCCCAAACGTACAAACGAACCTAAAAAAAAAATGTAAAAATTGGCTGCTTTGGAAAAATAGTTTGCCTCCCCCCCTCTCCCCCAAAAAAAAAGAGTTCAATAAATTAAAACAGGAAATAAATGCAATGAAATGCAGAATCCGGATTGGTGGGAAGAAACATGGACAAAAATAATCAAATTTGGTAGAAGAATGACAAAATTAAATGTGGTCATTTTTCAAAAATTAAAATTAAAAAAAAAATCCACTCAAAAAAATCATAAACATTCCGTCAAAGCTGTAAAATATCCGCTCTCAATTTCAGTTTCAAGAAAAACGTCATCATTGTTAATACGGAGATGAAGATGACAATTCGTTTGCGTTTCCTTTCAAAAGAGAGTTCGGGCCAATCTCTTTCCTTTGGCTTTGATTCGAGGATACGTGGCGGGGCCGCTCTCCGATTGGCCGACGGCCGGCGACCCGACCGACGCGTCGCCGGCCTTCCGTCGCAACAGGAAGTCCACGCTGGACGACGTCATGGCGTAGAAAATGTTGCCCGTGGCCGGGATCAGCAACTCTGCAAGTGGGGGGGGGGCATCAAGTCGGCGTCATCGTCATTCAAACTCACAAGAAGCAGAAAATGGTGGGGGATCGGGACGGAGCCTTGCTGTCAACGGCCAAAATCGCAAATTAGCGACACTGCTAAAAGGGGTAGCCTAGAGGCCACCAGGTGGCAGCAGACAACTTTTCTCCAAATGAAGCTCCTCCCCTCACTTCAACATACTTCCTTAGCGCCAAAGCCCCGGAAAAATCCCAAATAGGTTTCCCATACGTCGGGAGAAACTGCTAAATGAAATATTTGGACAAGAATTCTACATTTTGTACGATCTTCACAGCTAAAACGACCTTGTGAGGGAAATGGCAATCATTCCAAACATTGGTAATATGGAAATACATCGACCCAAATCAAAGATTTGATTCCATTTCGAAAATACATCAAGACATAAAGATGAAGCTAACAGCTAACAACCCAGACAAAGATTATCGCTTACTCGTCGAAAATCCACGAGTCGCTGACACTCTAGAGGGCACCTTGTGGCGGCAGAGCACTACTTCAGTTCAACGTACTTCCTTGACACCAATGTCAGCCAGTCCCACGCAAGAAAGGAGGCGGGGCTCAATTGGCGCTACCTTTTCCTTCGGGCAGAAGTTGGAGCAGCTCGTAGGCGGCCGCCTGGGCGGGGTCCTGATTGTGTTTGTCCAGGGCCGAGCTGATGGCGGCCGGCGTCTTGTCGTCGCTGGTCACCTGAAAACAGACGCCAGCTCGTATTTTTCGCGGCGACCAATCGCGAAGGGCCGAGCGCCGACGCGCCAAACTGACTTTTAGTCCCCCCCGATCTTGACTTGACGATCGCCTCGTACCTTTTTCATTGGGCCCTTTTAAAAGTTTACTGCAAATGTATTTTGATAAATGAGTACACATTTTCAAACACATATTACAGAAAGTGTATAAATGCCTTTGAAAATGTTGTCGGTGTAAAAAATAGATACGATTACTTTGTTGCTAGGACTTGAAAAGCGCCCATCTCGATTGGGGACGTCTGATTTTGGGATTTGTAATCGAGGGGGCAGGGCGACATTCTCCACTCCAGGCCCGAAAAGATCAATCCAATCGATTTCTTTTATCGGAATGTTTTGCGATTGACTGACCAGGATGCTGCGGTACAAGTTGCCGTCGTGCAGGTCCATGCGGATCCGGATGATGCGCATGTCGGGCCCCGAACTCGGACCCCGGCCGGCGGGGGCGGGGCTGTTGCCGCAGGAGGCGGAGCGGCGGTGGGATTTGGGCGGCGCGCCGGGAGCCAGGCGGGAGGCCGCCGAGCCGTCGGCGGGCGGCGGCGTGTCCGCGTCCAGACACGAAACGGACGGAGATCTCACGTGCTCAAAAAAAAAATAATACAAATAATCAAAACATTACAAAAATACCTGCACAAATACAGACCAAGTGTGGTACAGTCCAATCCAAATATCCATCTTTCTTTCCATCTTTTTTCTCCATCCATCCATCCATCCATCCATCCATCTCACCTTGGTGAGTTTGGACAGCAGGTTGTTGACGGGCGACGGCGAGTCCGACGACGGGCCACCCGTCCAAGCGTCCGCGCTGGACACAACGTTTGGCGTGAAAAGACTCGCGGGAAGAAGCGGCGGGAAGACGACGACGACGGGCGGCGCCGACGCTTACTCGGGACACTGCGTCACCACCAGCGTCGGGACGGGGCCGGCGCCGCGGGGGGGCGTCCCCGCCCCCGCCGCCGCCGCTTCGCAAGACGCTTCGATCTGGTTGGACAGCCGGTAGCTAAAAAAACACGCCGGAAAGCAACGTCAAGGCCGCCATCTTGTACATCTTTTACGCCCCCCCCCCTCCCCACCCAGAAAAAAATAACAATCAAATAAAACTCGGTCATTTTTCAAGGGGAAAAATGTATTTCAGACGCATTTTCATCCGAGGAGGAATTTTTAGTTGGAAAAAAATCATTTAGATCAATTTTCCACCAAAATGTGGAGAATAATCATCATTTCATGAGCTATAAAACTTTTTTTTTACAGGAATAATGAAAAAAAAAACATATTTAGGAATAAAGTTTAATAAAAAGTTTGTGAAAAAGATGATTTTGAGACAAAAACATTGTATATTTTCCAGAAATTCTTCTTCTTTTTTTTTTTTTTTTTTAAGGTGCTTTACTTTCCTTACAGAACGTATATTTGGGGGGGGGGTGGGGGGCATATTTGCCTGAACAAAAAATAAAATAATCACATTTATCAGAAGTCTTTTTTTAAGGAAAAAAAAGTTACATCCATAACGTACATTTTTAAGACTTTTGCTCAAAAAAGTTGTTCACTTTCTGGAATGCGACGCAAAAAATGAGACGAGATCTACGAGACGTTCATTTTCCAGCCCCAAAAGTCGCATCTCGGACGAAAATGAAATCATATGGTAATTATTTAAAAAAAAAAAAAAAAAAACTTTGAGGAGATGAAAAGTAAATCTTTGAGTCGTTTGCGATGGAAGACCGACCTTTGCTCCTCGGTCAGCACGGGCACGCCGCGGTACCAACGCAGGAAGTCCTGGTCCTCGTCCGGGACCAGCGTGCAGTTCTTGCACGACGACTGCAGCAGTCGGATTTGAGCTAAAACCTCAAATTCCTGTCGGACGGAAGACAAACGCCGTCGGTGTTGTTTTTCGCTGGCGCCGGAGACGCAACGAGATGGCCGACGCGCTCTCCCGAAAAAAAAAAAAAAAATGGAAGGCGGCTCATGTTTGAGAGTCCTTTGTGGAAGTTGCGCAGGATTTGGATCAGGGCTCGTCGAAGGCCGCTTCAGAACAGTCCAAAGTTTTGCTCTCTTTGTGTTTTGGCTCATTACCCCCTTGCGAGAATTGTGACCCCGCGATTCGAATCGAGCTTTCATTCCTCTCCAATATCTATCTCGGTTTTCAGATTGCATCGCATCCCGCACACATCCGAGACAACCTGTGCCAGGTGCAGCGACAACTGTTTCACAGCAGGGACGGTGTTCTTTTCTCGCTCGTCTGCTTCATTTGTGCACCAGCGGGCCCAAAAGTTCCGGTTTGGGCCTACCTGTTCTTAAGACCTTCTCCCAGAAGTTTTGTGCGGTTTGCAGTTTTGTTTTGTGCGGCTCACTCACCCGTCGCTTCTTGTCGAAGTTGACGTAGCCGTTCTGCAACGACAAAAGGGTCAAAGCCGGGCGCTCGTCGCCGGCGACAACGGCGGCGAACTCACCTCCAGGCGGTCTTTGACGGCCGCGTCCAGCATGGTCAGGTCGGTCAGGAACAGACCCAGGTACGGAACCGTACCTTGCGCGCCGCCCTGGTGCCACAAACACCAACACACCCGAGTCAGAAACCGTAAGATCAACACTATTGTCACCATGTCCGGCGACCAATCCGTCCAACTTTCCATCTCGAGTTATACAAAGATGACTTTTTAATCCGCTGCAATCAAAAATGTGGTTTCGGCTCGTTTTACACAAAAAGTGGTGTATAACATTTCTTCTATGAATTTGTTTCCATTTCTGCACTTCTACGCAAATTTCTGCATGTGCTGGTGAGACATTAATTTTTTTTCTGGGGTCGAATGAAGGCCGACGCGAACGGCTGTGCTTTCATTTCGTGCGATTTTCGGAATATCGCCCGGCGATGCCACTGACCGCACTCGTGTGCTTGTTGTTGAGACGTCCGTCAAGATTGGCGTACTTGGAAGTTCCTTCCTACGCCACCACAAAGAAAAAAAAAAAAAAAAAAGAGAGAGAAAAACTTCAATGGGGTGAACAAAAGTATTTTAAAAAATGGACTACATTTACAACAGCACTTTCAAATCTTATATCAAATATGGAACTCATCAGTACGGCACATAGGATAACGAATGTGCGACTGAGTACTGTCATATCGGCTGTCTACATTGTTGCTGCCCCACTTGTGTTCAATCCGTCGTTAGACGCTATTTAGCATTAGCATGAAGCTAGTAGACTGAAAGTTTGTTTTGAAGCAAACCTCAGCTGAGCACGGCAAAAACTGCTCGAAGACGACTTGCCGAACTGCTGCCGATCCGCTAAAAGTAGCGCGTCACGTGAAACAGGTTAGCTGACTTACTGTGCTTGCTATGCTAACGAGCGCGACTACGGGTCGAGGACACGATTGTTTGACGCCCAACTTGCACAAAACAAAAAAAAAAAGATTATTATTATTTTTAAAGGCTGCAGTCTGCGCAAAAGTTCAACACAATTCTTGGAATTTGGCTACACAAAAGAGACCGTTTGGGGCCGCCTGGTCGGGTCAAGAGTGACACCTACAGGCGATGGGGCGCCACAGCAGGAGCACAACATGATGAAAATGTAATATTAGGAGCGCTAGAATAAGCACCGCTGCTGACTGGATGTTGGATGTGTTCATAACACCCCCCGTAAAAGATGAACGTTAGCAAAAACTGTGAGATAACCGCGGCAGTCTGCAATCGAGTAACGCGTCAACGTTCGTCACGGCCGTTCGATGAGCTCGTCAAGGCAGGTGAGAGAAAAAAAAAAAAAAAAAAACTGCCGCCAGCCGAAAGCCGATGATTGATTCTTTCCACCCGACCGCTGGGTTCAGCCCAAATTAATTTGAAGATGAAAAGGAACCGGCGGCCAGTTCGAGTTCGCCGAGGGCGTGAAAACGCGTTTGTGCCAGAACTGCTTTGTCTGTTTTTTTTTTTTTTTTTTTTAGGTTGTTTGAGACTCGGACTCTTGAGGCTTTTTTTTTTTTTTTTTTGGTCTGCTGAGGTTTCTTTGGTTCTCCTGATCTCAACTTCCCCGAGGTGTCGCGGACCAGGGTTAGGGTTAGCTCAGAGCTCAGAAGCGCACGCTACGGGTCGGCTCCGAACCTCCGACGGCCGCCGGGCCCTCTGGCAGAACCCGCCTGCCCAGAGGGCCCGGTGGCCCGGAAGTGACGTTCCAAAAGAATTCCATTTTTAATGGAAGCACGATTGCAGACGCATCCCGAAGACGACGTCACCTCCTTGAGCAACTCTCGGCTTTGCGAGTAGTTGTCCTTGTCTGAGAAGATCTCGGACAGTTCCTCCAATTTCTTGGTCGCCTCCCTGAAAAAACAAAACGCGCGCACACACACTGAAGCTTCGTTTGACGATGTATTACTTGCGCTCTGAAAAGAATGAAATCTATTAACATATGGACACTGTCGAAAAACATGACATAGTCATGTTGTGTAGCTACAGACAATATCAACGGAGATAAAAAAAAAAAAAGGCCAACTTTTAAAATTGTTTACAGACCGTAAGCCATACTTGACAGCGTTCCATTACTTGTGCTGATAATAGTGGCAACGCTGCTTTAAACGTACATGAAAAACGAGTTGAGAAAATGTTTCAAAAGCATTTTCTTCCGTTTATACCTGTATACAAAATTTCTACGTTTCCGACTTTTGATGTCGGAACAAGTAGTGATGACAAAATGAATGAATAAATGGAGCTTTCGGGGGCCATGGCAAAAGCTTTCGTACCTGTCGGCGTCCTGCCAGGTCCTCCTCAGGCGGTGGATGGGGTTGCTCTGCAGGGCCGACACGATGGCGTACAGCGACGAGAAGTTTTTCCTGGCGCGGCACGCCTTCCCGGAGCGGCCGCGGACACAAGCACACGCAACGTGAAAAGCGGCAGAAAGCGCCGGGGCTCCGGGTTTTCGGAATCTGGCAGGTGCGCGTAGCCGGCGTATTAAACAACAACAACAACAACAAAAAAAAGGATCCGTGCGCCACTTTGCCGTGTGTCCAGCCGACTTCATTCGCCGCCAATCAAAGCGGCTCCTCCCATGCCCTTTAAAGGAGTGATTTTAAAAAATGGGTTTTAGGTCTGGACAAAAAAACGAAATAAACGAAACCGCTTCCCTGCTGTGTCAAATTCATTGCGTGTCCGAATGTGCCCTTAAACGCGGCACACGAATGTGGCAGGCCGATGTCGCACACGCGAACGACGGCCGGAACATTTGAACGTCAGCGGCTTCCGAAGGAGCTGGTGAAAAAACGCAGGCGGCTGAAATATGTCCGCCGCCCCCTCATCCGCTAGTAGCTCGGTTTAACAGACTTGCAACCAAAAGATGGAAAAGTAAAAGCGTCCACCTAGAATTCAAAACGAACAAAGTCTGTCAGTCGCAGACTTGCCAGACAAGACAGCGGTGTCCGTATTTTGCGGGTTGTCCCCGGACGCTGGTCGTGTAGGTCTCCGACATTCTCAAGAGATTTCTCTTACAAACGGAAAGTGCAAAAGGGAAGAGCACAAACGTGGCGGATCATGAAAGCGTCCAGCGCGCCGCAACAATTCCGCCGTCACGGCGGCCCTTGCATGCCAGTATGCCACCATCTATTCAAGGGCAAGCTTCGAACATTTTGACTCAGGACCGGCAGCTGTCGGCATCGGGACGATATCGGGTACTTGTTACGTCTACCGGAACCGGCCGCTGATACTTAAGGTAAAAAAAAAAAATCTCCTCCTCACCACTAGTTGGCGTTAGGAAGTGGCATCATTTGAAAAATAGAATGCTAGCAGTGCATTCAGTGGATCGGTTTCCGCAGTCGAAATCCGTCTGACATCCGGCACACTCGTCCGAGGAGATGGAAGATCTTGTGGCGAGTTTAGCAAAACCGCGTCAGATGAGCTGCGCCCGCCCACTGGTCGCTCCGATGTGGGCACGACTTAGTTTCGGCCAACGCCAATTGCGCTCGCGTGAAAATCTTTTTGGCCTTCAAGTGGCCACTTGCGTACGGAGGCGTGTGCGTGGTCACCTGGGCGACGCTGATCCACTTCTCCAGGAGCCTGGCGCGCTGCTGGCTGCGCAGGGCGGCGCCCCCCAGGCAGGACGCCAGCACGGCGTTGGCCAGACGATTGAACTGGCGGACCGTCGCCCGCACGGAACCGCACGCGTCCTCGCGACCTTTCTTGTCCCGCTGGGACCAGACGCAGCCCAGGCAGTCGTACGGGACCACGCGCACAAACAGATCCTGAATCACACACAGGAAGCGGACAAGATTTGGGGCGCCGACGACTCGCAGAGGGCTTTACGCGACTCGACCGCCTACGAAAAAACAGGACCGACCGAGAGTGCCGGGAAAGAATGATTGGGATTCGCTCGTAGGTCCGCTTGAAAAAAAAAAAAAAAAAAAAATCAGAATTTCGCCATTCGGATGAAAACCAAATAAAATACGCGGCAACTCCCTTTGTACGCTTCTGCTGCCGATCCGATGGGGATCGTTCGCTTATCTGCTTTTCATACAAAGTGATTTTGCCAAATAGTTCACTTTCCTCATTAAGCCAACACGGCGTCGTGTTTCCCGCATGCTGTCGGGGGCGGAGCCGCGGGACGGCGGGGGCCTCGGCCGCTCCGGACTTTTACGAGGCTCCCGTCCAAAACCTCCCACAAAACTTTTCAGATTTTCAGTAGCTCAGTGCAATTTGGCCTCAGTTTTTAATCTTGTGGGAGGACCAGAAAGTGAAAAGGACTCATCAGAACCCAACAGGACAAGAGAACGCGAGGCTGACAAGGATCGGCGGCGGCGGCGGCGGCGGCCAAAGACCTTTTCCGTCCACTCACCATCTCGATGCGGGTGAGCTGCTCGGCGACGACGGCCGACGGGATGCCCAAGACGGCCGCGGGCTCGAACCGGTGTCCGTCCGCGCTCGGGTCGCCGTCGGAGAGCTTCTCGTCTGCAATTGTTTGCAAGGACCAAACAGACGGCGTTGGGCCACGGTTGAGGACAACGAGCACGCAATTCTACAGTTTGGAAGACTTTCAAGTTCTGCTCCTGGTCTACGCATCGCTACATGGTTAATAAATGTCGAAGACGTGCAAGAAAGCATAGCGGAGCACGAGCCGGCGGGCCCGCAGATCACAAAGTGGACCAAAGGTTGAAGGTTGCATGACGGATTTAGGAGTCAACCGTTGATGTTTTGCTTTTCGCCCTTTTCCGAATTCCTCAAATTCCTTTTTTGCCAATTTTTAACACAGAACAAACTCAGCGAGCGAGCCAAAGGGGCGGCGACCTCGGTCGGCGTCGGCCAGCAGGGCTTTCTCGCTCAGCTCCTCGGCCAAGCGCAGGAAGCGAGCGCGAAGGTCGGCGGCGGACGGCGAGTCTCGAGGGAGCAGCGGCGCCAGTCGCAGGAGGCCGGAAGGATCCGCCAGGCCTCGGAAGTCTTCGGGGTACTCGGACAACCACGCGCTGAACACCGAGCACGCCGCCCTGCGAGGGGGAAGACGCGGGTCGCGACGTCAGGGGCAGAAAAACAGCTCGCCGCCGCCGCCGGATTCTCAGCTGAAGCGCGCGAAAGAGATGCGGCCAACGCCCGGCTGACGTCCACTTATGAAAGCCGACGGGTGACCTGTTGAAGGATTTCCTGCGCCGACTCTGGTCGCCGTCGCCGGGCGGGCGCTCCAACCTGCGCAGAGCAAAGGCGGCGCCCGTGAGGCCGCGTCCGTCTCCGCCGGCGTCGCGTCGGCTAACCTGTCGGCGAGGACGTCCAGAACTCGCTGCGTGGAGCTGAAGCTGCGATACGTGGCCAGGAAGATGCTGACGAAAGTCGCGTCGCCCAGCGCGAAGGCGCGCAGCAGGTGCAGCGCCAGCTTGTCCTCCGTGCCCGCCTTCGCCAGCCAGCAGCGGGTGGCGCCAAACGGCTGCCGAACGGATTTCAGGTTTCAACTGGAACTCTCGCCCACGTTTGTGCTCTCGTGTAAAATCGATCTCACGGAGGGAGACGCGGCCGCTTGCTTGAGGACCACCGAGTAGACGATCCCGTCGTCTTCCTCCTCCGCAACTGTCGACTGCGCGCACACAAAAATGATTTTGCTGAACTCGATGATGATCGGACGGATTTGGCCCGGCTTCCGACATTTTTAGACGCATTTGGCAAAGTTGAAGGTTGAAACGCTTCCCCGAGATTTCTTTTCCGACCACAAGATGTCAACAAAGAGCCGCCAAAGATGACAACCGACACGTCATATTGAAAAAAACAACGAAAACAAAACCAAATTTGGCATCAAACTGTCGTGCCGTCGGTCCGGCCGTCGTCGTCTTGCCCGTTAGCGAAGCGCGGACAGGAAGTTTGCTGACCTGTTTTGCAACTTTGGTCACGTGACCTTCCGTAGTTAGCGGCTTGACCTCTGACCTTGACAGTTGAACTTAATTTGACCTTGTCTAAGTTTCGCATCTTAACCTCGTAAAACACGGCAAACATTTTGGTCATAGCAAACTTTGTTTTTGTTCAAGATGAAATCCATCCATCAATTTTCTTCACCGCTTGTCCTCACAAGGGTCGCGGCACCCTGAATCACACCTATGGGCAATTTATAGTGTCCAATTAATGTCGCATATTTTTGGGATGTGGGAAGAAAGCGGCGGGCCCACCCGGAGACAACCCACCCAGGCAGAGGGAGAACACGCAAACTCCACACGGGCGGGGCTGGGATCGAACCCGGGACCTCAGAACTGTGAGCCCAACACTTTCCAGTTGAGCCACTGTGCCGCCTCGGTATGAAATTAAAAGTGATGTTAAAAAATATGGCAAATGTTTGCTAAAGACTGGATGTGTGGCTTTTTTTTATGATAACTAGCAATCTTTTACTAGGAAATATGCTATATTTGTAATAGTTGTATTATTATTTTTTTTTTCCAACGGGCATGACATCATAAATGAAGCGTTCTCCTTTTTCAAGTCGTCATTTTTGTTTCTAAAACCAAATTGTGTTCATCTATGATTTATGTTCGACGGTTGTTTTGTCGTTTGAAGTCCAATCGACGCAAATGAACAAAGTGAACCAAACGGTGCAGATTTTCGGGTCCTTTGCTCGGCTGGGCGGGCCTCACCGGGTCCAGCGGGCAGTACCACGTGGTCTTCATCAGCGACGACGCCACCTGGGCCACACAAACGCAAAGAGCGGGTCACCACCACAAACACGACGGAACGCGTCGACCCCCCCGAAATATGCTCACTTTCACACAATCGGCCCCACCCACGAGGGTCTTCCCTTTTGACAAATCTGATTGGCCGATGTCAAGCATTTAAAATGGCCGCCTACGCAATGAAAACATATATATATTTTTTTTTTTCTGGGAGGCGGAAGTGAAACTTTTGGAGATGTGAGAATTGCGCCCAATTAAAGGGTTACAAAATTGTGGTTCATCGTTTTGAGCGGCCCTTTTGTGGGGGGGGCTTTCCGCAGTACACGGGCAAATCCAAATTCAAATTTTGCACCTTCAGCGAAATACCACAATACCGGCGAGATTAACAGCAAGAGTCGGAGGCAGGGAACGTCCTCGACGAGAAATGTTGGCAGAATAATGTCGTGCATACGCCAAGAAGAATTATTCTCGCATGCTGCGTTTGGGTCTTGCTTTTTTTTTTTTGGTTCTTCTTTGAAGGTCTCCGATTACCCGGACGACGTCCACGCTCATCTCGCTGAACCCATCGATGGCATCTGCGAGCGCAGTTGAGTCATTCCACGCTTTGGGTTCACGATTATCTGTTGAAAAATTCGTCTACTTCCTTTTCAAGATGCCAAAGAATACGTCCAAAAAAAAAAAGAAAAAAAAAAAAAGTTGTCATCAATTTCAACGGGTTTCAAGCTCTTTTGTTTTTGTGGTTTGGCTTGTGTACTGCACAATTGCAGATTTGGTCGGGAACGTCCCCTGCGGGGGTGGGGTGGGGGGCAAGACCCAAACGCATTATGAGGGTCTGCTGACAATGACCCCCCCGCCCTGTCGTCCACCACCCAACTGGGACGAGATCTGAAAGCGGATCACGCGGCGACCGGGCCAGGTCCAGGTCCAGGTCCGGAGGTAGAACCGTGCTCTGGTTCCATCGACCCGTGGCGGTTCATCTCAGCATGTGGACTTTTATGCTGTCCGACAGAACATTGCAACAAACTGTTTGATAAAGGGGGGACGGGGGTGGGGGGGGGGGTGGGGGTTCAGGGGACGTCGTGTCGTCACTTCAACAATGCGTTTCTTCCACGTTTTGGTCACGTGAACCACCGCCTGAACCCGAAGAGATCGGACGGGGGAACAAAAACGAACCGAACCAACGGATAACTTTCCAATGACGTCGTCACCACCACCACCACCAATCGGATAAAAAAAACTTCACACTTGACCGATCACTTCAACGACACACAAGATGGTGTCATTGTCCACTCCGTCCTCCCTGCAGTGAGGACGCAGCTCGAGTCTCATCTTTCCTTTCAAACGATTCCCTGACGAGTTTCCTTTGCATGCCTGACAGCATCAAAAAGAGTTTTGCCCCCCCCCGGCCCCCACCGCTCACACACACACACACAGAGAAGACGCCGACACGACCTTTTGCGGCGCAAGTCCCGACAGGAAGCCTCAGCGTACCTTCCGGATGATTCTCAGGACGGAGGCGGCGCGAGAGCCGCTCGCCATCTTGTGGCACGCGCACGGCGATGGGCCTCCGCTCTCCGACGTGACGTCTTAACGCTTCGCTTGTGTGTTGCGCGCACCTGAGGCAGAAGCCCCGCCCCTAACTTGCCGTGGCAGCCTGGGCCACACCCTTAAGAACACACACGAAGGTCCTGGTGACCCACTTACAACAACGTTGAAAATGTCCGCCATTTTCTGACACCACGAAGGCCACACGCGTATTCACGGAGGTTTCCCAACAAAGACTTGCGCACACCCACATAGCCTTGGCTTTCTTTCCACAACAACCCCCCCCCCCCACCCACCCACTTCTCTTTCCTGTTCTCTGTTCGTGTGTGTGGACTTTGCCGTGGAGATAAACCAGTTTGACCAGGGACACCATTTAGCATGCACGAGATCAGGTTTTAAAAGAAAGGCAAGTCGAGTGGCAACGTGGCGGCCATGTTGGATGTGGCACCGTAGGCTCAAATCTCTTCACATCCGTTGCGCCTGTACTGGAATTATCGGCATTATTTAATGAAACAGAGGTTCCACTCTGTCATATTTTTCTCCTGTTGCATAATTTCCCTTTTCTATAAAAATGGAATGTATTTCAGTAGCAAAAGAATTCCCCTTTTTTTGGCTGAAGTGAATTTTTCACTCCTTGAGGTGCACCCACGCAACAACGTCGCAAGAAAAACGTGGCGACCGTTTGTTGTTATTTACCGAGTGAATTTTTCACTCCTTAAGGTGCGCCCACGCAACAAACGCGCAAGAAAAACGTGGCGACCGTTTGTTGTTGTTTACGGTCGAGGCGCACAACTCAAAAGTTCCCCCAACGGCCGCAAGCCAGGATGCCCGACAGGAAGTCGGACATAAACACAGGAAGGTGAGCCGCGCTGGAGGCTGCAATTTTTTTGTTTCAATACAACTTCCGTTCTAACCCCCCCCCCCCACCACCACCACAAAAGGCAAGGCAAAGTACGGACATCCTGAAATGCATTCATCCACAAAGCAAATTCCCTCTTCCAAAATTCTCAACAATAAGAACAAGCGCAGGTGTGCCAAATTAAAAGCGAGGCTGTTCGGCGGCAGGAAACTCAAATCGACTCGGCAACGAGCAGCCGTTTCCAAGGAAGACATAAAAAAAAAAAAAAAAAAAGAGGCTTGAAGGCATTCAAGGCCTCTCCCAGCTCAAGCGGACTCAAAACAAAACACAAGCCAAATTTCACTTGACCGGTTAGCACATCTGCCTCACAGTACTGAGGTTGTGGGTTCAAATCCGGCCTGGCCTCCTCCTGTCTGTGTGGGTTTTCTGCGGGTACTCTTTAAACACGCATCCATTGAAGCTGCAGGTTCCGATGATTGTGCGTTCCTACGCATGTACCCTGCGATTGGCCGGCGACCAGTTCAGGGCGTAGGCCGCATCTCGCCCACGCTGCTGACCCGAAAAATGGACGGCTGGTGGATGAAAATATTGACTCAAAGCCGTTTGTTTTAAAAGCAAGTTTTGTTTCCAAAGCTTTTGATTACAAGTCATCAATTTGTCGACTATTTTGTTTTTTAAAGCTTTAGCACATTTGGCGGGAGAGGCGGCGGAGACGGACGCTGGAGCGACCAATCACCAAGAGTAACGGATCGGATTTGACTTGGACGGAAGAACCAGAAATCCTAACGCGGCCGTCGACGCGAGACGTCGCCGTGAAATGACATCACCCAGGTGCAAAAAATCCCAACGAGAGGAGCCGTGACTTGACCTTTGACCCTTTTCAGCTTTTGCGGAGGCGGCGCGCCGGACTGCGAAATATTGAGTCAAATCCTTCCTCTTTTCAAACACACAAACGCTAACCAATATTCGACTCTCAGCGTGAGAAAAATCATAAAACAATCTCTCCAACAACAAAACCCACTTCCAGATTTCCAGTCAGTCGGTTTTTCGCCTGATGTGAAGTTGACACTTCATCATCATCAGCTGTGTAAACACGAACAGAATTGAAAGGTCACAGGAAGTTGACACACGCAGCAAAGGTCGTCACTTCCTCCCCTTGGAATTTGCTCTCCTGGCAATTGAACCCGACGCGCTCGAAGCTCACCGGCGGGTCGCCGGCGTCGTCCGACGGGCGGCGGCCGAGGGGCCGGTAGCCGACGAGGGGCGCGGCGTTGGTCTCGGTGCCCGGCAGGTCGCAGGCGCCGCCGGCTCGCATGTGACGGGGCAGCATCCCGGCGGCGGCGGCGGCGGCGGCTGAGGAGGGAAACGAGCCGTTGCGGGATATTAATGGCCGGCAACAAAATATAATACGGAGTTTTCACAGAGGGGGCTGCTTCCATTTGATTAAACTTTTCCTTTCGGCTTGTCCCGTTAGGGGTCGCCGCGGCGTGTCATCGATACGATGTCTACAAATTGAAAACATTTTTGGTGGCCTTGATTTCACCTGATTGTCTGTCTGCTCCGCTTATCCTCACGAGGGTCACGGGAGCGCCGGAGCCTATCCCGGCTACCTTGAAGCAGGAGGCGGGGTCCACCCCGGACTGGTCGCCAGCCAGCGGCAGGACGCAGAAAGCAAACGAGCGCTCGCCAATTTAGAATTTTCCATCAATGCATGTGAGGAGGAAACCTTGCAAACATCCAGCCGCTTATCCTCACAAGGGTCAGAAGAGTGCTGGAGCCTATCCCAGCTATCAACGGGCAGGAGGCGGGGTACACCCTGAACTGGTCGCCGGCTAATCGCAGGGCACACGGAGACGGACAACAGTCGCACTCACAATCACACCTGCGGGCAATTTAGAGCGTCCAGTTAATGTTTTGGGGATGTGGGAGGAAACCCGAGTGCCCACCTGGAGAAAAGCCACGCAGGGGGCGGGATTTGAACCCCGGTCCTCGGAACTGCGAGGCCAACCAGGTCTAACCAGCGCCTGCAACTTTCACGTTCATGTCGATTTGTAAATTATTTTTACGTTTGAAACGTTAGAATGGACTCGGAATGAATTCCGCGATACCCCGAGAGGGCGCTCGCGTCCCACGAGTATTACTTGTAGCGCACACACTGCCAATCGTTTTTCTCCGTGTTTGGCGCTGGGAAGGACGCGATGTTGAATTTGGACACTAAACTTCAGCATCAAACATCTTGATGGCGCTTTTTGGGGACGATTGCTCACTCGTCGCCAAAATGAAGTTTGCTGCCAAGTGGTTCCGTCTAGCAAAAAAAAAAAAAAACAAAACAGATCATTTTCTTTCAACGTATCGTAATATGAGGGAAGTCGTTTGAACGCACGCTCACGTGACCGTGACAGACAGACAGAAGGACAAACGATGACGTGCCGGAAAAGAGGAAGCGGCGACCAAAAAGGAGGAGGAAAAAAAAAAGCGCAAAAGAGGAGGAGGAAGCAGCGCACTTCAACTCACAACATGTGGCAGCCCTCAGGCGGCCGCACGGCGAGCGCAGGGCGACGGGATCTGCGTCGCGGCCATCGGGTGGGGGGGGGGAAGGGCGCCGGGGGGGCCGGGGGGGGGTTCGTAGTCGTCCGCCGGTCCCTTCTCGCTGCTCGATCTGCTGATCGCGGCGCTCCTGACAGCAGCTGATAGGCGGCTCGCTCTTTTGCGCTCTCTCTCTCTCTCTCTCTCTCTCTCTTTCTCGAGCTCGGTCTGTGTGACGTCACAACTGCCAAGCAACCTACCGCTGGGGGGCGCTAAGCGCATGCATTCAGCCACTTTCTTCCTGCATTGATCAGATGCTCATTTTTAAGGTAAAAAAAAAAAAAACAAACTTGCTGATGAAAATTTTGCCAAACAAGATCAGTATCAAAGCAATTGAATGGTACACATTGCAGTCAGGAAAATTTGCCAAATTGAATTTTTATGGGTGGACATTTTGAATTTGGTTGGAATATTTTTTATACAGTAAATGCCCCCCCCCCCCACCGACATATTGGCGATAGATGACGGGCTTCCTTTTACTCTTATCATCAGAATAAAAAGTTTCTTTCGGCTTGTCCCTTTCGGGGTCACCATAGCGTGTCATCTCAGATGAACGCACATATGTTTGGCACAATTTTTACACCGGATGCCCTTCCTGACGCGATTAGAAATAAATACTTTGCTCTATCACCCAACGATAAAGAAACACATTTCAAGCCTTAAACAATATTTGTTTTTTACCCCCTTAATAACAATAATGTTGAAGAAAATAGTAACGGAAGGCGGCATGGTGGAGCAGTGGTAAAGCGTTGGTCTCACAGTTCTTGGGGCCGTGGTTCCATCCTGGACCTGCACCTGCCTGTGTGGAATTTGCCTGTTCTCCCCGTGCCGGGGTGGCTTTTCTCCGGGTGGGCACTGCTCTTTCCTCCCACGTCAAAAAAAAAAAAAAAAAAAGCACCATTCATTGGACAATCCAAATCGCCCCTCAAAGTGTGATTGAGAGCTGGGATAGGCTCCGGCACTCCCGCGACCGTTGTGAGGATAAGCCGCTAAGAAAATGGATGGAGTGACCGGGTCGGGATTATTCACAGTTGCAAAAGTCAGTGACCATAAACTATTTTGCAAACTCATCACTTTCTACTTGTAATAAATCGTCAATCCGTCAACGTTTGATCATCAGGACTTGGCTCACGCGGCCCCTCGACCGAAAGATTCTCGCCCAAGACCAGTGAGAAGGTCGGAGGGAGTCCCAGGCTCGCTTCTGATCGAGTTTATTGCCCCTTTCCCGACTTGCCTTTTTTAAAATAACAATTTTCTGGTCATCACGTGATCTCGTAAATCAAAACCACAACAACAACACAGATTGCGATAGAAACACGTTTAAAAATGGCTTTTTTTTTTTTTTTTTTTTGCACGCCCCCTGGCGGACACATGCGTATTGCAGCTGCGAGAACGTGCTGGCGCCCGGGGGGCCATTTTGAAACACGCGCATGCACGCGACCTGTGTGACGTCACGTGACGTTGACCAGCAAAACGGTGGCCAACGTCAACAAACGAGATTGAAATTGAAAATGAGCTTCATTCGCAGACATTTGGGAGCAATTCAACGTATTTTGTTGTGGTCGTTGTTGCAGGTTTCATATTTTGTTCAGCATTTCAGCTGCGCGTGACCGACTTGGGAAAATCTTCGCCGTTGAGCCGATCGAGTGACGGATTTGGCAGAGGAAAGAAAATCGCACAGCACCAAACCAAAGTCCGGACCAAAATGCGGCGTACTTTGCACAAGCTTGTGGGAGAGCGCCACCTTCTGTCTATCGCTGGCGAAGATCAAGCGATTGATCGATTGATTGATGACGATGCGTCATTTTTAGGTGGCTAAAGTCAAAATTGGATCATTTCCCACAAATTACTCTATGAACTGCAGATCTTTTCAAAATCCAAAAACAGCCTAGCTAGCATTTATTAATATCAATAAATAGATGCTAGAGGGTCAGGTTTGCATCAAACATCCAAATTTGAACATAAATGGTCTGTATGACCTGCTAGTAGAATATTATTCAAATGATCTGAACCGTCTTCCCTATCTAACGCCATCTAAAGACTCAAATTTTAATTACTGTTTAAGAACTTGTCATGGCAACGGCCAATCAGAGACGGGAGGCGTGGCCACATGGCACACTCGTGCAGACATTTTCATTTGTCACCTGACTAGCAAAAAAAACTTAAAGAAGAATTGGACAGTTCCAGAGACAAAAAGTTGTGGCTTCAGTCAGGGATGCGAGTGCGGTGAGGCTACATTCAAATCTTGCAAACCGGTTGAAAAGTGAAATTGTTCAGAGAAAAATTCATCGTCATTTTGAGCATTTGGATAACAACATTTGTCGCATACTTTTTTCCCCGTCTCCTCTTTTTTTGTCTCGATATCAACAAAATGCTTGACGTGCAAAGGCGGCGCGACTGTTGTGGTCTCACGTTGCAGTTGGTTTGCGACACAGACGATATCTTAAATTGAGTCCGCCCAAGTGGGCAGCGGGCGTGGCGATGCCACCCGCCGCCGTTGAAGTCCAAGCGCGTCGGGCGAGTCGGCGCGTGTTCAAATATCGACCACGCCAATTCAGTGCTGCTCGACTTGATGTGCGATCGTTATTTTCCGCAATAACTCGAAGATGGTATGAAGCATCACAAAAGCCGCTGCCCGACATTCCGGCCAAGCGGCGCAATTAACGAGGCCTCGGGGGGCTCCCTAATTGGCCGCTTAATTGACCGTTTGGAGCGAGGGCGCCGGCCCCCCCCCCCCTCTCTCTCTCCCCCTCATCCATCATCATCATCGTCATCATCATCATCATCCCCCAATTTGGGGGCCCGTCCTCCCCTCTCCTCGATCTGTTTTCGCCCTCCCTCTCGATCTGCGTGTTTTATGTCTGCGTCACAACAAGTCGCTCGGAGAGAGACGGGAGAGCGAGGAGGAGGAGGAGGAGGAGGAGGATGAAGATGGCGGCTCGATACACGCCGCCGCTCGCTCGGAATTAAACGCCAAACGCCATCGGTAGCCTCGAGGGGAAGGGAAAAAAAAAATTAAAAAGCGAGAGGAGCCGCAAGCACGGCGGCGGCGGCGGCGGCGTGTTGGCTTTCCCGGTCGCCCTCCCTCCTCGCTGCTCTTCCTCTTGACTGACACTTGCACGCGTGCACGAGCGGCCGGCGGCGACGACGACGACCATGACGGCGACGCACATGCGGCCCGGCCGGGAATCGGCTTGACCCCCGCGGAAAAAGGACGGACCCGAGGAATTAGGGGAGGGAGGGGAGGGGGGGGGGGGGGAGTGAGTCGCACTCGAGCGGAGGTAGGCCGGATGGCGCCCGGGCAAGTTTTGCTGCTCATCAAAGTGTTTTGTCGTCATCGTCATCGCCGCCGTCACCGTCACTATCATCATCATCATCGTCATCGTCATCGTCGTCATCATGCGGCGCATTCGCATCGGCGGTCATCTTTGCTCGTCTATTCTTCATGCTCATCTCCCACCCTGCACCCTGCACCCCCCCCCCCCGCCCCACCGAAAAAAAAAAAAAAAAAAGAGAGAGAGAGAGGGGGGAGACGTTTAACCCCACTGACGACGTATCCGGCTGGAAGAAAGGAACGGGAGGGGGAGGGGTGAGGGGGGGGGGGGTTGTAAACACCTCCTCTTCCTCCCGCTCGTCTTCCTCCCGGCACATCCCCTCGTCAAGTGGTTGTTGAGCGCATCAATCTGATTTTTCCCATTTGCGGGTGCTAGGATGGGGGGGGTCAGCGAGGGGGACGACGTGCTGGCCAGATGGAGCGACGGGCTGCTCTACCTGGGCAACGTCAAGAGGGTAAGCCCCCCCCCCCCCCCCCCCACCCGCGGGGGCTTTTTGTTTGTTTGTCGCCGCGCGAAGGCCGACGGCCGCTTTCAACCGCTGTCCGCCCGCAGGTCGACGGCGTCAAGCGATGCTGCCTCGTGAGATTCGAGGACAACTCCGAGTTTTGGGTCCTGAGGAAAGACATCCACTCCTGTAAGGAAAAGCCACCATTTCTCCCAAGGCCTCGCACGGGCGCTTCGCGCATACCGCCGAGTCGTCGTTTGCCTCTTTCGCTTTGCCCAACTATGGCAGTCGTCGTATCCTGATCAGTTTCCGTTCAGAAGCCCAAACCGAATGAAAACGCTCCACGTCAAAAACCTCAACTGGAATAAACAGGCCCGATCGAATTGGAATTTGATTTGGATTCACATTTGTCATGTAAGACCCGAATCGGAACACTTGGTTGCGTCTACGAGCTTGAAAAGATGGCGGCTCCGACCGAAGCTGATCTGCGACCGCTTGTTTTTCATCAAAGGAGAAAAAAAATGCCAAGTCGAAGATGGACGTCCGTATCTTGCTAAACTACGTGAAGTTGACGTGAATCTGCGCATGCCGCACGCCTGAAAAATGTCAGTTCCGATAAAACGATTCACACCAAATGCGCCCGATCGGACGTTCGCTCGTCACGTCGACGGTTGAGCGGAGATCTTCAATCGAGACTACAAAAACATCTCCGCGTAAACCCGTCATTAAGAATAACTGTTTTTTTTTTTAATTGGGATTATCACGATATTCACAAGTTGGGGAAAGCTTACAAAGAACGTTAAACAGACACTGGCAGCTTTTCCTGATGGAGATGATAATTAATAGTAACATGTAATAAAACACCATAGACATATTTCACCACGAGCCGGGATCGTTTGTTAGCGTATTGCTAACCTTCGATGTATCTTGCGAAACCGCAGCATTAGGAAGAATATTGACTTAATTTTGGCGTCATATTCCAGCGCTTCTCTGAATTGCCGCTCGGTGCTTGAATAGTTTGTGTAGAAACGTGCAATTGTTTGAAAACCCGGAAAAGACCCCAGTTAATATTCTGGTTTTGTGCAGGTGAAGCAACTTTAGAGCCCAGGCGAGAGCAATCGGGGTTGCTCTCTTTTGGTGGTTGCAAAATTACATTTAGAACCAAGTACTGCACACTTGGACTTGGACTTGGACTTTGAGCTTATTTAAAAAGGACACACTGTCAACATCGGAAACCTTTCAGTTTGGCAGCAGCAAGTTAGGATTCTACATAGAGTACTACAATTTCAATTTCTGTATTATTAGTCAAGAATATATACATAAGTCTCGTTAAATTAACTCTCTACATGTGTGGAGCACTATTTGTGTTCAAGTAGCCGTTGCTCAAAGGGCTGGAAAACTGAGCGTATTGACGCTAACCATTAGCATGTGACAGCAGCAAGTTAGGATTCTACATAGAGTACTACAATTTCAATTTCTGTATTATTAGTCAAGAATATATACATAAGTCTCGTTAAATTAACTCTCTACATGTGTGGAGCACTATTTGTGTTCAAGTAGCCGTTGCTCGAAGGGCTGGAAAACTGAGCGTATTGACGCTAACCATTAGCATGTGACAGCAGCAAGTTAGGATTCTACATAGAGTACTACAATTTCAATTCTGTATTATTAGTCAAGAATATATACATAAGTCTCGTTAAATTAACTCTCTACATGTGTGGAGCACTATTTGTGTTCAAGTAGCCGTTGCTCGAAGGGCTGGAAAACTGAGCGTATTGACGCTAACCATTAGCATGTGACAGCAGCAAGTTAGGATTCTACCTAGAGTACTACAATTTCAATTTCTGTATTATTAGTCAAGAATATAGACATAAGTCTCGTTAAATTAACTCTCTACATGTGTGGAGCACTATTTGTGTTCAAGTAGCCGTTGCTCGAAGGGCTGGAAAACTGAGCGTATTGACGCTAACCATTAGCATGTGATGATCATTTGCATTATACGTTAGCGTCGGTCAGCACGCCGAGCAATCAGAGGAAAGGGGGTGCGGTCTTAGCCAAATATGGACAAAGTGGATCCAAAAGCGGCTTTTGTGGACGCTCACGTGCCAAAATCAAGATGTCGTTTGAAATGAACGTCGACGTTCGAGCGTCACTACCAAGGTCGAAATAGATCGAAAGGTGCTAAGCGCGCATGAAAGGGGCGGTCCACATGTGAAGGAATACTTACTTGCTGTCCAGAATCATTTTTCTTTGCTCTCTCTTCCCCTTCTTCTTCTTCTTCTTCTTCTTCTTGTTTGTCTCCAGTCGCAGCCGGCGTGGAGGAAGTTTGCTGTATCTGCGACGCTCCGCCCCTCAAAGAGCCCCTCGTAAATTGTCTGAAATGTCGCCACGGTAAGGAGGAGCGCCCAATCACGCGCCGTCAACTTCTTGCAGCGCCGACCTGGAAAAAAATCGGAAAATGATCAAAGTGCTGTCATAAATGATCATAACGGCAGAAGGGAAGCCAATGACAATCTTTTTTTTGTTGTTGTTGGGGTGGGGGGTGGGGGGGGGGATTCGAGGGGGAAGGTACGATGTGAAGTGTCAGAATGTTGATTGGTGCGTGATTGACGGTACTGCCTTCCCACATTACCCATCATGCACTGCACGGCCGCTTTTCTCAAAAAATGGATGCGCTTTACAGCATAGACATCTGACATGAATAGGCAGAAACAGACGCCGCCATGTTGCATGTGTCAAATTAGAGCCATGGCCGAAGATGCTGAGATTTTAATCATCATCAAAGTCAAAAGCCAATAAAAATATGACGTTGAGCATCGCAGTGCAAAGGCGGGAGATTAGCTCAGGTTTTGTCGGACAAACATGGTGTGTGTGTGTGTGAACGGGGGGGGGAACGGTAGGCTGCTAAATGGACTTGCTGCACCCAGGACGCAAGTAGTAGTGGTGTAAAAGGCCGCTAAAGACGGGAGCCGGCCGCTCTGCGCGCAAAATGCCACTGAAAGGTCGCGCCCTCCTTCCAGGTTATCACGCCGAGTGCCACACGCCCAGCATCGAGCCGGAAGCTGACAGCGACTCGTGGATCTGCCGCCAGTGCGTCTTTGCCGTAGCGACCAAGGTCGGAACGCTCATCTCACGCATTCCACCCCGTAAACGCTCTCGCGTTCGCTCCGCCTGCGCGAGTCGAGAAGGGCGCTCGCAAAATACACCAGATCATCATGAGAATGGAGGTAACCGCCATTCGGGACGTTTACCGTCTCGCTTGGAAAGACAGAAAATATTAGAAAGGCCTCTCGTTATGATTGGACGGCAGCTCTTCTTCACGCCTGCAACCAAACTAAAAAAAAAAAAAAAAAAAAACAACTCTGGCTACACTCGTCTCTTGACTGCCTGAATATAGCCTAGCGCCACTAGGAGGAACGTAACAGGTGGTTTGGATAGTCGGAAGACGGAAACAGCCACTGGTGCGCTTTCAACTGCTTTATGAAGCAAACGGGAACAAAATTCAGCAATCAAAAGGACGTTTGTCAGCGTTAGCGTAAACTGACGCCATCGCTGAACAGCACTTTGGCGAAAGCTAAAGCGAGTACAGCGGCTGTACTCATAGCCGCAGTCTGAGTTGCCACGTCCAAGAATGTGCTGATGATGGACAGAGGAACAATTCCTCACTGTTTGTTTGCATGAGGCTAGAAAGTGTAAACAATACATTTGATTTCAACGAAGAGGCCTTATTTCAGCCAAATAAATCAGCCGGACGAACACCTCGCTACCGATAAGCAAGGCAGCAAAAGTGCCCATGTAAGTACAAGGACAGGTACAAGTTGGTACCTTGACTTGCAGTACTGGAACTGCAAGGTTCTTGTTGTGTACTGAAAACTTTTGGGTTTCAGATCGAAAGATGAATATGAGAGCAACGTTCAGAATTCCAGCTTTTATTGTATGCTTTTTACATCTGGATGCGTGAAACAACTCAGGGCAGAGAAGCGCTCGTTGGAAGCCACCAATACCGAGTACGGCTCGCACCAGCACATTCGATGCATGAAATTTCAACGCACACAACGGTAGATAAGTGAATTCTTCCTCGATGCACTGAGGTGTCGTCAAACTGCCGCGGTGCAGCGCCGACTACTGGCGAGGAGGACTTCATGTCAGATTTGTATCAGTGGCTTGCATCGGCAGCCCGCACCAGAACCCGATCTTTTAAAGTAAGGCCGGCACCGGCCCACCACACTGATACCTCGTATCGGTACTCGCCCGTCCGTCCCTACTGGAGCCACGTTCTTTACGCCACGCGACCATCCTGGGAAGGTTGAAGTCTCGAGCGGTTTAAATTACACATGCTAAGGAATACAAGTAAAAAGTGGTCAGAAACTAAATCCTCTGGCGCAGATTCTGGAAAATTCTACCACGTGCCCCCGTCTTCAAATTGCTTTTTTTTCCCCCCGCAGCGAGGTGGCGCCATCAAGCGTGGGCGCTTCGCCCGCCTCATGCACTTCATGAAGCTGCGGCTGCCCTATCAGCTGACGTCTTTGGACTGGGACGCGCAGCATCTGTCCAATCAGCAGCAGTGTTACTGCTACTGCGCCGGACCCGGAGAGTGAGTGAGCCGGCGAAGTTCTGCCGAATTCTGCGGAATGAAATCCATCCGTGTTGCTTTTTGCCGGCGTGAAGGTGGAACCTGAAGATGCTTCAGTGCGGGAGCTGCGGCCAGTGGTTCCACGAGGCCTGCACTCAGTGTCTGAGCAAGCCGCTGCTCTACGGGGACAGGTAAGGAAGCGGCCCTTGGAAATTGTGCCGCAAGTTGGTAGCGGCTCTTGATTTCTCGTCTTCCACCTTCACAACGTCCCGGATTTTACGGGCCCAAAGATTCGTCCGCAAACCGATCGAATATACGATTGACCGACGATGAGCGATCCATGCAACAATGATCTCTCACTTCAAAGTTTCCAAATTCTTGGCGTTTGGGCCACTCAACAGCAAGCATGACAAATTAGATGTATTGTAATATTAAAGTAGACTGTCATCAAACTAAGAACGTTTCAAACATTTTGCACGAGCTGGGAACTGAATCAGAATCAATTATTATTAGTCACGGGGGAAATGTCTTTATTATCAGATGGACAGCGCAGAGTTAATGAATG
This sequence comes from Syngnathoides biaculeatus, assembly GCF_019802595.1. Classification (NCBI taxonomy): domain Eukaryota; kingdom Metazoa; phylum Chordata; class Actinopteri; order Syngnathiformes; family Syngnathidae; genus Syngnathoides; species Syngnathoides biaculeatus. The sequence goes on from NC_084644.1 coordinate 887,074, forward strand.
AGGACAATGGGAGAGAAGGAAAAGTTGAAGAGGAAAGTGTGAATGACCAGGAGGGGGCAATGATTAGTCAGGGGGAAGTTAGAAAGGAACTGAACAGGATGGAAAATGGAAAGACAGTCGGTCCTGATGACGTACCAGTGGAGGTATGGAAGCCATTTGGAGAGGTGGCTGTGGAGTTTTTGACCAATTGTTCAAGAGAATACCAGCGGGACAGATGACGTGACAGAAGAATGGAGGAAAAGTGTATACTAGTTCCCATTGTTTAACAACAAAGGCGACGTTCAGAGCTGCGGAAAGTGAAAAAGAAAAAAAAAGATGATGGGCCACACGATGCAGTGACGGGAAGGAGTAGCGGAGGCTCGACTCAGGACTGAAGGAAGTACCTGCGAGCAACAGGAGGCTTTCATGCCGAGAAAGAGGACCGACCGCAGATGCAATATTTGCCCTCGAGGATGCTCGTGGAAAAGTACAGAGAAGCTCAGAAGGAGCGACGACGTGTCTTCGGAGACCCAGAGAAAGCCCACCACAGAGTACCAAGAGAGGAACGTGAGCCAGTCCCGTGTGGCGGAATAGTACAGGACGTGTTCGAGGGCGGCAGAACAGCGCTGAGGTGTGCCGTAGGCGGGTCGGAAGAATATGAGGTGCCACATGAGAACGTTTCACCTTTGACCTCGTGGAGGAGTGACAGACGGCCACGCTGGGCCGCCTCGCCGCGACTTTGCTTTGCCCTCGTGCCCAATATAACGGATTCAGCCATTTGATCGGGGCCGCCGGTCGGGGTGGGCGCGGCGTTATCAGCCCCGGCGATCGGGAGCCCCGCCCGTCGGCGCGCGCTGATTGACAGCCAGAGAAAAGGCGAACGAAGGCGAGCTGGCGTTCCGTCCGACATCTGCCAGGCGGCGGATGGGAGGAAGATTGAAGAGCGAAGCCCGCGCGGAATGGTCAACACGCCGGGGTTGGTCACGTGCCATTCATTTGCCGGCGCCGCACGCGTTTCAGATGCATTGTTGCCGTGTCAGCCGAGATCCGGGGTCACCCGCTGGACAGTTGACATCGAAGCAAAACAGCGTCGTCGTGTCGGGATGATGGCGGCGCCGCTTCCGTCCGGCTGAAATTCTTTTGAAGCGTTCAAAAGTTGTTTTCAGCACGTTCGTCCGAAGTCCGGCCACGACGCGCTGCGTAGTTTTCACTGGATCTGCTGCCGTGAATTGAAGTAACAAAAAAACCCGGCAGATGGTTCTGACAAAAGGCGCGAGGATTGGTGTTGGCATCTCGCCCGTGCGGAGTTTGGATGTTCTTTTCTCCGTTGACTTCGCTTACCTCTCACATCTCCCCAAAAAACGGGCAGACTGTAAATTGCCCGTAGGTGTGTTTGTCTCTATGTGGCCTGCGATTGGCTGGCAACCAGTCGCCCAGAGATACCTGGTATGAGCTCCATCACTCCCGCGACCCTTGTGAGCATGAGCGGCTCAGATAACGGATGGATGGTGATGGAAAATAGTTACAATTTCAAAGATGACTTTTAGGCTCTCCTGTCTGTTTTTTTATGGGCTGTAAAATTGTAAATGTAAATGGGATTGTCTAAGTGGGTGTTTTCTATGCGTCTGTTTCAGGTTTTATCAGTTCCAGTGCTCCGTGTGTAACAAAGGACCAGAGACTGTCAAAAGACTCCCCATGACCTGGTGAGGTTTTGGACGATTGTCTGCCGCGATTGCGTCCAGGCCCTTCGGTGTGCGTTAACCGCCGCTCTTTCCTTGCCACTCAGGGTGGACTTGGCCCACTTGGTGCTCTACCACCTGTCGCTGTGCTGCAAGAGGAAGTACTTTGATTTCGACCACGAAATCTTGTCCTTCACCAACGAGAACTGGGACTCGTTGCTTCTGGGCGCGGTACTGTGCATCCTCCGCTCAAAAGCACCATGATGAAATCCTGTGAAATGCAGCGCCCCCCCTTGCCGTGTAGACTCGAAGCCCATTAACCGTCATTAAAGTTGAACTCAAAAGCGTTCGAAAAGCCCAAACTTGACGACAGCTTGGAAAGAGAAAATGGCACCATTACGAGAGCACAACTTTTTTCCCGAAATTAGTAGCACCAGCAAAAGCCAAACTCTCCCAACCTTTTGGCACTCCAGTGAACCCCCTGTTTACACATCGTAGGTAAAGCGCACGCACCCAACAGTGATGCTAACACCAAGTTAGATACCGAATGGAGACCCGAAAATCCGGGCACGTACACAAGCCGAGGGTTGGGAACCCCCTCACCTCATCCGGACCTTAAAAGCGAGGCAATTTACAAAACCGTAGCCGTAGCCAATCTGGCCCTCGCAAGCAACCGCCCCGGAGACCAAGGGATGTCCCTGAACCGCACCTTGAAACCTATGCATGTACCAGAGTTATTTTTGACTTGACCTTCCAGTTATCTCGAGGAAATCCAGACCAAGTGAAGCCCGTTTATGGCGAGGGACGTGTTCCAGAACTGGCCTCTCTCAACGTTCCCCTTTTTGAGGGTTCCTCGGGCCCACGTTCTCCTCGCTCACTCACCATTCTCCAAACGAGAGCCAAAGTGTGCTCGCTTCAAGCGTTTTCCTGAAGTTTACGATAAAACTGACCCCTAAAACCAAAGACAGCCGAACATCGTGAAATTAAACTTGAACGCGTTCAACTTCATAGCTGACGTACAATATGAAATGTCATAGATGGGCTCACGTAAAAATACAAAGTAATTCCAAACCTTTAAAAAAAAAAACAAACACGCTCAGAGCAGCAACACGTACAAACGGAGCGTACGACAAAAGTGCCAGCCATATGATTTTCCCTAAATTAATCTTGCTGAAATCGGCCCGCAACCCTGAATGGGGAACTCGTGCGCAATTGCAGGAGAAGGAAGTAGAATCCAAGTTCCCGATCCACAACGACTTTTGTCGTCCGTGCAGCTCTCCGACACGCCGAGGCAAGAACGATGTCACAACCTCCTCAACGCGCTCAACGCCCACAAGGAGCGGTGAGACGCCCGCCGCATTCCACCTTCACTTTTCAACAAGTCCACGAATTCCGCAACATTTCGGTTCCAAATTCGCAGCAATCCTTTCTCAAGCGGGTTTCAGTCGCCGCGTCTTTTTCTTTGGGCGCCGAAAGAGGACCAGGATCCTACCTCACAAGCTTCTTTTGGCACGCAGGTTCGTCTCCGGGAAAGAAATCAAGAAGAAGAAATGTCTTTTCGGGCTGCAGGTTCGAGCCCCGCCGCCGCTGACGTCCGATTCGTTGCCCCTCATCACCGAGCCGCCTGTCAACATCTCCCACCGCAGAAGGTCGTTGTTTGTTTTTGTCCATTGTTCAGTTATTTCTCTGCCACTTTTTGTTGCTCTGTCTGTCAATCTTACAGGATTGTCATAACTGATTTATTTTCTTTCGAGATGATATTTAACATACCAGGCCAAAATTAACGCACGGCAGACGCCAAAAGCGGGTAAACGCATCATTTGCCACGTGCAGCACAGAGGGCGAGTCAACGTTTGTTGCGTAGGGTTATCATTTTGGTGGATTTGTCCTTTGTTCCTCTGCTGTCTGCACATAAACGTATGTCCACAGGCATAATTGCCCCCCCCCCCCCAGAACCCCCATGTATAATACGCAGCCCCAAAGTCAACCTCAGTAATTTTGGAAAACCCTTCTCCCCGTGTATAATGCATTTTTAACACTCTATCCTTTTGCTTCTACCCATACAATCAACACAGGAAGTGTTCATTTGTTTAAAAGGATTATTCTGAAGTTAAGCACTTATTTGAATGTGTAATATTTTTGTATGAACTTGCTCTTATTTTGAAATTCACAGTCCTACTAGTTAACTTTGGACAATGCTTGTGTCAGTAATATAACATTTCAATTAAAACAGAAATTACATTTTCAGTCCAAACAGTTAAATAATACAAATGAGGCCACAGTCATTTTTTTTTTTTTTGTCCTCGAGGATTATAAATTCAATCACAACAGCAGAGTTTAATTAGCTCGAGTTTTTTGGGTCCTACGGTCCAATGCACCGTCAAGGCACAGCAGAGACGATGACGATCAGACGATGGCGGTGACGGTGACGGTCAGACAATGACAATCAGGTGACGACCATGTCGATCAGACAATGACGACGACGGTCAGACGATGACAATGACTGCGACGGTCAATGATGACGATGACAATCAGACGATGGCGGTGACGGTGGCGGTCAGACGACGACAATCAGGTGACGACCATGTCGATCAGACAATGACGACGACGGTCAGGCGATGACAATGACTGCGACGGTCAATGATGACGATGACAATCAGACGATGGCGGTGACGGTGACGGTCAGACGATGGCGGTGACGGTCAGACGATGGCGGTGACGGTGACGGTCAGACGACGACAATCAGGTGACGACCATGTCGATCAGACAATGACGACGACGGTCAGACGATGACAATGACTGCGACGGTCAATGATGACGATGACAATCAGACGATGGCGGTGACGGTGGCGGTCAGACGACGACAATCAGGTGACGACCATGTCGATCAGACAATGACGACGACGGTCAGGCGATGACAATGACTGCGACGGTCAATGATGACGATGACAATCAGACGATGGCGGTGACGGTGGCGGTCAGACGACGACAATCAGGTGACGACCATGTCGATCAGACAATGACGACGACGGTCAGACGATGACAATGACTGCCACGGTCAAATGATGACGATGACGGTCAGACGATGGCGGTGACGGTCAGACGATGACAATCAGGTGACGACCATGTCGATCAGACAATGACGACGACGGTCAGGCGATGACAATGACTGCGACGGTCAATGATGACGATGACAATCAGACGATGGCGGTGACGGTGGCGGTCAGACGACGACAATCAGGTGACGACCATGTCGATCAGACAATGACGACGACGGTCAGACGATGACAATGACTGCCACGGTCAAATGATGACGATCAGACGATGGCGGTGACGGTCAGACGATGACAATCAGGTGACGACCATGTCGATCAGACAATGACGACGACGGTCAGACGATGACAATGACTGCCACGGTCAAATGATGACGATGACGGTCAGACGATGGCGGTGACGGTCAGACGATGACAATCAGGTGACGACCATGTCGATCAGACAATGACGACGACGGTCAGACGATGACAATGACTGCGACGGTCAAATGATGACGATCAGACGATGGCGGTGACGGTCAGACGATGACAATCAGGTGACGACCATGTCGATCAGACAATGACGACGACGGTCAGACGATGACAATGACTGCGACGGTCAAATGATGACGATGACGGTCAGACGATTAGACGATGACGGTCGGGCGATGACGCTACGGCTATAACGCTTTCGCACGATTGTCTACGTTGACGCAGCAACTCTGTCACGCGCGCAACAACAAGACGATGATGATCAGGACGATGACGGGTCATTCCAAACGTCTTCCACCACATAAAAACATTTTTTTTTACCAGTGCTATTGCCATCAAATATTTTTAGTACAAGTTATTCCATTGATTGCTCAGTAAATTGGATAAAATTGATGCCTCAACATTTAACCATGTTTTCAGATTTCCCTTTTTTTTTTTTAAAACCTTTTTTTGTATCAAGCAAAGTTGACATTTTTCTCAATATGACACAAGAGGGAGAGATGATGAACTTGTTAACCCTTTAGAAACTGAAAGCGGCTGATTAATGCGAACAAACGAAAGGCTGCTAGTTCAACTACAGTTCAGTTACACGTTACTCATAAATGCAAATGACCATTATTTTCATCATGGATTAACTGAGTTTAGGTTTTTTTTTTTTTTTCAGTCCCTCCCTCCCCGTTCCAGTCAGTCTGAAAATAGGTCGAGTCTAGTCTAAAATTGTAGGAAGTAAGTAAGACGGTGCAGATGTCTTATTTTTGAAAAATAACAAAAAACAAAAGCCAAACATCATGCTCTGCCAATTTCCACCAAAATAGGAGAACGTCTTTCTTCTTCTTCTTCTCCTCCCCAGCTTATGAGCATGGTAACGAACGCGCCTGTCGCCGTCTTTGCGTTTCAGCCCGCTGTCGCCGCCCTGCCAGAGGAGGTCGTCCGGGCCCGAGGCCCGCAAGTCAAAGCGGCGCATCACCGAGACGCAGGTCAGCGCCTCGGCTGTCCAAACAAGCCGTCAATCTGTCACACGAGTCACCTTTCGCGCCCGCCGAGAACGACGTTCCGAGCTTCTCGCAAAGCCTTCGTCTGCCTCAAATATCGCCGCCGTGGCGTGTGAAGTTGGTCGACCAAATTAGGATAAATCGTCAAATAGTTGCGCTCGACCAATGAACGCTTTGACCGAGTAGGTTTTGAAAGGCGTCTGGGAAGTTCAAGCTCCCGCGTGACAACCAGACGTCGGTAGATGAAGGCGTTGTAAGTCGAAGGAGCCAAGCCCCCCCCCTTACTCTTTCTTCACCGTGCATACCACCACCCACAGTTTGCACTCGAGCACAAGTGGAGTGGCGTGATGACGACGCCCAATTTGTGTTTTGTCCGTCTCCTTTCAAGGCCTGTCCGCCCCCGGTTTTGTCCAACCCTATGGAGCTGCTGCCTTGTTGCCACGGCTACGTGGGAGGGGACGGCCTGTACACCCCCGGGAGGTCCGAGGAGGAACTGCACCTGAGGTGATGCGGGTTCGCCTTCTTGTCGTTTAGGCCAGTCGGGCTCCGCTGACGACGTCTCCCGGAAAGATCAAACATATTCCGTTTCATTGGAGACCATTTGGAGGCTCCTCAGCACCATCGCGACACAAACAAATTTTCATTTTGCAAAATTGGCCTGGAAATGTGTGCGGACGCCCGCCTACCTGCGCCCACTTCAGCTGAAAATGTTGGTCTCCTGAAGGGGGGCAACACTTGTTTGTGCACTTGCCTAATTGGATGGAGTCTAATTTGTCAACTTTGCCCACGCGGATTGTTTTTCTCCCGCAGTTCTCCTCCGAAACGGATGTACGCGCTGTACCACACGGCGTGCAACAGAAACGCGGCGCTCTCCAGAGGTCTCCAACACTGTAACAGGTTTTTGCGCTCCCATGGTCATGCGATCATCGTCCAAACCGCACACGAGCGTTTGCGCCCTTCGTACCGGGTTCCGCGGCGGCTGAGGTCGGGCCTACCACGACGAATCCGCGCAACATTCCTTCTGTCCATTTTCGCTCAGCAATCGAAAAACAAGAACGTGACTGGCGCTCTTTCACGTTTGAATTCTAGGCTCAGAGCCCCCCACCCAAAATTATCAATCAGAATATTTCCTCGGTTGGGTCGATGCATGCTGGAAGTTCATCGGCAAAGACACGCTAGCCTGTTGAGCCGCACGCGGTTAGGTTCGGCCCGGTTTTTGTTTCGCCGTCTGCTCGCGGGATGGCGATTGGTCGCGTCGGCTGGCTCCACGAACAGCCACGGAGATGCGCTCCGGCATTGCTACGCGGTGACCGTGAACCGGAATGACCGCGAACCGGTCAACCCAGCAACAGACTGCGGAGTGCGTGGCTCTACGTACACGACACTGAGCAGTTCCGTACCGTGTGTACACACGCGATAAAATGATGACTTTCATGGAGAGCATCTCTCTTCCACCCCCCACAGCAGATCCTGTCTTGGTCAGTGGGATGATTTAAAAAGTATCCAATAATAATGATGATGATGATAGTCATGCCTTCATGAATTCAGCAAAAATTGCATTAGACCAGCAGTCTACCTACCGTACTACGCCGCCGGACGTAGACGTGGTCCCAGCAGGCCTGAATTTAGGCCACCAAATCGTCCTTGCGCCGGTACGCCCGACTTTTGTCGCAGACGTGGCTGCAAAATTGACAAATACGCTCGGCGCCGGTTTTTGCCCTCCGCCGTAGATGCGTCGCTTCCGAAAATACAGCCCATAAAGTTGCGTCGAACCGCCTTGACTTTCCGACTCTTCTGGTTCCTCCCCCAGCATGGACGACGGCTGCAGACTCCCCCCGCCCTGCTTCCCGTACCCCCTGGACTCCAGCGACCACCACCAGCCGGGACAGAAGCAGCCGGAACCCATCCTGCTACGCGATCTGCCGCCTCTCCCCCAGGCGGATGCCGTCGGGGGCGGCGTGGCCCGGGAGGGGCTGGAAGACGGGACGCTTGCCAGGAGCTGGGGCGGGGGCGAGGCGGTGAGAATCCTGGCCAGGCGGGTCATGCCGGACGGGAAGGTGCAATACCTTGTGGAGTGGGACAACGTGGGCTTGTACTGACCTCCACGCGCGGACTCTTTTGTACTTGCCGCGAGGAAACGCCGGCTTTAAGTTAAGATGCTAAATGTGGGAAAGACTGGCGGGCGCCGGGGGAGGGGGCGGGGGCGGGGGCGGAACAGCACACGTCGCAAAAATCCAGGTCGCTGTCATGGTACCGTCCCGATCCCACGTCCGTTCAACCTCACGACTCTCGACTCGATGTTCCTCTCGCTGGTGTTTCTTGGATATTTGTACTGTTAACTTTGGAATATGCCTTTGCCATCTGCCATCTTTTACCGGGACAGGATCGTGTTCAACCTCCAGCTGCTTCGTTTGCGTCGCATCGAGCGGGACGGGACGGGACGATCGACTTTCAACTTTTATAGAAGCCGCCAGTGGGTCAAAAAAAGAAAAATACTTTCAAAAAGCTGAGGCCTTGCCTTGAGATACGAGTTCAATTCTGTGACACTTGTACCTCAAATCAATTTGCCCCATTGAAGTGCATGAAAATGCCAAAAATTCCTTCATCAGAGACAAAGCAAAACATTTTTATCAAGTGCTTTATAAAAACATACAGGAATGACAGTGGAGAAAAAAAAAAAAAAAAAAAAAACGGAATTTTGTCACAAATTGGGCAAATATTACAGCAGCGGTAAGGCGTTTTTTTTTTTTTTCTCTTTTCCAGAAGATAAAGCACACGAGTATTATTTTATGAAGTGCGATTCTCCATTGTGTGGGTTCAAATATCCGTCGCTTACAGGCTCATAAAACCTTTTTAACAAGTGGACAAGGTACGAACTACTTCCTGAAGACAAAGAAGCTACGTGTTGCTTTGAAGTACACAACATGCAGTTAAATCTTTGACAGTAAAAGTCAAGTTTTAATTCGCGAGCAAGTAAAGCAAAAACCTCATCTGAAAACTAGCTCGTATCTGGAAAAGCTCGCAGGCGGGGGCCGCTCGTATCTCGAGGCGGCGCCGCCCTTTTGGTGCTGGGATCTCGTCGAGTGACGCTGAGCCACAATCAGATGGTTTCTGTGACGGTGAAAGCAGCTTTTGAAGGTTTGAAACCGCTTGTCCGTCTTCTACGGTTTGACTAAAGTCGTGTTTATACCTCACTTTGGGGGTCCTCGGTTACCTTTGGAGCGCCGTTCCCACGGCGACAACGCGGTCCCAGTAACAGACTTCTGTCGGAAAACTTGGAATGACACGAAATACTTTCCTCGCAAAAGGGATTGGCTGAAATTTCGGGACGAACTGAAAATGAACTTTGAACCTTTCCGGGACGCCGTTTAAACGCGCGCGTCCAACTGTCCAACGTTTCCCTACATGTCAGCAATTTGAACGGCACGAACTTTTCCACGACGCCAGTCTCTTTGCAGAGAGATGCCGACGGCCGTCGCAGTTCAGTCGCAAAACGAAAAATGAGAAGTATCGGTCCAGGAAAGCTCCATTTTGAGCTCAGCTCTTTGCTGTCAGAATTTTGGAAAAAAAAAAAATAAATAAGAATAATAATAAAATAAAAATTGGGGCCTGCATTTCAACGTTGAAATTGTCACGCACGCGTCTGCGCTAAAAAGAAAACGAGTCACCTGGAGGTTCGCGCGCATTTGTCCGCTTCGATGACGTCACCGAGATTGTAGCTCACGTCAACGATATTTGATACATTTTTTTTTTTGCCATACATCATGTACATTGACCTTTTTCTATTATTATTATTATTTTCATTATGCAGTTACATTGTACTGCTTATTTATTGATATATTTTCACTGGACGCTTGATGGTTCTTTGGGTTGGACAAATCAGATCAACGAAACATTGAAAAAAAATCTCAACATTCCAAACTGATTTAAAAAAAAAAAAATTCTGTTTTCAGGATGTTATGTAAGATTTTTTATTTTTTGGGGAGGGGGGTGTTTGATATTGTTCTTTGTTTGTTTGCTATTTTGGTCAACCACGTTGAGCAAACTCAAAAACTAAAACTGAGAGCGACAGAACTCGGTCGTATTTATAATATTAGTAATATTTGGTTTGCGTTGGAAAATGGAGTCTTCAACCCTGCAAGTGTTCTTTGGAGGCACACGATAAGCTCAAGGAACGACAAAGCGAACGCCGGTGTTTTTTTTTTGTTTTTTTGTGTGTGTATATTTTTTACTTTGGCGGTGAGAAGAGTGCGGTGCAAAAGTTCCAGAGTTTATATTTTATACAAAAGCTTTATTTCAGCACTGAGTTTGATACAGCACGCGCAATGTCGATTTGACTTGCCAGTTTCATCACCGACGTACGTTTTCGAAAAGTCGGCCTTCCGCCGTCGGTTTCAATCCCGCTCCGGCGTCTTTGTTGCTCTGTGCTCGAAAGTCGAAAGGCGGCCGACGGGGGGGGGGGAAGCCGCGATGTTGAATGTATTGAGTGTTTTGCCAATGGTAAATTTGTAGCCGTCATGTGCTCGTTTTAGGTTGTACTCTCACCGGATTGTTTTAGGAGGGGTGGGGGCGTACACCGGATGGAAGGGATTTATTTTGGGAGCCTTTTGTTGGTTTTGATTAGCTGTCAAATCCAAGAGCAGTTTGGTGTATTTTTGAACAAATGACCTTTCTATAAACGCTCTCTCAATTCACGTAAGAAGAATAAATGCTTTCCCTTCATATGGTGCTTTATTTTGTTCTTTCGTCATGTGCAACTGACCACCCCCCCAAAAAAAGCTTTCAATTCAAGTTCATGCAGCTTTCCTGACGTAATGTGCTCCCGTTTCTCCTGAACAAAACAGTTGCGCCGCTTTCAAAAAGTGCTGCGCTCTTTGTATATACACAATCGCTTCCAAACGACACACATTTTCACACTCGGCATCTTTTTCAACTCATCAAGTGGAGTTGTAATATTTGGAACAGATTTTCAATCTATTTTTTGGGCGGTTATTTCATCCATCCATCCATCCATCCATCCATTTTCTCAGCCACTTATCCTCACAAAGGCTGACGAAAGTGCCGGCGCCTATCCCAGCTGTCGTCGGGCGGGAGGCAGGCGACACCCGGAACTGGTCGCCGGCCAATCGCAGGGCACATGGAGGCGGACAACAGCCGAACTCACAATCGCACTTAAGGGCAATTTAGAGTCTGAAATTAATGTTGCACGTTTTTGGGACGTGGGAGGAAAGCGGAGTGCCCACCCGGAGAAAAGCCAGGCAGGGACGGGGGAGAACATGCAAACTGGGATTATTGAACCCGGGTCCTCAGAACTGTGAGGCTAACACTTTGGAGTTTGTAAAGGGGGGAAAAAAAAAAAAAAAAAAAAAAAAAGATTCAGGATTAGTTATTGATAGTGAATTTGTTTTGAAATACAATTGAAAAAAGATGTGTGTGTGTGTATGTATGTATCCATACATATCCATCCATGCAGTGCGTCACTCTCCAGTGTGGCAGTTTCTCAATTCCAGCAGTATTGAAATTTGCTTGTAGCTTATGTAAACGTGCTGCTGCCTATGACCACTGGGGGGCAATCACACTTCAACATTTCAACCAAAGCCGCGTGCTGCGTTGAGGCTCCCTCCAAAAGTCAACGTCCAAATGGTCATTTTCTTGAACCCGATGCATGTTCCAAAATTCAAACACATTGCTGTATAAAATGAGTATCATAAAAGCCAATTTCCTGGAATTGTTTACTATGACATGTTCTTATTGGCAGCCCTACCTGTGGAATGGCGAATCTCCCGCATCACGCGAAGGCAGCACCACTCAGAAGGAAACGACGCCATTTTGGCTCTTCGGGTTCTTTCGCCGCTGCACTTCCGGTTTCACTCTGCCGTCCAAACGGAGGCGATTTTCGTCTTTGAAACGCCTGCAGAGACCAAAATGTATGAGTAGGGCGCCTAACATGACACATTTGTAATGTTTTACGTGCTCGGCGCCCCAACCGGAGGCGCTCATGAGCGCTTTTCGACAACTCTGTCGGTGTGGGGAGAAAGTCGCCTCCTCCTGCTCGTTGCTGCTAGCAAAACTCACCCTCTTATCGTGGTTATTGTTGAAATATCCACTACTTGTTGCTTTAATGGCGGGTGCCAGAGCGAAGGTCAGACGATGTTGTCACTAATGTGGAGTCGAGAGAGATAAAAAGGCCACACTTCCGGATTCTCTTCCAGTTCATATTGAAACCGGAAACAGGGCCGTCAAATCTATTTCTTGACGCCCCGGCACATTTTTTTTTTTTTTTTTTGTAACTATGACACAGTGCACCCGCACTTTTCCTCGAGTCATCTCATTTTCTCGCTAGGAAAGCGCGCGCCCACTTGAAATGGGTGCGCATGCGCGCTCGGCTCTCTCGCCCACTCGTAACCCCCCCACCCCCCCCCCCCCCAAAAAAAAAAAAAATCCTCCTCACGCACACACATTTGTGCATCCTGTCTTATTTTTATATGCACCGGGAGGGAGCCGCGCGCGCTTTCGGAAAGCGGTGGTGGATTATTCTCATTATTAGTTATTATTAACATGGTGCTTATTATGACGATGATGCCGATGTCGAAGACGGCGGACTATTGGCATCGTCATCTTCATCATCATCATCATCGGCTCCCTTAGGAAGGAGTCGGTTTTTTTTTTTAATTAAGATTCTTTTTATTTATTTTTTTTTTTTTAAACTCACTCCCCCCTTTCAATCCAACATTTTCTTCCCGGAACGCCGCCGAGACTCGCCGCAACCCCCCCCACCCCCCCCACCCCCCCCCCCCCGCCCGCCACCCCCGTTCAATGCCGTTGGAACATGTCCTATGTTCCCATCCAAGGTAGGAAGGACTCCATTCCTCTCATTCTTATTCCTGCTGCATGTGGCCACCGTCGTACGTGTTGTCATCGTCCGCCCTTTCTCTCGCCCCCCTCCGGGCGACACGACGTCCCGAATTGTGCATTCGGACGCGCCGCCCGCCGGCATCGGCGACAGGTGCGTAGGTCCGTCCGCGAAGACGTGCACGCGCCACGTAGTGCCTTTGCAGGAAGGACGGTGCACGCGCGTGAAAACGCAGCGTGGGTCCATGCGGCATTCGTAGTGATGCGTTCGAGTGCCGCCGCCGCCGCCGCCGCCGAGACGACATTCCGTCGTCTTCCTAGAATGACAAAGTAGTCATACTCAAAAAGTAGCCGCACCGGGAGGAATCAGTGCACCAACGAATACATAATGACATACATGTCTGCATGTTTTTGTTCAATCAACCCTGCTGTTTTTCCGCAGATTGACTTCAATATCAGAAGATCTGAATGTAATCAATATTTTATTTATTTTTTTTTTTGGGGGGGGGGGGGTGCGCGCGCAAGATCTATCATCAAATTGGCTCCAAGTTCATCTCAGAACAGGACTGAGCGGCGGCAAAAGTATTCTGGATTCGAGTCCAAGTCCAGATTCTAAAAGAAACGAGAGCGGATTAAAGTCCGATACGCAAAAAGTAAAAAGAAAAAAAGTGTTGACTCTGAAATGTACTTTACTATGTCAACATAGACTGGGGGGGGAAAAAAAAACAAAAAACAAAGCAGTCCTTGAAATGGACTTCATTTGCAAATGTACATCGGTTATTAAAATGGGTTAAAATGACAAATTTCTTTTTCAAATATGTCATTTTAACACATCACGTGTTCAAATGTTGTCTTTTTTTCTTTTCAAATCTAAAAATGTTTGCGCGACAACAATTCATCTAGAAATCATAGGATTGTCCAAATAATCCTGACTTGCATCCCTTGAGACATTTTCGAACCTCCGGGGTGCACCAAGAGAAGGACAACTTGGACTCGCACTCGTCTTTCAAGTGAGGGCAAAGTGCAAACGAGTGCACGGAATTGAAAGTAGATCGATCAATACTGTACTTCAACGGCGAGGAGGAAAGAATAACCATCTGATTAGTCATGTTTTTTTCCCTTCCCCAAACTACTGTATCACATTTGTGTCCACTAGTGGGACAACTTTGGCAGCGTAGTAGGAAAAACTAGTGGACATGTTGGGATAGTGAAGCGCAACGGTGGCCTTGTTGGCATCTGTGCGCTACGAGTGCTACGACGGACCTTCTGGATCTTCATTGGAAGGATTTGATCATCTTGCTGTTGTTTGTAATCTGAGCATCCGCTTTGGCTACTAGTGAGGGGGGAAAATAGCGCACTAGTGTACTTTCATCAAGCCAGAAAGCTGTCTGAGCATTTTCCACCCTCATCCTCGCAATCCCTTTATTGACACAAATATGATACGACACATGCAAGGCCTAAACGTTGACTTTGGTCATCTTTGGCGGTTCTGTGCTGGCGCCTCGTGTCAAAAAAAAAAAAAAAAAAAGACGACTTGCGACGTTTTGCCAAAGGCGGAAGTCGGTTGAGCGGCAGCGACGGCGTTCAACTCGGGGAACGCGAGCGGGGCTGCGAGGCCGGTCGCGGGGTTGCTGGTTTCCTTTCAGTCCGTGTTGACGACTGAGGCTGCTCGAGATTCAACTTCGTGTCAGGCCACATGAAAGCTTTTTTTAGGAAATGGATCGTCCTCAACAAATCAATCATCATATTGATCCACTTTTTTCATAATCGGTTAACCATTCAGAGCCGCTTTGTAAAAGTGTTCAAATTGTCAAGATTATTATTATTATTCTTTCCTTGTGAATGGATTCTGATTCAGTTGCTGCTTTGATCTGTAAAACCAGTAAAAAAAACAGAAAAAGGCAAAAATATGTATCGGTTTTCAAAGTCATTTTTTTTTTTTTTGTTCAACATACTGTAAAAGTTCATTAGAATAACACAAATCAAAAAGCAATGAATCGATGGTCAAAACCGACGAGTTGTCCATTGATCGATGACAATTTCACAACATGAAAGTTGCTTACGAAGCGTGGACTCGAGCGGCGGAGGCGGTCGACGAGTCCACGCGAGCGTCCTCGTCGTCTTCGTCGGCATCCTCGTCTTCCTTTTTCTCTCTGCCGCGTGGGTGCGTTCAATACCGGAGGAGCGCGATGGCCCCAAGTGAGGTGTGGTGACGACGACCATGATCACGAGTCACGGGTCAATGCGACCGCACGCGCCGTGTCGGCCCGTCCGTCGGTCAGCGGCTCACGCCGACGCCACGACCCGGTCCAAATCCGCTACTTTCTTCAGCGTTTTGAGTTTTGGGCTTCCCGCCATTTGGTGCCGATCATTCCAGAGCCGCGTTTGCCGTGTCAGGACGGGATCGAAAGATTTTACGTGGCCCAACGCCGCCGCCGTGGCGATGTAGCAAACTTTGAGGTTCTGCCGTGACGACGGCTCCGCTTTTAACCCGAGCGCCGAGGCTCATCTTTTCACAACAGGTCAGGAAATTCCAAGCCGGAAGACGTCCAAAAAGAATTCTTTACTACGCCGCCTATTTCCCAAGTTTGCAGTAACATTTTTCTTCTCGGAAAAACCCTGGCATGAAATTTCTCCGTGGGGGGGGGGCGCAGCCTATGATTGACTTTCCCCGAGACGGCCGACGGTGCGAGGCCCCGCGACTCGACTGGGAAATATCAATGAATCGTAAAGTGGATGCAAAAGCGACATGGACTGAGCGTATTTGTGGGAGCGTCTTTGACTTGCACGGTTCATCCGGAAGTCGCCGTCGGGTGAAGACGGCCTGTCGTGAGGCCCCGCCCGTAGCTCAGTGGTTAGAGCGTTGCTTTGGTAACGCAGGGGTCGCGAGGTCGTACCTCTCTGAGGCCTCCGCTCCTCGAGATGGGTCGCGTCAGGAAAAGCGCCCGTCGTAAAGACAAATAGAGCGTTCGTCTGAGATGTTACGCTGTGGCGACCCCTCACGGGACAAGCCCAGAGAAAAGCCACTTTTACCTGGAAGTTGCCAACTCGAGGCCCGTGGGCCAGATCTGGCCCACCGCATCATTTATGTGGCCCGCGAAATCTAATCATGTGCGGAGGCTTCGTGTTTCTTGCTGAAATACCGAAAATTGCAAATTGTGTCCTCACTTTTAATAATGTTGGAGATATCGCATTCATTCAAAAAAAAAAAGAAACCCCATTATTGTGTATGAAAGTCACGTTTTCATAATGTTCCGATTTGCATTGTAGTAGTTCATCAATATGTTTCGGCCTCCTGAGGGAAAGCATAACTACGCCGTGGCCCGGAAAAAAAACAACAACTTCTAGGGGCTCGCGTCAAGGCTGGCCTCAGGTTTCGAGGCGCCTTGTAGTTTTTTTGTATCGAGGAGGACTTTCAAAACCTGGTCCGAAACCTGGCTTAGGGTTTCAAACAGAGTTCGCGCTCCAGAGATGAAACTATTTCAAGACAGTAGCCCATAATGTATCCATACAATTCAGCTCATTTCCTAGTTCTCTCTCTCTCTCTCTCTCTCTCTATGTATTTATCGATTTATTTTTTTGTAACCATGACAACCAAAGCCAGTGATATTTTCAGAAGCCCCATCGAATAAATAAATACAAGCGGGAAAAGTCGGACGACGTCCGGGGAGGTCACGAGAACCCATCGCAAAAGTTGAAGATCGACGCCGATCTGTCCAACGCCAGCTTGCAAAACGGGGTTGAAAGGTTAGAGGTTAAGTCGAACTTTGATGCCGTTTGAACTTGTACGCAACGATCCCAAATATGTATCCGTAAAATGTTTTCATTAACTGGTTTCGTAACCATGACGACCAGACCTGGAGAGATTTCTGGAAGCGGGGAAAAAATACGTCGGCGACCTCCAAAGGGCTGACGATAAGGCGTCGGTCCGCTTTGAGGGGGTCAAAGGTCAAGGTGACATCAGCGCCGTGCTGGCCCCGAGCAAGCACAAAGAAGAAGAAGAAGAAAAAGACCAGAGTTGATTTTGGCGGGTGGGATGGACGCGGGTCGGGGGCGCCGGCCATTGATCCGCGACGCCGGCGCTGTAGCGGGAGGGAGAAGGCGAGCGCCGGGATGTGGCAGGTGCCCACGTTGCCGAACGTGCGTGCCTGTGTGGGTCCATTTGCAGTCCTGCCAAGTAGCGAGCGAGTAGGCGGGCGGGCGGGCGGGCGGTGGGAGGCACGAAGCGGGCGGGCCGCAACGTTGGCGCCGCTGCGCCACCCACGCGCGCACCAACATGATCCTGGAGCGGCGGCGGCGGGGGGGCTCGCTTCGCCACCTGACACTTAGCCCACTTAGTGCAGGTAGGGGGGGGGGGGCACGGGAAACATTTTGCCATATTTGTACATTTTCAACAACAACGACGTGCCAATCTTTTTGTTTCCAACGTCAAATTGTTCAAAACCTGCAATATTCTCACTTTTCCGTCTTTTGTTTTTTTTAATTGGCCACGCTCGGCCTTCTCGCGCTGTTGGGGGCTCGTGCAGGGAAGCAAGGCACTAGTTTTTTAAAATACATTTTTTTTAACAAACAAAAAGGAAAACAAGGCGCGTGGAAGCATTAAAAAAAAAAAAAAAAAGTAACACACAGACAGTGGGACCAAAACGTCCGACAAAAGGAAAGTAGGCGTGGCCAGAAAAGGGTGAAGGGCGACGACAAAGATCTGACCCAGATCGACAGAAAAGAGACAAACGCACGCACGCACGCACGCACAAACGTGGAATCTGCCCTGAGGGACACCAGCGCTGGGAACGGCGTAAACAACAAGACATGAACGTGACGCGACGGATCGGAGTTGAGGTTCTTGGGCTCAACATTGCCACTGGACCGACAAACGCCGAGGAGCCGCCGCCGCCGCTCGACTTCGGCCGGCAGGAAAAGCCTCGCCGGTCCGTCCACGACCCCCCCGATCGGCCCGCTTCTCTCGTTCGGTGTCAAGCCGGGCCATACGCGTTTCCCACCCGTCACGGGTTGCCAGGAGCAGTTTTGTGGCGGCGCGGGGCTGTCAAAGGCATTTTCACGGAAGACTGCGCGCTCCTCCTGCCACCACCAGCGGGAAAAGCGCCCGCAGTTTGCCCGTCGCTACGCTGATCCTCAGCTACAGCTTGTCGCCGTTTGCGCTCTTGCACATTTTTTACCTTTTACGTACACTGATATCCTGAGTACGCAGGTCAGTCCAAATTTTGAGTAGCGTGTCTTCAGTGGGGGGTCAGGACTCAGCTCGACTAGAAAAGACGCGGTTGTCAGAAGAAGACACGGAGAAGGTCCCCAATCGGCGACACCAGCGCCTGTTTTCGTACGCCGTTTCATCGAGTAGCAAAAATGACCCTAACGTCTCTGCTCATTTCTGTTAGCCCATCTATGGCATTTTGCATTCTCAGCTATAATATGGTTGTTTTGATTGAACATTTGCTTCTTGCACTATTCTGCAGCCATTTTGGTTGGACAGCGTGCCGAGAAGACCTCGTTTGGCTTCACGATGACACCCGATCGGCCACACGAGGAATCTTAAAGGAGACGGGGGGGGGATTCTCACACGTTGCGGAGGGTTCTGGAACGTTGGCCTCGTGATGGGCGTTGTTGTCTCTCTGCTCCGTGGAAACAACCCCTTTGACTGGCGCTTCGTCGGAGTCCATCTTCTTCTTGCTCTTAATTCCGCTGCGTGTCTTCCAGTGGAGCTCAGTGCCGCCTGGCGCACTGTGGCACGGCACGGTACTGCAGTGAAGATTCACGTGGAGCTGAATTGCTCCGCGTAAAGTTTGCGCGGCGCCAGGTCTGACTGTCGTACCGGGGCGCCACCGACCGCCTTGTGTGTTGTTACGCACTTGGCCAATAAAACTGATTCTGATTTTGATCCATTGGCACTCACGCACGCCACTTTTCAGACGCAAAAGCAGCTCGGCGAGATGAAGGAGCGGCGCCAGCCGAAGAAGACGCACTCAACCTCCGCTCGGCCGCCACTAAAATCTATCGCGTCGTTGCCTCACTTAATCGGACACCTGTAGCCACTCGGGCTGGTTTGGCATATTTTCAGTCGCGACGCTGAATCTCCCCCCCCAAAAAATGGATAGCGTCATTTTTTTTGGGTGGGGTGGGGGGCATTGACAGTGCTGTTCAATGAATGAATTCTCTTAAATGACGCTAACGTGGTTGTTCCCGACGTGTGCGGTGCGGTGGGGGAGACGACGTGACTCGAGAAAAGACCCCAAAGCACCCGCAGATGCCACACCAAATCTAACATTCCCCGCAATATTGCAATTCCCAGCAAATATTTGACATGGAGTCAGCTAAAGTTGCGGTTTTGCAATGAGTGTCGTCAAAGAAAAAGCAAAAGTCGCTCCTTCCTTTTGCACTTTGTCGTCCGCCCGGGTCACATCCGATTGGATGAACGCTCGTATTTGTTTGGCAAAGTTTCGAGCCGGAAGGCCTTCCTGACCCGACGGGCCTGCAGGGCTGCATTAAGGTCAAAACAGGGCCAACTGGACGTCATATTCATATTCATAGTCATTTGAATGATACGAGTATTAGAAATATGGGCAGTTGTCGGTGAAAGGATTTTTTTTCCCCTTTCATAGATGACGCACGCATGAAAAGCATCAGAGTGCCGTTCAACCACAAAATCGAGTTTTGGACCGCAAGTAGACCCGGGAAGACTTTTTGCCATCGGGAGCGTTTTTTTTTGTCCGTGGTTAGATTGCGGCCGGCCGCGTGCGCCGATTGAAGCTAACTTCACGTTTTGGCCGCTGGAGGACTCGCAGGCTAAGACTCAAACTCAGTCCACAGCTGTCGCTATCGTCGACAGAATGTTCTTTCGACGAGTCCGTCCGTCCGTCCATTATTTGAGCCGCTTATCCTCACGAGGGTCGCGAGAGTGCCCGAGCCTACCCCGGCTATCTCGGGGCAGGAGGTGGGCGACGTCCTTAACTGGTCGCCAGCCAATCGCAGGGCACGTGGAGACAAGCAATTATTCACACTTGGCTTCTACCCTACGGGCAATTTCGAGTCTTCGCTCAACCTACCGTGCATGTTATTGATTATGATTATTATTTTTTGAACGTGTGCCCGGAGGAGAGCCACCCAGGGATGCGGAGGACTCGACGCTGGCGGGGCCGGGATTTGAACACCGGACCTCACAACTGCGCGAACGTCGTTTTTGTGGCCCACTGAAGCAACTCAAGCTTGAGAGCTGCAAGAATGCGTCGATGAATTGACGACTAATCGATAGCCAAATGAAGTAATTATTCCTGATTAACTGGATTGGCGTTGCCCTGTTGTACTCATGCAATGGATTTGTTTGAATTATGCGGCGAAATATGTTTCAAATGTCTTTTTAGCAAGAATAATTTTTCCCAAAGTTTCAATGATGGCGTTTGCACTTTTAATACCGCTGCGAAGATTTGAATTTGACGTCTTTTTCACCTGACCAGTGATGACGAGACTTCTCCCAATCGCCGCCGATGCTCACCGGTTCCGTCCCGCCGCTTAACTCTTCGCCTTAGGAGAGTCGCCGACCGCAAGCGCCTCCACCCGCCATTTTGACAAAGCGGGGCAAACAACGTCCACGTTTGTCTTTCCAAACGGCGAGTAAAAGTCCAAAGCGGTCCCCAAATGAAACGGGCAAGTCAAATCCAGCTCCTATTTGTACTTGGCGACTTCCCACCGGCGATATTTCGTGTCTTCGTTTGTCACGTTTGCGTTGTTCTCTTTTGGCAGACGCAGGGAAGCCCGGAAAGCTGCAGCGCGCTGCTATTTTTTTCCTTTTCCTTTCGAGTGCATCTCATCCTCAGCGCTGATTACGAGTATAATTAATGAGAAAGATAACGTTCATTATGGAGCTTTTGAAACGGAAGACGTAGAAAGACGCTGGCCGGGGTTTTTGGCTTTTAGCGTTGGCGTTGCCTTTGTGGCGGGAAGCCGTCTTAAGTTTTTTGCGGATGGGCTCGTGGCGGCGCCGCCATTGGCAATTATTCCCAAGTTCAGTTGCGCTGGAAAACGACGTTCGTTTCAACGCCGAGGGAAACGCAATTCTTGACCATTTGGAAGACTTCTGTCATGTTGGGCCTTCGAGATTTTTTTTTGTCGTGCATTTTGGAAGCCTTTCAACTAGAAGTGGTCTGCAGTTGAGAAGAATCCGCTCAGCAAGTGAATTTGCATCTCATCAGTCCCAGCGACGCCGTTTCATCCAATTTGGTAGCCGAGCTGTGACGCGTGCATCGCTCCTAATCGCTTTACGGGAATGACAAAGGGTCCGTCCGCCTTAGCTCGGAGCTCCACCTGTCATGAAATGTGTTCACCGTTATAATCGAGCAATTCATTTGTTTGCCTTTCATCGGAATTGTAAGAGATCCCACCCAGCCCTCGTTTTCCTCTCGCGGTGCATCGTGACGTTGTCACGGCTTCACCTTGCGCAATTTCTTCGGCGGCTGACCGAACGCCCGGCCCCAAACTCGGACGACGTTGGGTTTTTTTTCGAATCCCCTGCCGGTCGAAAAATCCTAGCGCAGGCTTCCGGTCTCGTCCGGGCCGGCCGGCGGCCGTGACAAGCGAAACGGCCCGGCCAGACGTCGGCGAGCGCCGTTGATGTGTTAGCGTGCCGCGCAGCTAGCGTTCAGACTTTTAGCCGGTTTTTATTTCGTGTGTGGCTTTTCCTGCGATACACAGACAAGTTGGAATTGACTTCTGCCAATACGTTTTTCCGTCTTGGGAAATTTTGCACCTGCGGGATGATGCAACGCCAGAATTGTGTACTTCAGGAAACCACAACTACTCCTCCCGCGACTGGTTTTTTTTTTCCCCCTCCCTTTTCTGGAGCACCCCCAGAATCTTTTAAGGCCGACAAAGCCACTCCTCCGTCGTAAACCGAAGACGACTGGGAATAAGCTGCAGCTTGCTGTGCGTGGCGCAAGTGCGACGCTGTCCCCGTACTTTTCACGGCAGCATTCGCCAAACTTTCTGAGCCTCTCCAAACTCCCGACAGGGTGACAAGAATCCATTAAGGCTTTGGCGGCCGAATATGCTGATTCACGCCTCGGGTGCTGAGCTGAGCTGATCCGAGCCCGAGTGGCTGTCTGCCGCGATGACTTCTGCATCTTTCTGCTCGTTTAAAATGCACGACAAAGTTAGGCCGAATGAATCGAACGTCAGCTTTTTTGTTCCGAGCCGCTTTGGTTCTCGCTCTCCCCCGACGGCCAATTGTTTTTTTGTTTTTTTTTTTTTTTTTTTTTTTTTTATCAGCCAGTCGTGGGGCAGTGCGATAAGATACCAAAGTTTCCACGACGACCCCCGGTAATAAAGCGATGACACAGTTTGGTCGTCTATCTCTGGATCCAGGACGTCGCACTGTAATTGTTCTTTATCTCTTCGGGACGGCCTGGCCGGGCGGGGGAACCCAGAACACAAACGAGAAGTCAGTGGGTCGGGATCCAACAAGTGTAACACGGAGAAAGTGCCGCAGGGCCGAGCGGCGGCTTGGTCGCGCCACACCGGAACGTGTCGAAAATGTACTTAGCAGCAGGCACTTTGATAGGCGTGAATCCGAGAGTTTGTATTGGGACAAGATGATCTCGTTTTCTGATTTGAAGTAAGATCCGACCGTAGTTGCACTGTTTTGCGCTGGATCTGATTTTGCTCTGGGTCCCAATCGGGAGGACGTCGGAAGTTTCACATTCTGGAGCAAACCGAGGCGTGGGAGTTTGTCGGCATCAGATACGGTGAGGGAGGGACGGCGTCTGGCCACGTTTTCACACCGCGATCGCTGACGGTGGTGATGATGGGATGGCTGTGCATTATTGCCTATGCTGACGGTGATGGAACGGCTGAATCAGTCTTGCCTGTTGTTGGCGTTGCAATGGAACAATTTTGCAAATTGACCAGAGGGGAGCACGTCCAGGACAAGAAGCATTGGGCAAAGTACAGACCCCTGCGGGACACCACCAATGAGAGGGAGTATTTTCGAGCTTGCAGGTCCCAAGCTGACAAAGTGGTAGGATGTCAAGCAGTCTGGAGCAGAATTTGAGTCCCGTATCTTCACAGAAGCACTCGACGAGAACGAAGCGGTCAGTCGCGACGCAACGAAGGCGCCTTTGGTGACGGGGACCCGAGCGCTTTCGCTGCCGGATGAACGTCGTCATGTAGACCGCGAACGCGCAACTGGGCTGCGACAACCTTTTCCAGCAATTTGAAGCTGAACGGCAAATTGCGGACGGATCGACAAAAACTTTGAAAAAAGGAGAGAAATTTGTTCCATTGTCCCGGAAGGTCTTTGTTTGGGGCTCCAGTTTGCGGGGAGACTTTGCAACAGAGAAAAGTCGCTTTGAATTTCTGCTACTGCGTGTATGATTAATATGGGCCACTTTGGGGAAAATAGACAAAAACATTTGAGCCGGCACGGCATCGTACCGGAATGCGGCCGGCGTGTTTTTGTCCAACATAGTGGGCGAGAAGCGAGGTGACCGGCGGCGGCGGCGGGTAAAGTTCTCGGACTACGAGGAAAATGTCATCAGCCGCGATGAGCGTCTCTCGCTGCGGATCTGATCTCGAGCTGACGACGACGCGAGAGTTCCGTTAACGGCGCGGCCGAGCGTCGCCGACCTCGTCCGGCGCAAAGCCGGAAAAAGCCGCCGGCTCGAGCGCACGTTGGCGCCGATGACGAGGAAAGCGACACCGATAAAGCTCTCGCGCTTCCTTCGTCCTTCTTCTGTTCTGTTTTGTTTATGGTGGCCGCGGAAGGTTGTTGTCTTTCGCCTTCAGCACCTCCATCCAGTCCCATTATTGCTCGTAAATGACACCGGCGGAGCGTTTACAGGGCTGTGATTTAAGTTTCGGCCGCAACTGTTGGGCTTTCTCGACTCGCTCGTGCTGTGCAAGCTGCTTATCCAAACCAGGACCAAAAAAAAAAAAAGAATCACTCCCCTGATTCAGGATGAACCTCTCGTCTGGACATATTTTGCAATCGAGTGTCATACCCGACATCCCTCTTGCGTATATGGTTCTAATTTGTTCCCACTGGGACGAAATTCATTTGGCGCTTTTGTAGAACCATTTACGCTCGATGGCCAAATTGAATCGGCGAACCTGCCGTGGCTCTTCGTGTGCCGACTCGTGTTAGACGTGCTCACGTGACGTTCTTGTGTCAAATTGTCAGCCGCCGACGCGTTTGCCCCCGCGATGCCAAACATTCAAAATCCTCGCCGTGTGGCTTGGCCCGCCCGTCTCTCTCGTACGTGGGGCTCAAATTTGGTCGCAATTGGCAGGACGCGCAGAAAAATGGCCTCCTCAAAGCCAAACGGCTTCTCGAGACTTTTCTCGTCGGTCTCCTGGTGATCGACACGCCATCTTGACGAGCGAAAGTGGCTTCGGGGGCTGAAGTGAAAAATTACAATAACAACGACCAAAAAAGGTTGGTTGGTTGCAACTCAGCCCAAAGAGGCGAAAATTGCACTTTGGAAGCGCAAAGGCTGACTTGAAAACCAAAAAAAAACAAAAAACGGCTTCAGTGGGCCTCTCCCCGCGTCTGACGTGGCCACCGAAAGTTTACGTTGCTGAGCCGGACCAGGTCTGTGGTCTAGACAGAAAGAGAAGCCACAACGTGGTCTTCGGGAGACTTGTTGAGTCTTCCCCCGGTTGCCGTTTGAAGACTTTTTGAATTATTGACGCGAACGTGGTCGACTGTGCCGCCGAAGAAAAATGTGGCAGACTTGCTGGTATTTTGCTTCTTTGGTGGGGTCTACTTGTGATAGACAAGCCTCAAAAAAGTTCATCTGGATAAATGAAACTGGCTTTGGGGGCTGAATTAAAACAAACCAAAAAAAAAAAAATCAGGTTGAGCGGTACTCAGTCAAGCGAGCCTAAAATGGGCGCTTCGAACCAAAACGGCCGACTTCCTGCGTCTTCTTGGCACCTTTCGCTGAGCCAAACCGGTTTTCAAAATGTTTGGAGTTGGGGACGTCCGGATATGAAACGAACTATAGATGCGGCACGTCACCAAAGCCACGCTTCAAAGATGGAGGGAGACCCGCCATGCGCGTCTGAGCGCGCCAGTGTCGTCGCTCGTCACTGATGGCGGCGGAGTGGTCCACTCGCCCCACTTTGGTTCCGTCTCCTGGTGTCAGGTCACAGCGTTTGGAGTTCAACCCTGCCGCAACTCCACATTTCTAACTTTGTGATCTTATGTTAGCGTTAGAGGAAAGAATTGAAGCAGTACTTTTACTTTTCTGTACTTGCGCTGAAATGGAGAGTACGAGTATTTTTGTCCTCTTTGATTTTGATGAAGGGAGACGTTCAGCCAGAACTTTTTCCCTTTCTGATCACGTCCGCGCGAGATGAGCTCAAAGAAATACGAAAGGAGACCGCGGAGGAAATAAAGTGCAAAAGACTTGTGGGAGCGAGTGGGAGCCCGAAAGCGAGCAGAGGAGGAGGAGGAGGAGGAGGAGGAGGAGGCCGCTTTGCAGCTAAAAGCGGAACTACTTTGCTTTTGGCCCGAGCTCCAACGGCCTCGAGCGGCGCCGGTTTGTCGGACTGGCAGGACCAAAAATGCACGTCGATGAGGACGACGATCGAGCCAAGCGAATGTTGTCGGACGGCGCCTCCGCTCCGATCGGTTCTTTTGCCACGTTCCGCCGTTCATTTTGAGCAAAGGTGCAGAAATTGAAATGCAAACTTTGGATTTGATTTACTGATGAATTGCAAAAATCAATAATCAACATCTTTTTTTGCTGCCCCCGGTTGGATGCTCCCCATCCGCGGCGTGCGAGCCACTCGGAAATCGGATTGGTTGAACACGCTTGCATTTTGCACATACCTGACTAGAGACTCCTAACGCGATCCGGTTCGCTCTCGATGCAAATCAATCTAGTTGGGGTGCGATTCATCTCGCGGCGACAGATGCTAGCGCCCGCCCGGACGCCCCCTTTTTAACGCGCCAGCAAATTCCAGTCAGCCTCGCGGCGGCGACACCTCGCCCCGTCGCCACAGATGCTCGCGCCCACCCGCCGGGGATCCGCAAGCACCTCTTCTTCGGCGCCAAAGCACACCTTTTTGGCCCCAACCAGAAGCGCCGACTCAGTACAAGTGACCACGCCACGTTTTTACAGTTCTTTCTATTTTGTTGAGGTTGAAGTGCTTCACAAGTCCTCCCCCGAATCTGTTTACCACGTGTCGGACAGGAGAAACCAGGTTTCGGGCTGCGTGGACCCCGTTTAGGCCGGTGGTACAGTGGAGCAGCTGTAGAGCGTTGGCCTCACGGTTCAGAGGACCGGGGTTCAAATCCCGGCCCCTCCTGTGTGGAGTGCGCACGTTCTCTCCCCGTGCCTGCCTGCGTGGCTTTTCTCCGGGCGGGCACTCCGATTTCCTCCCGCATTCATTGGAGACTCTAAATGTCTCGATTTGGCTGGCGACCGGTTCTGGGTGTAACCTGCCTCTCGACGGCTGGAATAGGCTCCGGCACTCCCGCGTCCCTCGTGAGGACAAGCGGCTACGAAAATGGACGGACGTGTTCTCAACTGTCGCCTCGGAAGCAACTTTTTCCGATTTTCGTCCCCGTCGTGACCCACTTCAACAGAATTGAACGGCAAAACTTTTTGGTCCGGAAAGCCGTTGAGGCGCGGGTGTCAAACTGGAGGCCCGGGGGCCAGATGCGGCCCACCACATGTGGCCCACGGAGGCAAATCATGTGCATCAACTTCCGTGATTTTTGTCAGAATCTGTACCAAAATTTCAAATTGTCATCTCATAAATGACGACGACGAGATTTTCGTGTCACCAAACATCAACCAAACATCAACAATAGTCGAAAATTGACTGTTGTTCTCGAGCGTTCTCACTTGATCAAGCCTTTTATAACATTTCCCACTGTAACATAACTAAATTACGTCGGATTATTGCTGCAGTCTGATCGGTCCGATATCGGTGTGGGCTGTGGTATCTTCTCAGTAAACGAGTATCTAAAAGTGAAAAAGTTGGATCGGGACATGCCTAAAAATCATTAATCCCAGACGCATTGTTCTGGAGACGCTGATCAATTTTGGTGACCATCGTAGAGCGACGTAACGCTTTTGGCCGGAAGACCCTCATCATCCGATTGTTCCTTCTATCCAAACCACCCGTTGTGGATTCCAACCGGTTGTAACCGGCGGCGGCGGGCTGCGTTCAGCCGGCTGATGATTTGTTCGCCGTGCGGTTGTGTAAGTTTGGCCGGACGTTCTTTGCGACGGGCAGGTTTGACTTGATTTTCTTCCGGTGAGTACGAAATGACCTCCGACCTCCGTCCGACGTTGCGGTTGCAGGCGGAAGGTTCGGAGAGGCGGCCGTTGCCGATGCGGCCGAGCGAGCGACGTTTAGCGCCTCGCGGAGTGTTGCACAGCTTGGATTACGTGCCAACTTGATGCTACGTTTATATATAGTAAGTAGCGGCGAGGGATGGCGAGATGAACGCGGAGAGACGAGCGGGCCGTCGCTTTTTCACGGATGGCTGCGTTGCTATGGGAACAAGACACGGGCACCCTATTCCCAAATTCTCTCTTCCCTCCCCCCCCCCTCCCTCCATCCATCATCCCTTCCTCGCTCTTTTCCCACCCTCTTCATCCCCTCTTTCCTCCGCCGCCCACTCTCCTCTCCTCCATCCCTGAGCCCCCCCCCCCCCCCAACGCTCACTTCTATCTCTTCTTTTCTGGGTTGTCATGGTGATAGGCTGGGGTGTGCGTGAGCGAGGGAGCGAGGGAGAGAGAGAGCGGGAGTGGGCGTATCGGAAGTGACATCTCTCGGGCGCTAACCTCGTTTCCTGTGCGCCGGCGTCGGGGGCGGAGCGGAGCGGAGCGGAGGCGGCCGCGCGGCAGCGGCGCCGCCGTGTGGACGACGGCCGGTAGAGCGCCGGGCCCGAAAAGACGACAAGGCGAAAAAACTCCCGAGTGCGGGTAACGCGATGAAGGCAGGCCCCCCTCCCTCCTCAGAATGTGACAGGCGAACGCTTTGGGTTGGGGGGCGGGCGATGAGATAAATTTCACAACATGTTTTGCTTTAAATTCATGTAGAAATAATAGTGCATACATCCCCACAGATGAATGGTGTTAGGAATGTGCTAACGGCTTTACAAAATTAACGTTTCACGTCTTCCTTCACTAGTAGTAGAGTCGACAATATATTCGTGTTGTGTATCAGGTTATCCTGCAGAGGTCACGAAAATTGCATTTTGGCCCCGTGTGGTTCTGACCCGGTTGGGTCCTGGTCCACTGGACCGTGTCAAAATCCCAATCAGAAACAGAAGAAAAGAAGTTCCGCCCCCTGCGACAGATTGCGAAACTGCTCGTTCAGCGACAACGCTGACACTCGGGGGGGGGGGGGGGGGGGGGGGGGCTCGGCGTCGTCGCTGACGAAAACTTGACAGGCCGTCGCAGCCGTCCGACCGGACGGGGGTCGCGGGGGTCGTCGGCTGCGCGGGGGTTTCCGTCTGCCGCCAAACTGAGGCGCGCTTATGCTAACCCTGCTCGCCGCTTTTTCTTCTTTCACGCTGCAAAATTGCAAGGGTGCTACTTTGACTTAGCCGTTCCGTGAGTCAATATTTTCATATTTAAAATGAAGTGTTCTTATTGAAGGGGCGACACGGTGGTGCAGCCGTAGAGCGTTGGCCTCACAATTCTGAGGTCCCAAGTTCGATCCCGGCCCCACCTGTGTGGAGTTTGCATGTTCTCCCCGTGCCTGCGTGGGTTTCCTCCCACATCCCCAAAACAT
This sequence comes from Syngnathoides biaculeatus, assembly GCF_019802595.1. Classification (NCBI taxonomy): domain Eukaryota; kingdom Metazoa; phylum Chordata; class Actinopteri; order Syngnathiformes; family Syngnathidae; genus Syngnathoides; species Syngnathoides biaculeatus. Next base: position 915,862 of record NC_084644.1, read on the forward strand.
CCATCTATCCATTTTCTTCACCTCTTATCCTCACGAGGGTCCAGGGGAGTGCCGGAGCCCATCCCAGCTGTCGACGGGCAGGGGCCGGGGTACACCCTGAACTGGTCGCCAGCCAATCGCAGGGCACGTTGAGACCAACGGACGGACTCGCAATCACACCTACGGGCAATTTAGAGTGTCCAATTAAGAACATGCAAACTCCACACAGGCGGGTCCGGGATCGAACCCGGGACTTAAGAACTGCGAGACCTGCACTTTACCCGCTGACCCCCCGTGCCGCCCATCAACTTTATTTGGACACTCTAAATTGTCCCGTCGGTGTGTTTGTGAGTGCGACTGTTGTCTGTCTCCATGTGCCCTGCGATTGGCCGGCGACCAGTTGAGGGTGTGCCCCGCCTCCTGCCCGATGACGGCCGGGATGGCTTTGTGACCCTTGTGAGGCTAAGCAGCTGAGAAAAAAGACTGATGTTCTTATTGAAATGAGTCTCAGTGCCCCAAAACCACCACGACTCTTTTTTTTTTTTTTTTTTTTTAACATTCAAGATTGTTGTCATATGCGCATCAAAAACACAAAAGTTGCTCCTAATGATATAATATTTGTACTTTGCTGGCTTGCCGCCACGTAAGCAAAGAAAGTAAAAAAGATTTGGACGAAAGGATAAATATGTCCATGTACTGAAGGGGGGGGGGCGCTATAGGCAAAGTACATAAGAGCAGAAAATTTGAAATTTGCTCAATTGTGCAGCCCCCCCCTGCCCACCCCGGGCGGAAAGCGAGACGGCCTCCGGACCCGGTCGCACCCGGCCAGAACCCGGCCATCTTGATTTTTTTAGGCCTGTTTTTTGTGTGGATGGACGTTGACCGAGGATGACCCCCCCCCCCCCCCCCCCCCGGCCCACCCCGGGCGGGAAGCGAGACGGCCTCCGGACCCGGTCGCACCCGGCCAGAACCCGGCCATCTTGATTTTTTTAGGCCTGTTTTTTTGTATAGATGGACGTTGACCGGGATGACCCGCCCCCCCCAGCCCACCCCGGGCGGAAAGCGAGACGGCCTCCGGACCCGGTCGCACCCGGCCAGAACCCGGCCATCTTGATTTTTTTAGGCCTGTTTTTTGTGTGGATGGACGTTGACCGAGGATGACCTGCCCCCCCCCCCCCCCCCGGCCCACCCCGGGCGGGAAGCGAGACGGCCTCCGGACCCGGTCGGCCATCTTGATTTTTTTAGCCCTGTTTTTTGTGTAGATGGACGTTGACCGAGGATGACCCGCCCCCCCCAGCCCCCCCGGGCGGAAAGCGAGACGGCCTCCGGACCCGGTCGCACCCGGCCAGAACCCGGCCATCTTGATTTTTTTAGGCCTGTTTTTTGTGTGGATGGACGTTGACCGAGGATGACCCGCCCCCCCCCCCCGGCCCACCCCGGGCGGAAAGCGAGACGGCCTCCGGACCCGGTCGGCCATCTTGATTTTTTTAGGCCTGTTTTTTGTGTGGATGGACGTTGACCGAGGATGACCCGCCCCCCCCCCGGCCCACCCCGGGCGGGAAGCGAGACGGCCTCCGGACCCGGTCGGCCATCTTGATTTTTTTAGCCCTGTTTTTTGTGTAGATGGACGTTGACCGAGGATGACCCGCCCCGCCGTCGCTTTGCTTTGGAAACTGCGAAGGACGGCAGAAACTGGGCGAGGATCCCTTTTTTTGGGGGGTGGGGGTGGGGGCAAAGAGGAAGAACGAGAGAAGACAAGAAAGCAAGCGAAGGCAGAGAGAAAGGAAGCGTCTCATCGGAATTCCGCGCTCGGCCGGCCTTAACGAGGACCTCCGGAGGGGCCGCGGTGACGAAGTTCGGGCCGGCGGATGGGTCCGGTTCGGATGGTTGAGATCCGGACCGGACGCACACAAGATCGTCCGTCGGCGAGAACGTCAGACTGTCGTCTGTTTCGGAAGATCGCGCAAGGAGATTATTTGACTAGATCGGCGGCAAAAATCCTGATCGTGGAAAGCGGAGCGATTATTTGTCACTTTGAGGTGTCTTCACTTTGGACTTTTAGGGTCCAAAATGGGTCACAGCGCCAATCTCAACAATTTCACGTGTTCAATATTGAGCAGCGACTCGGCGAATGGTGACGCGGGATGAGATGTGGCCCGATCCGGAAGCGACCCGACTGACGCGTCAGACCGGTGTCCGGTTCTTGGGTGGGGGGGCAAGTCAGCCGTGATGGGTTCTCGATGGAGGTCTTCGTTTACATCTCATTTTTCTATTTTACCCGAGTACTCGGGATTGAATCCTCACATAATCAACGATGTCAAACATCCCAAATAAAAGCAAACTTTTCTTGACTGATTCATTTTTATTTTGTCCAGTTGCGTTCCTCAGACGACGAGAAGTCCCTTTTTCTCTTTTTTTTTGGGGGGGGGGGGGGGGACGACGACGACGACGACGACGACGACGACACTGCGCACGTCAGTTGCAACAGATGCGCTCGGTTTCTTCTTCACGTTTTCTCTTGAGGTTTGAAGTTCCACGCACAATGTTCAAAGATTGTGCGACAGACCCCCCCATCCGGCCCCCCCGTGTCAGTTTCCGCCTCTGCCGACCTCACACGAGCGAGATGACGCACAACGTGAAGATTTCTTTTTGTCTTTCTCTTAGTTGCAGTCGGTCAAAGTTTGCAGGATCGTTCAGCGGAGAAAAATCCCCGCTGAAGTTCTCAAGTGACCCCCCCCCCACCCCCCACCCTCCCTATTACAATACTATTATTCTGTCCCCGTTGCTGGCAGTTATTAAAAAAATCTGCCGGCACAGCTCATCAACTTTTAATGTGTCCAAATGAGTGCGGCGTATTCATGAGCGGCAGATGATTGGTTTCCAGGCGCTCCGATGACGCAAAAAAAAAAAAAAAAAAAAAAAAATCCCTCGCACCTCTGGATGGGTTGGGAGGGAGGGGAGGGGGCACTTTGATGGGGGAGGGGGCCTCCTTTACATTCCAGTAGAAAATCAATAGGAGGAATGGGGAAGGGGGCGTGTCTCGCATTGCACGTGACGCTGGCTGTTTTTCATCTCTCAGAATGTGTATGTTTTTTCTAAATTTTGTGTACGTACATAAATGTATGTATATCACGCCCCCCCCCCACAAAGATTGATCAAAAAAAGACTTTCAAGTCAGGGGTGCGAAACATGCAGCCCGCGGGCCCAACGTGTTCCGCGAGGAGGTTCAATCTGGTCCTTCAGAATCAATTTGAAAAAAATCCACAAGACCGCATTGCGCTTGTGGGGCAATTTTTCCAAATTATTATGCAAGTTTTTCTCCAGAAACATCATCTTGTTTCGTACAATCTCACCTCATCTCATCTTCGAGTGGTGAGCAGAAATGGCCAGAGTTCCTCCAGTTCTTGCGGGGGGGGGCGTCCCGAGGCATGTCGCCCCCGAAGTCGAATGCCCGTCGTTAAATGTGACACTTTTGCCCCCCGCCCCAGATGCAAGGTGTGCCGCCCCCCCCTCCTACCACCAGCATCAGCACCATCACCTCCTTCACCACCACCAGCGGTCCCAGCAGGTCCCGGCCTTCCACGCCGCCCCCCCGGCGTACCCCTACGCCCGCACTTCCTTCGAGCAGCCGTCCGACGAGCGCCCGGCGCCGCCGCCCGACCGCTGGAAAGCCCGTCTGCGCGTGAGCCCCGGAAAGCCCTCACACATGTTGGACCAGGAAGAGGTACGCCGACCATATTTTAACCCTCCTTAAGACAAAGGGATGTGATATGAGTGCATCATAAACAAAGAATTTTGCTCCGTTTTGATATGGTTCCATATATCTCAAAGCTGTAAACGTAATATTGTCGCGAGCCAAACTCGTCCAAAGGGGGCGTGGCCAACAGTCACCCAAAGGAACACGAGTCAGTCCATTTTTCATACATCATAAAACACCACTTGTACAAGCTGCTGTTCCGACTGATGTCCTCCAGGGGGAGCAAGAGGGCCATTGCGTCAAAGGGAGCTGTTCTCCTTCTCCTTTTTCTTCTCCTCTTCTCCTCATTCTCCTTTTTCTTCTTCTTCTCCTCCTCCTGCTCCTCCTCCTCTTTCTTCTCCTCTTTTCCTTCTCCTTTTTCTTCTCCTCTTCTCCTTTTTTCTTCTCCTTTCTTCTTCTCCTTATTCTCCCCCTCCTCCTTTTTGTTCTTCTTCTGCTTTTTCCTTCTTCTCCTCCTTCTCCTCCTTTTTCTTCTCCTCCTCCTCCTCCTTTTTCTTCTCCTTTCTTCTTCTCCTTTTTCGTCTCCTTTCTTCTTCTCCTTATTCTCCTCCTCTTCCTCCTCCTTTTTCTTCTCCTCTTCTCCTTCTCCTTTTTTCTTCTCCTTTCTTCTTCTCCTTTCTTCTTCTCCTTATTCTCCCCCTCCTCCTTATTCTTCTTCTTCTTGTGCTTTTTTTCTTCTCCTCCTCCTTCTCCTCCTTTTTCTTCTTCTCTTGCCCTTCTCCTTTTTTCTTCTCCTTTCGTCTTCTCCTTATTCTCCTCCTTTTTCTTCTCCTCTTCTACTTCTCCTTTTTTCTTCTCCTTTCTTCTCCTTATGCTCCTCCTCCTTTTTTCCTTCTCCTTTCTTCTTCTCCTTATTCTCCTCGTCCTCCTTTTTCTTTTTCTTCTTTTTTTCTTCTTCTCCTCATTCTCCTTTTTCTTCTTCTCCTCCTCCTGCTCCTCCTCTTCTTTCTTCTCCTCTTTTCCTTCTCCTTTTTCTTCTACTCTTTCTTCTCCTTCTCCTCCTTTTTCCTCTTCTCCTCCTCCACCTCCTCCCCCTCTCCTTTTTACTTCTCCTCTCTCACTTTTTTCTTTTCTTTCTCCTTTCTTCTTCTTCTCCTCCTCCTTTTTCTTCTCCTCATCCTCCTCCGTTTTCTTCCGTCTTGCTCTTTCTTCTGTCTCCTCCTCCATCCGGCTCCCGACGTTTGCCCTCTCAGCGGCCCCCCCCTTCTCCTTTTTGTTTCGGCTCTTCGGCTGCTCCTTATCTCCTCCTCCGGGGAGACTTAACCTCGGCTCTTTCTCCTCTTCGCCTCCTTTGGCTTCTCCTTTCTTCTCCTTATTCTCCTCCTCCTCCTCCTTTTATCTTCTCCTTTCTTCTTCTCCTTATTCTCCTCCTCCTTTTTCTTCTCCTTCTCCTTTTTCCTCTCCTCCTCCTCCTGCTCCTCCTCCTCTTTCTTCTCCTCTTTTCCTTCTCCTTTTTCTTCTTCTCCTTTTTCTTCTCTTTCTTCTCCTCCTCCTCCTCCTTTTCCTTCTCCTTTCTTCTTCTTCTCCTTATTCTCCTCCTCCTTTTTCTTCTCTTTCTTCCTCCTCCTCCTTTTTCTTCTCTTTCTTCTTCTCCTTATTCTCCTCCTCCTTTTTCTTCTTCTTCTCGTCCTCATTTTTCTTCCTGTTCTCCTCCTCCTCCTTTTCGTCTTCTTTTGTAAAAAAAAAAAAAAAAAAAAAAAAAAAACAAACAAAAAAAAAACGTTTGAAAGCCTCTGTAACATTATGCGCTGTTTAAAGATTAATAAGCTTCTTAACCGGAGGGAAAAGAAACGGCACACACACTGTACGTCCAATGTATGTACATACATGACACTGCTACGTGAATTGTAATAAGAACGCCTCCCCCCCCCCGCCCCCCCCCGCAACTTTGATGAGAAAAAGCGCCACAGAAAATGATGAATGGGTAACAAACAAAACAGTAAATGATAAATAACACAATTGAATCTAAATCCAAGATAATATTACTGTATGTGATTGAATTTTATACAGTTAGACCTCTTCCTATTGTGTACTTTTTTTTTTTTATTTGGGAGAGGTTGAGCGTAGTTTTTAACCCCGTCTACAAGTTTACATCTGAAATAAACACATATTGTTATGATGCCGTTTTAAAAACAAAAAGTAGAAGGATGAGCCAGCGAAGCAACTGCACGTACACGTACAGTGACAGGAACGTCTTTGTTTAGTATGCGTGTTTGGAAGAGACGGCGGCTGAGAGGTTTGATGGCCGAGAAAGAATTTGGATTTTTTTTTTGTTTGTAGTTTGTAGTTTATTGTTTTCTGCGCTTACGGTCTGGCCGTCTTTTTGTCTGGTGTGCGTCCCTGCGCAGGTGCACCCCCTTCTGATGCGCGAGCGGCGCTCCGAGTCGCACAGGAACAAGTTGCTGCGCCGCACGGTCAGCGTTCCTGTTGAGGGCCGACATCATCCCGAGATGGGTGAGAGCGTCTCCGCGTTTACTCGCCGCCGTTCGCCGGCCGACCGTGCCGATATTTTTTTCCTCTTCATATCCTGCGCATTTACGTTTATGTGGATGCTGTAAAAATGTTTTTTTTTTTTTTTGGCGGTAAAATCGCCCAACAAAAGAAACGTTTTGTGAAACTCATATTACATGGAACAAACTGCACACCGTGTACAGTAGTACTGTGCAATAATGTATGTTTAAGAGTGCGAGAGGTGTTTAAGGAGATAGAAAAGGCCTTAGAGAAAGAGGAAAAGTAACAGTAGTTAAAAAAAAAAAAAAAAGATGTCGCTACTTCACAGATTTTACCTATTGCGGGGGTGGTCCAAAAGCTAACGAACTGACAATTGACCTTGGAAATGTACAGTACTAGAAATACTACTATAAATAAATATCATGCAAAAAAAAAAAAAAAAACCCAAACAAAGATAAATCATCTCGGAAATAGTAGTAATAATATCTTAGATACAAATACTGTTGTGGTTGAATTTTTTTTTTCATTTTCATCATTTTTTTTTTTTTTTGTGAAGACTGTTGTTGGGGACTCGCCCGACTTCCTGTTCTTCTTCATGACAATCCAAAATGCCGCATACATCTTTGAGACTCAATATTTATTTGTTTAACAACATGAAATCCAAAGTTTCATTTTCATACTTGCAAGTGAAACGTCTTCATGTTTGCAGCGCCCGGTATGGTTTTGACATTTTGCTCGGCCAAGTCACCTTTCAAACGTTTTGCTCTGACCGACCGATCGGACGACGGACAAATGTTCGAGCGCCGGCCCGTGCGCTAATCTCGTTGACGTGACAGAGAACAGCAGATTCCGCGGACGTGGAGGCTGAAATCTGATTGGGTCACAAATTCAACGTTTGCGTGCAGTGCAGCGATGGACAAAAGCAAAAGATTGTTGGGAAAAAAAATGTGCATACAATTTTTGTTGAACAATAATTCCGAATTCCGCTCGCAGATTGCCGCTAGTTAGCGTTAGCGTCATCTTAGCATTGCACAAGCACGTCATTTGCGACTTGCTTTTTGCTGCCGCTTTCTTTCTTTCTTTCTTTCTTTCTTTCTTTCTTACGCGTTAGCAGACCGTTGGGCCGCCAACGACTGCGGCGTGCTGTAATTTTAACATTATTTTTGTTTTCTTTTTCCAGCCGCCCGTCACTTGTTCGGCCTTCAGACGAAAAGCTCGTCGGCTCAGGTCGGCCGTTTATTGGTCATCGTCTTACTTTTGTGTCACTGTGGCTATTTTTAGCTCGCGGCGTCCTTGTGTACCGCGGTCGCATTCGCTGGTTTGATACGCCCTAATCACCGCTGAGGGATTTTCACATTTAGCTGCCTGAAATGCCTTCAGAAGATCCCGTTTGGAGTGACTCGGGCATCTCCTTGGGAACGCGGTCGTCCCGAGGCCCAAATCGCCACCCCCACATTCTGATGTGCATGTTCGGTTTCTCTCAGATGTTCACTTTGGAGGGAAGTGGCCCCGTTGCACACCTTTTGTTCTTGTTCTTGTTGGTTTGGTCCGATCTCGCGTGGACTTTCATCTCCAAAGTTGAACATCAAGTATTGCGGCCGTTTGCCGTGCGTCGCTGGTGTGAGTGAAATTCGGTCGACTACTTTTGCTTGGTGTCAATTGACTTTTTCCAAGAAGCGTAACGCGAGGCCGCCCGGCTCCTCAACTTCCTATTTTTCTTCTCGGCCTGGTCATATTGTCGTCATTCATTGCGTGTGGCGCCTTGAACCTTCACTCGTTTGGCATACGCCGCACTCCAGCCATGTAGTTTTTGTCCTCATGTATGCTGCAGAGCGAGTATATTGAATATTCCCAAGTGCGATGTGTAAATATGCGCGCCGGCGGCCCGATGAGTCATCGGCGCCGTCCGTCATCAGGCAAAGTTGAAGACCAAAGACAAAAGGAGGCGCTCCGTGCAGCCGCCCGCGCAATTTCGCTATTTACTTTTGTCACCGGAGGCTAGCTTGGCTTTCTCTTTTAAAGGGCACTCCGAAAAAGTCTGGATACACGCGTGTGTGCAGTGTGTATTTACTGTATACGAGCGCAGTGGACTTGACCGAGTTGCTCCGCGTGCGACCCCGCGAAGGAAAAACAAAGTTCCCGCGTGGAAACGAGGCCTCGCGTTGGGGACCGTTTGCCGAGGGCTCCGCCCGCTCGGACGGGCGTACGACGGCCGCGACCGGCTGCCCCGGAATTGCCTGCGCGAGCCTGCAGGCCCGAGGGGGGCGGGCCGGTGAAAACGGGCATCGACGGTTCCGTGACTGAAAACCTGCGTCTGTTCGAACACAAACGGAGCAGCAACGCATGCAAACAGAGCAGGTTTATATTATTCGCTCCGCTGTTTGCATCGCTTACTTGAAATTCGTCGGGGACCTTCCCCTGCCTCGAACGTTACGCGCACGTCTGAAAGTAGAGCTCAGCGCTGCCCCCGTGTTGTGGCACAACCAGGTACTGCACCGAAGTGTTCGCCTGCTGTAAAAACACACAAGAAATAAATGTTTCAAAATGGCCGACACGGTGTCGGCGGGCGCGATGCGTTCATCCGATTTTGGCGCTGACGTACGGCAAATGTCAAAGCTAAAAGTGACTTGAAAGGGAAGAAACGCTCTCAAACTCCGGTTGCGTGCGCGTTGTATGGTTTATGTAAAGCGTGTGCGCGTTACATAATGAGGGTCCTCTTTCACCCCCGTGGGCCGCTGCGATATTATCGGACTTTAAGTGGGAAAGCGGCCGAGCCGAGCTCTCGTCCTCGCTTTGAGTGACAGCTTGATGACAACAAAAAAAGAGAAGAGAAAAGAAAAAGAAAAAAAAAAAAAAACCGACCGTCATCCACATCATCTTGTCGTCGCGGAGCCGGCTTGACCGAGGCGCACTTTCTCATGTCAAATATAATATTGTATGACGTGGCCGGCTGCACAATATGTCCGCTATAGAAAAAGTCATTGGAGAGGAGAGGACGAGTGAATGATTCCGCCGCGCGCTCGTCAATGATTCACTCCTTCCCGACCGCGGGTCGCTCTGAGGGGATCTTCCGTGGATGTGTTGAGGGACAAATTACGTCGTCGTCGCGGGGTCACGAATGAGTGAATCATCCCAAACTCCGTCAAAGCGAATTTCAATGGAAATTGTGGCTCTGCTGTAGACAAGAAACATTTCATTGATTGAGATTCGGGTGTAGGGAAGGAGTGGTTGAGTCCGAATGCAGTCCCAGCCAAAGATTGAAAAAACGAAACGAAAAGAAAAAATCCTCCTTGCCACTAGTAGGCGCTGTAGGTGGAAGGTGTCAGAAACATAGAAAGCGCTTTGTTGCCAATGATCTCTTATTGAGCTTTTTTTTTCCGGACCGCGCGCCTGCCGCCGCACATCCTCGCTAACTGCGGACGGGAGGCGGGATACGCCCCGACCGCTTGCCGGCCGGCCGATGGCAGGGCACGTATCGAAACATCAAATATGTAGATCATATCGCACTCGCATCGACAGGCAATTTGGAGTCTTCGCTGAGCTTAGCAAGCGTGTTTCTGAAACGTGGAACAGAACCGGAGGAGCCGGAGAAAAGCCACGAGGAGAACGTGCAAACTACACACACAGGGGGTGCGGGGATTTCAACCCGCAACCTGAGACGTGCACGCTCCCGCCGCGCGTTATTGCGTTCCTTGAAATGTTATATTTGAAAAGGGCTCGTGGCGGGGTCGGTATCGGCGAGCACTCCCGAGCGACAGCTGCTACCGCCAAGGTTCTGAACATGATTTTTTTTTTTTTTTTGGGGGGGGGGGGGGTTCCCGGCGTTGTTATTCCGACTGCGTCGTGCTTCCGCTGCACACAGTTTGCATGAATGTGCACATAAAAACACTTTTTTTTTTTTTTTGGGGGGGGGGGATCTTATGTGAATTCACTCTTTTAATATTCTGGAGAGCATCTGAGCAAAAAAAAAAAAAAAACAAAAAAACAGCTGAGTCTTGACTCCGTGCTGCCACTCAATTCCTTTGCGAACGCGACTGAGTTTGCCAGTCGGCGAAAACGTGGCATAAATTACACTTTTTGTTTTTGTGCCGCTGCTGTTCATATTCTTTTCAAAAAGTCTCCGGTGCGTCTTTGTTTTGTTTTTTTTTTTTTACTGTACAGTATGAATTCTTATTTTATGAATCATTGTCACATTTCAAACTCCTTCATCACCGTCGAGTGACATTTTTCCGCGGCGGATCCGGATGCTTCCGAAAAGTCCCGAAAAGTCCCTTGGGACTGATTCTGGAGTCGGGAATCAGCCGGTGATTCGGTGGTGGGAATCACTGACTCATTGCCGACGCCTCAATGTCTGAAATTCACGCGTTGTTTTTCATTTCATGAGTTTATGAGGGCCAACAATGCAGTTTCAAAAAATGTGACTATTATTCCGATGAACGAGTTTGACCTTTGCCATCTGAAAATGAGCTTGTTCGTCTGCCTCGGATGAAATAAAATGGCCGGCCGTACAGACGTGGTCGTTGTTTCACGGTTTGACTAGGACGCTTCTTATTTTTATTTCTTGAAAGCAAAACTTGGACTATAACTCGTTAATATTTTTCGAATTTTCCATTTGATCTACTGATCATGGATTCACTTGCACTTAATGAACCAATTATTTCTCGCAAAAGATGGTTTTAAATGTAATGTCACAATTACCGTCCAACTTTTTCATGAATTGCAATAGCATTGATTAATTATTAATGCCGTTGATGATTAATGAATTAATGACCAATTATTTGATATAATTATTTAAAAATAAAAATCCTATTTAGAATTATAATAGATCCTATAAATACTTCATAAAATCAATCAAAAAAAGCTCAATTCCAATGAAAGATGCATCGGAATTCTTCCAAACTAAGCTCAATAAATACAAAGGAAAAAAGAACTTTTGTGGGCCCAGTACACCCCCCACCTCCCCCAACCCACCAGTTTTCCCTTCTCGCGTCCAACGGCACCGAGGATCTGCTCTCGGTCCACTTGCGGCTAATTCCGCCGTCCCCGTGCGACCATCCGACGTTTGGCTCCGTAGCAAATTAAAAGGCAGCGCGAGGAGGGAGGAAGAGGACGGGACGAGGAAGGCCAACGCGGCGCTCAGTCCAAAGCCGTCACACCTCAAAGCCGAGGTCGTTTCTGCAGCGTAAGGACGTTTGGACCCCTCCGCCGCTCGGACCGACCCGACTCGCTCGGAGCTGCGCGGCAGGCCCCGGGGACGCAAAATGAGGACGACGTCCATTTTTTCATTTTTGTTGTTGACGGCGTCACAAGCTGCTGCAAATTTGTTTGTTGAACAGGTTTGAGAAAATACCAGGAGCGAATTTCGTGCCATTCAGTTCAGCGGGCGGAGTTCTGGTAGTTCGGGTTGTTTATTTGTGTAGCGCTCGACGAATGGACGTCCCCCGGCACCGCAACAAAGCCGAATTCCGCCGCGATGACCAACCACGGCCGTTTCTTTGCTTGGATGTGTTGTCAGTGTCAGAAAGTGATTTGAGTGGCGTCTGCCCTAAGCTTAGTCGGCGCGTTGGCCGTCAGGCGACGGCTTCCGCCGAAGTGCCGACAGAGCGTCGCGTTGATGTGTTGATGAATTCCCCCCCCCCTCCCCCCCAAAAAAAAAAATGGATCCTCAGGTGCGAACGACTTGCTTTGTGTATTGCGGTCAACGGTGGTATTTGTCGAGCGAATGTCGCGTCTTGTTGGTGTGAAGGAGGCGTCGCTGTGGAAAAGACGGCGTTTTTCGTCTTTTTCAGTGCACGGAGTCGCTGTCCCTCGGCTAGCTGAGTTAGCGCATGGGCTGCCGTCGCGCCTTCGTTCGGTTTGGTTCCAGCATTTGAACGTAAGGACGCTGAGTTTGGAGCCTCAGGCTCTGCTGGCCTTTTTGTTTTTTTTCAAATGTGTGCATCCGTGTCCTGATAAACGTCCCCCCACGCACGCACAAAAGAGAGCGAGGGCGATGCTTCCTGGCGTAGTACATCAGGCTTAATGGTAACCATGGAAATCCTCACGGAGCAGACACGCAGTGTGAAGACGGAGAGAGAACGTTAACCCGATTCCGCCGAGTGCGTGACGGGACGGAAGCTCGCCGCCGGCCGATTTTCGTTTTGCTCCTCGCTGCGGTAAGCCGCCGATTTTGCCACGCGTCGGGAATGTCCCGCCGTCGAGTCGCGGACGGTTCGGCGTCACGTCGCGTCGCGCGTCCTCCCCGTGCGGCCGGCAAAGTCCGTTGAGACGGGCCACATCGCTCCGGTGGCAAGTTTGTCCTTCTCTGCTGCCGTAGTTTGAAACGGCCGGGAGCGGGACGCTCGCACCGTTGCCACCGCGTCGCGCTTCCGACGATATGTTGCTGCTTATTCGCTCGTCACGCAGTTCGCTGTTGTTTCCGTCTTTGATCGTGGACGGTCGCTTTTTGGCTGTGCTGTTGTCGCATCTTTGCAAGCTTGTAAAAACGCTTCGTGGCGCTTCCCTTTGCAACGCGACAAATGAGTGTTTCGGTTTGATTTCGAAAATCGGCCCTCAAACGAGCCGCCACGCAGCCGCGTGAGGGCGAGACACGAGGCCGGCGGACATGTTGAAGTCGCCGGCTCTTTGGGGGTACCCGCAGACGTTGTTTGGAGCCACGCGGGCCGGCGGGGCCGACAAGAATCCAGTTCGCCGTGTCCTCCACGGCTAAGCGACGTCTCGCATGAGGTCGGCCGGAGACGGTTGTTGTTGGGTTTTTTTTAATATGCCGACGGGCTGGAAGTCGATTGCAAAATTGAGATGGTGGACGTTCAGATGTTGGTCGACTCTGGCTCGTGAATTCGAGAAGGCGCGCTTAATGAAATGGGACGAAGCCTTCGGCTCGCCGCGCGCACGTCGCCCAACCCGACCGAACTGTCGCACGGCGTCTTGGATTCTCGCGAGTGGCGGTTCGTTGGCCGAGTAATCTACCAAAACCATTTGTTAGTTCATTTGACCGATGAGTGTAGAGCACTATATATAAAAAAAGGAGCACATGAAGTTAAATACAACTGCACTGAACTTTTTTTTTTTTTTTTGGAACAACTTAGTTTAAAAATTCCGAGATGAATATCAGGGAACAGGAAATGATAAATGATTGTGAACAAAGTCTCCGCATTCTGAATCACTGACTCATTCTCCGCTCCAGAATCAGTCCCGACGGATCTTAATGCAGTGAACTCTGCAGTTGATTCGTGGGTCGAGACCATCAATCTGATTTGGGGTCTTGGCCTATTTTGCCTTGGAAATCATTGACTCATTCCCGACTCCCGAATCACCACAAAGAAAGTTTTTTTTTTTTTTTTTTCTCAAAATGTCCAGTGAAAATCGCTTATTCGTGATTTGGGAGTTGGGAATCAGCGAGCGAGCGATTCCCGACACAGTTGCCGAATTTGGAATCGCTCAATCGTTTCCTACTGCCTAATAGTTTACTGTAGTATCAAATATTTTATAGTTGACTGGTGGGGAGAAACGATTTATCGAATAATGACCAACATAAAGTCTTAAGAAAATAATGTGGTGGGGACTGACGCCATCATTCCATTTCCTCATTGAGCGTTTTCAAAAGTGAACAACAACACAAAAAATGGCAATAATGCGGGCCCGCGGGCACTCGGGGAGTCCAATCCGACCCGTGGGGATGGAAAACCCATTTAGTACTTTTTGGGGGGTAAAAGTGTCGTTGCCAGTTTTGTCCACTGGGGGCGCAGTCACGCCACATCAAATGGCCGCCGTTCCGGCACTTGGGCGGGCTCCACGACGCCACCTTTCAGGTTTCCGCCAATAGGTCACCTGTGCCACAAAAACAGCCTGCAGACGGTCCTTTCTGCTCTCAAGAAGAAGATGGCTGACCAATAAATGTAAATATTTTCTGAAAGTACTCGCAAGCAATTGCCGCAAAACAGGAGGGAAAAGTTTTTTTTTTTTTTTTTTTTTTTAAGACGCAAATGTTGCGGTCCGGCCCAAATTGGGGCGGATGTGGCCCGAGGACTCAAACGAGTTCGGGAACCAGTGAAGAAGAAGTCAAGAACGACTGATATGACTCCCAAAGCACCAAAAGCTGTCGTCATGGAAACCCATCTCAGGGAGCCGTTCAGCTCTTCCGAGCTCAATTCCGCTCCAATGGAATCGACTCGTCTTTGAATCATTCCATTCAATTAACATATTTGGATGGAGATTCATACGTGCATGCATGCTTGTATGAACTGAAAACCTTGTTGGGTTTTTGTTGAGGAATAACCCGTTTTTCCTGGGGGTGTTTTGGGGGAGAAAAAAAACCAACCACCAAGTGAAATTTGACACAAGGGGCGGAAACGGAGCCAAATGCAGCCCCGCCCCCTTTTTAATACCGCGCCCGCTGTCGTGCGCGCCCGAGTCGACTCGTGCAGGACGCCGTCGCCCACGCGGCCGGCCGGCGGCGGCGGAGGAGGAGGAGGAAGACGAGACCGCAGCCTCGGCGCCGAGCATCTTTCGACGCGTCGTGCGGGGTCGCGCACCCCCCTCGCCTCCCGAAGATGAGGAGCCGCCTCGGCGGACGGAGCTCGGCGAGAGGGGCCGGCGGCGGAGGGCGAAGCCTCCTCGGCTGTGACGGTCCGACGTCTCGGCTCGTGTGTTTGGCCGACCGCTCGTTAAGATGCCACGCGATGAACGGCGGGTGGCCGACTTAAAAACGGGGAGAAGCGCCGTCGACGCGTCACACAAACTCTTTGGGGTCACCTCGATTTGCGGCGGCCCACCCGCAGCCGTCCAAGGACGCCCTGTCCTGACCTGTCCCGTCCCGTCCCGTCCCATCCAGTCCTGTACGACTTTTTCAAGCTGCAAGTTGGAAGGGAAGAACGCTTCGTATTGCATTTGTGCTCGTCCTTTCCTCTTCTTTTTGTTGGCGCAATCTTTCAAATATTTGCTGCTGAATTGCGATCACCCAGGTGGAATTTTGGCGCCGGAGATTTCTCCCCTTTTTGCCCCCAAATCAGCGAGCGGCATGCGGACGAGCCGTCGACACGCTGCGGCGCAGCGCAATCAAAACGCAAACTTTGGAATTACGCTCAGCGTTAAAAAGGAAACTATTGGTGGACGCGCCAGTGACGGCATTGCGGCGCTTTGGACGCCGAAACCTTGATCTTGAGGTAGGGTTTTGTTGTTTTTATATTTTGAAATCATAGCCTCAATATAAAATGTCGTCTTTTCCTAATTTTGAGGGGGGAGGAGTTGTGTTTTTGAAAAAAAAATTCCTTTTTCTGGAAAAGTTTCAATCCTACAAAAATCTTTTGCTTTTGCTCACAGAAAGTATGCCGACTATATCCACCCATTCATTTTCTGAGCCGCTTATCCTCACAAGGGTCGCGAGCGTGCTGGAGCCTCTCCCAGTTATCTTCGGGTAGACTCTCAACCGGTCGCCAGCCAATCACCGGGCACATATGAACAATCATTCAGACCCACATTCCCACCTATGGGCGATTTATGATGATGAATTAAAAATTGTGCCTGGCACTACTTCCCCCCTTTTGCATCCAAAGCCAAACGAGGCCAGAGGTCGTATTTAAACTTCAAAGGCTCGGCCCGCTCGCTCGCTCGCCATTTCGTTGCGTTTTGTTTGCTCGCGGCACTCGTCTGTACGTGACTCACGCGCAAAGCGCCCCCCGCTGGCCAGGAGGTCAGGTGAGTGGATTCAGAGGACTTGGTGAATGGATTTTTGACTCGGGGGGGGGTGGGGGGGGGTAGTAGTGCCATGCATGCATTCCTCCACATTTGCATCGAACGCGTTTTCGTTGACTTGCCGACCTGAGCGCTGGCCTTCAAGTTCGGTTGTGAGTGGAGAGCAGACCAGCTGAGGCAAAACTGAGCATCAAAGCAACTTCAACCTCTATATTTGTTTTTCTTCCTGTACGCATGCTTCCCCTTCCCGAGTTGCGTACTCGCACTTCCGTGCCGCTCCAAAATTAGCGCTGCCGCCGACGCCGCATTGCTGCGAGCGGCCGGGATTTCGTCCCGAGGCGCAAAACGCCAGACGAGCGAGCGCTGCGCCGTTTTGGGGGCAAATCGTCGTTGCGACCATGTTCAAGGTTGTCAAAATGTCATCACATTAAATTACAGTAAATACATTTTTTTAAATTAAGAAAATAATCAATGAAAAGAAAGCTATACATATTCGGTTAAAAGCGCACCGCTAATATTAAAAGAAAAAAATGTTTTATACTTTCTAGATAAAAAGTCCTGTTTTTCGGCAGTCAACAGTACATCGTCACACATTTACGTCGCTGTGCTTTTAAAAAATTAAATGAATGAAACTTTTAGGGCATACACACATGCACAGTTGTCGTGACTACAGTGGACAGTGTGCGGACGGTGACCTCAAGCGGCCAAAAATAATACCTGCACCTCACATGCATATACGGCTGTCCCCCCCAAAATATGCATACACACTTGAAATAATTGTAAACTTGATGTTTATTATAATTGGAATACTTTGTAACGTTTACAAATATCATTATTTAAAGTGGGGGGGGGGACATCCTATATTGTTCGTTGGGGGTCAAGTGTAGGCAGAAAACTTTCAAATATATCTAAATAATGCTGTAAATATTTTGGTGGCTTGTTGACAGATTTGAATTTCCTCTTTGGGTTCTGAGCGACCCCCCCCCCCACCCGATTCGTTTGTCTTCTTTCAGATTCAGAATCGTTTGATTCGGTTTCATAATCAGCCTGTCCATAATACAACGGTAACAACGACAGGGAAATGGACATATCGACTTTATGTGTAAATCAACAAATACTGTCCATACCTATACACACACAGAAATGCATTTTGAGGACATTTGAGTGAGTAAATAATACGTCAGAGCCTCACAACTCGTGAGCGCGCAGCACTCAGAAATAAAATGAAAATGCCGTAATTCGCAACCTTCCACCCGAAGCGCTGGAAAAAATTTGCGTGGGACTTTGTCTTCCGCACTGGCGCCAAACAGCGCCACCGTGAGGGCATGATGGGAAAGTCACCGATGGCGTCGCCATACGCTTCACATGCGATGAGGCGTATTTGTGGTGCAACGGCGCCCCTAGTGGGCTCGCGCGGCTTCATTAGCGCAACTGCGACCGCTTTTATTTATTCCTAAAGTCGTCCGAGTCAGCAAATTCCTTCATCGTAACGGCGACTCAACAAAGTCGATCCTTCATATGCGATGGATCAAGATCCAGGTGCACAATGCCCCCCCCCCCCGTCCTATTTCTTTGCATGATTAATTAAGAGAACAAAAGTGTCAGAACTGATTTGCAGTTCTGCTTTTGCTGTTTTCATGATTTTGTTTTTTTTGCCCCCCCCCCCACGTTGCCGCGTTCCTCTGGGCAAAGTCAGACGATTGACAAAAGGCGACGCGAGGGTCTTTTGAAGGCTTCGAGGCCGGCAGGACCGGCTGCCGCGAACCCGCTCGCCATTTGAAGCCATCGACCTATCGATTGCAACAACGTGGGGGCAATAAAACAACCGCAAGAAGAAGAAGAACAAAAAATGCATTTGGTGCGACGTCGCGTGTCCTACGTCTGTGCCCGGAGTTCAGCCTCTGAGCCAACAAGTTTACATTTGGTTCCATCCGGTTCTGGTCGGGCTCTGTAAAGTTGCATTCAATTTCTTTTGTCTCAAGTTCAGGTTAAAGTCTGAATTAGCGGCACAACAACGAATTGATGAAGCCACACACAATTAATGGCTAACGAATCACAAGTGGACAACGGCGATGGTCATCGCTCAGTCGAGTCAATTTTCTCTCATTTCTGTCAAGCTCCATGAAAGCAGACCAATGAAATTGGCGTGTGGTTATTTTTTTTTTTTTCTTCAAAAGAAACCATTTGCAAACTTCTCCCTCTACGTCGTAAAAGAAAATTATTCCTGGAAGCATTTGCCGATTTTCCTGACAAATGTTACGGACCGAACCGCAACTGCGTCATTATTAATTTACATTTTGAACATTTTCTGTACTGGTAATCTGAAATCTTGTCCTGAATTGGATGGAAAGGAGAACATTTCTTTTTTATCCGATTTATTGATTCATCAGAGAATTAAATAATAAAATAATTGGCGCTGATAAGGTTCAGTCGTCTTTGTTTAAATTATTTTTCTTCAATCATTTAGTTTATTGACAACGGGGCGGCACGCTGGCTCGGGGGGGTCAAGCGTTGGCCTCACAGTTCTGAGGTCCCGGGTTCAATCCCGGCCCCGCCTGTGTGGAGTTTGCGTGTTCTCCCCCCGTGCCTGCGTGGCTTTTCTCCGGGTGGGCACTCCGCTTTCCTCCCACATCCCCAAAAAGATGCAACATTGATAGGACACTCTAAATTGCCCCAAGGTGTGACTGTGAGTGCGGCTGTTTGTCTCCGTGCGCCAGTTCAGGATGTACCCCGCGCGTTGACAGCTGGGATAGGCTCCCGTGACCCTCGTGAGGATAAGCGGCGAAGAAAATGGATGCATGGACAACGGATCAAAAGACTGATTTGACAAAAATCTTCCATCTGTCATGCTGGACAACACATATAGACACTAACTCATGAAATACACAATGCAACACATCAGTGATAAAATGATCAAATCATATATCGTGCAACTTTTCTTTTTGAAATTGCGCGGCTGTCGCTTAGGTCGGCACTTGTTAGGTTAGGTTAGGTTGGGTTCTGGTATTTGGTTCGGGTTAGATTCCCTCGGACTACGTTCAACAGAGTTACGTTGGGTTCCTTTTGGGGTGAAATTTTGATAAGTTTGTGATGTCACAAGTGTGGTTTGGGTGTGTTTTATCGTCAAGTCGTTTAGGTTTCTGTATGTGATTTGGGTTCACGAGTTGGAGTGAATTCTGGCTTGGTCGGGTCAGCGTTTGTGTTAAAAATGATGTTGAAGTTTTTATCGGTTGAGCCGAGGTCAGGCCGGGCTCTGATTGGTTATGTCAGTTATGTTAGGGAGGGTTAAGGTTTCGTCGCACTCATTTCGGGTCCACTTTTGGATGATCGAGATCGTTCGACACGATTTGTGTTCAAAGTTAGTTTCAATTTGCGTTGGGCCCGCTCTTGATAAGTTAACTTCTACGCACTTTGTTTGGGTCACATTGGGTTTGGTTCGTTTGCATTAGGTTAGGTTTGGCGGCGTCGGACTCTGTCAGCTGTGGTCGGAGGTCAAAGTCGGCCCTTGAGCAATTGAAAAGCTGCGGTTGGGGTTCTGTCACGTGACGCTTTTGGCCTAACGTGCAAAACTTTTTGTGCGCCGTCTTGGTTGGGACCCGCTGGAAGGAGAGATCCGAGATAAATAACAGCATAAAAATCGATAAATCACAGCAAAAGCAAAAGCAAAAATCAAAAAAATCCCTGAGCGCTTGGACGCCATTAAGACGCCCACCAGCTCTCCAGCTCTGCCTGGAGCGCTGCCGGCCCCTTCCTCACCCGCCTGCTGTGGTAAATAAAAGCTTACCGTTTTTTTTTTGTTTTTTTTTTTTTTTGGGGGGGGGGTGGGGTGGTGTTTCTCCCCCCCACCCCCTTCCCTCCTCCAGCTGACACTAATGCCGTCTTCAGTTCCCCCCCCAAGCGAACGGTCCTAAACAAACATCCACTTGACGCGTCCCCCTCCCACTCGTCCCTGCGAGGTTTGCCGCCGGAAGCCGCTCGCCTCCCACACCTTTCCCTCTTCAGCCGTTCCCGCCGCGCTCGGCGGCGCGTTCGCACGTTTCCCGGAGCATTTGAACGCGCCGCCCGGGCTGCTCGCCGCCGCCATGTCGCCTTCCAGACGGCGCCAAAGTCCGGAAAGGAAGCCGCCGGGGGGCCGCCGGCTCTTACCTGCGAGGCGCGACGCTCAAACGGAGGCCAAATACGGCCGCTCCCATTTGCTTGGTTCGTCCGCCATCCTTCCGGTGATCGTTGCTGCGCGGCCGTCATTTCCGAGGAATGTCTGGAGAAGGGTCGGCCATCTTTGCGGGGTGCCTCGCGACTGTCTGCCGTCTTTGGGAGTGTTTTGTGTCAACGTTCATTATTTTTGTGCCGCACGCTGCCATCTTTGAAGCGTTTGTTACCACTAATGTCGGCCATATTTGTGGACTACGCTACGCTACGCTACGCTAGCTCCGCCGTTTTCGCAGTGTGTCCGCCATCTTAGTAAGCCGCGGAGACGTGCGCCGTCCTTGCCGGGTTTGTTGCCGGGCGGCCGCCATTTTTGCGGAATCTCGTATCAAGGAACGTCCGCCATTTTCGTAGAATGTGTTGTCGGATCTGCGGCATCTTTGCGGTGCGTGTCGAGCGGCGTCGGCCGCACGCATCTGTCCGCCATTTTTAAGGGATGTCGATCTTGCCAAGGAAGCAGCTGACCGCGTTCCCCCCCCCCGCCCCCTTTCGCCAAAACCCGCAAGTAATGAACTCTGAAGAGACGCCCTGTAGATGGTGCAAGATGGCGCCAAAACACTCATTTGAGATCCTGCCTGCTTTAGACATTTCTCAAGGAGAAAACCAACCCAAAAACTAAACAAAAAATTGGGGGAATTTTACTTGTAGCGAGTGTTGTTGTTTGTGTACTATTTATTTTTTATGAAAGAACTTTAAATACTTGAGTCCAATTTGAATTGTATTTGTATCGGAACAATGAGACTCGCTTGCTACTAACGTACATGTCGATAATCAACCGACCGGTTAGCACAGCCGCCTCACAGGTCCTCCCCCGTGGTTGGGCGGCTTTTCTTCAGGTTTTCGGGTTTCGTGCCACATCCCATAGTCGCGACTCGCAGGTGGGAATCGTTGTTTGTCCTGCGATTGGCTGGCGACCAGTCTTGGGCCCACGTCGTCTCCTGACTGAAGACAGCTGCGCTAGGATCCCTTGTGAGGATAGGCGGCTTCGAAAACCAATGGATGGATTCATCTGTCAATTTTTTTTTCTAATGATCATCCAATTTTTATTTCTTTATTTTTTTTAATTTCCATCCCTTTATTCCAAAGTGAGAAATGCAAATTGATGATAATTCTGTTCCTGGTTTGGTCCGCAACAGCCGTCAAAAAATGCGCAAAGGTGCTGATTGTTGTTTTCCAAAGTAAAAGCAGATGGAAGCAAATGTCTTATTTTGAAAGAACACAAAAGTCAGCTTTCATGGACGACCCCAGAAATGAGAGAATCGCTGTCAAAATGGCTGACATTCATAAATATGACGTGGTCTCTTTGCGCTGATTTGATGAGCAAAATTCTTTTGAAAATCTGCTGCTTGTCAATTCATGGACGAATCCATCTTTGGGGCGCGTGTTGCCTGTGGGCCATATTTGCAGAGCGCGCCACGAGCTACGGCATGTTCGCCATCTTTGCGGAACGCGCCACGAGCTACGGCGCGTTCTCGAGTGTCGGCCATCTTTTTGAGGTGGAGGGCGTCGCGTCCGCCGTCTTCGCGTGTCGCGTCACATCTTGGCGTTGTGTTTTGACGTCATCTCCACAAAACGCTCGCCTCCATGTCGGTGAAGTGCGAACGGGCCGTCCGCCTGGTCTGAAGTGAGCGTTGCCATGACAACCCGAGTAGAAAAAGGCAATGAAACGGAGCAGATTGGCGCTTTCCCTAAAAGCAAAACTTCACGTCTCGGAGTCATTTGCGCCGACAGTGAAGGTCGAGCGCGCAGCAACACCGGGAGATGTTTTTGGCGGCGGCTCGGGGCTCACTTTGGGCCTCTCGGGTTCAAACGGGAGGCGCGAGTCGTCATTTTTGCCCTTTCCACGGGGAACCCGACGACCTGGCCAACCATCGGCGCAATTTTCTTCCTCATCCTTTTTTTTTTTTTTTTTGTAAATTATTGTTGCTCTCGTCCAAGTAAAGCGTGGCAAAAAAAAAGGGGAAAAAATGTCAGCGGTAATTGGACGTCGCTGGCGGCGCGTGGGCGTGAACGCGGATGCCGTCTGTCCCGCTGTCGAGAAGAACGCCGCGCTTAATAGCGGGCCCACGTCGAGTCTGAAAAGAAACACGGCCTTAATTACACGCCGGCGATTGGCGTTTATCGCTCTTGTACTCGCCCGCTCGGGCTTTGAAAGCTGAACAATTCCCACGTTGCCGCTCAGCTGTGGACCGCTCGGCCCGGCGGGACGTCTCCAGAGCGCTTTCCACTCGATTGTTCACGCGGGAAAGTTCGGTGGATCGGCCGCGGTCGAATCTGACTCACCCCGCCCCAAATTTCCAATTTGCACGGTTTGTCCGCATTCTCCTCGTCTTTCTTTACCGATCACCAACGTGGCATATTTATTTTTTCGTGGAATATGACGGCGTGTGCGCAGTCTTTACCGACGTCCTCGCAACATTCTGTTTCGGCCATCTCGTTTGGCTGACAAAAGTCTTTTGTCCGAAAACTCAAAATGCAGTTTTGGGCCATTTTTGCCAACTGAAATTTTCAGTGCCTCACTAGAAAATGGCCTCAATTTCATCCTTTTAGTGTTCCAGATGGTTTCTATTGGTCTGTCCCCACGTGGTCTGTTATTTTTAGACCCGACGAAGCAGTTGAAGTTCGAGGACAAACCCGTGAACCGTGTTGTTGTGTCGTGACTCCGTCCCACACAAACTGGCCGGCACCACATGGACAGTGAAAGACCGGACGTTTTTTTTGTTTGTTTGTTTGTTTTTTTTTTGACAAATAGCGAGTGGAAATAGTTGACGTTGATACGTTTTGTTTAAAACGGCCTAATGCAACACTTTGGAAAAGCAGCCATCTCGGAGAGGCGAGGATTCTCCCTACGGCGACAATTTGTGTTTTTCCAACGTATGGGACACTTTTACTGCGATTAGAAATATTCACGTATACACTATACGGGAGTAAAAATGAAACGTGTTGCTTTGGTGTCTTTATCCCAAATGTGTTCGCGTACGAATGAGAGGCAAGCGCTCACTTTCGGTCCATCCTTTGACTTGCGTTTGTTTACGGGAGAGCGCCGCCACATTCAATATGGCCGACATGCCGATGTTTTGCTGGAGAAGCAGCACGTGGCTCGGTTTAGAGAGAGACATCCACCCATCCGCTTATCCTCACAAGGGTCACGGCAGTGCTGGAGCCTATCCCAGACGGCGGGGTACACCCTGATCTGGTTACCAGCCAATCACGGGGCACACATACAGTAAACAAACCAACATTTGCACACGCATTTACATTTTCTTTGCGCAATTTCGAGTCTTCATCTAATGCAATAAATGCATGTTTTTGGGACGTGGGAGGAAAGCGGAACACCCAGAAAAAAAAAGAAAAAGCCACACAGGCAGAGGGAGAAGATGGAAACTTTACATGGGCGGGGACGGGATTTGAACCCCGGTCCTCACGACTGTCTTCTTTACAGAGACATTTGGGAGGAAATCCGTTTTTTTTTTTTTTTTTTTTTGGTGGTGGTTTTTTTTTTCAGCACCATGGACAGCACCCCCCACTCGCGCTCTGAATAATAATCATAAAACCAAAACCAGACACGGGCCAGGTCGTTCACAGAGAGGTCAAACAAACAAGATTCAAAGTTCAACTAGCCAATCGCGGCGAACTGCTATTTTGCGGCGTTTGACGGCAACTCTGGAACGCGGAAGCGCTTTGCTGACGTCTTTCTGGTCTCTGCGGCGCCGGCAGATCACCGACCTCGGCGGAAGAGCATCGCCACGGGGAAGCAGCCCAGCATGGACGTCCCCCCCACCGCCCCCCTTCAACCCTTCCGACAGTCCGTGAGTAACCCCCCCGCCTGCTCCTTCTCGCTGCCCCGCGCCCGCCCGCCCCCGCTCGCCCCCGCCGCGTCGTCGGCCCTCAGGCTGCGCCGGCGGGGCTGCGAGGTGGCCGGCGGCGGCCCCCCCCCCTGCTGCCCCGCTCGCCGCCCCTCTCCCCTCGCCTGTCGCTCCCCCTGCCCCGCTCGGCCTCCTCCCCCCCCCCTTCTCGTACTGGGGCGGAGACCGGAGGGCCGGCGCTCGGAGTCCCGCGGCGGGAGGAAGCTTAATCGCAGCGCTGCCCCCGGTGGAGGTATGTGCCCCCGACCCCCGACCCCCGACCCCCGCCCTCAAGCAAACGGGCCTCACCGCGTTGGCGTAGCGTTAAAGCTCCTTTTCATATCATTGCATCGGTGACGGGAAAGATGTCAAAAGTCCTTTTGAAAATCGAGCCATTGTTTCCGACGATCAAAAACATATTCTAAAATGTTATCTTTCCAACTTTGAATGCCAAAGATGGTTGTGACATTTTTGGATCGAGCGGCATTATTTGCATGGAATGCCTTTTGGCCAAATTGGATCTTTAAATCAGAGAGGTTGGAAAACCTTTCTCGAGCCAAGGCACGTATTTTACAATTGAAAAAGTAAATCCATTAATTACTGGATGTACTTCCTGCCATCTAATAGAAGAGGATTTTTTTTTTTTTTTGTCATTGTGCCTCGCTGGCATAAATAGATGAATAATGGTACATTATTTCTTGGAATAAATGTTTTTTTAGCAATTACATAAAGTTGGATAACCTCCCACGGCACACCTGAAAAGCGCTCACTGTTTGGGAATCACTGCTTTAAATTATTGATGAAATGATATGAAAATGGCCTATAAATGCTAATGCTATGCTACCAACTGTGATACAAGAAAAGTCAAAGTTGTGAAGTATCTGATTTTTGCTGTAATTAAGTCATTAAAAAAAGACGTTTTATGACATTAAAGCTGCTTGGCTTTTGGTAGTAAAGGTAGAAATATTTCTTTGCGCTTATTTGGTAGCGACGAGTACTGAAGATGCTTATTGGAATTGGGAAGTTGCCAAATAGAAACAAGAAAGAAGAGCGATAAGGAAGTTCCACTTGAGCTCAGCAACGCGTTCAAATATTTTGTCCTCTGTGCTGCGCCGCGACATCCAATGTTTACATTTGAAAAAGCGACAAGTAAGTCGGTGACAGAAAGGACAAGAAGGCAACTCCCATCTGGCCGGTTCCCGCGATGGTGCCCCCCCCCCCCCCCCCGGCTAATTTGTGGCTGTTTTCTTTTTTTTTTGGGGGTGGGGGCGCGGCGCAGAGTTTCCTGAGCAGGAGGTTGAAGGGTTCCATCAAGAGGGCCAAGAGTCAGCCCAAGCTGGACCGCAGCAGCAGCTTCCGCCACATGATCCTGCCTCGCTTCCGAAGCGCCGACCAGGACAGGTGAGTCCGGGCCCGACGGCCTTTCCGGTTAGCGTCAGCGGACTCCCGCCTGGTTACTTTTCGGGTTGAGGTCAGGGTTCGGGCGGGTGTCGTGCTTTGAGTGAGGCCTGCTCGGTCACAGTTTGTGACTTTCGATGCTGTCACGTGCCGGAATCCTCGCTTCGCGTCCTTCTGTAAGCCACGCCCCTTTCCTCCGAGGCCACGCCCGCCCCAGTGGTTTCTTCCCAAATGATGTGAGTCAAACCCAGGCGTCTTTTCAGGGACTCGGACGCCCCGCGAACGTCCTCGCAGGTCTCGGAGCGACTTTGAGCTCCGATTGTGCTTTGAGTTGTGGCAGCAACAAGACAAAATGTGAGCGCGATGGCTGCACGACTTTTATCTTGCTGGGTATTTTTCCCAAATGGAAATATGCCTGAAAAGTGTTCATTAAGTCTTGGGGCATTGATTATTTATTTTTTTATGAAGTCACATTTGAACTACGTTGAACTACACCAAAGAATTTTTTTTTTTTACTCATTTACATTTGCTTTTTTTTTTTTCATAAGATGCGACTCGTTTTTCCAATTATTTTTTTTTTTTTAGCAATGTAGTCTTAAAATATCTTCCCAATTAATTTGGGTGATGTACTTTATAAAAAACTTAATTAAAAAAAATATTTTAATGCATTTTTACAACTGTAATTTTTTTGGTTTACACTTTTTTTTTTTTAAGTTTTCACAAATGTAGCTGTACTAAAGCAATTCTACATTCTACTGATGTAACTTTACAAATGTCCAAATACATTTGGACTCCTTTACTTTTTCAAATCATTTGTCCATTGTTGTATCGCTCGATATTTATTTAGCAGAGTAATAATTTCCTCCACAGTGAAAAGTTTTTCCGCAATCGAATGTTAAGGGTAATTTTCAGTCCCCTTTTGCCGAAAAAGAACGTTCAGACGTTGAGCTTGCGGCGTTTGCTGCGCAGGACGCGTTTGATGCAAAGCTTCAAGGAGTCGCACTCGCACGAGTCGCTGCTGTCGCCCAGCAGCGCGGCCGAGGCGCTGGACCTGACGCTGGACGAGGACGCCGTCATCAAGCCGGTGCACTCCAGCATCCTGGGCCAGGAGTACTGCTTCGAGGTGAGAGCCCCTCCCTCGCCGGCTCGCCGCCGCCGCTCACTAACGGCTGTCGTGGGCGGGGGCCGCCGCCGCCGCCGCCGCCTCAGGTGACCACGGCGTCGGGAACCAAGTGCTTCGCGTGTCGCTCGGCGGCCGAGAGAGACAAATGGATCGAGAACCTGCAGAGGGCCGTCAAGCCCAACAAGGTGAGGCCGCCGTCGCGTCCGCTCTCCTTCCTGTCCTCCGTCTTCTTCTTCTCCTCATCATTTTTGTGACTTCCTGTGCGTGACCGCCGTCTTCCCGGGAAAATCGTCCGGAACGCACCGCGACCTCGCCTGCTCGGTCGTTTACGAAATGGCCTCCAAAATAAAAATGAATTCAGACTAGAAGTTGAAAAAAGTCAGACGAAACATTTCAATTTATTGATGTTCTAACATTTACAAATTCGTTGGAGTCGTTTTCATAGTTAGCGCTATGGAATTTTTTTCTGATGAAAATCAACTTCAATCTTACGGTAATTCTTCTCACCCGTGAAAACAACGAAGCGAGAGCAGAATTCTGTATTACTACGAGTACTCCTACTGCTACTATAATTATCATGACTGCACGCTGTCCGAATGACCGATAATACTGAAGTTTAGTCGGGTCCTTCTCTGCCCGCCATCTTGCTGTTGATTACGCTGCACGTCGTCCAGTTGAGCTCAGTGCTGCCCCCTATCTTTGGCCCAAAGTGCGACTACGCTCAATGCACACAAATCTACGTTTCACTCGAAATTCGCCCGTGTACTAATTAAAAAAAAAAAAAATACATGTATAAATAAAATGAAATCAAAAGCAATCAGTCAACAATCCGTGCCGTTCAAGTTCTCTTTCCTGCTTGTCTGGCTCTCATGGCACAATTCTCTCTGCGTTAGCGACACATGCGCACACACACACACACACACAAAAGAAGACAAAAGTAATTGTACGCTACGTACAAGAGGCAGGCATGAGCAGACGGCAGAAACCGGACCAGATGTTCCGACCGCGGGGGTCCCGGCTCCAGCGCCGAGGCGTAAACGTCGGCTGAGAGTCACGGCAAAGACAAACAGCGGGAATTCTATTTGCGCGGACTTTGGAGGGGATTCGTCCATCTTGGATTCTGGTCACATGACCCGCACCTGCGCTCATCTAACGAGCCTGCCGGGAAATGTTCATCGTATTTGAACAAGGATGTGCAAAAAAAAAAAAAAAAAATGGCGAGACGGCTGCCCGAATCCGAGTCCAAATATGTTAACACACATTGTAACGCGTGTGTATTCTGGACTAAAATGTGGACGTCGGCGGGACGGGAATGCAGGTGGGCGCAGGGCATGAAGAACGTCACCCGGTGTCCTTCCAAGCTCCAGATGGCCTTCCTTGGACTTTCTCCAGCTGCAGTCCGCTTTCCGCCTCTGGCCTGCCCTGCCGACCTCCTTCCGGGCTCCCCACCTCAGCTCCTTAGCCAAGCCTACCCGCAGCTACGGGCGCAACTTCGTCGGTGTTTTGTCGTCAGTCGCGTGCTTCTGCGCCTCCGTCGCTGCTCCGTTGGCTGACCGCGACACCCGACTCTACAACCAGAAGACGAACAATCATCTTTATTTTATTCGCCGTGGACACACGCACACAAAATCTTTTCCCCAACAGCCGTGGACATAGCAAAGACACCGCTAGCGGCAGATACTCGATGAGGGGACGACTTGAGCCTCCGGGGGCCACTTCAGGGTATCGCTGTCTTACTCAAGGTCACCAGAGGGATGTAAAGGCCACATCCTCTCAAGCTCTTATCAAGGCGACAAATTGGGTGGGTTTTTTTTTTGTTGTTGCCCACATGGGCGACTCGGACTCTGCACCCCGAGGCGACGGATGATCTCAATCTCTCGGCCGCAGCTGATCTGGCATTTTTCTGGCAGTCGCGGGTTGCTGCCTTCCCTGCGCAGCCCGATGGAGGGCAGGCGACTTGGGCAACTCGGGTACGTGCATCTGCAACGGATGAAGTTCCGTTTGAACAAGCGGACGACCGAGCAATCCAGGAAGCATCCCGTGTAGGTCGCTCTAGATCGTGTACTTCCCAGGGAGGCCAACCTTGTAAAAAAAAGCAGCACCCCCCAGAGCTTTGTACGGGCCAGCAATTTCCTTCACACTCTGCGTGTTCTTTAGGTGTGCTCTGGAACACCCCCACAACTGGTCCCGAGTCTGACTCTTCCTCAGTGTTTCCCAGCTTTTGGATTTCTCAGCTATGAACTCCAATCATGCCCAGTCAGAGAGTTCCAGCAAGTCCTGCAAGATCCAACTTTCTTGAGGCACTGACCCAGCCTTAATGGTTCGGTGTTCCAAAAAGGTTCTGATCGGTCTCTACCGGATGCCGCTTGCCAGGACTGCAGCCCGGCGTGGCTTTGCCGAAGACCTTGATTGCTTCGGAAAACAGGATCACTTCCAGCCACTGGCACATGCGAAAGCTGTCAAAGAGGTTTTTGGAAATGTCCGGGGACACGATAGGCCCTCAGCGTTTTCCACCTTAGCTTGTGCAGGATCGCTCCATGAGCACAACCACGGGCCAAGCGCAGGACTGCCAGATTCCTGCAGTCCACACGGTTGGGTATGCTGCTCCTCGGAGAACTAACGTGAGTCTGAAGAGTTCCGGCTCGCCTCCTCCTCATCTGCCACCCACCGGACAGGCCGACGTCTTGAACTCGTCAAAAGTGCTTACGAAACGATTCACGCGGGTTCTGTGGTGTCTTGTCCGACCAGTAGAGCCACTGTGGAAAGGGGGACTACGAGGAACCGAAGAAGAGAATGGCGATGAATGATGAGGACGAGGAGGAGGAGGAGGAGGAGGAGGAGGAGGAGGAAGAAAATAGCCTCGACGCTTTGTGCTCATGGGGAAAAAAAATACAAGCGTACAAACCTCAATGGATTGATTCCCTTTTCAAACTATTTAAATGATTTCCAATATTATAAGATACAAAATATTTCCATCCAGAAGGCCAACTCCACAAGCACGGATCGATCCGGTCGGATTGTAGGAATCCATCCATTTCAGGCCCATCCCGGCTGAAGCTGGGCAAGGGGCGGGGCATACCCCCGACTGGTCGCCAGCCAACCGCAGGCCGCAGGGCACGCAGGCGGCCGTTCGCGCACAGTCACACCTACGGCGAGTTTAGAGGTTTCATTTAAGAGAGGGTGGAAACCGGAGTACCTGGAGAAAACTGATACAGGCGCAGTGAGAACATCGGCGGATATAAATCAATAAACGGCTATAATGGATCAATCGTTACACCACTTGCAGGAGTCGGCCTCTTTCCCAGAATCCCAAAGACGATTTCAAAAGTGGGCGGATATTGAATTGCTCAACTTTTGGGGCGCTGGGATCAGAGTCGAGTTCTCTCCCTTAGGAATGAAGACACCAGCCCCTCATCAGCAGGAGAGTCGATGTCAAATAGTTATGCAGTGAAAATAAAATCTGAATTGAAAGAGAAAATGACACCCACGAGAACATTCAAATCAGGACAACAGAATCACCTTCAATTCACGCTCGTCTTGTGGCCTTGTAAGTGCCGTAATGAGATGAGCAGTGTGAGCCAACAGATGGCCGTCCCCTTTCAAACGTTCAATTATTAATTCTTAATTAGGCCCAAAGTAGCAAAGAAACGGCCCGCCTGCAAACGACAGCGACAGCGACAGCGATGACATTGGCGCCCAAGTGACTTGACTCGGCCTCATGTGGTTAAGAAGATCGATGCCACGTTGGCTTCCACGTGTCTCGTGGGAAATGATTGATGATTGGGAAATGCTGCATCTGGTGACTGCAATTGGTCGCTTGCGACTTGCACAGCTTGCCGGACTGACACCGCAACACACCACACCAGGCTTTGATGCCTCTCGCAAGACTTCCGCAAATCAGGCGAAATTTGGGCTACTTTAACGAGACTTTGACATATCTGGTGAGATTTGGCCGTATCTCGACACTTTGCCGTACCTCACGAGATTGGGTGCAGTTCATGATACTTTGGCATATCTCGCCAGACTTTTGGTGAACAGCGACATCGGAGTGAGGACAGAGATTTTGACACATCGCTCGCTATTTTGAAACATTTTGTGCCACTTTGACATCTGTAAAGACACGTTGACATATCTCAGTTGAGTTTGACTTACAAGTCTTCAAAAGACGTCATCGGACATTGACATATTTGACCGACATATCTTGCGAGGGACGTCTCAAGAGACTTCCCTATCGGTACCGAGGCTTTTGAGACTTCAACACCTCCAGTACAGCCCCCGAAATGACGGCGACGACAACAAAAATGACATGTGCGGCTAAGTGACTGTGCTGGGGGGGGTTAAAAATAGCTCCGCATGTGTTTTAAAAATAGCCCAGGGTCTTTTGCGATGGAGCCGTCCGTCCTTCATCTTGTTAGCGGCGCGTCTGTCTCGCGGCCTCGCCCGAGATGGTTCCGTTTTGCACTCACGGGGTTACGCCGCCTCCCTTCTCCAGGACAACAGTCGGCGCGTGGACAACGTGCTGAAGCTGTGGATCATCGAGGCCCGCGAGCTGCCCGCCAAGAAGCGCTACTACTGCGAGCTGTGTCTGGACGACATGCTGTACGCCCGTACCACCAGCAAGCCGCGAACTGACACCGTCTTCTGGGGGGAGCACTTTGAGTTCAACAACCTGCCCGCCGTGCGAAACCTACGCTTGCACCTCTATAAGGAGACGGACAAGAAGAGACGCAAGGTGAGACTCCGTCGAGGACCACCTGGTTCAGAGTCACAATCGTCCTTACTTTGCCGAGTCTGTCAAGAACAAACAAGGAAATGGTCTCCGCTCTACTACGGCAACAATTGAATACTTTTGGGACGGGAAGACTAATAATAAAAGATTGCTAGTAAGCTGGTAATGGCGCTTCAATTTTTGTTGTTGTTTTTTTTTTTTTTTTTTGACAAGCGTGCGATCGGAAGCAGAATCCTCTCGCAATTTGGGCAGTTTGAATGACTAAGAGAGAGAGATAGTCCGGCGCAGTGAGCGCTGTGAAAGACTTTCAGAAATGTGTGCAGTTTAAAGGGACTGGCGCTGCGATAATCTGGGACAGTGTCGATTGTGCGACTGGTGCAGATGCTACTCGGCAAATATCTGGCCAGTATTAGAGCGGCGTGGTGGGAATTGGATCATGGATGATGTAAGGAGCTGGGACGGATCTTGAGAGACTTTTAATAAGGACGCTCTCTTGCCTTCCTTTCAAGGAAAAGAGCACCTATTTAGGATTAGTGAGCATCCCCATCTCCAGCATCACCGGGCGCCAGTTTGTGGAGCAGTGGTACCCCGTCATCCAGCCCAGCGTTCTCACCAAGGGGACGGGCGTGGTCGGCGGCGGCAAGATCATCAACGCCTCCCTGCGCCTCAAGTCCCGCTTCCAGACCATGAACATCTTGCCCATGGAGCTTTATAAAGAGTTCGCCGAGTACATCACCAACAACTACCGAACGCTCTGCGTCGTCCTGGAGCCCGTCCTCAGCGTCAAGAGCAAAGAGGAGGTGGCCTGCGCACTGGTGCACATCCTGCAGAGCACCGGAAAAGCCAAGGTGAGCCGTCTCAGTGGATCTGTCCGAGTATCACCAAATGCGCGGAAGTCCCATCCCCATGTGTCGTTATTTCACGAGACTTGTCAAAGTCTGATGAGATGTGTGAAAATCCCAAAAAATCAAATGTCAGTCCCACCGTCTTTTGAGATCTACTGTAGCGAGGTTTCACAAGACGCATATCAAATATCAAAGTCTGAGAAGTCTCACCAGACGTGCGGATGTGCAATATGTCGAGACTGACTTGACATGCTGAAGCCTCGTTGGAATGTTTTTGAAAAGCTGCGTTTTATTTGGTCCATCCAGGACTTCCTGTCAGACATGGCCATGTGCGAGGTGGACCGATTCATTGACCGGGAGCACCTTATCTTCAGAGAGAACACTCTGGCCACCAAAGCCATCGAAGAGTACCTCAAGCTCATCGGACACAAGTACCTCAAGGATGCCATCGGTCGGTACATCCCTGCGCCGCGTCCCCATTTTGCGCTCCAAAATGAAAAAATAAGCACAATCTTGTGCCAAGGTTCTTTTGTTCCCCATCCAAAAATCTAAACCCAGCAAAATCAATACAGGCGTGGAAGGAGCAATTCGGCCATGCGGAAAAACCCGGCACACCTTTCGCGTGCCCCGAGGTCTTCGTTGACCTCTTGTCGTCTAGAGAACGGCGCTATGCTGTTGTTGGCTCGTTAGCTAAAAGGCTAACATTAGTGCTAGGCTATAAGGCTAGCTCTGTGCTCCTGTTTGTCCTCCGTCTTTATCGCGAGCTTTCGATTTTTGCGCTGCGATCTACGTTACGATGCTACGTTAGCTTAGCATACGAGTCTCAAGGATTTGCATGATTTGCTCGTGCCGCTCGTGATGTCAGTTTCAAAATAGTCGAAACTTCTATTCGGAGGTGGCCCTTTTCTAGGAGGGGCTGACAGAGTTATAGACTATTTGATTTTCCTGTCGAGTCATAAGCTATTTTTTACACGTTTCTGCCCTGGGGGGTTGACCGCAAATAGAATTAGGCGATTATCACGCCTCAGCACGAGTGGCAGACGTTTGATAGGAAGGCAAAACGGGGCGCAAAGAGCAGAAAGTGAGCGACGTGCTCCTTTGTTTACATTTCTTCATTTATCCGAGTTCATTCGCGTATTTCCTCAACCAGACGTCGTAGTCAGTTCGCCGCCTGCCGTGTGTAAGTAAAAAAAAAAAAAAAAAAAAAAGATTTTACTGTTCTATTTTTTTCAATTTGAGAATTAGCGTTAGCGCGGCCAATTAACCAATTAAGCAACACGTGGATGTCAAGCTCCTCGTGGATTTTTGGACTGCACTACTAAGCCCCTCCATTAGAAGCCTTCTTTCGAACCGACACTTAGTTCAGCTGGCAACGAAGTACAGTCAATATTTTATTTTCATGCGAGAAACAAACCAACAACCAATCATTGGCTAACAATTCGAGGCCTTTTTTCAAATTGCCACCTGGCACGACCAGCGCGATCAAGTTTAACAGAGCAATCGGGCCAAAGATGATAGAAAGACGCGAAGACTGAAGTCCTTCCTCGTGCAAATGGAGTCACTAAAGCCCCCGAGGCACTTTTTGGTTGGTGACGATCGCCTGCCCTTCCCCCAGGGGAGTTCATACGGGCCTTGTACGAGTCGGAGGAAAACTGCGAGGTGGACCCCATGCGAACGCCTCCGTCCGTGCTGCCCGACCATCAGGCCAACCTGAGAATGTGCTGCGAGTTGGCCCTCTGCAAGATCGTCACTTCCCATTGGTGAGTTCCTCAGCGGCGCTTCCAGACCGGGGCCAACGGCCGGACCGCCGTCTCCCATCGACGCATCACGTTTGCCGGATGCGGCCGGTCAGTCCGCGTTTGTTACGTTCGAGCCGTCCAAATTGCATTTCGGCGACGGGGTGGGAAATTTTAACACACAACCACGGGCTCAGAACGTCGTCAAAATCGATTCGTTGGGGGCCAAGTACAGTGCGAAGCGGGGAACCGGCCCCCTTCCTCGAGAACCAGTCACCGTCGTCGGGGGCGGGGGTGTCACCTATTTTGAAGGTCTCCCGTGTCCCGGCAGCGTTTTCCCGCGGGAGCTGAAGGAGGTGTTCGCCTCGTGGCGAGTGCGCTGCGCCGAGCGCGGGCGCGAGGACATCGCCGACCGGCTGATCAGCGGCTCGCTCTTCCTGCGCTTCCTCTGTCCCGCCATCATGTCGCCGTCGCTCTTCAACCTGACTCAAGAGTACCCCGACGAGCAGACGTCGCGCACGCTCACGCTCATCGCCAAAGTGGTGCAGAACCTGGCCAACTTCTCCAAGTAGGTGAAAGCTCCCTTCCCCGTTCCGCTAGATTTTATTCACGCCGTGAGTCGCGTCCTGTTTTATTCCGTGACCGTGACACGAGTCCAGTCTACTCGAGGTGAACACGTACAGTACCGGGTGGGCTTCTCCTGGTCTGCTTGGCGCATGCGAGCCTTCGCTTTGGATGTGTTCTGCAGATTCTCGGAGGCAGTTTTAGAAATTGATTTATTATTGTTGTTGAAAGTCAAATCGGAACTTATGAGTACACCGGGCTTCGTTTTTTTTAAAGAGAGCGAGTCCAGGTATTTACTAACAGAAATCCTCTTTTCTTTATTGGCGTTTTTTGCAAACAATTATCTCAGTTTTGTTGGGATTCAGTTGAAAGAAGAATTTGACTCATCCAGTTATTGATTTCTTTTATTAGAAGAATGACACAACACCCGAGTTGAATTGAAATCATCTGGAGACACTGCTAAACATAACTGCGTGTCATCTGCACAGCTATGAAAGTCAAAATGAAAATTCCGAAGAAGAAGTAAACACACGCTGAACGGGAAGGGTCCAAGGGTTGACCCTTGAGGGACCCCAATCTCTTTCCATTGGTTATGAAATAACTCCCGAACCATTTCAGGACCGTTAAAACTTAGTCCTACCCGTGGTGTGGATTATGATCAAAAGCCGCACTGAGGTCCAACAAGACCTGAAGAGCACCGACGCCGTTGCCGAGTCAGCGCAGAAACCTGATTGGAATTAGGCCAAAAGTCTGTTTAAGGTCAGGAAATCCCCACGTTGATGGAAAATATTTCAATTTTCTCGAGCGTCTTAAAAGGGGAAAGACGTTTTGAAGACAAGCTGGAGATTTTCCAGAGACGCCGCAGCATAAACGTTGGTTGTGACGAACGAAACGAAGAGCGGTGACGTGACGTGCTCGTGTGCGACCGCTCCCGTCGAGGTTCGGCAACAAGGAGGAGTACATGTGCTTCATGAACGAGTTTGTGGAGATGGAGTGGGGCTCCATGCAACAGTTCCTCTACGAGATCTCCAACGTGGACAGCGTCAGCAACGCCGGCGCCTTCGAGGGCTACATCGACCTGGGCCGGGAGCTGTCCGTGCTCCACAGTCTCCTCTGGGAGGTCATGGCCCAGCTCAGCAAGGTAGCCCGCCCGCCGCTGGGCCCGTTTTTTTTCATCTTGTGTTTTTTTTTTTGTTTTGGGTCACATTTTGATCATTTATTCTCATGTTGTCATCTTTTTGTCGCTTTTAAAAAGACAAATCTGCCGTACGTTGATACAGTTGTCAATTTTTTTCGTACTTTTGTCGCATGTTTTTGCTGTTTGGCAAATCTTTATTTGATGTCACATTGATCTCTTTGATTGAAAATATGTATTCAACCTTTTTGTCACTTTGGCGTATTGATCATTTCACCCAAATTTTGGTTTGTTGATGCATTTACCGAATGTTTCTGTCAAGTTTGTCATCTCTTTTTGTCTCTTTTTTAAAATTTGAGGTCACATCTTTTTTCTTTGTTTATGTCATAGTTATCCTTTTTTTTTGCGTATTCCTCTTTTTGTCATGTTTGATTTTTTAGGTCATATTGTGATCAGGCATTAAAAATTGTATTTTTGCCACAAAATTCATCCCTTGTTTTTTGTAACATTTTTTTTTTTTGGGGGGGGGGGGGGGGGTCACAAATGCATTTTCTTTTCCTTCAGCTTTTCAGCCATTTTTGGGTTTCTTGTTTTGTTGTTTGTTTGGGGTGGAGGCGCCTCACCTTTCTGCCCCCCCCCCCCCCCCTTGTGCGGCAGGACGCCATCATCAAGCTGGGCCCCCTCCCGCGGCTGCTGAACGACATCAGCATGGCCCTGCGCAACCCGCACCTGCAGCGGCAGCCCAGCCAGCAGGCGGATCGGCTCCTGTCCCGGCCCTCCTTCAACCGGGGCATCTCGTCCGACTTCCAGAACCTCCTGATGAGGGACCTCAACAGGTAGCTGCCCCTTCGGCAAGTCTGGATGGATGCAAATGTGCTTTTTTTTTGGGGGGGGGGTGGTTCTGAAATCTTATAGTGTATCAAAATTTGCCGCTTCTAGGCCACCGTAAAATGGCGATGGTTTGTTGTGAAACTTGCGTCCCTTTTTGTCCCGTCTTCTGGGTATTTGGACCAATCCGCCAGCTCAATGGACATCACCCGCCTGCCTTCCCCCACCTCCACCGGCGGGGTGATGCCGTCCCGCTCCCAGTTGAGCTTTCAGGAGCGCGAGCGCCTCCTCCACCGAGCCCCGTCCAAAGATGTGTTCTACGTGTCCCGCCCCCCCCTGGCTCGCTCCAGCCCGGCCTACTGCACCAGCAGCTCCGACATCACCGAACCCGACGGCAAGGTGAGCGGCGCGGGCGTCGCTCGCCATCCCGTCGACCGGGAGACGAGTATGAGCAGCATGCCGTCATACTCTGCGGAATCTCCCGCGATCGACTCCACAGTGAGCCCCCGTTTAATCGGACCGATCCGTTTCCGATTCACGTGCGGTCTTGTATTAAAAAGAGACAAAGAAAACCAGGCGTTGCCCCACCCACAAACTTGAACCACATTTAAAGCCATTTTAAAACCCTTTTTGAAATATTCCGCGGCGCTTGTTGACATGCTCGCTCGAGTCGCTCTCCAATTAAGAGGCGACGCGTGCTTGCTTCGAGTTGTCACTCGCATTCCAAGTCAAGACTCACAAATGTTTATTATGAATGTAATGCAAAGTTGATATCATGTAGGTAGTTTTAACACAGAAATCAAAGCTAAATTAAACGTCGTATATCGAAACAGTAACACGTTGAATCAAAACAATGTAAGTCGGCTAGCTTTGCGCTAAAGTGTAATAGCGTTCACGTGCCGTGTTAACCCTCCAAAGGAAGGCTCCTGTTAGCGAAGGTGGAGCAGCGACGCATCCAGCGGCAGCATAAAACTGTTGGCAGGCCTCGACGCTGTTGGCGCTGCCCCGTGGGAACCGCGACGGTTACACGTCGGGGACCTTCTTTGCCCCCCCCGGTCTTCTCGCTGTTAATTTTGCTTCACGTCTTCCAGTCGAGCTCGGCGCTGCCTGGCACGTCCCGGCACGACTCGCCCAAGCAAGTCCACCTGCGGCGAGAATCGGGGGGGGGGGGGGGACAAAAACGCCGACGTATCACGGACGCGCTCCTAAGTCTGATTTTTTAGGGACTCGGCGGTAAAGAAGCGGGCGACTTTGCGCGGGCCGCAACCGACGGGGGGACACTGTACCATGACATCTGCTTGTTTCTTTGTCATCCCGGGGGGTATTTGCCGGCAAATACTCCGAGGCCGTCGCGACATCAGTGGCCGGCGGCGACGGCGCCCGCACCACCCTCACCCATATCACCCGCGCTCATGTCAAAAGTTTGAGGGGCGGGGGCGGCTCAGTGTCAGTAAAAGCCTATCTATATGATGGACCTCCAGGATTCCCGAATGAACAGCGTGTCTAACCTGCAGTCGGTGGACATGCTCAACTCCTCCCAGGCCTCCATCGCCGGCATGGGCAGCTTCGGGGGGCTGAGCGGTGGCGGCCTGGGTTCGGGGCTCGGCGGCCAGCCGCGGGCCGGCGGCAGGCTGTCGGCCGGCTCCGTCGCGTCCGGCGGCCTGCGGCCGAGCCGGATGAGCGCCGCCGCCGCCGCCGACTCGCTGTCCCAGCAGCAGCAACAGCAGGCCGCCGCCATGCGCTACCCGCTTTCCTTCCAGAATCCCCTCTTTCACCTGGCGACGGCGGACGGGCCGCGGCACCCGCAGCGCGGGCGCGCTCAGCCCCCCGCGCCCCTCCTCCTGGCCCCCGAGCCGGAGCCCTCGCACCCCAGCTACGTGCCGCAGTTCGCCCACGGGGGCTTCTCCCGCAGCGAGGACCTGTCCACCCTCAGGACCCGCGACGGCCACCTGGGCCAGCCCAGCATCATCCACTCGCACAGCTACAGCGACGACTACGGCAGGGCCGACTACGCCCGCCGCCAGATGTCCGCCCACGTGCAGGTGCGCCGCCGACTTTTCCCGCGCGCTGCCGACTCCTTCGCTCGCCGGCTTTCCAAAAGTTTTGACCTGTACGGCGGAGAAAAATCCCGCCGCACCTTTTCAAATGAGGTTTTTCCTTTCTCGTTTGCAAAAGTATCAATCATTTTTTCTTTTTGGTTTTTTTGCATTTTACTCATACAAAATACAGGTGCGTCCCAATAAATTCAAATCAATTTTAGCGAGATGTATCTCTAAGGTTGAAAACGTTCGGATCATTTAAAAACTCCAGACACGAGTACCCTAAAATGTGTATCGTTTTTCTTCTGTGTACGTTTTGATTTCGTTTGTTAAAGTCCAAATGGTAAATTATACTGTTCATTTGGTCAAATTCAACAGTGATATCAACTAAAAAAAAATACATATTTTAGTCATACAAATGGTAAATACACAAGTTTTAACTCTACATTTAAATTTTGACATCCATACATACAATTATGAAATGAACAAATTATGGATTCTGGAATGGATGACGATGAAGAAGGGTTTTCAAGTCCATTTTTGGTGGGAAAATGTATGATACACAAAATTACCCAAAAGATCAAATTAGGAAACATATAAAGTTAATTCTGAAATGAATATAAATGGAAAAATATACAAATAAATTCATTATTTTTTTGCAATATTTCAAAATTATTGTACAATATGAAAAATCCTTTTTACATATTGTATGTCCACCGAAAATAATATTGGGAGAAAAGTACATGGGGTGGGGGGGGGGGGGGGGTTGTGGTGACATAAAAATCGACATTTCACTCTTTGAGAATCCAAATCTAAATTCACAATAAGGACGAGTTGTTTATTTGGACGACTTTTCACGACTGTGAAGCGTCTCGTCCATTTTGGAGAAAATAAAAGACTTTTAGGTGCGCCTTACAAGCGTGGAAATAGGCTACAAATGATGATTTTCATGCGCTTTCCCGGCCGGGAGGAATGTCAGAAAATGAAAATCACTTCTGAGGGTTGAATCCGAATCGGTTTTAATGTTCCAAGGCCGTACCGACGCTTCCTTCCTTTGTCAGGACAACATTCAGCAGCAGCAGATGATGGGCCTGACCTCCCAGACGGGCACCTCCCACTCGTCCTTGGCCACCACGCCCCCCTCCACGGTCCAACCCCGAGGACCGCCGCCTCCCGCCCAGCGCGTCAAATCTCAGACGTCGCACCAGCTGTCGGTCAGCGCCGCCGCCCCGGTCAAGTTGCGGCCCCAGAGCGGAAACCTCCTCCAGTCGCCCGAGTCGGCCTACGGGGCCGGGAGGCAGCAGCACGGCGGGGGCGGCCGCCAGCTGACCGTCAAGGACAACGCGGCGCCGGGGCTGCCTCGCCAGCAGAGCTCGGTCCGGGAGTCGGGGAGCCCGCAGGGCACCGGCAGCCCCGCCGCCCAGACGTCGCCCCAACAGCAGCAGCCGCAGGCGCAGCCGCAGCCGCAGCCGCAGCCGCAGCAGCAGCAGCAGCACCTCCTCAAGCCAAACGTCGGCAAGCAGGCGAGTGAGACGCCGATTTTTCCTCAGGTATTCCCGAGGGCGGGTGGCGGCTAAATCCGGAAAAGTTTCTGGAACACTAGACGATGCTCATTTCGATAAATGAGTTCGTGTTTACTCCTGGAAGTAAAAAAAAAAAAATCCTTAGGCTGGAGACCCAACACTGCACCTCCAATGCAGTAGGTGGCAGTAAATGGGGGACGATGTCGATGAATTCATTCGAGGAAAAAAGCCCAGCCCGTCCCTTTCAGACAAAACGAGATGAAAATTCCTTTCATCATAAACCTCCACTTCGGAAATGATTGCAGAAAAAGTTACAGAAACTTGTAGGCCTTGACCCGAAGCAATTGGGCTTCGCCTCCAGTGCAAAAACTAGAAAGCCAACGATTTGGTTACCAGTAGCAGGACGATCGCAGGCTCCAGCGACTTTTATGCGCATCCAAACGTGTCCGCGCAGCCGTTGCGGCTTCACACATTTACGCGATGTGATGCGGGACGACGATGAGCAACAAATCCACAGATCAGGTCCTAATCTCTGACGTCAGCAAACGGCCCATTTTGTCCGCTGCGGCTTTTCGTATTCACACAAATTGATGCGCAGAGTCGACGTCAGCGGCCAAAAATGTACGACGTCGGCGCGAGCGTCAAAGCAAAGCGATCCATCCGCTCCCCCGATCTCGGGCAGAATCGACTCACGGAAAATCGTTGGTTTCCCGGTCCCGGCGTTGACGTTTTCCTCTCCCCGCAGGCGCCTTCGAGCCTCAACCCGGGGACGCCGGCCAACGAGCGGACGGTGGCCTGGGTGTCCAACATGCCGCACCTGTCGGCCGACATCGAGAGCTCGAGGATCGACCGCGAGGACTTCAAGCTCAAGGAGTACTCCAAGAGCATGGACGAGTCGCGCATGGACAGGGTGGGTCTCGCGCCGGCCTTCTCGTCGCTCTTTGTCGACGCTCGCTGCACTCAAATACCTCGAACTGCGTGCTTTGCCTTTATGGTGGCGTCACAGCACGTTTTCTTTTGGGTTTTGGTGTCAGAGTATTTTGTTGAGGGTTTTTTTTTTTTTTTTTACAACGGACGGGAGACGGCAGTCAGGGATCTGCTTTGATTGTCCTCTCCCGTACCAAATGGAGACGCAGTCCGTCTGGTGGCTCTCGGTGGACGAGCGGCGGAAGGCCAGCTGCGGTTTTGCGTCCAGATTGTTTTTCCTGAGGGCTCTCAGGGAGTGGGGACGCTATTGAACCTTCTGGATGAGCGCTGAGATATTGTCTGTCCAGGAGAGGTCCTCAGCGAGATCAGGACTCCCAGGAACCTGAATGTGCAGACTCGCTCCACACGCTTGCAGAGTCGATTCCGTTCTGTTCCTCCTGAAGTCCACAATGATCTCCTTTCTTTGTATCGTGCTCACTGGCACATTGTTGTCTGGGGACCAGGTTGTGAGCTTGCGGACTTCCCGTCCTCTCGGTAGGCTGACTGGTCTCCCTTTGAGATCAGCGATGTTGTTTTTGTGGACTGTGCTGCAGTCGAAGGTGTAGAGACAGCTCAGGAGGGGGCTCAGCACGCAGCCCTGCGGCGAGCTGGTGCTCAATGTGCGGGCGGGTGGTGGAAAAGTGGGCGCTGATTCTCACAAGATGTCCAGTTTGATCGTCAGAATGTCCGGAATGGTTGCGTCAAAGGCCGAACTATGACCAACAAAGAGCGTCGTAGCGTAGCTCTGCAGTTTTTCCGCAGCAGTCTTGAAAAGAGTTGAGCAGCTTCAAATAGACCAAACTAGTGCGTTGGCACCATCGGGGGGCATCTTGGTGTGAGGTGCTTCATCTTGCTCTCCAGGAGCAACGTAGAAGTGATTTGAACGGCTTCATTTTGACAAATTATTACTGTCGTTCTTATTCCACACACACACACACACACACACACACACACACACACACACACCACACACACACACACACAGGATTAATTCAAATACCGGGTTTGGATGACATCCGACTTTTTTCATTTGAAAAAGTGGGCGGGGCCTCGCATCAGCCAATGAAAATGAAGTCGCGGCGCGCGAAGGGCAAGCGTGAAAAGAGTTGCGTCCGCCCGGCAGGTGCGCGAGTACGAGGAGGAGATCAACTGCCTGAAGGAGCGTCTGGTCATGTCGCACAAGAAGCTGGAGGAGTACGAGCGCCGCCTGCTGACGCAGGAGCAGCAGACCAACAAGATCCTGCTCCAGTACCAGAACCGGCTGGAGGACAGCGAGCGTCGCCTGCGCCAGCAGCAGCTGGAGAAGGACTCGCAGATCAAAGGCATCATCAACAGGTAAACGCCACCACACGGGGGCGCCGCGGACGGGACGGACCGCGGCGCGCACGTGCCTCGCCTTTGGAGTTGGCTCGCTCCTGCGTTAGGCTCGTGACCCGGCGGACTCGGAGTCAAAGCTGCGGTTTGGCGCGCTGTGTCCAAACCGCGGCCCGGGCGCCACTTGCGGCAAAAAGACCGTTGACCGCGGAGGGGGTTGCGACGCCCGCGACGACAGCAGCTATTAAAACGTCGGCGTGACTCGCGATTGCCCTCACGTTGTTTCTGAACACGGAGACTCTGGACATCGGCGAGTCTCGCCCCTCCCCCCCCCCCCCCGCCCCCCCAAAAAAAAAACAAAAAAAACCGCGTGATCGCCTCTAATGCAAAACTGTGACTTTGCAGTTTTGCAAAAATATAGCAAAAGCGGAATTGCTTGCCGCATTGCTTTTAGCGTCTTTAGTAGCGAAATGAAAGCGATTTGGACGTGGCTCTCGCATTGTTCCAGTTTTCCGAACGCAACAAAAGTTTGGACACCCCCGGCTTCGAGTCCAATCGCCAGCTTGCGAGAAAGAGTCACAGACAGGCGCACGAGTCGCCAATGCAAGCGCCCGAGTTTTGCGCATTGGGCAAAAAAAAAAAAAAGGAGCGAAACGGTCGCACAAGCAAAAATGAGCCGTCACGAGAACGAGAAGATTTCAGCTTCAAGCCGAAAGCTCGACGGTTTCGGGCAGTAGTGCAACTCGCGCTCTCCGCCGTCAACGCACCTGTGGAACTTTTCCCTAGCTTGAGCCGAGCGCACGCTGGGATTTTATTCTTCCCCGTTTGGAGATTTGCCACCGAGAAAGATTTGCTCGCCGTTTCTCAGTGGAGCCCCACCCCGGAACCGAAGGGAGGAAGGGAAAGGGAAAGGCCCTTCTTTGGACTTTGAGCGGTCGCTGGGGGTCCTTGCTCAACGTAAATGAAAAGTTGCGCAAAATGGACTTTGTTTTTTTCCCTCGAAATGTCATTTTCTTTTTTTTTTTTTTTTTTTTGCTCAAAAAGGGATAGAAATTGCCTATTCTTATTCCATATTTTTGTTCTCCTGCAACTTTTTTTTTCCCCACACACAATTTTAATTACATCTTTCAAATTGGCAGCTTCCATTTTTACAAATCTAGTCTTTAAAATTCTCACCAAAATGTTGGACTGCATATTTTGTGTTGGTGGGATCCTTAAAAAAATAAAAAAATATTATTGATGATAATTATTTATTTTATTGATTTATGATAACAAATTCTTCTTTTTAAAATCTTGTCCTCAACATGAGTTGAGGATGGAGGATTCATTCGTCTTTTTTGAGAGAGAGCGTACATTTCTCTAAAAGCATGACGACTTATGAAAACATATCATTGGACTGGATTTTAGACAAAAGTTTTTTTTTGTTCTTTTTTTGGGGGGTTGTGACCTCACTTGAGTTTGAATTTCTACTCAATTCAGATGTGAAGTTTCGAATGCTTGAAGTTAAAGTTTGGAGTGCAAATTTTGAGTCTAAACTTCGGTATTTTTCTATTGCTGTATGTATTTACGGTGCGCTGAAAAGTATTGTCCGCCTCCTCAAATTCTTCTTCGGATAGCTGAGCCCGCTTCAGCGTTTAAGATCATGAAAAAAAAAACAAAACGTCAATATCAGACAAAGACAACACCGGTAGATGTAAAATGCAGTTTTTACAGACCCAAATTTGAATATTTCCCTTTCAAACTGGTCTATTTTATGCAGCGTTTTGAGTTTGATGCCTGCAAAATATTCCCCAAAATTGGGGTACGACGGACCTGGTCCCGTGTGGCAAAAGTCGTGGCAGCAAATACCGAAATCTGGCAGGGAGTCTTTCACATCTCTGTGGAGATATTTTGGCCCCCATTTCCGTGCAGACTTTTGGACTTGACTTCCCGCGGCTGTCCTGCCGCAGAGCCCAAGCG
Organism: Syngnathoides biaculeatus; assembly: GCF_019802595.1. Classification (NCBI taxonomy): domain Eukaryota; kingdom Metazoa; phylum Chordata; class Actinopteri; order Syngnathiformes; family Syngnathidae; genus Syngnathoides; species Syngnathoides biaculeatus. The sequence continues at coordinate 959,952 of NC_084644.1, forward strand.
GGAACCGACGGCCGAACGTTCAGCTGCGGGAATTTCTGAAAAAGATTCACGATTCCATCAAACACAGCAAGCCGTCCAGGCCCTGAAGGAGAAAAGCGTCCCCAGACTGTCACACATTTGACTCTTTGCGTGACGTTTTTTTTTTTTTTTTTAAAAACATTTCTGAATTGCTGTACTCCATTTACACAGCTGTGACGAGACCCGCACTTGACAAAAAGTTACATTTTTGTCTTGCCTGTCCATAGAATATTCTCCCAAATGTTTTTTTTTTTTTTATATATATTTATTCAAAAGTGAGCTAAAGATTCAGCTAACTCCCTTATGTTCTTTTTAGTCAGCGGTGGTTTGGGCCTCGGATCTCTGCCCTGGATGCCATTTTTGAAAGTGCCTTCCTAGTCGTTAGTCATGAACCTCAACTGAGGCCAGCGAGGCCGCCCACACATCTTAAAATGTTGTCCTGGCTTCCTTTGTGACCTGCTGGATCCTTTTTTGTAAGCCGGCCACTCCTGACACGGTTCACCAACGTTGCGCGTTCCTTCCATCTGTGGATATTGGCGCTCACCGTGCTTTGCTGGAGTTCTAAACTTCTAGAAATGAATCTGTCACCGTTTCCAGACTGATAAATAATATCAAGTACTTTATTTCTCAGCTGCTCTGGAATTTCTTTGTCATTTTGTTGCAGCTTTTTTTAGAGTTGATTTTGTTCGGAGAGATTTTTCTTTCCTTTCCTTTTCTTTTCTTTTCTTCCTTTCTTTCTTTCTTTCTTTCTGTATTTATTGATGTATTTGTTTTTACTGAAAAGTTCTGGATGTACGTCGTCCACGAAAATGAACCACACTTTGTGAGCAGCCACAACTAATTCCAGATATTGGTATTTTTTTTTTTTTTTAAAATATAGGGGCGTAATTACTTTTTCACACAGGGAGGGTCACGTCACTTTTTTCCCTTCAGAAATGAAATGACCGTTGGATAAATTCGGGTCGTCTTCGTCAGATATCTACTTTTTGTTGGATGATCTTAAGCATTTAAAGTGGGTGAAACTATGGATTAAAAAAAAAAAAAACTTCCAAGAATTTGGGGTGGGGTGGGGGGGGGGAGGGGGCGGGGCAATGCCTTTCCACAGCGCCGTGATTAAGGAGTCGGGCAAAAGCCGCCTTTAGGATTTCTTCCGTCTCGTAGCCTTAAACGACTTTGTGTGTTTCACGGGCTCACTCTTACCCTTAATTGCATTTTTGCGGCAATACGTAAAGATGAATAAGTATTTATCAGATTATAAATAGTGAATATTAAATACAAGTGTGCAGTGTTCAATCAAGGAGGGTGTTTGTTCTGTGGCACGAAAATAATTATTTTGAACATATCTATAGCACATATCGACGTGTGTGTGTGTGTGTGTGTGTGTGTGTGTGTGTGCGTGCGTGAAAGAGAGACGCAAGAGTCATAAAAATAGTCGTACTGTATGACGTGTGTGTGTGTGCGTGTGCGTGTGAGAAACAACTGAAAACTCGTAATGGACAACTTTTTAGCCGCAATAATCCATACGAGCCCGGCTAGAAGTATTTTGGCGTTCTGGTGACTTGAAATGATTATTAAAGACTGCACGTAATATTTACTGAAGAGAAAAATGACAGTATATGAATATACATATTTGTGTGTGTGTGTGTGAGAAACAGCTGAAAACTCGTAATGGACAACTTTTTAGCCGCAATAATCCATACGAGCCCGGCTAGAAGTATTTTGGCGTTCTGGTGACTTGAAATGATTATTAAAGACTGCACGTAATATTTACTGAAGAGAAAAATGACAGTATATGAATATACATATTTGTGTGTGTGTGTGTGTGTGAGAAACAGCTGAAAACTCATAATGGACAACTTTTTATCCGCAATAATCCATACGAGCCCGGCTAGAAGTATTTTGGCGTTCTTGTGACTTGAAATGATTATTAAAGACTGCATGTAATATTTACTGAAGAGAAAAATGACAGTTTCTGAATATATGTGTGTGCGCGGCAACTCGGGCCACAACATTAGGTACACGCGCAGTCCGATCCCGCGGTTAACGGCAGGAGGTGTTCCTAAAGATTTGTCCCGTCCCACGGAAAATGTACGACTCAGCATTATTTTTGTTGTTATTGTTACTAGTTCTGGTGGTGGTGGTGGGGGGGGGGGCGTGCAAGTACATCCTCTTGTCTTCTTTCTCTGTAGCCAAAGTCTTCCGACATTGTGACATCACAACTCGCGAGGTGCTCCCGATGATGACTTTTTTTTTCTCCCCTCCACGTAACGAACGTCATCCATATGCATCATTTGACCTTCTGCCGCTGTCCAGTTGACATTTTTTTGTGTGCTTGCTTGATGAATTCTTTCTTCTTCTTCTTCTTCTTCTTCTTCTCTCTCTCTCTCTTCCATCTCTCTTGCTCTCTTTTTTTGTACAAACAAAAAGTCTGAAGGCTGTACACGCTGTTTCTCCAATAAAACATCCAAACGCTCATGTTTGAAACTTTTTTTGTTTTGGTTTTTATTTTTTTCCACTTACTTTGTGTGTCTTCACTGGAATTTGTGCGCCCGAGTGAAATATGAATGTGGAGACGTCGGCGAAAGGGAAAAGCACCCCCCCCCCAAAAAAAAAAAAAACAAACAAAAAAAAAGAATGAACCAGTTTGTGCTGTTCACACGGCAAGTTGATTTGAAACAGAATCCGCTTCGTTCACGTTTTGGTCCACGTGATGCCCGATGGAGCCAAATTGAAGAGCAAAGTGAATCGGAACTAGTTTCAATTCACATTGTGGATCGGATTTATCACCGCATCAGTTTCTCCTTCCAAACGATCAATCTAAACGCGCATCGATCAATACGGAATCAAAACGGTGCAAAAATGAACTTGGCCCACTTTGCGTTCCCATTGCAAATTGAGTTGAAGCTGAATACGTCCACTTCAGGTCAAAACGGTCCCTGCTCAGTTGAATGGAACGTAACATAACATAAACCTGGACCACTTTGCGTTCTCATTGATCATTCTCATCAAAGCGGATTCACTTCGATTTCCTGTCTGAAATGGCAAGTCAAGGCAAATGTTGAAAACGCTTTGGAAACTGGATCCAGTTTCCATTGTGACGCACTTCAGGTGTAAATCAGTCAATATGAGGTGAAAGTGAGCAAGGACCACTTTGCGTTCACATTGTGAATGAATTTGAAACGGGATTCAGCTCCCCGTGTCGCTCAGCAGAATGAATAATGTAAGGGGAATTTGAACTGGGCCCGTTTGGAGTTCACATTGCCACTGAATTTGAAACAGGATCCAGTTCTCTTTTTGTCTTCACAGGGGTTCCGTAGCGGCTTCAGTCGTCGGTGCCGATAAAAGTTGAAGATGAAACAATGCCACTTTGGTTCACATTGAAAACGGTAAACCGCTTCAAGTGAGAAGATGAACGTGAACCAGGACCGCTTTGCATTCACATTGCGTGATCATTTGAAACTGGATTCAAGCAGTACTACTTTGCATTCACACGGAACTTCCTTTAAAAACAGGATCCAGCTCTCATTCTGGTCCCCCTTCAAGTGTGATTCAGTTAAAGCAAGATAAAAGGGAACCGGGATCACTTTCTGTTCACATTTGGAATTGATTTGAATTACGACCCACTTCTCATTTGGGTCAACTTAGGTTCCTAAGTTGGTCTCAATCGACATGGTGGCAGTCAAAGGTGAAAAATCAACAGTAGCACTTTGCGTTTACATTGAAAATGAATTTGAAACGGGATTCCGTTTGTTTTCCGGACTTAATCGGTCGCTGGAGAGCGAACGTGAAACGGGACCTCTTTGCGAGTTCATCTGAAAGAGGATCCAGTCGTCTTTCTGGTCCACTGACGTTCCGAAAGGACCTCGGTCGATGGCACTCGACGCAGAATTCAGTTTGAATTTGTGAGCCACTTTCGGATCTCGATACAAGACGAAAGTGAAGCAGCAGCAGCAGCAGCAGCAGTTTTCTGTCCACGTGAAAACTCCCGCGCAAGGTGATTGAGAAGCTTTCTGCTCGGTCGTTGGGTCGTTGGGTTCTTAGCGCTAACCTTCCCGTCACCCCTTGAAATTCAAATCCTTCCGTGGCACTCTGGATTATCTTCTGGCCTGGGAAAATCGGAGAATTAGCGAGAGAGGCGGGAAAAAAAGTGCATCCGTCAGCTCTCCGGGATCTTTCAAACGATTAAGATGAAGGATTTTTTTTTTTTTTTTATTTACACCCCACGAGCACCGATTCCCAGGGGACGCCGTTGATCCGGCAACCCCGCTGTCGGTTCTTTGAAAGATTCTGCCATCGCCTGCCACGTTTATTTTTCAGTTTTTTTTTGTCTTTCCTGTTCATCCGTCGTTCCCCCCCCACCCACTCACATTTTCCTGCTTTCCTCGCTCTGTCTTCCCAACCCCCCCCCCCCTTCCACCCTCTTCTAGCGCCAAGATGCATAGCTCTTTGGGACAAAAAAAAACGAGATTATTTCATATGATATGATCTCAAAATTGTGATTATTGTTATTATTGATGAAAAAAATGGACTAACAATCCCTTTGTGGTGATATTTGGGGGGGGGGGATGAGAGAATGGTCGCTGTGTTCAGAATCGTTTGGAGTTAGCTCCCCCCCCCCCAACCTCCCGCATCGCCATTTTCGCCACATCGTCGTTTTAAATGATGAAACGAATAATCTCAAATCACGAGATCGGGTTGTTGACATTGATGACGAAAAACCTGGCGAGAAATCCTTTCGCAGTGGTTTGGGAGATTTCGTGAGAGAAAGATTCTGAAGACGGCGACCGCGTCGGCGACCGTTCGTCGTTCCCGACTCACAAAGCACTTGGACCGGACCTTTTCGGACAATCCCAAAATATACATATCTGAATATAATTGACTGAAACGAGTGTTCCCTCGTCACTAGAAAAATGTTTTGGAATTGTTGTAGATCGTCTCATCAGTCAAAGAAAAATGCCAGGGTTTGCGTTTTAAGACGGAATTTTGGCCGGAACAACACGCCGACGGTCGACCGATGCCGTCGGGGGCTTCGCGGCCGTCGACGGCTCCACGATCGGCCGTCGTGGCCGACGCGTCGGCTCGTGCTGCGATGCCACGAAGAGGCCCGTCGGCCGTTGTGGTTTCAAATGGGGCCGGGCCGGGACGGTGAGGCTGAAATGTTGCCTTGGACTCAAAATGCTTTCCTTTTTTTTTTTTTTTCTCCCGCCCGTCATAACGCTGCCTGTCCTTTTGTTGCCCCCCCCCCCCCCCACCCCACCCCACCCCAACCCCACCCCTTCTTCCCGCTTCTACCACCAAGACTCATGGCCGTGGAGGATGAGATACGGGGAGGACACGTCATTGAGCCAAAAGCAGCCAGGATTTTCCCAGATCAGGTCTGTCAGCTTCCGCCTTGTCACCACCTCTTCTTCGTCCTCTTCTTCTTCTTCTTCTTCTCCTTCTTCCCTTTCCTCTTCTACTTTTTCTTCTTCTTCCCCTTCCTCTTCCCCTTCCTCTCCTTCTTCTTCTCCTTCTTCCACTTCTTCTCCTTCCTCATCTTCCTGTCCTTCTTCTTTCCTTCTTCTTCTTCTCTTCTTCTTCTTCTTCTTCTTCTTCTTTCCTTCTTCTTCTCCTTCTTCTTCTCCTTCTTCCCTTTCCTCTTCTACTTTTTCTTCTTCTTCTTCTTCCCCTTCCTCTTCTTCCCTTCTTCCCCTTCCTCTTCCCCTTCCTCTTCTTCCCTTCTTCCCCTTCCTCTCCTTCTTCTTCTCCTTCCTCTTACTGTTGTCCTTGTTCTTCTTCCTCTCCTTTTTCTCCTTCTTCTTCTCCTTCCTCATCTTCCTGTCCTTCTTCTTTCCTTCTTCTTCTCCTTCTTCCCTTTCCTCTTTTACTTTTTCTTCTTCTTCTTCTTCCCCTTCCTCTTCCCCTTCCTCTTCCCCTTCCTCTCCTTCTTCTTCTCCTTCTTCCACTTCTTCTCCTTCCTCTTACTGTTGTCCTTGTTCTTCTTCCTCTCCTTTTTCTCCTTCTTCTTTTCCTTCCTCATCTTCCTGTCCCTCTTCTTTCCTTCTTCTTCCCCTTCTTCCCTTTCCTCTTCTACTTTTTCTTCTTCTTCCCCTTCCTCTTCCTTTCCTTTTCTTCTTCCTCTCCTTTTTCTCCTTCTTCTCTTCTTCTTCTCCTTCCTCATCTTCCTGTCCTTCTTCTTTCCTTCTTCTTCTCCTTCTTCTTCTTCTTCTTCTTCTTCTCCATTTCCCCTTCTTCCCCTTCTTCCCCTTCCTCTTCTTCCTCTTCTTCTTCTTTCCTTCTTCTCCTTCTTCTTTGTCGCCTTTCCCAACGTGGGCTGCTCCAGTGGATTTTGCGTACGCGTGCTCCCGTGGATTTTCGGCTTTTTTTTTTTTTTTTTTGTGCACTGGCGTGGCGGTGGTGGTGGGCTTCTGTCCTGTTTTCCCGTTTTCACCGCCGAGCATGACTCCGCCCACTTGGTATTCGCACACACGGCCGACGCCCACGCGGCGGCTTCACTTTCATTTGCGTCAGTGGTTATTTGGTGCGATTCTAACATGCAGATAGCAAGTCAGCGAGGTCTAAACGCCGTAATCACAGTCTACTAGTGTCGCCGCTTGAGAGCGGCTCGTTGTCAGCCGCAGGTGCGCGCACACGTCGTGCGGAAAAAGACGGAAGAGCGAGGAGAAGGGAAGGTTTTTTTTGCTGACTGCCTCTGTCAATGTCTCGAAAGGGGCTTCGGGCGAGCGCGGCCACTTAAGAGCGCCTCGTTGTTGTCACGTGGAAAAAGCGAGGCAGATTTTCCAACCACTGCAAGATGCATTTTAACGCTTGTTATCGGGTGGAGGCATAAGAAAGACGCCAGATGAAGTGGCGTCCGTTTTTCCAGGTTGCAGTCATATTTTATTATTTATTATTATTATTTTGATAGCGTGATGACAGTTGATTCGGCAATTTCGAGCTTTTGTGGCCTTATTTTCAGGGCTGCAACAATGAATCAGGCTCAATTGTCAAACAAATCCGCCGTAAATATTTTGTGCTTTCTGAAATTCTCCATGAAAGGAGACGGAACATCTTTGCCTTCATCAAAATCAGACCTTTGCCGCCATCTTGTTTTTACGTTGGATAACGGGAACCGATTCGTAATCAATTTCTTTGGGTATTTTCTGCACTGTTTTTTATTAAAAGGTTTTATATATATATTTAAAACAATTCATTGATTAATCAGAACAAACAAACAAAAAAAGAAACATCAAGATAGAGCACATCTGCCACACAATTGTGAGGACCGGCGTTCGAATCCAGAATTTGCATGTTTTCCGCATGCTTGAAGCGGTTCGGCAAGGACAAGATTTCTGAGGATGTGGGACCGGTAGCGAAAAAAAAAAAAAAAAAAAAAAAAGAAAGAAATCGAGAAGCTTTTCGGATAGGTGGCCCACTAGCGCCTCCGCTGGATTTTAAAGGCGCTGCAGCAAGATTGAGCTTCCACGTTAGCATCGCTGGATTTTCTCGTGGCTCGAGCGTAAATACAAATGAAGGTAAGCAACTAGGGTGACTAGAACGTGTACAAGAACCTCAATAAAAACTTTTTCCTTGATTGTACTTCAAGGAGTGGCAAGATAAACACGTCTGGCAGTCTGAACATTAGCACGTGTGGCGTCATTTGCGACTACATCTGAACTGGCGTCCAATCCGATGTTTTGACTGCGTCAAACTAGCAAAAAACTCCTTGGAGAGATTCGCGAGTCTGGAATGATTGAATGATTCCAAACGCAGCAAATCATTCCTTCATTCTCAACTCCCGAGTTACGATAAAGTGACTTTCGGGTGACATTTTTTGGAGCTAACGAGATGTTTTTTTTGGAATCCGGACTGAGTGAAAGATTCTGGACGCAGTCGTTCGCTCTTCCACCGCCTCTCCGGTCACAGATCTTTGCCAAAGCTTCCCGATGGCATTTGAGCAAGGCGGCGAAATTGAGAAAGCAAGCCAATTGCGGAACGGCCATCTCCTCTCCGGCCGTAGTCGGGATGCCGGGCGAAAAGTTGCTGCGCGAGGTCCGTTGTTTCCCACGCAGACGATTTCAATTTCGACAAAGTGAGAAGATGCCAAAATCGAAAGTTTGACGTCTCCAGAATCCGGACAGGATCCGCTTTGCATTCCTGGAAATGAAACTGTCGTCAAGTCAACGTGGACCACGTTGAAAGTTGATCGAGCTGGAGATGAAAGTCCGGCACGGGCCACATTTCAAGTTGATTTGAAGCCCGATCGTGTTGACTTGAGGCGCGACCGGTGCCACAGTCGAGAGAACGTCGACGCAAAGTCAAATTCAACCTGCGCCACTTTCAACTTGACTCGCGGGCGGATCAGAAAACACAATCCGGTTCCGTTTCCGGACCGCTCCGGGTGCGAACGCCACCCCAGTGGGTACAACGCGACTTGGATCACGGCCTCCGCATTGAAAGTTGTTCCGAACCGGGATCCAGCTCAAAGGTGAACGTCAACCCCATTTCTGGACTATTTCCAGCGGCAAAAGTGAACCCGGAACTGTTTCCGTTGACACTGTGAGGTGAATTTCAATCAGGTTTGACTTGAGTGACATTTTCTCCCATTCCGGCAGGGTGTGATATTCTCTATGCTGCCGCTGCTGCCGCTGTTGTTGGTTTTTTCTCGTTTGACGAGTCCAAAGCATGCGGAGCAGAACTTTGGGTCGCAACAGTCGGCCACTGGCTAGCGCATGTCGGGGTCGCGTGTCGTGCATGGCATGTCGTCGTCTTGTGTTGACTTCATTGATGGCATCACGTGTGGTTCTTTGTTGTCTTGGTGGGGGTTTTTTTTTTCGCCTTCTCCTCCTCCTCCTCCTCCTCCTCCTCCTCCTCCTCCTCCTCCTCCTCCTCCTCCTCGTCGTCGTCCTCCTCCTTGTATTTTCTCCTCTTGTTGACGAGATACGGTGATTTCTCTTAGGGGAGGCGTCAGTCCATCCTAGTGCAGCCTCGTCTCGCCCCCGTCCCACCCCGAGTGTCCAGGTAATAACCCCAGCCGACAATCTCTCTCTCTCTCTCTCTCTCTCTCTCTCTCTCTCTCTCTCTCTCTCTCTCTCTCTCCATCATCCCCTGCAGTTCTCAGTGTGCGTCCCTGTTGTCACTCTCTCACACGACTTTCCTCGCAAAAAAAATTTAAAAAAAAATCCCTTCATACAAAACTTGCGGACGTCAGTTCTACCAACAAGAAACAAAAAAAAAGTTTGGAAGGTTCCGGGCGTCAACCTCAAGGCAGGATCCGGGCCTTCCCGTCATGAAATCTTGCCATAATTATTGAAATCAAACGATAAAAATGCCAAAGAGCCCTCCCAGGCTGTGATCTTATGAAATGTGAACCCCGCGATATGCGAGGGTGAGTGCCTAACCTCCAGTAACAAAAATGCGGGTGTGATCGACGCTCTCCATGAAGAAAAAAACCCACACAAATAACCCCAAAACGGGGTTTCCAAGAACAACAGAGGATAGACAAAAAAAATGTAAATACGTGAATTTATGAATCCCGGACCGCAAATATTTGTGCATCCACTTTTTTAGGTAAGGAAGAAAAACTGGAAGATTCACGCACTGGCCGAACCCTCATTAAATTAGTACTGATTTAACATAAAAATAAATGAGTTGGTTTAAATATTCCATAATCCATATACTGTGTTGTATAAATTTTATACACATGTATGCGATATTTTATCAGTACGAAGCCAGTTTTTGCACTGTTAGCAAGCCCACGTTAGCCACGCCTGCTACATTGCTAGCATGATTGATTCATAAACGTTTTTTTTTTTTTTTTAAATACTACTTTTGAAAATATTCCAACAGCTGATAAAAAATACACGTCGAGCAGAAATGTTGCTAATTTTGTATTTAGTGAACGGTCTGGATATATTGGAGCCCACCGCAAAAAAACTGGAAGTGCAAGCTGATGTTTTTGAATCAAGTGCTTTGATTCGGCGGGAAAACGCCGAGTGTCGTTCCGGCGACTCGGGGGATGGGAATGATCCAAAGCTGTCGTTGCGTTCGCAATGCGTCGTTCTCGCATTCCCGACGCCCGAACGATTAGAAAAGAACTCCCGGGGGACACTTTTGGGAACAAAGTGGGTGGACGAACTAAAGATTCGTTCGGACTGAATCGTTCGCTCCTTCCCTGACTCCCGACTTGCAGCGGACGTCAAACTCGATGTTTGCTTTTGGATGACTTTTTTGAAATATGAATAACTGCGGCTATGACTTGACTTTTTGAGCGCAGATCGCAGCAACTTGCGTATTCGACGACCCGGCTGCAAGAAGGCGATTTTTCCGCCGCGTGTTCGAAATCCTCCTCAACGCAGGAGCGGAACGAGCGCCTCAGTCGAATTCGGCGTCACGTTCGACGCCCCGACGTGTATCTCGCAATTCATCCCCTCGCTCGAGCACGACAAAGGAATCATGGGAAATCTCCGTATCCGACCCCGACCTTCCCCGGAGCACACACTGATGGTTGTGCGCAGCTTTTTGTGCGTCTTTTACGTGTCTTTGTGCGTGTGCGTGTGTGTTCGGCAGTCATGTGACCTTCTTGTGTTGTGTATTTCTGTTGTACTTTTAGCCGTATAAAAACAATTTTGTGCTAATAAACAAAGAGCGCCGCCCTCCAGGCCCCCCGCCGCCCCTGCAGAGTGTGATGCTTACGTGGGTAAGTTTGGTTTTGTTTTGTTTGTGTGTTGTTTTTTTTTTTTCTGCCCGGATGTCAGTAAACATTCCGCCGTGCGTCTTTTTGTCGCCTTTAATACGCGTGCGCGTCTCCCGACGCACGTCCGGTATTAAAAGCAATGTTGGTTGTGTTGAGGAAACAAAGAAAAATTACTGGCATCCGAGTCGGTTTGGTTCTGATTGAGAAGAGAAAAGGCCCAACGTGCGCACTCGAATTATTTGCTGTACATTTTTTTTGTTTTGTTCTGTTGTTCAATGCAAAGGGACACACAAACACGTACACGACGTCGCGCCGCGGGACGATTGATTGTCATGTTTGTCCTTCTCTCCGCTGTCCGCAAGACAACCCCCCCCCCCCAGCCTCACGTCCCCCCCCCCTTCCATCCCGCACTGCTGCTGCCTATCGGAGGCCACCCGAAACCGTCTTCGAGGCGCCGCGTCGTCTGCAAAGTATATGACGCTAGCTGCGTTTTTTTTTTTTTTGCCGTGGTGAGAGGGACGTCTTCAAAAGTCTCCCCAAAAGATAAAAGTGGGCCACGTCACGAGATGTAACCGATCTGTGGGGGGGGTTTAGCCTTTAGGAGTGTGGCACCGTGCTGACAGAGCTTTTCAATCCGTCCAACAATATAGTGTGGCAGACAATGCTACAATTTGTCGAGGGTTTTGGAGGGAATTTTGCAAACTAGCACATCCGCTTGGGGGGCTAAACTGCCAGAAAACACACAAAAGACACTGTGTGCGCTTTTTATTTTCACATTTCTTCAAGAGGGGGAATTAAAAGCAAAAGCAACCAAGATAATGTGGTAGCAAAAGTGTCCACACCCCCTTATAATTGGGTCTGTGTTCAGAATAAGCCAATCACGTTCCAATTCATGTTAGATGTTCTAGTAGGCTTTTCCTGTCACCTTTTGGCCACTCTCCTGACTGAGGCCCCAGTTCCGCAACCCTGTTCGTGTTCCCAGATCGTGTTTCCGCACGTGCATTTGGTGAGATTTCAAGAAAGAGCCAGAAACTCTTGTCGCTCCTTCGCAGCCTCCTTCGCCATGCACGTTCCTTCTCGTTGTTCACCAATTGTGGAGGGATGTTCATTTATTGGTCATGTGACTGCTGGGCCATATTTTCCCCACTCAATGATGACGCTGCAGTACGTTTAATTCCTTGGAAATTCTTCGTCTTTTAACAACGGCGTCACTCTGATGCCGTGGAAGCTCTCTGCAGACTTGTGCCGTAAGACGAGTCTCCAAGCATGTCTGGAAAAGCCTTCTAGAACATCTGCATTTTATTTTGGGTTCATCGGGGGCGCTTCAAACGATGCCCGGTGTGTGCTGGCTCCCGTTTAATGAGTTTAAATGTGATTGGTCCGTTTTGACAACCACCAGACCCCCAGTCAAAAGAGGGTGTGCACACTTGCGCAAGGCCGTTAAGTTATCGGCGCACATCTCTCTGAATTCTCATTTCAAAGGTACTACACAAATGAAACAAAAAAAAGGAGACAAAATTTGAAGTCCCCCCCCCCCCCCCAAAAAAAAGCGATTTGTGAATGAGTTGAAATTCGAGTCTAAATTCAAAATTCTAAGGGGACAAAATAGTCAAGAATCTGATTGAAATTAAAGAATCATTTTTCATTGAAATAAAACATTTGCCGGGAGGGATCATAATGAGTAGAGGAAATTCAAATCTATGTTAACTTAAAAAAAGTTGTATTATAATGTAATAAAGAACGTTTGAATATTTTAAATGTGAGTTGAAACTGCTAAGGGGGGAAAGTTCATCAAAAAAAAAAAAACATGAGATGAAATCTAATTTCAGAGATAACGATAAGAAAATTTTTCGCCCGTCGTTGGTGAGCGCGTCGTCTTTATTTTGTGGGGGGTGGGGCGACCTGTTTCCGATCACGTGTTGCTGTGCTCGTTCTTCTCATCCATCAGCATTTGTAACTCTTCTCCTCTTTCCCTCCCCCCTTCTGTCCTTTTTTTCCGTTTCTTTGACTTCCGTCCTTCCCGTTGACCCCCCCCCCCCGCAATTTTCTTCTTTCTCTTGTGTGGTCCCCCCCCCTCCCCTCCACCCCTCGCCTCCCTCTCATCGCTCATCGAATGGCTTCTTCTCCTTCATCTTCTTCTTCTTCTCCTCCTGTACGCACCCCCACCCCCGCCACTACCCCGCCCCCCCCCCCTTTTTTTTTTTTTCTTTCTGTCTATCTGGCATTAGGAGAACCAGCTTTCCTCCTTGGGTTCAGCAGACCCCGGTGTGAAAAGCCAGGAAGGAGGAAGCGGGCCTCGGCACGACGGGTCGGCGGAGAGCTCCGCGGCGACCGGACCGCCCGGCCCGGCCCCGGGCCCGGGAGGGTCGCAGGGGGGTTAAACGCAGCGCCGAGAGAGCGAGAGAGCGAGAGAGAGAGAGAATGAGAAAAATGCTATCAAAGTTTTTTTTTTTTTCCTGCACACACAAAAGCAAAAACAAAAACAAAAAAAAAACAAAAACAAAAACAAAAAAAGGGCTTTGTTCAACTTTGCGCTCTTGCCGGACAAGATAGCGACGCACGCGCACACGTCCCCCCCCCCCCCCCCCCAGGAGGTCTCGCGCCCCTCGAGTGGTCCTCAGTGCCTTGAATTGGGCCAGTGAGACCCCCCCGGTCCGCGTTTGATTGACAGCCGGCTGACCGACGAGCTTTTTCTCTTCTCAAAATCAGAACCCGAACTGGTGCTCACAACCGACGGTGCAATTTTACTTGGCGGGGGGGCGTCACCGCCTCGCTTTCCTCTCTGTGCTTTTTCTTGCATTCTGTGTCGTCTTTGTCAAACTCGTTTTATTTTCCATACACCCCCCCCGCCACCCTTCCGGCCTCCCTTCTGTGTAGCTTTGGGTTAGCGGCGCTAAACTGAATCGGATTTGCCACCAGAAATTTACACTCGCTCGCCCCCCACAAAAAAGTTTGCATTTACATTGAGATGCCACAAGATGGCAGCAAACTACAAATTTGACATTAGGCAGTGCTCCGGCCTGACGAAATGACGCTCCTCTCCTCACTTCAACATAGTTCCTTGGCACAGAGATGGACAAGATGGTGGCAAAGGCAACACTTTTACCTCAGATACATTAAACAAAAACAGGATTGGTTACCCCCCCCCCTCCCCCCAAATAAGAATGTTGAATATGCAGGGGAACACTTAATAGGATGATGATCAACTTTTAAATTTCTTTCATAATTAGTCTAAAAACCAACAAGAAACTTTTTGGGAACTAGTTTTTGTTTGAAAGCATCACCAAATCCAAATTTGAAATTTGAAAGCCAGGACGTAGAATGTTTGTTGTAATTTTTTTTCTGTTTTGTTCCAACGTGTTCCATCTTCATCCCGTCGTTTTTCTTGTCGTTTGTGGCTTCACACTCTAGGGGGCGCTCTGGCAAAAAAAAAATGGGGTTGCACATTTGCTCAGTAGCGATTTGTGGCTCGTCACCGATGAACCTTTTCGAGCATGAAGGGCCGCCGTAGTTCTTATCGAGCAAATCGATAAGAGCGGATTTGATTCAATGCCATAAAAGTACATCAAATTTTCCCAGGATTGTTTTTTTCGTCTTCGCCCTCACACGGGACTCGATTTATGAGTTTGATTTGACGCATTTTGAGGCCCAGGGTAGCGCCCTTCACTCCCCTCTCGGATTTGGCCGCTACGGCCGACACAATTACTGTAATTTGATGTCAGTAAAAGTGAATTATGAAATATGACCCACCCCAATTTGAAGTCCGCTGTCCGCTGCCATCATTTTGAGCGCCACTCAAGTCACGGCTGCTAAAGTTAGGGTGCAACGGTGCTTTGACTCCGCCTAAAATACGTTCTTAGTTCGCATCCCCAAATTTTGAGCCCCCGGGCGACTTTGAAAATGTCCTTTCCCGACAAATGATCCCTCTTTAAAACTCGGCAATTCCGACTCCTTTTTTTTCTTCTGCCTCTTTGCCTGAAATGTACCGAGCACAAATTTTGGACAAGGTTGGCTAAACACGTCAGCTGGTAAAACCGCGAGTGGGTCTTTGGCGCCGAGGCGTACGTACCACAACGCGACACACCACTGAGTGCTCGGTGAAATGACCGCATGAACCCCCCCCCTTCCCCATTCCCCCTCCCTGTGTTTCCAGCCACTCGCAAAGCTTCATGGAGGACAGTGCGGAAGCTAACTGGCTGATGCGCCATCAGCGCCACGCGGCGGGCTGGCACGGCCAAATGTCTCGCGCGCTCTCCCGCGACGCTATTGGCTGACAAAGGGAGAACGCAGGCCACTGGTCCCGGTCTGTGCGCTGTAAGGACGGTCCGGAACCCCAGCGGACCATGTGAGGAACCGCGGCGGGCTCCTTGCCTTTTTCTTTTTTTTTGGGGGGGGGGGGGGATGCGTGTCAGAACATTTGTGCATGACTATGCAGGAAAAGAGAGTGGAGGTGCATTGTGGGTATTGTATTTCCAAGGTGCTTGACCTCTCTCAACCCGAATGTTATGTTGAGGGTCAATTCATACGTCATAAGTCACCAAAATGGCTGCTTGAAACCAACATGGCCGACTCCGCGTCGAATAGTTTCCGCGTGCCTCGTTGAAGCTGCTGTCACGGGGCTCTCTTTTTCTCTTTTCTTTTCCTCTCAAACTTTCCAAGCGCCTTTTCCACGGAATTCCTCTGCAAAATGCTTGGTCGGTCGAGTTGAGGGTTCGAGTCCCCGAGACGTTTCGGAAACATACGTAGCCCATTTGTTGCGCGGGCGCGCGGGAGAGAGTGCCGTCAGGGGCCCCAATTTTCAAAGCGGTCCCACCCGAAACCTTTGTTCGCGGTTTTCTTCCAGACTCCGTGAAACGTGTCCGAAATGGCGGCTCGTTGCCGACTTCCGGGGCGTGCGTGAAAGCAGCGTTTTTTTTTTTTTTAACTTCAGCTTTGGTGACTTTTAACTTAGACGTGAAAAATAATACAAACGTTGTCACCAGGATGCAAAGCGCTCCAAGTAGTTTTTTGTTCTTAATAAGCGTCCTCAGCAAATGTCCAAAATGTCCAATGGACTCTTTTTTTTTTTGTCCTTTCTGAGACTTTTTGGTCAAATTGACCCAGCAACATAACAGGAGGGTTCAAGCTGATTTACTTTCAAAGCATTTATTCATATGATGATGATGATGATTATTATCTCTCTTTCTCTCTCGCTTGTAGTCTTTTGAAATTGTCATCCACGGAGGATTTTCATTGACTTTTTTTTTTTTTTTTTTTGGTATTTCCGACTGCCGCTCTTCTTCTAACGGTTATATCCAGTATCCGGACTCGTTGTTTGAAATCTTCCAGTGAGGTTTTTTTTTTTTTTTAAATGTATTTTCCTCTTCGACTCTCTTTCGTCTTTGCCGCCCACACGAGCACACAGAAAAAGGGACAAGATGGCGCGTTTGTCCCCCAAACTTTTTGCACATGACGCCGTCGCCATGGAGCTCTCCGTTTACAAACAAGAGGACTGCAATTTATTATTATTATTTTTTTTTTTTTTTTTTCTCCTGCCGGTCCTCGGTGAATTCGGGCCGGGAATTCCGACGGTCCCGATCCATTCCCGGACTGCTCGGAAGGACAAATTCCTCAGCCGGGATGAATGTGTGTACACGTGTGTACATATCCATATCCGCAGTATGTGCGATGTAAATGTTTGTTTGTAATAAGATGCAAAAGTGTACAGTTATTTTTCTCCCCCCCGCCCCCGCCCCCCCCCCATGCTCTGTGCTGTTTTTCTCGATAATGGGGGGGGGTCAAAAATGGTCATTTGTGACACTTTTTCTACCATTTTTCGGGGGCGATTGTAAATAGGAACATTTGCTTTGGCTTCCACTTGATTGGTCGCGGGTTGTCGTTCAGAGATCTATATTTATTCCGACAACACTGATATATGATATTTAGTTATGATTTGGGATCTTTTTCATTTTTGGTGACATTTTTTTCTTTTCTAATACTAACTAAGTGTGCCTCCCTTATTTACTGATCCCCGCCCCGTGCTCCCTTTTGACAAGCCATATGAAACGCCCCCCCCCTTCTCTTCCCTCCCCCCTTTCCTTCCCTTCCCTTTTTTTTGTGAACAGAATGGATATTTTTTGGTGTATATTATTGGAAGAGTGCCGTATGTACATGAATGTGGGTGTTCTGATGATTTCATTATTGCTGTCATAACAATAATAATATGAATAATATTGCGGATATTATTTGGGTTTTGTCGATTGACTGGTTGGGCGCACGCGCGGTTGATGATGACGACGTCGTGATCCTTCTGTTTTTTTTTCTTTGTTTTGTTTTTTTTTTTCCCCCTTTTGAATACACCGGAAATTTATATTTTTCGGGTGAGTGAATCTGGTGGTAGAAATTAAATAAATTGATTAATAAATGATAACATTCTTAATTAATTCTGCTTTTGTGTCGTTTTCCCGTTTTTTTAGTTGACAAAATTATTTTGAGGCTACAAATAAAAACCAATGATAAAATGTGATTTTCACTTGAATATAAATGATGAAATGTTTTGATTTCGTTTTAATTGAAGAATGGTTTTATGGTGAAAAGGTCACATTTCACTGTTGAAGAAATGTTCAATGACTTTAATAAGCTTTTAATTTGAAACATGCCATTCAACAAAAAGGTAGACAATATATGACGTGATGGATATTGCACCTGTATCAATATCAAGAAAATATTGCACCTTTTTGATGACGAAAGCCTTAATTTGATCGTGTATGAATGATGGATGGCATCAACATCAGCCAATAACCCAAATACATGGACCGTATATCAATTATTAGCAAAGACGTCACCATTTTCACGGCGCCATATTGCAGGTCAAACGGAGCTGCTCGACAGTGTGGCGGATGTTGAGCCGCAGCAGAATATTCACAATGCCTGAGACTCGTCGTGCTGTTGGTCGTCAAAACAGACAAGACGGATATTCAAAGAGGTCATTCTTTGGAATAGCAGCTGAAAAGACAAGAAAAGATCGATGGATTTTGGCAAAATTCAACGTGATGGATGGTGCCCAACCAAAATACACACACGCCTGGGTCGCGATCGCTTCACTTCACGTAGGAATTATTCTTCTCATTCTCAAATTCCCAAGAAGTATTTATAATGCCAAAAATGCCAATGTCAAAAAAAAAAAAAAAAAAAAAAGGTTAAACCTCAGTAAACCTCACCCCAACAGACTTTGAATTTTTTTTTTAATAGGCATTGTTCTCAAATGAGTCCGGTGCGTACTTAAAAAAGGAAAATAAACCTTCGGTCGCGAGATGTTTACATAGGTTAACGTTTGGCTGCAACACGCTTCCGTGTACGGGGCCTGAAGCCTATCCCAGTCGTTTCTTTTCTTTTTTTTTTAAACAGGACTCATTTGAGAACAATGCACATTTAGAAAAAAAAAAAAAAAAAGCTCGTCACGAAGAGGTTTAATGAAGTTTAATTTGTGGCCGCAACAGGCTTCTGTGTACGGGGAGTGAAGCCTATCCCAGCCGTTTATTTTCTTTTTTTTTTAAATACTTATTGAACTCATTTGAGAACAATGGATATCCCAAAAAAATTCTGTCAGGGAGAGGTTTAATGAAGTTTAATGTGTGGCCGCAACACGCTTCAGTGTACAGAGGAGCCGTCTCGCTGTCTTATTTTTCAATCATAGTTAATGAATGCGAGTTTCTGTAAAAGCAGGCGTCATTTATTGAAATATTGGTATTTGTATTGAAAAAAATCTGAGTGGCTCCATCGCTATGTGGGATTTATTCTTCATTGAGAACAGAACTCCGTGATGGATGGTGAACCAGCAAAACGGTTAAAATTGATAAAAGTACATTATGATTGTCTGACAGAGTTTTCAAACAATTGAATAAATTCTGCTGCAGAACAAATGAAATGTAGTTGGAAAGCGACTTTCTCCGCCGAAAGTTGGGTGCCGCACCAAGCGGATATATTGGATCTGGCAACCCAGCAGCGTTCTCATGACGCGGACTTGGGAATGACTGAAATGGAAATTGGTCCCGGATATGAACGGAAAATGATCACTGAATACATTAATAACTGCAACTTCAAATGTCATCTTGTACGTTTCGTTTCCCGTCAGTCCGTGTCGTTTCTGCGGATTTGTCTTCCGATCTGGCAACTCTCGCTCGAAAGCCTCGCGCGACTGCCTAACTCTCGCGGTACTTGGCCACTGCCTGCCTGCTGTTCGGGAAGAATGGCCGACCTCGCATCACTGGCCGGAACCGAGCTCGGCACGAGAGGCACGCCGGCCCGCTTTAGCTGACCGGGGCCCAGCGTCGATCGCCGGGCACCCCTCTTACCCGGCGCCCGATACGGACGGGTAGAGGGGGGGGGGGGGGAAGGCAAAAGTTTCAGGAAGGGAGACGTGCTAACGCGACACCTCGGCAGGCTAACCGCGCTAGCTGGGCTGCTTGTCACTACCGGGTCGGGCGGTTGGGGGGGGGGGGGTCAACTCTCCCCGGGCACCCGAGGCTATTGCGTGACCCGGGGTGCGTTTTTCCACCCAAGAGTCGCAGACTCCGAAGTGGACATGAGCGGACCTGGACAGGACAGCGAACCGGAGGCCAAAGTCCTTCTCATCAAGCGCTTGTACAGGTAATCACGAGGCCCTGCTAACAGGCGCTAATTGGACCTCGTTGTTGTTTCAACCCAATTCGAGGGTTGGGCCCTTTTTCTTGCCTTTATTACGAATTTAATTGCGAGTCTCGTTCAAGAGTCGTCAAGCAGCCAAAAAGGCCTTCTTGTCGCCTCCAATCTCGAATCACACAAGCCACCTATGACGCTTCGCTTCCACCAAACTAATGACAGTGCCAGGAAAAAGAGACCAAAATTAAAAATACAATAGCGACAGAAATACTCCATTTAGTCGCAGATGTCGGGCTTTTTAATAGAAAAGGCTAAATGTCGTTACACATGTTCGTTGGACCGCCTCTCCAGCCAGTGGACGATTTTTCAATTGTTTTCGTGCCCGGATACGTCGCCGGGATGGATAGAAGCTAACACAGATACATTCTTTGGGGGTGGGATTGTAATATTAGTCACTTTCTGTAGGAAGTTATGGGCGTAACAGGTTTTATTTACTTACAAAATTGAGCCTTATTCATTTGAAACTCCAATTTTGGCATAATCCGGACCAAAACGATGACAATTTGCTCAAGTACAGTGTGCCCATTTCATTTATTTTGCTTTGTATTGCAAACCGTAATTGGACTTTGGAAGTGACAAAAGAAAGCGTGATAAGGCACCGCAACTCTCATAAATTCCCACAGGAAGTTTCCAAATCACAAATTTACAAAATTGCCCATCATAACTACCCATTGAAATCTTTTGGGGAATTCCCAGCCCTCCCCTTTGAAACCACATTTATACTCCTAAGTCAATAATAATTCCTGGACCAGTTCAATGAAATTGGATCATTTTGAGTGTTATGCCCGACGATCTCTCAGGGCAAACTAATGTGGTTAAAAGTCTCCTACTACTCAGAGAAGCTACCTCTGCATGAGACGAGAGTAGGTGATTTCTGCCCCCCCTGCTCCTCGGGTCCGCAGGGCGGTGGTGGAGTCGGTGCACAAGCTGGACGTCATCGTCGGCAGCAAGGCGTCGTACAGGGAAGTCTTCAAGCCGGAGAACATCAGCCTCCGCAACAAGTAGGTGGCGTGCGTCACCATCCGTTCTGCCCTCAACGAGACTCGCACGTTTTCTGCATTGTTTAAATTCATGTTCAAGTGTCTTCATGACAAAACCTTCAAACGACACACAAGGAACAGTCCCCGGGTGTGATACACTTCTTGTGCTAACTATTTTTGAGGACACGGCGCAGTCCTCTGCGGAGTCAGGTACGACGCTCGGGTTCGCGCCGTTGCCTTCACTCGCTCGCTGGGATGCAGCGCGAAACACAAGCGTGCACCCGTGAAGAGCTCAGTCGTGAGCGTTGGTGTGTCTTGCGTGAACACGCGTGTTGTGTCAGATACCTTTTCGTGGTTCTTGGCGGGAAGACGACGGAACCGTGTTTTTGGTCCTCGTTTGTTCACTTCATTACTGTTCACCCCTCCGTCCGTCCGTCCATCCATTTTCTGAGCCGTTTTATCATCACAAGGGTCACAAAAGTCCTGGAAGCAATCTCATCACTCTTCGGGCAGGAACAGTCGCAATCGCATTCACGCGTACGGGCAATTTAGAGCCTTTCATGAATCTACGCGCGTGTTTTAGGGACGTGGGAGGAAAGCGGTGCGCTCGGCGTAAACCCACGCAGGCACGGAGAGAACATGCAAATTCCACACAGGCGGGGCCGGGATTTGAACCTCCGGTTCTCAGAACTGTGAAACAAGCGTCGTAATCAGTCATCCACCGAGCTGGTGATTAAGTCCATAGCAGCTTTTTAAGAATTTTTTTTTTCTGGTTGAGTGTAGGCGGAAAAATAATCCTACCTTACGCATTTAAATCAAGCCCCCGTCCGAGGTGTGTGAAATAAATGTACAAATACAACCCTGTGCACATATTGCACATGCCGTGATAATATTGACAGGAACAAGTGCAAGTGAATATGTGTTTAGCCAGATTTTCTACCGTTACAATATTGTTGTCCATCCATTTTCTGAGCTGCTTATCCTCATGAGGGAGAAGGGAGTGCTGGGACCGATCTCAGCTGTCATCGGGCAGGAGGCGGGGCGCACCCTCAACTGATTGCCAGCCAATCGCAGGCTACTTTAAAATATCGTCACGATGAATTTGGAATAGCATAATGCCTTTTGCTGAGAGCGTCAGGAAGAGTGCAAATGGTGCACTCGGGAACTGGCCTTCTCACACCAGGTCTTCAAAGTTCACTTGTCCACGTCAGACAAGCTGGTAGCCTTTTGTTGTGTGTGTGTGAGAGAGAGAGAATGGCAAGCTCGAATGGAGAGATAAGTTATCAGTTCATCTTTGTAAAGTGTAGTTTCACATTTTAATTTTGGTGATGTGGGTTTAACAAATACAAATAATTGGTGGCTGCTTTTATTCGGGAACGTAACCCGGCCCCAATTTAACCTGATTGTTTTTTTTTTTTTTTTGAATTACATAACTACGTTTCTCTTGTTTAGTACTTATGCAAACAATTTGAAAAGTGGTCGTTTTACCAGTCCTACCTCATTCCCGCCTTGACGGGATTCTTGTTGGTTTTCTTGACGCTGTGCTCAGGCTGCGGGAGCTCTGCGTCAAACTGATGTTTTTACACCCCGTGGACTACGGCCGCAAAGCTGAAGAGTTGCTTTGGAGGAAAGTTTACTACGAAGTCATCCAGGTCATCAAGACTAACAAGAAGGTAACGGCTTTGACGCGTCCAACGCCCTCTGCTCCAGTTGCTTTGTATTCTTAATAATAAGGAAACCCTCATCTTGTCTTCAAAACCCCCTTTTTTTTTCTTTTTTTTTTTTTTTTTTTAAATAATATCTTTAAAGGTGAGAGTCCCATTTATTGCCCGTCACAGGATCAAATTCACAATCTGGAAACATTCCAAGAAACTTTAAAGTTCCGCTTATGAGGACGCCTTTTAAAGTCTTCCTTGGTGCCTATTCTCTCTCTGCTTGGCACAACGGTCCACACAAGAGGTGGAGTGTGCTTGCTTCAAGCTGTTTGTCCAGGATATGTCTTGTAATTTCATCCAATTCATCTAATACGCTCGCAGCTTGTCGCGCATATTTGTGGAGCTCCCCCAAGGCCATCGGAGGCCGCGGGGATTGCGATCTCGGGTTAGACTACTGATCTACGTGAACTGTGGCTACGACTTTGAATTGGTTGAACCCAAATGTGAGCATTATGATTCAGAATGTTTTTTTTTTTTCTAAGCAGACTCGCGAGGGAATCTGAATTGCCACTTATTGGTTCGAAGCACTCCGCTGTCGTTTTTCGTGACGTGGCCTTGTGTATTTACAGCACATCCACAGCCGCAGCGTCCTGGAGTGCGCCTACCGCACGCATCTGATTGCCGGCGTCGGCTTCTACCAGCACCTGCTGCTCTACGTCCAGTCGCACTACCAGCTGGAGCTGCAGGACTGCATCGACTGGACGCACGTCACCGACCCGCTCATCGGTCAGCAGTCGTATACGCGCGCGGTCGGGGAACCAAATGCAAAGTACTTTTCCATTGTGGGAACGGCTTTCATTTGTGAACAGCAAACTGTGCAAAATATTGTGAAACTTTGAACAGTTTGCATGTGCTTTCAAAGGTTTACACGAGGTCCAATGGAGTTGACCTGTAAAAAGGTTTGAGCGCATTTATGCACATCCTGAAATAGTCCAAACTACGAATCCAGTTGAATCCTTACTAGCAATGGCGCCGTGCAGGTGTTTCTTTTCTGCCAGCTCAGTTGAGGTTTCCTGAGCGCGTGTGTCTCTGCCCCCCGCAGGCCGGAAGAAGGCGGTGTCGGCCTCCCCCAAGGAAATGGAGTGGGCGCAGATGGCCTGTCACCGCTGCCTGGTCTACCTCGGAGATCTCGGTCGGTACCCTGGAAAATAACCGCCTCTCTTCATCCATCCGTTCTGAATCTTCTGTTGCTCAACAATGTGCTCTACCACTTTTAACCACACAAAGGGGAGGGAGGGAGGGAGGGAGGGAGGGAGGAAGGAAGTGTGCTGGGGGGGGGGCGTTCAGCAAAATACATGAAGAAACTGGCCCTCATAGGAAGATCATTGCAGAGAATCAAACCAGCGTCATCTAGACTGTGGTGCAAACATGCTGAACACCAGGGTCCCGTGTTGCGTGAATAACCACCCGACATGTCGGGGGTGGGCAGAAATATTGATGAATCCATGTGTGGCAAAAAAAAAAAAAAAAACGATTCAGCAAATCCTCAGAATCGATTCACCTTCGTGCCGGGGGGCACTTTACATATGGACGAAGGCCGGACACAACCCAAACCCAACAAACTGCTTGACCAGCACAAGCAGCAACGTGAATCGGACGCCTTCAACTTTCAGGCTCATTTTGGACTTTGGGGGGGGGGGGGAAAGAGAGGAAAAGGGACGATTCAGCAAATCCTCAGAATCGATTCACCTTCGTGCCGGGGGGCACTTTACATATGGACGAAGGCCGGACACAACCCAAACCCAACAAACTGCTTGACCAGCACAAGCAGCAACGTGAATCGGACGCCTTCAACTTTCAGGCTCATTTTGGACTTTGGGGGGAGGAAAAGAGAGAAGGTCTTCTATTTTCTGTTTCTTGAGTGTTAATATGTGTGTTTCCCCCCCAGCCCGCTACCAGAACGAGCTTGCCGGCGTGGAGGCGGAGCGTCTGGCCGAGAGATTCTATCACCAGGCGCTGTCCGTCATGCCGCACGTGGGTGAGTGTGCTTGATTAAAGCCTCCGCCGTTTTCTTGCGTGAAACAAAGGTGCTCACATTCCGATTCTTCTCAAATCGGAACCAATTTTAGAAATGTGAGGGAGGCCACACGTGTGGAGGAAAAAAAATCGAGGTGAGCGCGGTCTCGCTCTTCTGACCCCGGAAGTTTAGTGTGTGTAAGCGCAAACCGAATCTGCGTTTGTCAAACGTGTGGAGCACCCGTCGCACTAACAAACTTTGTTACTCGTGTTTATTAATCTGCAATTTAGGTTTTTTTTTTTTCTATGGATGCAGAGTAACTGCCAGACTGCTATTGGGCGGAAATAATGACATCACACAATTATTGGTCTGATTTTAAAAAAAAAAAAAAAAAAAAAAAAAAAAAAAATGGATTGACGATAAAAGCCATTCATCCCAATTTTATCCAGCTGCAGACTGGTCGTCACTCGCCCGCCTTTTGGATTGGCTCCTTACAGTCATGGATTTTATGATCAAAATTCTTCCCATATGACATCAAAATCCATAGTAGATGACCTTATGGATCACCTGCACTTTATGAAATTGCAATCATCCCATGAGTTTGCGTTAGTAATATGTATATACTGAAAACAAAACAATCAGCCGAACAAGGAATTAATAAAGGAGCAAGATGAAGTAAAAAACTTCATAGGCCCGAACAGACTTGCATCATTCATTGTAGTGGTTTAAGAAGATGATTGTATTATAGTCTAAGAATTTGAAATAACACAAGTTGCAAACTACTCATGTGCATCATAATGTAGGTGTCAAAATGTTTGTGTGTGTAACTGCAGGAATGCCTTTCAACCAACTGGGGACGCTGGCCGGAGGAAAGTCTTACAATGTGGAAGCAACTTATTTCTACCTTCGTTGGTGAGTGAGTGGCACACAGGACGTCCGACCTCGTCTCGCCTATGCGCCGTTATAGAAAGCTTGCCTCCCACCTTCAAAGTATCCAATCGGAGAGCCCGTTCGAGGGCGCCTACGGCAACCTGAAGCGCCTCTTTGACAAAGCGGCCAAGATGTACCAGCAAGTGAAGAAGCAGGAGATGAAGAAGTTGTCGCCTTCTCGACAGAGGTGAGGCCGCCCAGCAACATTTTATCGTTGTTGTTACTGGCGCTGTGAACAAATCAGTGGGGATTCAGATTCTCTCAGGCATACCCATGCAAAAAAAAAAAACCGTCAAAGAATAAAATGCTGGTGCAAAACTGCCGCGTCTGGTGCGATTGTTTTATTAGTGTGCGTCCCTTCTGCGCATGTACGCATTGTGGGTGCTCCATCTCTCATTGTTATTAAGAGAGAAAAAAAAAAAAAAGAAGAAGAAGCGTCACTGCAGCTTCCCTTTTGCATCCGAGCCCGACCCACTTGTGCAGTTTTGAAACTGTGCAGCGGTTCTTCTCCAAGTCGGGGGTGCCACTACGGCCGGTATTGGCCGGGATGACACGGCGGGTCGTTTCCCCAGAACATTTCCAGTAGCCGCTTTTACTTTTTCCTTTCTGTAACAAGGAACAAAGCAACAACGTTGGCCACCGTGGAAGCGTGTCTGCTTGAGTAAACGGACCCAAATGACCGGATGTTATGTTTAATTATGCAGCAAAATCGAGCCAGCTGGTACGTGGAGCCAGGAGGAAAGGTGAGGATGCCGTCGCAGCGTGCGACTTGAAACGGGCCGATCGTGAGAGATGAGCTCCACGGCTTTCTTTTTTGACGTGTGGGCGACAAGCTACCCGCCATAGGTCACGTGATGCAATGTGGACGTTGTCGACCGCGAGAGTATAAGGTCACCTTTAAGGTTATGGCTAACTGTATCTGTATCTGGCTGCTCTTGCTGTCCTAAACAGTGCAAAACTTGTTGCTCTGTGTGGAATCAAATGCGAGCTATAAACATCTTTTTGTGCTCCTAAATATGTTTTCTTGCAGATACAGAGACATCAAACGTCTCCTTGTGAGCTTCATGTACTTGACGAGCCGCCTGCAGCCCAAGAACAGGTGAGACGCGCGCGCTTTTTGTGTATCAAATTAATGGCGAGCGCATTGGTACCGCGAGTTATGTGTGAAAGTCTGTTACGCGGCATGGAACGCGCCGTCGCGACTTTGGCGTACATTGTGAATGCGCCGAGGGGGCGGGACCACGGAATGCCGTAAAAAATGCTGACCTGTGTTGAAATCGAAGTTTTATTTGAGAAATGCGTCATGGCTCCAATAGCATTGGGCCCGGCGCCGTGCTGTTTTGGCGGCCCTGTATTGTAAACGGTTAGGGGAGAATGGACGAAGCGTAATAAATGTGGTGTCCCACGATGCCGATCCCGAGCCTCAGGACAATAGAAAAATGAAGACATCCAGACGTCCCTGCAGGAGGCTTTCTACTCAGCCTGCAACCTCGAAGCGCTCTCTGTGGATTTCTGTGGTTCGAGGCACGACTCTCTCTCGCGCTTTCAGTAGTTTGGATCCTCTCGAGCTCTTCATCTTGCTCTTCATTATGATGAATGTCTTCCAGCGCGTTTTGGCACCACGTGGTATCCACTGAAGGTGCACATCGCTTTCGGACTTGTCGTATACTGTATCAACCGGCGAACGGCGAACCACTGTAAACGATTATTGCGGTTGTCTGTCGGCAAACCGAATCTCTTTTGTGAATGAAAGTTTTCCCATGGTGGCTCTTTTCCTTGCGTACGTGCAGCCTGATGGAGTCCGAGTTGACCTCACTGTGCCAGTCGGTGCTGGAGGACTTCAACCTGGTGCTCTTTTACTTGCCCCCGCACGGCCACAACGACTCCGCTCGCCACTCCCTGAGCGAGGAGGACGACGAGCAGCAGCAGCAGCAGCAGCAGAACTCTGCCGACGGCTCGTGGGGCGTGCTGCCCGACGCGCTGGTGTTCAAGATGGTGGTGACGTGCCTCATGGTCGTGCACAGCCTAAAGAGAGGAGGTGGGACCAATAAAACCACAGATCGATGGGAGGCTGCTAACTATAACCATTGTTTTAGTCATCCGTTCATCTGTGATTTATATTTTTCCTATCGATGCACAATAACTGTCAGAGTTCACTTGGGGGAATATAATGACATCACAGTTATTGGTCTGATTTTAAAAGAAAAAAAAAAAACTGGACAAAGGCTGCACACTGGTGGGCTCCTTACTCTCATGGATTTTATGAGAAGGATTCTTCCCATGCGACATGAAATTCCTTGTGCCTTACCAGCGCTTTCGGAAATTGCAATCATCCAGCGACTTTGCTTTAGTAAGTAACTACGACATTTTCCGCATGTGCAAGGATGGTTGTGGCACTGGGCCAAGCGCTAAGCTAACAGCGGCTCGTCCCGTGCAAATGGCGCTCGGTAGCAAATCATAACTCCATCAGCCTTTCCAACTTGACCTCACTGGATGATAAATGGACATTCAAACAGTGGGGATGTCCCACGCCAGCTTCCGCACTTCCGATCCCGGACTGATATTGCAGCTTTGAATTTTGCCCAATATCGATATCGATCTGATATTAACAATAATCACACATAATTTACTTTTCAGTCGTGGGAATGTTAAAAACGCTTGATTTAAAGTATTACTCGGACAATCAGCAGCAGTAGGTATGCTGAAAACTGTAAAACCTAAATATTATGTATTAAGTAACTTTAAAACTAAGAATTGACTAAAATGTTCTATTGGGAAATCCTGAAATCCAGCAAATTTTCTGTTACTACGCAATCAAAACATGACGAGAGATGTACGGCGATAACGGCATGTGACACTAATTCCGTGACACCATTTCTACTTTGTAGGGGTTACGACTTTGGTGTCTTCTTGTGGTATTGTAGGACGATACAGAAAGAGAAGAAAAATGTGCCGTTGTAACTGAGCTGTTTTTTTTTTTTTTTTTTTTTTTTTTTTAAATACACAATTGCTGGCGGTAGGTTCCAGAAAAAGGACAAAAATGAATGTTGATTTTGGTAAGAGCATATAAATGTGTATTGACGGTAAATGTTTTTTTTTTTTTTTTTTTTTTGCAGGCTCAAAGCAATACAGCGCCTCCATCGCTTTTACACTGGCGCTTTTCTCCCATCTGGTGAACCACGTCAACATCCGACTCCAGGCGGAACTGGAGGAGGCGGAGACCCAGGTGCCGCCGCTCAACACGGACGCCACAGGTGAGAGTTCGCGCCGTGATTTGCATCCACCGGGAACGTCTCTGGGGCTCGATACGTTACTGCCGCTTACGTAACGCGAGTGGAGCGGCACCGTCCCGA
Source organism: Syngnathoides biaculeatus (assembly GCF_019802595.1). NCBI lineage: Eukaryota > Metazoa > Chordata > Actinopteri > Syngnathiformes > Syngnathidae > Syngnathoides > Syngnathoides biaculeatus. The sequence continues at coordinate 988,259 of NC_084644.1, forward strand.
CCCAATTAAGCACGATCTGCTGAAGTCCGGCCATATATTGACAACTTCAAGGAAATAAGGCCACGCGTTGCCCCGCTAAAAAGTCCGTTGAACCCTGAATGTTGCAGGATGGAGAACATTTTCCACTTTTTTTGGAGGCAAGACCCCCCCCCCCCCCCTTCTGATAACTCAGACATGCATGTGGTAATTGCCACATTTCTTCCCACTTCATGTTCACTGAACTTTCCCAACTACTCTTTTATCCTTTCCTAACTGTCAGCTTTTCGTAGCTAAAAATCTCCTTCAATACAGTTCATATCATACAACTACTATCCTCGTACTGATTCACCAAGTCGGCAACATGCACACCTGGATCATGTTTTGCGTATAAATTCAGGCTTTCATCCTATCTTGTCACTTTTTGGAACCTGTTGGTAAAAAAAAAAAAAAAAAAAAAGACTATTTACACAAAACACAACTAAATGCCTCTGTCAGATTACCCCAAAAATTTGACTGGTGCCACAAAATGTTGTCATCAGTTGGTAGCCACTTGCAATACTACATGACGTTTATTATGATATGACTGCATAGAAACCACCGGTCAACACAACTAGATAGACCCGTTTAAAAAAAAAAAAAAAAAAACATGCCAAAGACAACAACAATGGCTCGAACCAATGCATTGTAATGGGGAAAAGAACAAAAAGATGAAAAATGCATCACGGGTGCTAAGCCGTGGACATTTTGGGGTTTCCCTTCGTGAAGAGCTGCCGGTATGTTTAAATACCCTCAGTACGGCTCACAAGCAGGAAACGTTATGTTATGTAGACCACCAGCAAGTCAGTGCGAGCACTGACCGTTGTACGTAAACATGCCAGCGTTGTGGCCAAACGTGCTCTGAAGCTTCGGTGAACTTCGGTTTGGGTGCGCGGATAAATGTAGGCAATGGCGCCCCAGTACGTTGACAATGGTGCGCAATTGAGGCATAACGGCGGTCGGTTACACCCTCTTATTGGTCAACGTCACGCTGCACTGTAAGTGACTTGTTGCTTAAGTGTCACAGCACATGGAAGAAATCTAAAAAACAAACATGCTGAGGCTGTAGGGCCAAATCGTTTGTCATCGATTGTTACATTACACCAATTTATGTGGATTTGTCAGGAACAAAATTGGCCACGATAGCAAATCGGGCCGACTGGTTGTAAAAAGTCAAATCATGGCAGAACCTGTACTTTCACCGCAAGGTTACCTTGGCTAATGGTGGCTGAGCGGTACTTAAGTCGGATTTTCAACCAAGCCGCAAAAAAAAAAAAAACCTCACGGTGTACAACAGATGCTGTCGAGCTTTTCGTACACAGTAGGGGAAATAGCTAAAGATGCGGAAGTATTATCCTGTGACGCTTGCAACGTCACGAACCTCACGCCGCCGTCATCTTTGGTCTCGTAGTTGACGCGGACGGCTCAGCCGAGCGACCGATGCAGAACGGCTCCTTGGAGCAAGAGGAGGAGGAGGAGGAGGAGGAGGAGGGCGCCGTCGCCAAGAGCTGCGTGAAGGAAGAACACAAGTCGGACGAGGACAAACCCAAGCAGCAAAAGAAGTACGCCCGGCTGTCACGCCTGCGCAGACGCCGCAAAGACCGCGGCGTCGAGGACGAGAGTGACCTGAGCGAGGGCTTTGAGAGCGAAGAAGATGAAGGCGAGGAGGAGGACTCGGCCCCCGCGGCGAGAGATGGGCCCGCGTCCGCCGGTTGCCCCCCAGCCGCCGCGCCGCCCGATCCGGCCGCCCTCCGGGAGGAGACGAAGGAGGAGGCCTGCTGGGGGAGCGGCTCCGAGGAGGAAGAAGAGGAGGGCGACACGGCTTTCGACGTGGAGACGGACTCGGACATGAACAGCCAGGAGTCCCGCTCGGACCTGGAGGACATGGACGAGGCGGAAAACTGCGAGCGGCAACAGGCCGCGACCCGGGAGCGGCGGGACGGCGGTGATGACGAAGCCAAGGAGGAAGGCGAGCAAATGCCCCCCGCCGCCAACGGGCCTCTGGGGGCCAACGACGGCAGCATCAGCAGCAACCTCCAGGCCATGTCGTCGCAGCTCTTCCAGGCAAAGCGCTGCTTCCGCCTGGCGCCAACATTCACCAACGTGCTGCTCAGGCCTCAGGCCTCCGCCAAGCCCCCTCCCTCGGACGACTCCGCCGCTGCGTCTTCCCGGGATACCCCCGGCGCCGCCGGTCAACCGCCCTGCGACTTGAACCCCGGCGCCCCCAATGGGACCAATGAAAACGGTAACGTCCTCCTCTGTGATGCGCTCAATCCCAAATTGGCAAGTTGAAGAGCAGCTGATATTTCTGCCTGTCGCGATCATAAACAAAAGGAACAAAGATACCTTTGTACGGATGTCAGTGTTTTATAGACCGTTTTGTTGGGCAGACGATCGTTAACTTCTGACCCGCCGTGCCCCCGTCCGTCGGTTCGTCTCACGGTGGACATTAAGAATGATGTTGCCGCTGCAGACTTGGACTCTGACTCGGAAGGCAGCCAGCTGAGCGCCCCGTCGGTGCACAGCGAGAAGACGCTCGTGGAGAGGCTGGCAATCCTGACCAATCAGGGCTTGATCCAGGCGGTGAAGGTCTTCGTCGACTGGCTCCGGACCAACACCGACATCGTCCTCATGTGCGCGCAGGTGAGTGAGTCCGGCGCTCCGAAGCCTCGGCGGACCCGCACCGGCACCCGCTCGTCTGTCATCCCTCTGCAGAGTTCCCAGAGCCTCTGGAACCGCTTGTCTGTCCTCCTCAACCTGCTGCCGGATGGAAACAAGATGCTCGAAGCCGGTGAGTCTGCGACGTGGTTTATCTCTCGGGTGTCGAGGCCGCACCGTCCTAAATTCCCCGTCCGCCGGCTGTGCTCGCCAGAGGCCGACTTGAACCCGGAGGTGACGGAGCTGCTGGGCGAGTGCGAACGTCCCGCCCTGGCGCAGACGCTGCTGCTTCCCGAGGACGTGGCGCTGAGGCACCTGCCCGCCCTCGGCGTCGCTCACCGCCGCTTCGACTTTAGCCGCCGCGGAGCCTCCCTCAGCCCGCTGCAGGAGGTACGAGCGCACGATACCCGTACGCGCACCGACGTTTTATTCGGTTAATCCTGTTCTGTTCAGGCATCCCAAACGTGTTTCATAAAAGTCTGCCACCTCTCTCTCTCTCTCTCTCTCTCTCTCTCCTCCTCCTCCAGTGCGTGGTGCGCGTGTGTTGCATTCGCAGTTTTGGCCACTTCCTCACGAGTCTCCAGGGCAACGTGCTGCACTTCAACCCGGAGGCGGGCATCTTCACCAGCGTCAGCCAGTCGCAACCCGACGACCTGCTGCAGCAGGCCAAGGCCCAGTTCCGAATGGTAAGGAACCAAATACGGGTGTGGAACTAGTCACGTGGTAAACCGGGGTTTTTGGGGGGCGGCCTCTCAACTGGCCATTTGTATCGTCCTCACTTCCCTTTTCCCAATCGTTTTAGCTCTCAATGTAAATCCAACCAAAGTCCCCAATGGATGCGTATTTTGGGATATTTTTGTCATTTTTGACTTCACATCTTTCAATTTCTCGACATTTGTATTGGGTCAAGTTGTAGCTTTTTCATTCCATCGTGGCTAGTTTTGGTCAATTAAAAACAATATGTTTTCATTAAAAAAAAATTGCAGGTCTGATTATTTGTGTTCTTAACAGATGACACCGTTTATCCACTTACAGCTTACATTCCAGAAAACCTCCACGATAAATGAAATCCAAGAACAAGCAACCAATGATGTGTTCTGTTATGATGTAAATCTCTAGATTTCAGGTAGCCAGTTCAATACCAATTTGTGAACCTGCACTTTCAAAAGGTGCGAGTCTTTGAACTATTTGCACTCTCCCTCAGACTGACGGAGGATTTATAAGTACCCAGAATTCATTGCAGTGATGTTTTAAGTTACGGTACTGTTGTAGAAAATCAAGCTAAACATTGCTCTTTACTTATATTCTTTCCTGTTGATATTATGAGTGCAAGTTTTTGATATTTCACAGGTTAGGGTAGGAATTTGAATTTATCCCATAAAACTCTCGACTGTGGCTCGTGTTTTAAACCGTTTCCGCCCCTTCAAGTGATTTAGTGATTTACCAAAAGTATGAGTAGGTATTATATATATATATATATACATATTTTTTTTTATTTATTATACTTTACTGCCCTATGGCGGCCTGGTTGCACACAGGAGGAGAAGGAGCCACGAACCCTTTGCATTCTTTTTATTTATGTTGTCACCATATCTTTTATAAAATGCAACATTGAGTGAGTGTCACTTCCCTTCTTACAAAACGGAAAAACTTTGAGCGGGCTTTTTAGGGACGTTGGCGTGAATTCATATCCATGGGCTGAGTTCATTTGCGACGAGTATTTTGAGTTAAAAACGTGGTCATGGAAAACATTGCATTCTTATCTCAAGACACTGCTATACGAGCAATCGCTAAGCAATCACTACAAAAATGTCTTTTTTTTTTTTCTAGCCCAAATTACGCAAACTAACTTATTTGAAGGGCAAAAAAACCAAAATGAATGGATATTGTAAGTTGACATTTTTGATTTGGGTAAAACATTGAAGAAAATGAGAAAAAGGACGAACGTGTGCGTCACCCAAAATGGCACCGAGCAGTCAAGAGATGTCAAAATGGCCGCGGCCTGGAGGTAAACTTGGAATGTGGCGTATGTCCCTTTAAGAGCGCTTTTGCTTTGTGTGGACGCAGGCAGAAAAGGAGGCCCGGCGAAACCGGCTGATGCGGGACATGGCTCAGCTTCGACTGCAGGTTGGACCGTCGTGTGACAGTTTACCCCCCCCCCCCCCATTTTTAATTTTTCTTTATTTTTAAATGTCGCTCTCTCTCTCGTGACTGACGTCCCGGTCCGTCCCTTGGCATGTCGCAGCTGGAGGTGTCGCAGCTCGAGGGCAGCCTTCAGCACCCGAAGGCGCAGTCGTCCATGTCGCCCTACCTGGTGCCCGACGCCGCCGCCCTCTGCCAGCACTTGGGCATCGTCCGACACCTGGCGGGCAGCGGCTGCTTCATCGTCATCATCCCCAGGACAGGTCGTCTCACTTGTGTGATCGGAAATCACTGCCGAAAGAAATATTTCGACCGTCTTTGTTTCTCACAGTGATCGACGGGCTGGACCGACTGAAGAAGGAAAACGCCGGTGCGCGCGACAGCATCCGCTTCCTGGAGTCTGAGTTTCGGAAAGGCAACAGGTTTGGTTTTCTTTTTTGTTTTGGTTTAATATTTCCAGATTGTTTGGTTTGGTTTGGTTTTGGTTTGTTTTTTTTTTTTCCCTTTTAATCCTTCATGCATCGCGCGTGTGTTTGGGGGCCGATCCCAGCCATCTTCGGGCGAGAGGCGGGGGTCCGCCCTTAACCGGTCGCCAGCCAGTCACAGGCCACATAGAAACGAGCAACCGTTGCCACTCGCATTCACACCTAAAAGCAATTTGGAGTGTTCAAATCAAACTGCCGCGCATCTTTTGCGGATGCGAGAGGAAACCGAAGAGCCCGGAGAAAAGAAACGCGGGCGGGGGGCCACGTAAACTGCACAGAGGCGGGGCTGGGAATCGAACCCTGGTCCTCACAACTGTGAAGCAGATGCGCTAACCAGTTGTAATTTTTGCCCAATTTTTTTTCTGCAATGGGAACAACCCTGAAAACACGTCTTAGCGTTTATGGGGGGGGGGGTTTGGATTTGAAGGCTCCAAAGCACCAGCTACTAAAATCTTTCAAGTACTGGACCTCCCACACCAGTGTCAGCACAAAACTGCGCGCACGTGTCCGTCTCCAAAGTGAAACGACAGGTTGACCATTTGGGCACATTTCAGGGCTCGAACATTTTTTTTTGCAGGTACATCCGCTGCCAGAAGGAATCGGGCCGAAGTTTTGAAAGAGACAAGCTGAAACGTCAAGACCTCGACGCCTGGTACGTTTTGTCTGTCTTTTTTTTTTTTTTGGCCGCGTTTGCAGTCATCATCCCAGGTTACGTTTAAGCCTTCTCAACAACTGTCATCCAAGTTTATCCAAATGAAGGAAGATTTGTGTCTTCATACTCAAACGCTGCCATAATGAAGACTGAGCGGCGAGTGTGCGTCTCGTAGGCACCTGTACAAGATGGTGGACAGCTGCCGCCAGCTCAGCGTCTCCCAGAGCAACGACGACGACACGGCCGGCATGGTGACGCTCCTCACCGGACATCCGGTGGACGAGTTGTGCGGGCGCTCGGCGGCCATGAAGGTCGGGCCCCACCCGAAACAAAACACAAACATTCCCCATTTGACTGCTTACAGGCTTGCACCCCCAACAATTGTTTTTCCTAAAAAATTCACCGGTCGGAACGGCGGATCAGCTGGTAAAGCGTTGGCCTCACAGTTGGGACGGTCCCGGGTTCAATCCCCGGACCCGCCTGTGCGGGGTTTGCATGTTCTCCCCGTGCCTGCGTGGCTTTTCTCCGGGTGGGCATTCGTTGGATAGGTGTGATTGATTGTGATTGTGAATGCAGCTGTTAGTCTTGATGTGCCCTGCGATTGGCTGGCGACCAGTTGAGGGTGTACCCTGCCTCCTGCTTGTTGAAAGCTGGGATAGGCTTGCGACCCCCGTGAGGATAAGTGGCAAAGAAAATGATGGATTGATAATATCCGACCTTTGGGGAAGAAAAATGCACCTTCCGCCCCCATAAACGAGTTTTCCTAACACAAAGTACAAATTGCACAATATGTATGTTGTTGATTTCATTGGATTTGATTATTTTATTTTTCATTTTTATTCCTCCCCCCAACGTGCGTCTCGGCGTCCTTCAGTCTGCCGTCCAGGCGGCGATCTCGGCGGGCGTGGAGCTGAAGAACATCGCCGACTTCTACCGGCAGTGGAAGGAGATCGGCTGAAAGCGGGAAAACGCAAAACGCGGCCGATGTCGGATTGATCGCAACACTGGCTCCCTCCCTCTCTCGCTCTCTTTCTCTCTCGCTCCTTTTCTCTCTGTACCCCCTCCACTCTTTTTGCTGTGTGTATATGCGTCCCCCCTCCCCCCTCCCAAAAACAAAAGTCGCCATCAAGCCGGACAGATGGAAAGAGTTGAAGCTTATTAAGGGAGTTGAAAGACAATAAGAGGAAGACAAAGGTGGCAGGTGACGCCAGGCTCCGCCCCCCTCGCGGCGAGCCCGAGTGCGGCGACGCCAAACTTACTGGCTCGATCGCCGGGAGCGCCGCTTCCTTCCCGGCCGGAGAGAGAGAGAGAGAGAGAGAGAGAGAGAGAGAGAGAGAGAGAAGATGCGCACGCACTGGCGCGCATCCACGTGAATGGAAGTACAATTAGTGTCCCCTCCCCCGCGTTGTTTTCCGTGACGATGAGCCTGGTTCCGATCCGATCTGATCCAGAGAGACACAAAATTACCACCTGATGCAAAAAAAAAAAAAAAAAAAAGAGCATCGGGCCCTGGCAAGAAATTCAAAACAGAAAAAGGAGCTCTGGGGGGGGGGGGGGTTGCTCAAAAGGAATGCTTTTTTTTTTTTTTCCCATTTTTTTTTTTTGGGGGGGGGGAGGTTTGCTGTTCCTTTTAGTGACCAGCCCACGACAAGATTCGCTCAAAGTTTGCACTTTGCGGTCCGCGTCCGTTGAACTTCGTTTGACCTTGTGCGAACTTTTGAACGCACGTCTCCGACGCCTTTCAGTGACTCCTCCGGTAGGTTGTGAAGCCGCCGGATGATGTTGCTCGTCATCATGTTGGGGGAGGGAAATTGGGGGGGGGGGGCTGTCACTGAGTTTTTAGCGTCCTTCGCGGCTTGAAAAATAAAAGACCGGACGGAAGGGTCACTGAAAGGTGTGCAACGGGACGTCGTTCACTGATCAAACCATGCCGCAAAATACTTTTTTTTTTTTTTTAAGTTTTTTTAAAGCCCCCCCCCCAAAAAAATGTAATTTCTTTCTGGAAAGCAAAGCGTCAGATTTAAAAATTCAAAATACAAATGTGTGTTTTTCTGAAGTACTTCTTACAACCTCGTTCTTGGAAAAAATATTAAAACGTTACATTTTTTTCCTCTCCTAAAAACCAACTTTTGTTCTTGCACAGATGATTCACAATCTTCTCAAAATGAGTCGTCTTTATTTTCGGAATTCTTTTTGGTTGATGACCAACTTTTCGCCCTCAAAGTAAAGATTGATAACGCAAGGTCACATGAAGTTGACGTGTTGTAAACGTTTCATCCAGAAATTGATTGGCCCTGATCATGTCCAGGTTTATTTTGATTTTGATTTTTTCTGTGCTCTTGAGGAAATTGAAACAGCAACCCTGCGATGAAGCTCGATATTTCTGTTAATTATGCTTTTTATGTGGGAGGGGAAATCCAGTTAATTTATCAAGGTGTCATTACGTGAGGGGGGGAAAAAAACAAACAAATGTGCTTTTTTGTAACCTCTGAGAAAAATTGTTCAATTTGTCACCCGCCTACATGATGACCGTCTCCATATTCATGTTGAGCGTCGCGTCGTAATAAAAAAAAAAAAAAAATATAGACGAGCGGCATCCGAGTTCGGACGTGCGTTGAACAATTAAAACAATGATCAATCAAATGATTGGATTGGACTTTTTTTTTTTTTTTCTTCCAGTTGCAACACAAAAGAATTTGGCCCAATGAACATTTTCTATGACATGCCACAAGGGGTCGGTGTTTGATCTCTTGATGTTGCATGAAAAAAGTCGCAATTATTCATTTAAATTAGAAATATTTTTTCGGTGTGATGAATTCCTTTAAGCCTATATTAGATGACATATCAAATTTGTGAATCGCTTATCCTCACAAGGGTTAGCTATCCTCGGGCAGGGGGCAACTGTTTGTCAGTGTGAGAGGGCCAGACTACAAATTATTTTTCAATGTAAATTCATTTCGGACACCGGAAGCAAAAGAGTTTTAGAACACCCCCCGCCCCATTTTTTTTTTTTTTTTTTTTTCCAAGGAAAGTCAAGCAAGGTCGAGAAGTGTGATCAGCATCACTTGAGTGATGTTCCAAAACGTCTCCCCAGTTCCAAATGTGCGCGTTTGCGGATCTGCAGTTCTGGAAGGCGTGCACGCGCACGTGTGTGTTGTTGTTGTTGCCGACGCCGCCACCGCCCGGCCGCTCGGGTCACGTGCTCGCGTAGCTCGCTTCCCAATGGTCCCCGAGGAAGGGGGCGGAGCAAACTCCCGAGGGAGGCTGAGGAAGTCGCGCCTCCTTGCACGAAGGCTGCAGTTGACGTCACGCCTCCTTGCACGAAGGCTGCCGTTGACGTCACGCCTTGATGGCCGACAGTCGCGGTAAGTGCGCTCCAATTTCTTGACTTGTTCTTTTCCTTCGCGACGTGTTCGAAAGTGGTCCAAAAGTTGGCGCGGGGCGCGGCCTTCCTCGAACTCTGAGCCCACGTCCGTTCTTGGAAGGCCTTCTGGACCGAGCATCTGCGGCCGAGGCGTGTTCGCGCGACTCACGTGACCAACCGAATCGACGTCGGGAAGATGTTTTGGTTCCAAGTACGGGACTTGTTGATTGTTCTTGTTTTAGTGATTTTTGGTCCTTCCTGCGCAACTTTTTCCCACAAAAATTGACAGTGCGTATTTTTTTTTTTTCATAACGTATACACATTTCTCTCCAAAATATTTTTGTGAACTTATACAGGCTATTTTTGGAATGATTTTTTTTTTTTTTGGTTCTCAGTTGTTGTCCCAAAATGTTTAATTTTCCCCTCACGTGCCAAAATATCATCTACAACTTTTTTTGCTCTTTGAATTCAAATCGTCTCTTCTTTGTTTCTCCTTCCATGAATTGGACGCTCCAAATTGTAAATAAGTGGGGATGTTAAAAATATATCAAATGTTCAAACTTGAATAGTAACAAAGTACTGTATGTCTCCAAAGTTCCATTTATAATTATGACACAAAAATTCCGGCCGTTTGTTTTTTCTGTCGCATCTTTTTGTTTCCTCTTCTGTCGTCACACTTTTTGATTTTAGTTCATTTGCACCTATTTCTTCTCTTTCTATCTTTTTGTGTCACACTCTGTCACGACTTGACCAAAAGGTTTCATTTTCCTTCTCGTTCCACTTTTCGTCCATTTCTTGTCAACATCTTCCACAAAAAGGCCAAAGAAAAAGCAAAAGCCGTTTTTTTTTTTTTTTTTGTTTGTTTTAAATCTGCGTTGTATTGACGGGATGTCAGTTCGTCCGATTCTTTTGTGTATTTTCGACGAGTTTTGACGGGCTCGGTTCACTTTTGGCGACATCGAAATTCCTCCCCGACCGGGCGCACATTTTCATTTTGCTCGCGTCGTCAATGCAGCGGCTTGTGCGTCCGCAACAAAGACGACTTTGTCACCGACAAAGAGGTCGCAACCAGAATCGGGACAAGCGGAGGGGGGGGGGGGGGGGACAGGACACGGAGGGGGAGGCAGCCACGAGCAAATTGGAATGTGACATCCTCTTTTTTTTTTTTTTTTTTTAATGATGATTAGCCCTTCTTACTTCTCCTATCAAGCTGCTGTTGCTACATACGATTTGCAGTGAGTGACTAATTGCATCAGGAAGCCACAAGGTGGCAGCAGTGCGACCCAAAAAAAAAATGGATCATCAAGCATCAACAGCCGCCTCCGTGTAGCATGTAGACAACCACAAAATTATTCAACACAAACCAAAGACCTTCACGTGAGGCCTTTCTGGAGTATTAGCTCGGATAAAGACGGACTAGCAGGCTAGCCGCTAACCTCGAGGGGCTGCGAGCCGCACAAATATTTTTTCTTGCTCCATCTCGGCTTGATTGCAAACGTCATCATTTTTTTTGACATTTTGGATTGGATTCAGGGACGAAAAATAAATGACGGAATCGCAATCATCTTCGTTCCTTCGTGCGTCTGATGCGGTTCCACTAGCGAGCGTAACGGCGTCTTCTCCTCCCTCCCGCCTTGCAGTGTTTCACCCCGTCTGGCTGCTCGTCTGCCGCCGGGGCCGCGCGGCCGTCCAACTCCCGCCGCTCTATGACGTCCACCAGGTGCCAAAGGTCAGCGCCGTCATTTTTTTTGCATTTGGGTCGGAGAAGGGTAAACATCGCAGTGGCTTGCCTACGTTTGGGCCGAATTGGCCGTAGACGGTGGCCCCGAAAAGGCCCCACGCACCCACGTTTGGAAGTCGTCCATTTTGTTCAGAAGCGCTCCCGTCCGCAGTGACGAGGGTGGCGTCCCCCCTCTGCAGGTTTTCCGCGAGGACGGCATCCTGTCGGGTTACCGCCACCCGCAGAGTTCGGCGCTGGACTGCGTGCGCAGCTGCTTCCGCTTGACCAACGAGACCGTCAACATTTGGACCCACTTCGTGCCGACATGGTGCCCGTTCAACAACTTCCACAGTACACGCACAAAATCATACTCGGAAAGCATTTTTTTTTTTTTTTTTAAACTGGACCACTTCCGCACACTTTGAACGCATTTGAGTTATCAAAATATAATGTTGAAAATATTGCTTCGTGTTTGTTGACAAATGTGAGACGATTGCATCGAGAACAGAAAACGCTTGCGTGCACTTAATTGGACAACTGGTTCAAAAAAATCTATCCATCCATTGTCCAGGCCGCTTATCCTCACAAGGAGTGCTGGAACTTATCCACGCTAAATGAATAAATCACAAAACAAATTTGACAAAACCTTTTTGACTGACATCTGATAAAATCCTGCTCCCATAATCAATTGACAGAAAATACATACAAAGGCCAGATAAAAAAAAAAAAAGAAAAGAAAATGTTTTGCAAATTGTGGCAAGAGTGTTCCTTCAATTTTTTTTTTTTTTTTTTGGGGGGGGGAGGGGGCGTAAGGCGCACTTAAAAGTCGAAACTTTTCTCCAAAATGGACGGGGCGCCTTATAATGTGCACCAATTTCCCAAATTGTGGAAAATGTTTTTGAAGCGGTTAGTTCAATGACTGCCGCTTACATGGATGGCGTCCATGCGCGTCAGCAGGCGTGCTGCCACATGGCGGCGCTCACGAGCCAATGAGGACCAATTCCAATTGGACATTTGCAGGCAGAAGAAGCTTCCGGGTGTCGCATCAGAACCAAAGTGATGGCACCGCAGCAAAAGAAATGAATAGAACAAGGCGGCGCGGTGGTTCAACTGGTCATGCGTTGGGCTCACAGTTCTGAGGTCCCGGGTTCAATACGTGTTGCATTCATTGGACGCTCTAAGTGTGATTGCGAGTGCGACTCTTTGTCTGTCTCCATGTGCCCTGCGATTGGCTGGCAAGCAGTTCGGGGTGTACCCCGACCTCCTGCCCGTTGACAGCTGAGATAGGCTCCAGCACTCCCCGGAAACTCGTGAGGATAAGCGGTGAAGAAAAGGGACGGACGGATAACTAGAATAAAAGAAATAAAACCCTGACTTGAGGCAAAAGGTGCACTTTGGAGGCAATTTCTTTGAAGGTTGCACCGCGTGACCGCCGGACTTTTGGCCCCCCTCGCCCCCCGCCTCCCTCCAATCCTCGGCAGGTACTTCGTGTGGAGGTTGGCGTCGCTGTGCCGCAGCAGCGACTTCGCAGGCGACCGCTACACGTGGCCGCTGCTGGCCTACATGCTGCTGGTGTGCGCGTACCCGCTGACGTCGTGCGCGGCGCACACCTTCAGCGCCATGTCGTCGCAGTGGCGCCACATCTGCTACTTCTTCGACTACGGCGCGCTCAGCCTCTACAGCTTGGGTGAGGATCGCGTCCGCCGCCACAGCAAACGAGACAACGGATCGGTTTCCAACGACGACCGATGGGACAAATTAACGACAGGAACAAAAAAAAAAAAAAAAAACTTCACGCTTCTCTGACCTCCATGACACACAAGATGGCGTCGTTGGAAAGTGAATCAACAAATTTAAGTTCAGTTTCATTGAAGGTATTTTCAAAAAGCTTCCCACCGACTTGTCGGCGGCGGCGCTTTATCTGATCCGGACCCGGTTCCGGAGACCTGAGCCCGCCCGGCTTTGGGTCGTTCGCCTACGGTGGAAAACCATCACGTCGTAAAACTTTACTACTTGCTCCTGCGCACTCGTACTGCGACGTACTCGCACTGGATGTCCAGAACGGCGTCCGCGCGGGACCTCATTGGGTACGTGGGCGCCGATATTACAAAGATGAAAATGCTCGTTTTTGCTTTATCGTTAACGCGTCCAAGCAACAAACGGGAGAGTCAAAATAGGAGAAATTCGGGTCCCTAATAAAGTTGATTTTGAAGTGTCTGCAGAGCTTGGTCTTAAATTGTAAAACCCCCCCCCCCCCAAAAAAAAAAAAAAAAATTGAGATATTTGTTTGTAGTCTTCATCCGCGTCAAATAAGTGCGATACGATTGAACCGAGACTCACCGTTGCCCCTGTCGGCCGCGTCGCGCTATTACACGCTGGGACGTTTGGAGGATTTGCTGAAGCCGCATGTGCCCCAATTCCCCCCCCCCCCGCGTTCTAACTTGTGCCCTCCCGTCCCCTCCCTTTTTTTTTTTTTGCTTTCCAGGCAGCGCCATCTGCTACGGCTGCTACGTGATGCCCGACGGCTGGCTGAACGGTTGGCTTCACCGCCATTTTGTGGCCATCGCCGTGGGCAACAGCTTGTTGTGTACCGGCCTCTCCTGCTACTCACGGTCAGCGAAAGCCGGATGGAACCTCAAATACTTCCCAAAATGAAATACAAACATAGAAGCTTCCCCTTTCACAATTATTCATCTTTAGCTTAATTTTCTGCTGATATGAAGCAAACGTTGAACTTTTTAAGTTCCACAGGAAGAGTTAAAAACGACGCTGTGGCGCGTTTTTCACCGTTCGCATAGTTGCAGATTGTTTTTTTTTCGGACGCCCCTAAATCATAAAAGTAGTGCTACGGCGTCATCTTGGTGCCAAGGAGCAATGTTGGGACGTTTCCCGGAGACAAAAGTGGTTCTCTGACGCAATCTTGTGGCCTTTTTGTGCTGGTTTTCATCAGTGCTGGCACTTCCCAACAGTTGATTGATCATTTCCGGGCAGTCAGAGAAAATTGAAGCAACAGGAAGTGAAGTGACGGCTCATTTGGATCTCGAACGTCGCGAGACGTTCAGGGTGTCGCGAGTTGAACGTCGGCGGCGCAGAAAGCAACGCAATTGCCGCCGTGGTCTGACGGATTCCGACGTCTTCATTTATTTTGCCTGTTGTGTGGTTGCAAAATGGCTCCCTCGTCCCGGCAGATCCCTCTGGTGTACTGCGACGCTCTTTTCCCGGTAGTTTGATTGACGTTTGCAAAAGAAAAGAAAAAAAAAAAAAAACCGACAACAAATCTTGGCACACTAAACAAGATGAAATTGTGAAAAGAGATTTGATATAGGCCAAATTGTTGTTTTCCAAAGAAATCATCCAAAAAAAGTGGCCCAAATATGACTTCAGAATATTTGGTTTTGTTTTTCCCATTTGAATAATCCCAACCGTCAAAAATTGAAATCTTGGCCTGGGTGAAGACAGTTTGAAAAGGGTTGCGTGTCACGCGCGTGTTTGTGGCAGGTTGGTGGAGGTGCGATTCCCGCAGATGAGCAAAGCGCTGCGGACGCTGGCCTTCGCCGGGCCCTTCGTCTTCGACAGCTTGCCCGTCTTCTACCGGGCAAGTCCCGCACGTCGGGGGGTGGGGGGGGGGGCATGTATCGAATATTGAAAACGACTTGAGATTTGTTTGTAGGCGACGTCGACTGGTCTTAATATTTGTACTTGGTCTCGGCTCCACTAACTGTTTTCTGGTGTGCGTAGCTCCTCCTGTGCTGCGGGGGGCGCTGCAGCCCGAGCGAGGCTTTGCTCAACCACTTTTACCAGGTGACCTTCGCCCTCCTCACCTGCTTCCTGTTCACCTCACACCTGCCCGAGAGGCTGGCGCCGGGACGCTTCGACTACTTTGGTACGGACCGCCAGATTCTTTTTCATTCGGGTTTTTTGTTGTTGTTGTTGTTTTTGTCTCTTTTGGTCGCGTCTTATCGAGCTCGCGGGCTCCACGGCGCCATATTGCCGGTCAAACAGAGCTGCTCGACATTGAACCGGAGCAGAATATTCACGATGCCCGGGACTTGTCGTGCTGTTGGTTGTCACAACAGACGAGAGGTCTTTCTGTGGAATACGAGATGGAAAGACCGGAAAAGACCGACGGATTTAAACGCGATGGATGGTGCCCAACCAAAATGCACACAACTGTGTAGCCATCGCTTCATTTCAGGGAGGAATTATTCCGCTCAATCTCAAATGACAAAGAAGTGTTGATAATGACAAGTTGGCTCATTTGAGAACAAGGCGTATTAAAAAAAGAAAACTGTCGCAGAGGTTCACGGAGGTGAAGTTTGACCGCAATCGCTTCCGTGGGGACGACTCTGTCCTCCTTTTCACATTTTTTTTTTTTTTCCAAATCATAGTTAATGAATGCGAGTTTGTGTAAAACCAAGTGTCATTTATTGAAATATTGGTATTTGTATTGAATACGAGCTGAGAAGGTTAACGTGTGGGCGAACGCGCTTCCGCGTTCACGAGCCGTCCAAACCGTCGCCATGTGGGATTTGTTCCTGATTGAGAACAGATCCGGCAACAAAGTATTTGTATGTGTCCAGACGTTTATCTGCTTTCAAACTTTTCCGTGTAAATCTCGACGACTTCCTCACCGGATCCATGTGCGGATCCAGTTGGCCGAGACCAGCGGACGCCAATGAGCATTCCAATTTCTTATCGGCGAAAACATCGACTTCGGCATGAAATACGGCTCCTCCATGCCGACTTTAGCTCATTATTCCACGTACCTTTTGTTCATTTTCACCTTCTAAATGTCTACCGCACAAGTGTCAAACTCTGTGTAGTTATATTTGTCCTGTGAGGCAATTTAAAATGAATATTAGAGTTACACACTTGTTTGGTTGATGTGTTCAAGCTTGGCCCGCGGTTTTGTTCAATTTCAAATTTTGTCCCTTTGTGAATTTGAGTTTGACACCCCCGCTCTAACGACTCTGGGCGTCGCGCTATCCGACGTGTTTTCGAACAATGCTTTGCCAGACCGGCAATATGGCGACGTAAACAAAAGTCAACGTGAACTTACGACGTAGGCGGACGAGCTCTGTACTGTGAATTTTGAAGCAAAAAAAAAAAAAAAAAAAGGTTTGGATGGGTCCCGATGTGGAGTTCAGGCCACCTTGAGTGTTTCATTTCAATACAGGTGGCGGCGTCGTCGTCGCCACGGCGGGGACGGCGCCCGTCGGGTGTCAAACCCCAGGCCCGGGGGTCACATCCGGCCTGCTGCCTTCTTTCCAAAGCAAATCACGTGTCAGCTTCTGTTCCAAAATTTCAAATTGTCGTCGCTCAGCGACGTATACGTAATTCTTCTTCGTCTCGCGCGTGTGTTTTGTGTAGGCCACAGCCACCAGCTGTTTCACGTGAGCGCGGTGGTGGCGACGCACTTCCAGTTGGGGGCGGTGTTGAGCGACATGAGCTCCCGGCGGGCGCGGCTGGAGGCCGCGGGGGCGGCGCCGTCCCTGCCCGGCACGGCCGGCGCCCTGGCCCTCGGCTTGGCCCTCAATCTGGGCGTCGTCGCCCTCTTCGGCGCGCCGCTGCTCAGGCGGTCGCCGAGGCCACCGGCGCCTGACCGCGCCAAGGACCAGTGAGTCCGTTACCTAGGTAACTGCACCCCCCCCCCAGGTGGCAGGTAACGCCTGACGTTTACACAAAAAAAAAACTGTTTGAAAAGTGCCTTTTCTGACCACCAGGTTGTGCTAGTGAGACAAAGTCATCAAAGTCCCGTCAATCTCGTCAAAAGAAATAAGAATAGGAATAATCGACCCCCGCTTTAAAAGGTGTCCAAACACTTTATTGCCACAAAAAAAGAGAGGTGCCCCCCCCCCCCCCCGAAAAAAACATCACAGAATAGGTGAATCTACACATCGCAAGTATTTAAAACTAAATCTAAAGAAATCTTGATGGAAGAAATACTCAGTATTATTTTGTGTTTTGTATTTGGATACTGCAGTGCAGGCCTCATCCAGTAGTGGGGGCCAGCGGGTTTCATTGATTCCGTTTCCATCTCAAGAGACACGAAACGCTACGATTTGATGTTAAAGTAAAAATTATTATCATCCGAAGGAGTTTCCCGCGATGACGTCATGCCGTGGAATTCACACAAAATGTCGAATTTTGTCTTCCTGCTTCTGATTGGCCCATTTTCCCCCCTTCAGAGTTTGTCCAAAACGGCCGACTCGCAGAGACGTTTTGGATTTTTGCGTCCACGGGTGAAAGTATTTCGTAACTTCCCAGGGGGCGCCACTGAGCTGCTTTCGCCACTGCCGCCTGCCTCACGTTTTCGTATTTCTCGTTTTGTCACGTGTCAAAAGTTTCCGTCAGTGATTAAGCGTCTTGACTTTGTTCACATTTAAGTGTTGAGTGCAAACGTTTCCGCAGATTGTTGGGCAGGAAAATCTGAAAACATTTTCTACAATTTTTCTTTGGGAATTGTGTGTGGCCCAAAGTTTGAAGAAAAATGTTGTTATTTAGTCCAACGTGATTTTGGTCCTAACTTTGGATCTCGGAGACTTTTAACGTTTAACCAACAGAGAGGAAAAAAAAAAAAAACCAAAACGTCTGCAGTGCCTTGACCTCTGACCTTAATTCAATGTGGGCCCGTGGCCATAACTCAGATTTCATATTTTGCCTTTGAAGTTTTTTTTTTTTTTTTGCAGTTGTTTAGCGAATGTTTTGGGGTCGCTGTAAAATTGTGGTGGCAAACAAACAAACAAACAAAGCCCGGCTGACGTTTGTTGAAGCCGAGTTTCCGTTTGCGATTGGCAAACTTTTTTTTTTTTTTTGCATCGGCAAATCGCAGACGTTGCCGTTGGGACGCAAAACGTGAACGCGTCACGCGACCTTCGGTGCTGCCCAATTAACGTTTGTCAGCGTTCTGCTCGTTTTGGCGCCGGCCGGAAGTCCTCTCCGGCATCTCCGGAAAATGTTTTTGAGTCGTGTGAACGATTTCGTATTGTGCGCTTTCCCAGGAGGTGAAACGGACCTGCCCAAAAATCTTTTTTTTTAAAAATTCTTCCCATATTTTCAAAATTCATCGGGCTTCAGAATTTTATGCTTCGACGAGCACATTTGAGCGCGCTTTACAACCAAAAAACCCAAAAGGCTCCCAGAAAATTCAACTTTGTATGAATATTTGCTCATTATTTATAGATTTGACACACGTTATTATTATTGTTACGCGTATGGGATGGGTCAGTACATTTAGTGCCAATATTTCTGACTGGATCACACTTACCTCCTTCCATGTATCCTTTAACATTTGGGTAATAAATGTTAAATATATATAAATATGTCTTGACTACAAAATAATAATGGTGCTTTTTTATTGTTTTGTATGCTCTGAAACTGGAAAAAAAACCACGTTGAATGTATAAATAAATAAATACGTGTATGTTTTGTATCCTGTGTCACTGATGCACTACATGTGTGTAATAAATGCAGCTTCTTTAAAATAAATGAAAAAAAATTAAAAAATGAAGTTGTCCATTCATGTTTGGAAAAAGGCTGGAGTGCTAAAAATGGCCAAAAGAGGGCAGACGAGTAGAAGAAAAACACTTGCAGAACCAAACGTGAACGTTTATTACTGTCCATCCATCCATTTTTTGGGCCGCTTGTCCTCACAAGCCATTCCCAGCCGGCATCGAGCAGGAGGCGGGGCACACCCTCAACTGGTCGCCGGCCAATCGGAGGGCACACGGAGACGGACAGGGGGGAGCGTGATGCAAATTCCACACAGGCGGGGTCCGGGATTTGAACCCCGGCCCTCAGAACCGTGTCGTTGTTCGATGTCTTCCTCAAAAAGCTCTCCTCTGCCGTACTTTTATTTTGAAGGCGTTCAAAAGAGCAACTCCCAACTGCACAAGCTTTATTTTGAAACTCTCCCTGAAATAATGGCCTCCCTCCGCTGAGCTGAATAAATAAACACACCTCAAATAAAAAAATGAAAGAGAACGGGTGCAAGTTGGACAAAACAGCCACGTACCCGCTGCAGTTGAGTAAATAGTCAATTACACGTAAACAGGAACATCTGAACTTTCGTACGTAGGCGTGTATTTTGGGGTTAATACTGTCTTTGTCTTCAAAAGTCAAGAAACCCATTCTCCTAACATTGAAAACAATAATCATATGTCGCATGAAGTCGGTTCTACGCACCCGCATCATCTTCATCATCCTCATCCTCATCAGCCTATGACAAGTTTGCCTTTTCATCACTCAAATATGAGCGTTCATCTGAGATGACAAGCTGCGGCGACCCCTGACGGGGACAAGCCGACAGGCTGCAGTTCCGCCCGCATCCTGCGGGGGCTCCCAAAAACAAGGTGGCACACTTTGTGGCGTGAGAAGAAGAGACGCTCGCTGACTCAAGGTCAGTGTACTAGTGCGCACTTTGTCCTCACTAGTAAGACAATTTAGCGCACTCGTGGAAAGGCTCTGGTGCACTAGTAGAATCGTCCGACGAGTCACATTTTTCGCGCTCCTCCCTTCCACTACTGTACGAGATCTCTGCACACTGGTAGGATGGATAACGTTGGTCTACTAGTCTGCCAACTACATGACTAACAAGGATAAAGAGCGTACCAGTCACCAGCAGGTGGACCTGAAGATCAAGGATGTACTCGCCTACTAGTGCGCTGAATTGCCTTCATAGTGAGAATTTATTCAATAACCTCAATATCCATCTTCAGGTACAGTAAACACACTAGTATACTCTTTGTCTTCACTACTGAAACAATTCAATGCACAAGCAGAAGCACAAATGTCTCCCGAGCAGCATTCTTGGACTACTGCATGACTTTTTTAGACCGCTCGTCGGCCAACTCTGGCGTCACGGCAGGACAACTATGCAAAGCAAAAGCACGAGAGCGTTTTGGGTTTAGGAAGCTACTAGTGTGCAGCTTGACACATGCCTCCTCGTTGGGCCTAGTAGTGTTCGCTGTGGAGCACAGTAGTTTACTTGGAAGGTTTTATTGCATACAGTATTAGTGGAGGAAAATGGCATCACTAGTGAACCCCCCCCCCAAAAAAAAATAAATAAATAAATAAATACTGATCTGTTCCACTAGCGCACTGAACTGTCTTTAAGTGAGGACGAGAGCGTACTAGCGCATGGACATTGAGCCACACATCACGGATCTCAACTAAATGCTCAAATGGCTAGTGCACTAGTAGAAATACATGCACTTACTAGTAATATTTCTGCTTTCAAGTTTTCTACTGTATGACATTTCGGTACACGAGTAGGACAGATTTGGTAAGGCAATGGTGATAGTAGCGGGGTCCAGGAGGCTACTAGTGCACATCAGCTGACTACTCCTCGGGCCTTGTAGCGCAGCCCCGTCACTTACTTGCATACTAGTAGTAGACGTGGCGAGTTACACACCCGCGCGCTGAGTCGTCTCACTGGTGTAGCGCGTCGCGGCCTAAGCCAGGATGTGGAGGTAGACGGGCGGGTTCTTGACGAGGGCGAGGAGGCGGGCGTGGATGTCCTTGATGAGCGTCCGCTGTTGGGGTTCTCGCTGCCAGCAGCCGCGCATCAGTGCGTAAACTTGTTGCGGGCAAGTGCGCGGGCGCTCCAGCTCGCGGCCCTGCGTGATGCACTCGATGGCCTGCGGGGGGCAGCGCGTCGCAAGTCAGCCACGGGCAACTCGTTGTCGCGACCCCCGACCTCGAGAGGGCGACCCTCGACGGACGCGCCGTCACCCAATTGGGAACCCTCCCCCCAACCCTAACCTCTTGAAAGCAAAACCTGAAACCCTGACCCGAAACTCGTCTTCGGGAAGCCTTCCGTTTGCGTCTTTGCGTTTTTTTTTTCTGTCTTGCCCAAAGTGAGATTCTCCACGTCGTGACTCGGCGCGCGCTCGGCGGGCCCTTCCTGGACTTTTCGGGGCGATTCTACAAACAGGGCAGCAAGACCGAGAGCGGCCAAGGCGGTGAAAGACTCCCGGCGGGCTCGCAAACTTAGTTTGAGCTCGTCCCGATGAACACGAGATCGCTCGAGGGCAGATGAGCCAGATGTGACGGCTCCCGAGACGCCGGGCCATCAGATTGGGGACGCGGCGGTGATCCGGGCCTGACGATCCGAAAGGGTTGCTGCCCGTCCACTTCGCTGTTATGGGAGGCGACCGGGCCACGGCGGATCGTTGCCGTTTATATTTATTTTCCAAACTGAGAAAACCGTTCCATATATGGGGGGGGGGGTCATCAGTGCAGGTGAGACGACACGACCCCTGACCCCGACGGTTTTGGTGCGAGCCCTCATTGAGCCTGATGAATTTTGGGGACGTACTCGGCCACTCGAATCATTTTCAACGGGACGGAGTCTCGCTCGGAGGAGGAAACGTAAACCTTGCGCCGCTACCCGACGCGATACGTTCGCTACGACTTGACGTCGACGAGCGCCGCCCGTCAAATTTGAGCCAGCGTTGATTCAGATTTTGATTCACAAGGCGCAGAAGCAGCTCCTCAAGTACTTTCATGTACTTTCCAATTACTTTTGCACTACTGTGGGATTATATTTGGAAAAATTAAATTGTGGACCGGATTCGGCGGAAAACGCTGAAGCGTTTCCAATTCCTGCATTTTAGTTTTCGCATTGCAGTCATAATTCCAGTACAGTGAATATTTATTTGTATAATATGTACATTATTGGTTTTTTTGTTTTTTTAATAATTGTTTTTATGCCTAGGAGTGTCATTTTATCAAAATCCGACTTTGGCTTTTTCCGTCCTTTGCGGTCCGCCCGCGGAGGAACTCGAATACTTGGCTGGGCCATTTTGTGCGGGTGGCAGATGCTGCCGGTAAAAGTCCACACGCCTGTTTCCATGTGAGCGCTTCCAAACTTCTGCTGAGGAATCCGAGAACGCGGCATCGACTTTCGGTCTGAAAATCAAAGCTTCACTTCACAGAGAATCTCCCAAATTTCTTCCGTGGTTGGTTTTTGTCTTCCTCGGGGTGATTTTCCCAACCATACTTTTGTTGTTGTCGTTGTTGAGCTTTTGTGAGCGCCACCCACCTCGCTGTTGGACAGCTGGTACCAGGGCTGTTTTCCGTAGGTGAAGATCTCCCAGAGGACCACGCCGAAGCTCCAGATGTCGCTCTCGGTGGTGAACTTCCTGTACATGATGCTCTCGGGCGGCATCCAGCGGATGGGCAGCATGGTGCGGCCCCCCACCTGAAAACAGCACCGCGTCAAATGCAAACAACAAAACAGAACTCTGGAGAACATTTGGACGTGATCTTGTAGTGCCACATTCCTCCGCCAGGGGTGATGACAAGTCACTGTCACCTGACAAACTTGGGTTGAAACAGTATTTTGCAGTTTGCGGTTCCCAAAAAACTAAACAACACTTCTATCCCACAAACTGTCATGTCAACCCACTAACCCCAATCCTAACTCTAAATACCAAACCTTGAACCCACAGACACTCCTCTTAATCCACGATCTCGAAACATATCATAACCCCCAAATCATTGGAACGCCGAACCCACAACATGTCACCTCCCAATCCTAACCCCAATCCCTAGCCTACTCATAACCCACTGACCCTGGTCCAAACCTTCATCCCTTAATACGTGAACCCCAACGCCTAAAATGAATACATAAGACTAAACCTAAATCTTTTAAGTCCATCCTTACCCCCTAAATCTAACCGTGAACTTCAAACACTCAATCTTTACCTAAAATCCCTAAAACCAAGTGAGAATCCAAATCCTGAGCTAGTAACCCTGACCCCAACTGTAACCCACCATTCGCACACTAAAATGAATCCGGATGGAAGCGCCTCACTTTTAGTACCAAGTCCTATCCCTCCAAAAACCGCTGGAGGTTTTTATCCTTGCCTGAGTCGGCTAACCTAACCCCAACCCTTGAGAAGTGAGGAGTAAAATACTGGACCGGCGCCGTAATTTGGCACGAAATTGGATTGAAGTGAATGGAATTAACATTTAAACCCAAGCTAGTAACCCACCAACCTTCACCCTAAATCCTTCCACAAAACCATCCACCCTAATCCTAATCCATCCATAAATCTGGATCCTAGCTCAATTGTGCCAATCCGAACTCAGCAAGCACATTTTTTCCTCCTCACCCGATAGTAATCGGTGCTATAGATGTCCCTGGACATGCCAAAGTCTCCGATTTTGACCACCAGGCCTTCTCCCACCAGGCAGTTGCGCGTGGCCAGGTCTCTGTGGACGAAGTGCAGCGAGGCCAGGTACACCATCCCCGACGCGATCTGGGCCGCGATGTGGAGCATCTGAGGTACGGTCAGTTCGCCCGCCGGCGCCATCTTGGACTCCTCCAGGATGCCAGCGTCGGGACCGTGAGCTCTGCGGGAAAAAACACGAGATTTTTGGCAACATCCGAGACAATTTGGGCCGGACGAACGCGAATATGATGAAAAATATTCGGATGTTGGCCTTTGCATTTGCATTAGTCTGTCGAGAATTTGCACGTTTTCATTCTCGGCCCCCGAAAAACTTTTTTTTTTTTTTTTTTTTTGTCCCAAGGGACTATTTCAGGTCAAGGTCAACCGGCTGAAGTTTGAGCCGCTGGGTCCAAATCATTAACGGCGCCCGACTAGTGTCCGAAAGGCAATTTCTGTTTTGGCTGCCGCTAGCTCAACGGCTACCCGTCGTTGGCGCAGTCGTTGCGCTCGTCCCCGATTTTTTTTTTTTTTTATTCTTGGGAAATGGCGGCCCGAATTGGTTCCTCCGATTAATCGTCTGCAAATCCCTTTTGGGCGGACATTCCAAACGGTTGCGTTTGGAACGGCGGATCGTTCTGCGCTACGGGATTTGATTTTCAGCGGCCATCTTGGGCGCGATCTCTGTCCGCTACTTGGCCTTCCCTCGGTGGCGCTTGCGGGAGTCGCCACCCAGGGAAAGATTTGTCAGCGCGGGCGCGACGTTCACATCGGCGGTGAGGGCGGAAAAGGGGCCGAGGCTTCACCGTCGACGCTCCCACGCGTTTCTCCGACTCCACCCCAAATGTGCTCACTATTAGTTTAGCGGGCAGGTGGCGGGGCGGCAAAGCAGCTGGCCAGTGGGGCGTTCGAGGCCCAAATGCGATTGCGGGCGGGTTTCGGCGTCGGAGGACACCTGGCGCCGGGACCAGGCCCATCCCGCCGACGTTTCCCTGGTGCTGAGCTCTAATTGGCCAAGGTCGGAGATTCGGCGCTAATTCATCGCGTGCAGTTTGCCGTCATCTGCCGCTCGCAAACCTCCACCCGGATTGTTTTTGTCATTTGTTTGCGGAGTGACTGAGGGCCAGCCGTGCACCCCCCACCCACCCACACGCAGACACGAAAAAAGACTCAATCGAATTCAGCCTCCGGGCTTAGTCTCGCCGGACGAATCGAAATTCGGTGGGCACGCCTGTCGTGAGCGGACCCGCCAAAACGTCTCCAAAAAGGAACCGAGTCTGCCATTTTTGCCTTCCGAGCGTTTTCCAGGCCGTCTCTCAAAGGACGGCCCCAAAAAACTATTTGCCAAGTCAGTTTGACCTTGCAACTCGTAATTCGGTTCGTTTGTCGATCGAGAGTTAAACGCACCAAAAAAAAAAAACAATCCGAAGAAGCCATTTTGGTCTGAGGCTTCCGATTTGGGCCAGGACGAATCCGGCTGGCGCCTCTTTCAGCGAAACGAAATCTGCAAAGGTTCTGAACCAGGAGCAGAGCCGCAAAAAGTCTCCAGCGAGGCCAGTCTGCCATTTTGGTTTTGAAGACAAAATGGGCCTCGTGATTTTTCGTGGCAATTCCGCGTTGCATTTCGGCCGCAGAAGCCGCCGCAAAAATTGCTTTCTTGCCACCTTTTGGCCGCATAAACGCTTCACAGAAATCTTCGGCTGCTTTTAGTCTTTTGTGTTTTTTGCTAAGAACGCAACAACAAAAGACTGCCGAGAAATAATTGCAGTTATTAAGGAAATTTGGAATCGTTTTAGGAGGCGCTCGCTCGATTCCTCTTAACGTGTTTACGTACTCGAAATTCAGGAATGTCCAGCGAAAAAAAGTATATCAAACAGTTAATTGGGTTGCAAATGGAAAATACAAATTCAATAGCTGGCCACAAAGTTCTTCCAGGGGATATTTTTGAAAAATTATTTCATTTCTCAGTACTGCTGTAATCGAGTTTAGCCTGAGCACTTTGGGAAGTTTTTTTTAATCAAAAGTTTCTCCCTGAAAATAAGTGGATTCACAATTATTTTTGTTGAACTGGAATAAATATGACATTACATTTTATCTGAATTTTTCGAGCTGGACTTTTAAAAACACACCCCTTTGATAATCATTGTTGAATAATATTTTGTGGAGCATTTTCATTCATCAAGTCATAACGCTTCCAGGTATATAGTTCATATTAGTCGGTTTATCGTATTTGCAAAGAGTCCTTTAGTCCGGTTTTGCAAATACGGCCGATAATTATTGATTGTTTGGGAGCACGGAAGGACGGAAGCACGTCGGTACCGGAGGAAGCGGTTCAGGTCTCCGTGGCGCATGTACTCGAAGACCATGGCGAGCGGCTCCCCGTCGGCGCACACGCCGTAGAAGCGCACGATGTGCTGATGCTGCAGAACCGTCAGGAGCTCCGCCTCCCTCTGGAAGTCCTGCCGGGTCGACTCGTTGGCGTCCTTCAGGGTCTGGTGCCAAAGTTGACCATGAACAATTAATAACCGTCGCCAGGTTCGGTAAAGGGAGAAAAGCTTACAGCCCCGCACCCTAAATGGCAGATTTTTTTTTTTTCCCGACAGTAAGGCAAGTCCAAACTCTGAGTTGCAGTACCGCATCGCGCCACCACAAGCCGGGCAGCACTGAGCCCTTTTGGAAGACGTGCAGCGCCGTGAAGGGTAAGAAGAAGAAGAAGAAGAAGAGGCAGCGCGCTCAACTCGGGACTCACCTTGATGGCGACCAACATCTTGTCGCTGTCGAGGCTGAGGTTGGCGCACTCGGCCAGGTAGACTTTGCCGAAAGCGCCTTCGCCCAGTTCCCACTTCAGCACGACGTCCGCCCGCTTGATGTGCTGCACACCTGACGCACAGACGCACGCTTGGCAAAGGAGCGATTTAAAGCTCTCGACGGACAAAATGGGGATGTGTGACCCTTTCGTTGCGACGCCCGTCCCAGCAAAAGTGCGGCTATTGAACCTTTTCACCGGAAAATGTGGGGGTTTAAAGGAAAAAAGTACCAGTACCCGCAGTTCCTCATCGGTGCGATGACCCGAGGAAAAAGTGTGGGTGTTCTAACAATTGCAACACCGTTGCAGAGAAGTCTGGCTGTTAGACCCTTTAAAAATGGAGGTGGAGGCACCAGTCAAGGTGTTGCGACACCGGCATCCCTCACGGGTGCGGCGACCTTGGGGGGGGGGGGGGGGGGGGAGTGAGGATATTGGACCCTTTCGCTTGGGAAAGTTGGGGCGAGGGGTGGACCCCTTCACCAAACGTCCGCACGTCCAAAGCGTGGACGCCGGACCCTTTCGGTGGAAAACGACAGCAGGGTCTCTCATGGGTGCGACACCCCAGCGGGAAAAGTGTGGGTGCGGAACGCTGTCGCTGGGGAAAAAGTGGAGCCTTTCATTGGAAACGAAACTGGAAACTTTTAAGATGGGAAAAGTGGGGGTAACGCGATACGAAACCCCGAAGAAATATGACAATATCCCGGGGGAAAAGTGCCAATGTCGGAACTCTTTCAATGGAAAAACCGTGTGGGTAGTTTCAAGAGCCCCGAGGAAAAATGTGGGTGCGCAACGCTGTCGCTGGGGAAAAACATGGGTGTCATGTCAAAACCCGTTTTCCGGCAAAAGGCCGTGTTGAAAAGTGCAAACGTTTGTTGAGAAACAAAAATGCACTGACGTGACACATCCCGGCCGGCCGGGGAAAGTTGAACTGTTCCGTTCCAGGTGCGCCACTCCCGGGACGCAGACGACGAAGAAGTGGACTTTGTGCGCAGCGGGTCCCGTTTTGAGGCGAACGCGGGCGACTCACTCATGTCTTTGTCTTTGAGGATACCGCAGAAGTACTGCGGGTTCTCCACGAAGCTGGACAGGCCCGAGTCTTCGTCCGAGGACGGCGGGCTGGTCCCGAAGTTGGTGAAGCGCAGCGACATGGCCAGTTCTTCCTCGGCAGCCAGCACGGACGAACCTGACGCGGAACCAGACGGGGACGCCGTCACGCACCCGAGCCACAAAGTGCTGATACCACTTTCATATTTCCAAGCGACACATGTCAACAACTGAACCCTTTTCCAGGTTTGGCTTCTTCAAAACGCTTGTTTGGATTCTCTGCACTTTTCCAAAGCGCTCCCAGCGGGACGCTGAACCAAAGTGACTCTGGCCGTTCTCTTTGAAGCGCTGTTTGCTCCAAATGTTCTCTTGCTTTGTACAAAAGTTCTTTTTTTGTTTTGGACATGGCGTGGGTCCGTCCGTACAGGCCGCGATCCACCCAGTTCGTCGCGTGGGTTCAAACGATGTCGCCGTGGACCATCGAGCCCCGGCGACTCGTTTAGCTCCTTTCATCGCTAGCTAGTTGGCTCCTGAGCTCGGGAACGCAATAATCGGGTCCCGGTTGTGTGCGTCTCCGGACCCGAAGCCGGCTGGCAATTTATTGAGTTTGCAAAAAAATGGTATTTGATTGGGCAGCACCAAGACGGGACTCGAGCTGATGATTGGCTGAAAGACTTCAGTAGCGCACACACAAAGGCAAGCAAATCGATCGGTCGTCTTTTCTGCATCCCGCTCACCTTTGTGCGTCTCACACAAGGAATCGGACATCAAATGAGATCCTTGAAGGTGCTACGATTTATTGATTGATTGATCAAAAATCCTTATCGACTGAATCGACAACTATTCATTGTTTGGAGACCGCTTTTAAACTTCAAACTGTCCAAAAAGCTTCCGAATTTCAGCAAATGTTTTGATTTCTGCTGTCCTCCATGAAATCGGACCGTCTTAATCCGCTTTTACTTTTGCTACTTTTGAAAAAAAATACATGCAGTTTTCACTGATTTCACTGATGTTGAAAAGTTATATTTGATCCGATGAATCCAATGGTTTTCAAACTGGAGGGCGCGGGTCTACCGTGAAACGCTTTTCATGATTGAGTCCCGCCCAGCAAATGAAGTTCATTTTATTAGCGAGCACGCAAAACCACACCAGACACTGAAATGAATTCGGGGCGGTTCGGAAGTTTGTTTTTTGGTCGTTCTTGTTGGCTTGGTAAATATATATTTTTTACACTTAACAAAACTTGTTTGATTTCTCTAGACCTTCAGCATGTTGGTGGCCACATCCAGTTTGAAAGTTTTCCGACCGTCCTTTACTTTCCCAATTGTATCCTCGTACGCAACAAACCGAGCGCGAGCACGTTTGCCACCCGAGCGCTCGGTGATTGCGGCGACGGCACGTGGCAATCCGCCGTCGCCCCAAAAAAAAAAAAAAGCGTCTCTCTTTGCCGCCCCGGCTCACTTTGTCGGCGCGGCGCGAATAATGGCCGCGATCAGCGTTGGCAATCAGGACGCCATCGAATCAAAAAGACCGGGCCGGCCTAAATAGTCCCGGCGCTCAACCTCCAGGGTCCGACACGCTCGCAAATGGAATAAACAAAAGTGAGCAGATGGAGCGGACGGAAGGAACCGCAGGCGCTCCACTTAGGCAATCACAGCACTTAGCGCAAGTGTAAATGTACGAGTGAGGGTTGGGCCGCGGGCCCGTCTCGCCGTCCGTCCGTCCGTCATCTTTAATGGCCCCGCGCCGCACGGCCGCAGCCGAGCGACGTTTTCAGCTCTCTCCCAGTAATTAAGGCCCTTTAAAAGGCGGCGGGCGCAAACTTAAAGCTCGGCCGACGCCCATTTCATCGTCACGCCTCGTACGAGCCCGTTTTCAGCTCGGTTGGTCGATTAAATGTTGAGTAATGTTCCGTTGAAGTAGGCCCATTACTTACTTAGCTAATCAGGCTCGTTACAACCACTTAAGTGGAGTACCTGGAGCATAAATTACACTTGAGATTATTTCACGCCCAAATCAGGCGGGCCTCAGACCGAAGACCGATCGCACAAAAGTTGAAAATCAAATCTTCTGATTGAAATATACAGCGCATAAAGCTTATAGAAATAACAATACGTGCACGTCTCCATCTTGAAAGAAAGTATATTTCTCCTCAGACCAAAAGCGGCGGTGCGGACTCACGGTGGATGGCGAATTTGGACTCGCGTCCGCACTTGTGGATGACCAAGGCGGCCGCCAGCAGGAAGGCGCAAGCGAACAGGGCCAGACCCACGGCCACGGATACCTGGCGGGTACAAGTCAGTCCGGCGGGAGGGCCACTTTGGGAACGGCGACAAGAGAAAGAAACAAACGCGCACCACAGAGACTCGACTCTCCAGGTTCTCCGTGACGTCCGCGACGGATTTGTTGGCGGGAGCTGGGCAAAGAGACAACAAAGCGTCACGGCCACGTTTGCGCGGGATCAACGCCAGAAAAATGCCGGAGGGGAAAGTTGGACTCACTTGGATCCACGTCGATGACTGTTGCGTGTGGGGGGACACAAAAGGACACCAGTAAGTGGACAAAAACTCAACAAAGTCGACGTTTTGAAAGAGGGAAAAAACGAGAAATATTCACCAGCGGTGAAGGAAAAAAAAACAAAAAAAACAACAAAAATTCACGAGCATTGAAGAAAGAGCAAGAAAATGCGGCCATACATCAAAAGAAAATCGGTGGAAATATATTCTGGGACAAAGTTACATAAGTTTCAAGCAAATTAGAAATGAAGTTCAAAGTTCGCATGATTCCAGGAGCAATGAAGTGAAGTTAGGGCGCTTCTTTATATGAGATTCGTCAATTCTTTCACGTGATAAAAAGGATTCAAAGTTTAGTTTACAATCTAATTCAAAGCCTGTACACCTTTTTTTTTTTTTTTGGGGGGGGGGAATAAAAAGATAATATATAATAAAAATAACAAATAATAAATACTAAGTAATAAAAGAAATAAATAAATAATAATGAAGAATAAATATATAAAAAAATAAATATGAACAAATATATAAATAAAATCAATAATAATAACAACTAAATAAATATTAACAATAAATTAATCAAATAAATAATACCTAAATAAGAAGGTGCAATACGGTTGCTTATGAAGGTGTGCTGATTTTTTTTTTTTAGAATTGATATTGATAACGTGTTTCTGTTCACACACCGGGGCAGCCCCACAGTCCTTTAACCCGGCGTTTGGCCGACTCACGGGGAGAATTTCAAGGGCGGGCCGGGCGTGTCTGTCGCAGTTTAACGAAGCGCGATGCGTTCGTTGGCGTGAAAGTGCCGCACAAGTCGTTGTGGAACAATTACTAAATATTTTGATCATCATTTGGAGACATTTTCAAACCCCAAATTGTCCAAATCCTCCAAATTCAGCCACTCATCAATCAGTATTCTGTCGTCCTCATTTATTTGTCAGGTCATCATCCGAGCCGCTTATCCTCACAAGGACTGCGGGAAAGCTGGAGCCTATCCCAGCTATTTTCCAGCGAAAGGGGAACGACGAACGAATGAACTGGTCGCCAGTCCGTCACCGAGCGGGAATCGATCCCACGCCGGCCGCACCAAAAGGCGGGCGCGTGTACCACCGCGCCGTTTATTTGGGTTTCAATTTGGAAACATTTGCATTCATGTCGCTAAACATTCGTCACCGTTTTTGGGCCGTTTTCCGACCAACGATACCAGCCAAATCCGAATGGGTTTCTGGAAATAACAGTTGAATCGATGATGCAAATATTTTCTATTTTACAGTGTGAACGCCAATTTGAACTTGGAGCTAGCACAGTTGCCCTCCGTGCGGCCGCCAGGAGGTCGCCCTCACTTTCCGAACGTCGAGATTTAGTTCTCGGGCGATGGCAAATCGCGTTTGATCTCGCGAGGAACTGCATTGCAGTTCCATGAATATTTGGAATAAGTGAGCCATCACTGGATTTGGCCAGCCCCACGTTGAGGTTTTCGACACGGGGGACGGGAGGCAACCCACCGGGAATGAGGCCCTCGGGTTCCAAGAGTCCGAAGGGGTTGTCCATGAACATGCCGGCGGCGCTGGCCTGGTCTTTGCCCAGCTTGTTGTCCACCAGCAGGGTGTAGCGCCCGTTGTTGATGTGGGTCGGCTTGTCCAGGAACAGGCAGCCGTGCTTCTTGGAGCCGTCGGCCGAGTCGGGGAAGAGTTGCGTGTACGTCAAGGCCGTCTCCTTCAGCGCCGAGCCTTCGTACTGCCAGCTGATGTTGGCCTCCGGGTTGCCGTCCACGGCGAACGGGAAGCACCAGTGGTGCATGGGGACCGCGTTCCTCAGGTACAGGATCCTGGCGGGGACTGCCAAAAGGGGAGTTGGTAGAAACAGGAGAGACGCACTTTGACTTCTCATGTCTGACCTCCTAATATGTGGCTTTATTTTCAATCATCTGGATTTTACAAATATTTCAACTCATAAAGGTGTTTTGTTTGTTTTTTTTTTCCCCCAACAACGGTTTCGGACAATTTTGATGTCTGGACAACAGAAAACGGACGGATGGATGTCGACGCCCCAATTTACAGACAACCACGTTTGTAACGTTTGATGAATCAAAAGCTTTGATTCCTCTTAAAAAAAAAAAAAAAAAAAATGATTTACAACAAACGGGCGAAAATGACGCAAAACTGCAATTTTTTTAAAAGGTGATTTAAAGAAACAGGACAAATGCAAAGTTGTTGGAATTGTGTTGAGCAGAAAAGGGGAAAAATATGTAACCCGTAACTCTTCTGAAATGAATTTGGGCGCAACGGCAGGAAGTGAGCAACTGGGTCTGTCTCGGTTCAGCCCAGGTCGAAAAGGGCACAAGCGCTCCACTTTTGAGCCTCTTGTTGGAGATGCTTTGTGAGAAGAGCGGCTGGCTCTCGAGCCTCGTCCCCCAATTTGGACTTTCTGGGACTCTTGGAGCCGTCCCCTCGCCCATTTACTGAGCACATAACACTTCCTTTTCCCCCGTCGACGCCGCATGCTGAATTTTGCACATCTTTTCACCGGTGGGAACGATTTAAAAAAAAAAAACAAAAAACAAAATCCGCTTTCCTCCCCGTGTGAAGTGTTGAGCACCCAACTCGAGTTCGTCCAAGTTTGCTTTTGCCTTCACGTTTCCGCGAATCGATGTTGTCCATCCGTGTTTTCAGACACGCGTTGACCCCGCCATGAATAATGAAGGCCGCTCGACACGTGGACGCGCGGACCGCAAAAGCGCACGCCGAACTTTACGGGAAATGGTGAAGGGGGAGCCTCTCGAGAGACCCCCTCCCCCGGAAAAAGTGCTGACCGCTTGCTGAATTTGCCTGCCCGGGGGAGAAAAGTTGACGTTTTGCTTCTGGATGCGATCGCGGGGAAGCGCTCGCGTGCAATTCAGAAAAGACTCGCAAGAAATTCCACTTTGTAAAAAGCGCCGTCAACCGGACGTGGCGGCCAGCATAACTTTTTAGTCGAAGATCGAGATTAGGCGCCGCATCTCAGCGAGTCACGTCAATGGAGAGGGAGAGAAATGCAGTCTGACGCTCGGAAAAGGGACGGAAATGAATCTTTTTGTTTGTTTACAGTTTGAAGCAGCTGAAACCTGAAACTGGACGTTGTGCTCGGCAAGTTTCTTCCCACACTTTTCACTTCTTTTGTGTCAGACGGCGCTGTCCCCCCCCCCCCCCCCCCCAGTTAAAGAAGAAACTTTTCCCTTTCTTTTGGGCGGTTGCGTTGTCACGGAAAACAACAAAAGCTGGAAAACGGCGGCCAATGAACAAGTTGACAAACGACAAAGTTTGGATTGATCCGAACAGCGACCCGGTCCGTCGCAGCGTCTCAAAATCTACGACGTACGGCCGGACGACCAACAATACAAGCGCGGACGAACTGAACTCCACGCGTCCGCCGTGACCTACACCAGGCTGGCCTACAAGTGTAACGTCGTCCGCCTCGGGAAGCGCGCTCCCATCCTCGCCCAACTACGCTCGGGTTTCTGTCGCCCGCTGAACGGCTACGAACGCCGCCTGGACGACGTCCGGCCGGACCGGGGCGCCGGGCCACACGGCACGCGGCACCTCTTCAACCGCCCCGCGCGACCTACGACGCTCACGGCAGAAGATTTATGGCGCCCACTTTCCTCCGGCTGTAACGCTTTCGCTCGATTGTCTACGTCGACGCGGCAACACCGTCACAACAAACGGTGAAGTTTCTTTCATCAGTCCCGCATTTTAACTGGTGCGAGCGAATCACGGCCGTTTCGCCGCTGCAAGAATCGGCCGTAATGAGCGCAAAGAGCGAGCGTTCTTATTTCTGGTGCCGTTTGATGAAAAGCGGGCGAGCGTGCTGATCGATGGCCGGGTAAACGCCCACGCGGCTGTTGGAGGAGGTAATTAAGGGTAATTAAAGGGCCGGCGGTTAACGATCGTCCGTCCGTCCGGGTGGGGGTGGGGGGTGGGGGGTGCTGCATTGATGGATCGCCGGCACTTCCCCGCCTGCCAATCACAGCCAGATGAATTTTTTTTTTTTTTTTTTTTTTTTCCGGAGTGGGAGGCAAGAGTCCATTAAGGGCGAGGCTCAAATTGGATCTGAGCACCGTTATCGGAGACATTCTTTTTTCTTTTCTCCCCAGTGCTGGTTATCTGTCCCCGGGCGCTCATGCGCACGGTCTTCAGCCTGCTGGCGCCCCCCCCGAGTACTAAACCCCCCCCATTTGGAACATCACTCACTTGATGAGATATGACACCACAGTAATGCAGCACTAATGAACATCTTTTGGCTTTCCAAAGTCACTGAGAGGAAAACAACAACAACAGCAGCAGCAGCAAATGGCAACGCTTTGAGCTGCCGCTTGCAGTTGTGGCCCCCTTTTTAAGAAAAGGCCTCGCCGGCCCCCGGCCCCAATTCAACATTTTTTTGTTTGTTTGTTTGTTTTGGGAGGGGGGGGTTGTAATTCACGTCTGGTCTCGAGACCCTCGGAGAGACCTCCGCTAAGCTCTCGAGAGCACGCATCGAGCCAATGGCCGGTTCCCCCCCCGACCCCGTCACCGCGTTTGCCGGCATTTGAAGAACGACAAGTGTACACTCGCTCGGCGTTTCAGGAGAACTCACACAATCGGCAAATCGAAGCCTTGAAAGGTGCGCTCGGACTTTACGGCCGCCTCGGTATCATCCGATATTGTGGGATTTTTTTGGGACACAGTGGAACCAGGTAGTTCCACAGCAAATCCCTTTGGAGGGAATCATTCATTGTCACCAACAAAGAGATATTTGGAATCGATAATTCCAGCCACGGCAAACGTAATAGAACAGAATCCAAAAACCGTTCTTGTCATTGTGTGGCGCACAAAAGTTGCAATGAGATTGCAAAATGAACGGAAATTGCAACTTTTAGGATTTGCGTTCGCTCCAGCCGGTGATTCCCGAGCTCGGGTTTCACGTCAAGAATTCCAATTTTGCATGCTCAATCTCTGCGTGACGTGTCGTCATTTCATTTCAACGCTTCTGACAACGTCTGCTAGAAGAAATCGTCTGGAATCGTAACGCAGAGGATCGGAATCATTTCGAAAGCGGTTCCTCACACTCGACGTCCAGCTGCACGGCGTCCTCCCCGGGCCCGGCCTGGTTCTCGGCCTCGCACGTCAGATTGTGCAGGTTGTCGCTGGACGACACGTTGCTCAGGAACAGGACCACCTCCAGCGTCGAGCCCCAGATTCTCTCCTGCCCCGCACCGACAAACCCGCGGTCAAATAAAATCCCATTTCTTGCGTTCATCAATTTCCCCTCCTCTCCTTATCGAAAAGGAAATTTACTGTGAAACTACTCGAAACAAACGTAGATTTTCATATTGCTTTCATTCCTCTCAACTCTGACTTCTAATAGCATAGATTTACTTCCTCTATCTATCTATCTATCTATCTATCTATCTATCTATCTATCTATCTATCTATCTATCTATCTATCTATCTATCTATCTATCTATCTATCTATATCTATCTATCTATCTATCTATCTACGCACACACGCATCAGACACAACGGTAAAAAAAAAAAAAAAAAAAATTCCTAGAGTATAAAACCCAAATTGTGGGCAAACAATCCTCCCCAAACATGATCTCCCCCCTCTGTTCGCAGCCATGTTGTTAGTGGCAGCAGCTGAAGTTTGCGAGGACGTGCAGCAGCAAAAATAAAAAAAAAAATAAAAAAAAAAAAGGCAAACGAATTTGAAAAGCGGACGCGGCCCAACTAACGAGCGTCAAATCGAAGCAAAATTGCGGCCGTGCGCGTTACCTGAGGGAAGAAGCGCGAGTGCAGCGCGTCCGTGCGCCACTTGACTTGCGGGGTGGGACTTCCGGTCACGTGACACTCAAAGGTCAGGTTGCCCCCCTCCTGGACTTTGGTGTTGGAGGGCAGAATGGTGACCTCGGGCAGACCTGACGACACAACGCAATTCGCTGAGATGCCTCCGGAAACAATCGCGCCTTTGTTTCCCGCTGCGACGGTCTGAGCGCTAACGTACGTGAGCTCCCTCTATGTGGAAGGAGGGGAACTACGAGACCGGCGGAATTTCCCAGTAAGCGTCCGCGACGTACCCAGAGTTCCCCTGTCGGTAACGCAAGGAGACTTTTCGGCACGGGGGAGCGCTCGGACCGTCACGCCGGCCGCTGAAATCCTTCGTCTATGTACTTTGTGTCGCTAAGGTGTTGTCCTCGACTGCAAATGGCCTTTGTTTACGTCGCACTTCAAAGTGCTTTACGGAGAGAGAGAGAAATCTCCAAAAACAAGCCCGTCCTGTTTCAAATACTTGATTCCGTTACATTCTCGGCATGAACGTGACGACATTTTCCCCTCCCGAGCTTGAGGGAGGACTCAACCCTGATTTGTTGCGGTAAAAAAAATTCAACTGTTTAGTCTCCAAGATGGCAGCACGGCCCACATTACAGACGGTGTCGTTGTTTCGGGACACTTCCTGTGCGTCCCCAGGGCTTGACTGTGGGTCGAGCCGTGACGGACGTGCCCACCAAATGTTAAGTTCGGGCCGGGGGGCTGAATTCGGATCGCGACAAAGTAGCGACGACTCACTGCAGTTGTCGACGACGAGCGAGTCGAGCGGCACTCGGCGTCCGGCGGCCACGCACGTCAACGGGGGCTCGTCCGGGTCGGCGCGCTCGCCGCGCTGCCGGTGCTGCAGCCAGTGGAGGTCGCACGAGCAGGCCAGAGGGTTGTCCAGCAGAACCCTGCGGAGAAAATCACTTCCTCGAATGAATCTAAAAGCTGGCGCGCAATTACCGGGAGAAAAATGTCAGCGCCGTGCTTCCAAAAGCGGCCCGTCAATCAAACGCTGCGCTTTTTTTTTTGTCGGCTCAGCGGGCAACGAAGCCTTGCGGTGGTTTAACCTTTCGGTCGCCGCTCGCCGTACTTAAAAGTCGGCGCTGAACGGCGAAAATGCACAAATGGCCTTCAAATTATAGCCACCCGAGCTTTTTGCCACGTTTATGGGGAATCTCTTGAGATGGAATAAAAAAAACAGGCGGATATTATTTGTTCTGGAATGACGCGGGTGCGGCACTTTTCACCAGAAGTAACGAAACGGGCGCCCAAAATAGGACGAGATGTTGGACGCAAGGTCCAAAATAAAATATCAACCGCTTTACTCATATCGTAACTAAGATTCAGATCAATGTTATTTTCTAAAAATGTATCAGGGTTCTGTCCACATTAGCATTTGGCGTAAAAAAAATAAAAATGAAAAAAAGAGATATCATCGGAAAAAAAATCACTTGTAAAAAGTCACAAAAGTTGATTTTTTTTTTAACACGTATCGTAATTGTTTGAAAAAAAGGTTGAGCACTTTTTACTGCAAGAGCAGGAGAGTTAAGAGGTATTATTTTTCAGAAAAAAAAAACATTTATTCCAAATATACTGAGGAAAAAAAAAAACCACTAGTGCATTGGGGGTCGGGGGTTTGGGCGGGGGTTACAGTCAGTCACTAACTCTTTCAAAAGCTCATTTTTGTAAAACGACACTAAAACTTGTGCTGCAGGGAAAGTGATTAAAAATATATATGTAATCTTGGGGGAAAAAGGGAAAAAATTTAACTATTTGAAATGTACCGGAAAAGCATTCTTTTTTTTTTTTATGTATGTCAATAGTTATCTGAAAAGTTGATTTAAAAAAAAAAAATATATATATATATATATATATATATATATATATATATATATTATATATATATATATTTTTTTGGGGCTGTGAGTTTTCGTGAAATTGTAGAAATTAGCGTCAAGTCAATAAAATCATATTTGGTTGAATTTGGTGTCATGGTATTCTGCATGAGAATTCTCCTAGCGAGTGTGGACAAATGAATGGAAATTTGTGGAAAAAAAATCACAGAACACATAAAAAGCTGTCCAGAGAGACGGATTGCAAAGGTCACCGGGAGGAAAAAGGATACGCCAGCGACAAGCGACTCACAGGTTGAGCAGCGGCAGGAAGTGAAAGACCCTCCACGAGATGTGCTCCAGACGGTTGGAGGCCAAGTTCCTGAGCGCAGGGCCGCAAGCACAAACGTACAATCACTTACAAGTAGGAGGACCGAAACAATCTCAAAACACTGCGCACGGATTTAGCTGTGGAACGGAAAATACGACAGCAAAAACGCGTCTCGTCAAGCCGTGATCGCCAACGCGGCCGGGATGAGAATCGGCACCCCCGAATCTGAGACCGTGGACCGGTGTGCGGGTGAGATCCCGCCCCGAGCGGAGGACTTCAAGTATCTTGGGGTCTCGTTCGCGATCGACAGACGGATCGGTGCGGCGTCCCGCGGCGACGCGGACTTTTGGTCTCGGTCGGTCTGCTGTGGTAAAGAGGGAGCTAACCCGAAAGGCTGAGCTCTCCATTTAGCAAGTCGATCGACGTTTTTACCCTCAGCGACGGGCGCCAGCTGTGGGTCGGTGACAAAGAAAGAACAAGATCCCGGATACAAGCGGCCCAAATGAGTTTGCTCCGCAGGGTGTCCGGGCTCTCCCTTAGAGAACGGCTGAGAAGCTCCGTCATCCGGGAGGGACTCAGCGGTCCTGCGCGTTGGGAGGACCCAGACGAGGTGGCTGCTGGGGCGTCTGATCCGGATGCCCCCCACCCCCCAGCGGTGAAGTGTTCCGAGCACGTCCCGCCGGAAAAAGAACCCCGTCTCTAGGCCGGCCTGGGAACGCCTCGGAATGAAGTGGCCGGGGAAAGGGAAGTCCGGGTACCCCCTGCTGAAGCTAACCCGACCCGGAGAAGCGGTAGAAAATGGGTGGATGAAAAGATCAAGACTTC
Source organism: Syngnathoides biaculeatus (assembly GCF_019802595.1). Lineage (NCBI taxonomy): Eukaryota > Metazoa > Chordata > Actinopteri > Syngnathiformes > Syngnathidae > Syngnathoides > Syngnathoides biaculeatus. The sequence continues at coordinate 1,026,650 of NC_084644.1, forward strand.
TTTGGCTTTTCTTTTTTTTTTTTGTCCCGCCCCTTCGCTCTCAAAGGCTCCAAATTTTGGGACGCCGTCACAGCATTCAGCTTCAGCTTCTCGGCCTCGTGGCAAACGTCAAAAAGGTCCAAACTCATTTGGACAATTGCGCCGTCGATGAGCTGGCGTTTCCTGACGATAGAAGAAATACATCAAAAGTGTCTTTTCAGGCTTTGGAGGGTGCCAAATAGTATCTTGTCCTATTTTTAGACGCTATCGCCCGCAAGCTGAGAAATGTCAAGTCTCAACGGGCTGTAAGTCAAGCGCCACCAAAGAAGAGGATCACAACGGGGCCCGGTCCCGATCGACGCCACGTAGCAGAAGTCAATAGCGCGCCAGATCCAGTGCGGCGGGGGCCAAAGGTTCAACTGCTTTGTTTTGCTTTGGGGCGGGGGTGGGTGGGCGTATCCATTACCGGCCGGCGTACGCCAAGGGGGAGCGTCTCGCTCGCTTGGCTCCAGATTGGACCCGGCCCGGAGAAGAACGCTTCAGGTGCGCTCGAACCGGAAGGCGCCGACGGAGCCTCGCTGAAATTGCGACACAACGATGCCGTTGCTTTTGGGCCACCAGATGAAGAAGAAGAAGAAGAAGAAGAAGAAGATGCAATTTTGCGTCAGTTTTGCATACTATTTTGCATTTTTATACTATTATTATTATTATTTGATTATTTTTCATTTGTTTCTTCTTTTTGTGGTTTGAATGTCATTATTTTTTGAATGGTAACGTGTCGGCCTCACAGTTGGGGTTGGAATCCCGGCCCCGCCTGTGTGGACTTTGACCCCCCCCCCCCCCCCCCCACCGGTAGATTTTGCAAATGTACCTAATATTCTGACTTTGAGAAATCCCTGCAAACTTATTTTTTCCCCCAAATGTCACAATCATAGCGAGAAGCGTGACTGTAAAATTGATGTGAAATTTTCCTGGCACTTTTCCATTTGTAGGCAAACCCCCCCCCCCCCCCCCCGCAGTGGAATTATTGATTAAGCGATAATGGAGCCTGAGTGGAGTGTATTTATTATGCATCACTTGTCAATAATCCGCCAAAGTGAGCGAGTAAAAGGTGACTGCCGACTTGATGTTTTGTCCGCCATCGCCGCCCCAGCGCTTATCATCAAAACCCAGAGATGAGCCATGCCAAAGATGGAAAAACAAATGTACAATATGTATTCCCTGAGGCTCCTCAACATTTGTCAACGGTGCGCACCCCCCTCGCCCCCCCCCCCCAAAAAAAAAAAAAATCAATGCAGAAAGACCATCTGGCTGGCGTCTCGGTAGCTAAAACGGAGGTCGAGTTTCACGCGCAATTTCTTGTCAAGAAAATATAATCAGAGCGCAACAAATGATATTACCTGATGATGATGATGATGATGATGATGTGAAATATGTTGAAGAGGATTTCTGACGGGTGGCGTCTTAACATCTTCAAAAGACGTTTTCTTGGAAATTGGAGGATTTTTTTTTTTTCATACATTTTTATTTGTTAGTTTTGAACCAGGTACATATTTGGTTTTATCCATCCGTTTTCTTCGTCGCTTATCCTCACAAGGGTCACAAGAGCTGGACCCTATCCCAGTTAGTATCTTTGGGCAAAAGGCGGGGTATACCCCTGATCTGCTCATCAGCCAATCACAGGGCACGTAGAAACAAACAAACATGGCCACTCAGATTCACGCCTACGGGCAATTTCCAGACTTAGGATTAAGCTACCGTGGCTGTTTTTGGGATGTGGGAGTGGCCAGAATCAGAAAATGCCACGCAGCCGCCCGTGTGGAATTTGCACCTTCGCCCCGTGGCTGCCAGGCTTTTCTTTGGCCATTTCGTTTTCCTCTCAAATCTCCGAAACATGCATCGTAAGACTTCCCTTTCCCCGGCCACTTCTTCCAGTTTTTCCGGAGGGATCCCGAGGCGTTCCCAGGCCGGCCGAGAGACGTAGTCTCTCCGGCGTGTCCCGGGTCGTCCTCGGGGTCTCTTTTCGGCGGGAGGTGCCCGGAACACCTCACCAGGGAGGCGTCCGAATCCGATGCCCCGGCAGCCACCTCATCTGCTTCCTCTCAATGCGGAGGAGCAGCGACTCGACACTGAGCCCCTCCCGGATGACCGAGCTTCTCACCCCACCTCTAAGGGAGAGCCCGGACACCCTGCGGAGGAAATTCTCATTTCGGCCGCTTGCATTTTTCTTTTTCTTTTTTTTTTTTTTTTTGGGTCCAAAATAATGAAAATAGAAATCGTCTGGCCATTGGTTAACTTTTGAACCCCTTTTTGGTTGGACTGACCGATTTGCTATTGAGTTCATCCCGCTAAGGTTTCGTGACGCTACGCTAAAATGCTAACGTTCAAAAATCCTGCCTACTTCGTGGTTAGCTTCCGAAGTTGATCCGAGCGAGGTTTTCACCTCATTTGGCGTTTATCCAACAACATCAATATCGGACGCGGTCCGTATCGGGACTCGTGCGCGGAAGTCGGACTTACACGTACTGCAGCTTGAGGTTGTGGCGGAAGGCGTCGGCGGCGATGCGTCTCAGCTTGCACGACGTCACCGTGCTGCGCCAGCGGCAAAACACAAAAACACCAACGGGATTCAGAATCATGCAGACAAAATGGCTGCTGAAATTCGGCGATCGGGCAAAGAAAACGTTGGATGACGATGATGACGGTGTTGCGAGAGCATTATTAGCCAAAACGTTCCTCACGGAGTGAAACGGAACAAGCCACCTGGAATGTTCCATCCAGAACTCGCCAGGAAATCCACTAGACAGTTTCCAAATGTTGTCAGACAGCAAGAAATATTTTCTCTCCTGACAGACAAACGCAAACAACAAGAGTGTTTTGTTTTTTTGTTTGTGACAACTGGACTACTGAAGACGTTTGCGCATTGACTTGGTCCTTGAAAGGTCCAAGATGAGACAGTTCTCGACAGTTCTTCCGAGTCACTCATTTTTGCATTGCTGCATGATATTTCTGCCTACTAAAAAGCAGAGGTATCGTCTTGAGGTTCATGACTTGTACTCAGGTCAGACTCTGCTCATGAATATAATTACTTTAGACACAATTTGAAAACAGGTTTAAAGACCTGGAAGTGGACTTGGGACTCGACTTAGACCTGACTGACTGAATCCATTGACCTGATAAGACCAAAGAACAAAGAAACTTTGACTTTCTAAAGTTGTATGTGCAACTTGCTGGTTTACTACAGGAAAATCCATTTGTCTTATTGATATTGTCAAGTTAGCTCTTATTCTTACTTCACACTTAGCAACGTGCGGGGTGCACTCCAGTCGAGGAAGTGACCAAGAAAACTGGTAGTGTACATTTCAGGAACGGCTGCCAGCATGTACAGGAACGACAAGAGCGATTCATGCTTCTCCTTTGGGTTCGTCCCATTCGGGGCGGCCACAGTTTCGTCTCCGTCAGCTCGTCTCCCGCAACCACCTCGCGAACAGGAACTGCCCTCGTGCGTTTCCTTCCCACATCTTTGGTCTTCCTCTCACTCTTTTGCCTGGCAGCTCCATCCTAATCATCCTGCTCCCAATATACTCCTGACCATCTCTTGTCTGGACGTGTCCAACTCACCCAAGTCTGCAGTTTTGGTGGTCGCTCAGGCGAAAACCCGGTCTTGGGAGGTGTTCAGCGAGGCCCCGGATAAAGACTTTCAGACGGCTTCGGGGAAATTCGGATCCATCGTCCGGCGTCTCGGGAGTGGGAATCGGTGCACCATCAATAGTGAGGTTGGGCCATTGCTGACCTCAACTTGGGACGTTCTGGGTGGACGAGGAGAATACTTTGGGGTCATCTTGGTTGCTGAACAAGAGACCTGCACTTCAGCCTCGGCAGGGTCCTCAAGGGTGCATGACGGTTCACCCGACCGGTCTAGAGAAGGTGTTTGACCGTGTGCCTCGTGGAGTCCTGCGGGTGGGTTTTAGGAGTAAGGAGTACCACCCCCCCCCCCCCCCGAAACGGGCTGTTAGATCCCTGTGCTACCAACGTGAGAGTTTGGTCTGCAGTGGCGGCAGTAAGTCGGACTCCTTTTTCGTTGAGGGTTGGTCTCCACCAAGGCTGCACTTAGTCACCGACTCTGTTCATAACTTTTTACGGATTGAATTTCTTGGCTCAGCCGAGGTGTAGACGGGGTCCGGTTCGCCGGCCTCGGCATCGCATCTCTGCTCTTTGCAGATGATTCGGTTCTGTTGGCTTCATCAAGCCGTCATCTCGAAGTCTCACCGGAGCGGTTCGCAGCCGATTGGATGACAATCGGCACCTCCCAATCTGAGACCGCGGTCCTCGGTCAGAAAAAGCTGGCGTGCCCTCTCCGGGTCGACGACGAGAGAATATATAACTGATGAATGTTCAAAGTAAAATGTTTTATTTCCAAAAGTTATATTTAACCCCCAACCCCCCCCCCCCCCCCCAAAAAAAAAGTCTCATGATAATTAAGTCATGTTTTCTGGAGTGAAACCAGAACTATCACGCAAATGACCGAAGAGACTTGGCAACAAAATCTGTTGGGCACCCTCAAAGCTTGAGCAGTTTTGCTCGTTTTAGTTCGATCACGTCATCAAATATGAAGTAAGGAAATGAAAAAAAAAATACTTGCAGGTTTTTTAGCTCCTTGTAGTTGATCAGTTCTGCTTGGGTTATGTTTTCCAGGCCCGCTTGGTTTTCAATGTAGCTGCAAGAAAAACATCAAGTGTCAGTTATTGTGCAGATTTCAAATAAATATGAAAGGAAAAAAAAACTCTTTGTTCTCCAACGTTGGATGCGGCCGTCATCCGAACGCAGAGTGCCATCGACGCACTTTGACGGATGTCGTTCAATTCAGCAGCCGCAAGGACGCAGCCTCTTTGTATTATTCAGGTTTACCTCTCATCCAGTCTGTTGTATCAAAGCAAATTGGAGATCCCAACAATGCCCAGCGGGGGAGTGAACGACTGTCCCAGAAATGTCGTGCTCGTGGGCACGATGGCCGTCAGCGTTCCCAGGAATGGATTTTTGCACGGATGCCACCGCTGGGACTCGCGTGGCCACTCCGAAGTATTTCCCGCCTGTACTGCGGTACGTGGACGCCGAATACTGGCGCAACTTCTCAAGTCAAGACAGTCCAGTGATCCGCAAAGATCAAATACCGCCGGCATGCGGCATCGTTTCAGGCGTTTTGCTTGCTCGCAGCAGCCCGAGCTTGATTTTATTTGATTTGATTTTCTTTATGGTTTTTTTTGGTCTGGATTCCTGTTTGATGGCCGTAATGTGATTAGAGGGGCAGGTGGGCCCAGGATCGCTCGTCGCCTTTACTTATTGGATTGAGCCAATTGGGTTGTATATCATCTATTGTTCCCAAGGGGGGGGGGGGGGGGTCTAGTGCTGCGCATCGACTGGCAATTCGCAAAATTGAATTTATAACTCTGCGTATGATGAATCTGGGCCCGCTGTTAATGGCCTCTCCTTTTTGTTGCGCTCATAATTTACTGTGCGCCGGCGGTTGTTTTTGAAAATGCACGCCTATTGATTTGCCGGCGCGTACTGTAAGAGGAGGCCGCCGCCGATGCCGCGGGTGGCTCGCATCGACGGCGGCGGTGATGGAGGTGTGAGTAATGCGCCGGCGCGCTTCAAATTGCCTTTCAGGAGAGTTCCCGAGAATTGCTCGGCCGCCTAATTGCGGCCAACAAAGCGGGGCCGAGAGCGACGCCAGGCCGCTTTCACCGCGACGTGATGCCGACGCGGTCGCTCAATCGCGCCTCAAACCCTCCAAAACATTCCGGCTTCACTCCTTCGCTGCAGCGCAGCAACTAACGAGAGAGAACTTACTTTTATTAAAATGATATTTAAAAAAAAAAAAAAAAAAAAAAACTACTTGGAGAGAAAGTATTTCTTCAAGAGATTGGCTGGCACCACTGTAGAGAGTTGGCCTCACAGTTCTGAGGACCGGCGTTCAAATCTTGGCCCCGCCTACGTGTGGGCACTCCGGTTTCCTCCCACATCCCAAAAACAGGACACGCTAAATTGCCCCCAGGTGTGACAGCCGGGATAGGCTCCAAGCAGTCATGCAACCCTCGTGAGGATAAGCGGCTCAGAGAGTAGATGGGTGCACACGGGCGCCAGCACGCCCGCGACCCTCCTGAGGCGAACCCGTGTGGCCATCCGTCCACCCGCGGCCCACTTTCGGGCGGGGGGGCCATCAACCGGTTGCCGGCCAATCGCGGGCCGGCTCGAAACAAACAACCAGTCGACCGCGAAATGGAGTCCGGCCGTCAACCGAGGATATGAGAAGAAAGACGGGGTTGGGGGGGGGGGGGGGGTCATGCGAAACTTTGAAAAATTAAATCTGATTTGACAGATTGACGGAAATAAATTCATGGCATTTTTTTGACAAAATGTTGCATTTTTCCAAGACTAAACATCAACTTGACCCCCAAAAGTGACCATTGTTGGAAAAAGTCAGTGCAGGGAAAAAAGGCAAAAAAAATTTCTACGTCAGCAATCTGAAAAAAACGGAATTCCATGAATGTATTTTTTAGAAAGTCATTTTTGACCGTCACGGTTTTTTCTTTTTTTTTGGCGAATGAAAAAAAGATACCTTGATAAAGTGCATAAAATAAAGATTGCAGTCTCATGAGTACAATGTCAAGACAATTTTTTCCCTCACCACTTCAGTATATCACGGCGCGTTATTGTCCAAGAAAAACAGTATCATTTTCCCAGTAAAAAATGTTTCAGATATAGGTATAGTCCCCCCCCCCAAAAAAAAAAAAAACAAAAAAAAAAGTTGCAACCGTTGAAGAATAAAGTTGGGGTTTGTTTTTCTCAGCCGAACGAGTCGTTGACGAGCGCGAGCTTCAAAACAAAATGGCAGCCGAGCCCTCCCGCGACGCGGATTCGATTCCCTCTCCACGTCGGTTCACCGTTTCTCGCTGTCGGCCCGAGCGTCTCCCGCAGTGGAACAGACGAGGTCGGATTGTTAGCCGGGAATTCACGTCAGTCCCCGAAATGGAAAAACGCTTTCCGTATGAAAAATCGTCTGCGCGTGCTGCGAGGGATCCGATTAACGATCCGCTGACCCGAAGGAGTCCAATCCGTTCTACGAACGGCTCCCGGGAAAAGAGTCTCGAGATCCGTTTGGCATCACGAAGGACAATTTTGAAAGTTCCTGGAAGGCTCCTCGGATGCCAATCCGGAGAATTTTCAAGAAGGATGCGCAAACATTTTCAAGCCCTCGGGATGATTTTCAATTTAGGTCCGATACGCGCATCCGGCTCCCGAACGACGACCGCAGAAGTTGTTTAATGTCTCAAGTGCTGACGTTCTCGACGTCGGAGGACGTTGGGCAACTCCGAGACTCTAATCCGAATTCAACCTGTCGCTCCAAACTAAACATCACAAACGTGCTCATCGGGCGAAGACTCCAAGTCGGGATTGTCAACCACACCAGCGGCAAACCGCCTTCACTTTGGACAAAGTCGGGTATAGCCGGTCCGACTCCGGGAGCCGAATCTGCAATTCACCAAGCGATCCTAAAAACCGGCGGGCAGAACCAAACTAAGGCTTCCCAGTCGTGCTGATCTGATCGGGTAAGGGTTCCGTTCCGTCTCTCCGCCGGCCGTACTCACATCTCCGTCACGTTCTCGCTCTCCTGCGGCGCCAGGGCGGGGATGCCGGCGATGCCGTCGGGTTCCAGGCACTGCAGCATGGCGAAAGAGCAGCGGCAGGCCGACGGGCAACCTTCCGAAGTGGGCGCCGGTGCCAGGCTCAGGAGCAGGAGCAGGGGCAGCGCCAGCGCCAGAGACGCCACCGCCATTCTCGCGCGGGAGGGGGTCGGGGGTCTCCTCTCGCTCGGGTCGGGCGTTTGCGGGGAGTCGGCGGAGATGAGCCTTCGCTAGCGGGGGGTCCGGGGCGGAGGCGCCGCTGTACTGAGCAGCAGGAGGGGCCGGCTGGCCGCCAGGCAGGGAGGCAGGCGGGCGAGGGGCCTCTGGGGACATGCTGGGGAGGGGGCGGTGTTGGCCTGAATCCTCCCTCCCTCCCTCTCTCCCTCTCTCTCTCTCTCTCTCTCTCTTCCGTGGTAGGGAAGGGAAAGAGTCAGCAGACACCTTAGAAAATAAGGGAGGAAGATTGTTTGGTTGGGGGTGCGGGGGAGGGTGGGGGGGGGGCGGTCAGAATGTGTTGGTCATGAAACTGAGAAGATCTCGTCTTGACCCTTCAATGTTCGTAAATGTTGGAGCGATGGCTCAAGGAATGAACGTTGCTGAACCTTTTCATTGTGAATCGCGCTAATCCCGGAGAGGGTCCCGGGCCCCCCTCCCGAACCCGTCAAAACGCCGAGCGTGTTCGAAAACCAGATGACGGGACGAGTTGAGGTTGTCGGTGTCGTACAAGATAAGAAAGAAGCGTTCAGACGAAGGTTTTGACGTGATATCACCTCTCGAAAAATGCCTTCAAGTTCAAATGGAAGAGTGACTTCCTTTTTACCGAGCAACTGTTTCACCTTCTCCGATTGGCTGTGAAAAGTAGCCACCAACAAGCTTGGATGGGCTTGGACGCCTCAAAAATGTCGTTCCGTTCCAAAGCGAGTCCTGAAAAACTCCACTTGGACGAGACGTGTTTTTTCAATTTCCTGAACGGATTCGTCAGAGAGAATTTCAGAGGCCCTTTGAAGTGCCGACTCCACCTTGTGGGCGGAAATCCCACAAAGATGGCGGACGCTGACGTCGTCGGCATTTCGCTTCATTTCAACGAGGAAATTGGAGTTTTGGCGCTCTCAAGTCAAGGCAGCGCCGCGTTTACGTACTTCGCGACCTGCCGCCGAGCAGTTCCCCGGCGGAGGCGTCTCGTTACAAGCGATTTGAGCAATGGACGTCGGACACAAACAAAGGTCGCGCCTGACAGATGGCCGCCGCGTATTTTCCAGATCTTATCGGCGGACGGCGGGTTCGTCGGTCTCAAAACAGGTGAAGTGGAGCCTCAGCGCCATTGCAGAGGGATCAGCGCGGCTCCCCCGGCGCCGTCTCCGTAAATGGACGCCGGGGCGGGGGCGTAAGCGCGGCCCCTCCCGACCCTTCCGCTCAGCGGCGAGGTCGTCGTGTCCCGACCGCAATTAGCGAGCGGGTGCTAAAAAGCCGTTTCTTGCTGCTGTCATCAAGATTGTCCGGTGGCTTTAATTGCGCTTCCTTTTTGCACACGCTTCTCCTTCTTCTTCTTCTTCTTTTTTTTTTCTCCTTTTCGGGCCTGAGCTCAGCAAAGTGCGGCCCGACAAAGCGCTTTTATTCACGGGAAAAGTCTTGCGAGAGCGCGCCAGGAAGATGAAACCAGCTCAGCTGCGGTGCGCGTTTTTCACCGGGCGCGAGCAAAATCCGGGAAATCCTGTTGACGGGTTTTGAACTCCTGACAAAAAAGTTTGGCACTCGGACTTTCGGGATGGAGGAAGGAAAGGATCCGATCGGTTCGTTCAGAAGGTTTTTGGGGCTTTCAAGGAGTCGTCGGGGAACGGCGCGACGCCGTGTCATCCTCGTCTGGCGCTCTGTTGGGAAAATGCGAAATCACAAAATGCGCAGTGACGCGCGAACGCCACGAGCGCTTCATCTTCTGTTCACAACAACCGACCTCACATTCATACTTTTTCACAACTTTCTAATTTTGTCAGAATTCGCTCCCGGTGTTCGGTCCGTGAAGATTTCCAGAAACCGCCAATTTGTTTGCCTTTCTGCGACTCGTCCAGTCCCTCGCTTGCGACCCGCTGACGCCGACCTGTCAGCGTCCCAGCTCGGCGGCAGCATTCGGTTTGAATAGCGAAGAAAATCTTTCTCAATTATTCGTTAGCCGTCGTTTTTGCTCTCGCTAATGAAATATCTTACCGGTGCCTCTTCCCAAAGAAAAAAAAAATTCAACAATAATAGTTTGAAAGGGGCAGAAGTCGTAAAAATGCTGAAGTTTAAAACCAAAGTGATGGAATTGGAATTGAGTAGGGTGGCGGTAGTTCGGCAAGGAATATCTTAAAAGAAATTCAGGGTCCAAAACAACTCGGAATTGGCTCATTGAGATACTGCTCGGTGAATCGGAATCGGAATCAGAATCAGCTTTAATGGCCAAGTGTGTAAAACCACAGGAGGCAGTCGGTGCAGTCTTGGGTCCAA